>NC_092712.1:179765407-180390407 GCF_047496885.1 Scyliorhinus torazame
CTGGGAGCACCATGTAGTCCATTGGACCATGTTGGGCACGGGGGTATGCACCATGCTAACATGTCAGCCTTTCACCCCCTGCAGACAATGGATATTGGAATTCAACCAGCAATGGTGGCCTTCCTCCTCGGCGCCGCTGCACTGGGGGACAGCCTGTGGCTGTACGAGCTGGAACTACTCGAGGAGGAGGAGGCTGCAACAGCAGAGCATGCAGCAGCAGAGCGTGCAGTAAAGGAGCGTGCCCCAGAGGAACAGGAGGCAGCTATCCAAGATGGAGTGCCGGCCGCCCAACAGGCCGAGAGGGAGGTGCAAAGGACCGCCGCATGAGGCCTCCCATGTACCGGCAGCGCCTATCGCTCGAGGACCTGCCGGACCAGACATGCCACTGAAGATTCATGCTGAGCAGGGACACAGTGCAACATATCTGCCAGATCATGGCACACCTGGCACCGTGGGAATGGGGGAGGACACCTGCTCCCAGTTGCCGTCAAGGCGACGGTTGCCCTGAAATTCTACGCCACGGGTTCTTCCAGCGCCGAATGGGGACCTGTCTGGGATCTCATAGACCTCGGTGCAGAGGTGCATCCGCGCTGGCACGGAATATGCCCAGTCGGTACAATACCTCCATTTCAATGTGGACCAAGCCCATCAGGATGCCCGGACAGCATGGTTCACCGCAATCGCCAAGGAGGTGGCGTAGTGGTATTGTCGCTGGACTGGTAAACCAGAGACCCAGAGTATTGGTCCAGGGACCCAGGTTCAAATCCCACCACTACAAATGGGGACATTTAAATTCAATAAAAATCTGGAATTTAAAAAACCATTTTCGATTGTTGTAAAAACCCATCTGGTTCATTTAAGGAAGGAAATCTGCCATTCTTACCCATTCTGGCCTACATGTGACTCCAGACCCACAGCAATGTGGTTGGCTCTTAACTGCCCCTTTAAGGGCAATTGGGGATGGGCAATAAATGCTGGCACAGCCAGCGACGCCCACATTCCATGAACAAATGTTTAAAAAATGCCCCGGGTCAGAGGGTGATCGACAGGATGCATGTATCCCTACGAGCACCTGCAGATGACACGCTGCTCGACACAAACTGAAAGGGGTTCCACTCGATGAATGTGCAGCTCATATGTGACCATCAGCTGCGCAGCATGCACGTCTGCGGACGATACCTGGACAGTGTGCACGGCACCTTCAACCTGGCACACTCGACGATTCCTGACAATTCCGGCTTGTGGGTTGGCCCCTGGGTGACAGGCGCTATCCAATGTGGTCGTGGATGATAACACTTATCTGGAAGCTACAGCAGATGCCAAGACCTAATACAAGGAGGCCCTTGCAGCAGCCTGGGGTGTGATCGAGCGGTGCTGCAACATCCAGAAGATGTGATTCAGGTGCCTGGACCAGTCTGGAGGCGCTCTCCAGTATGACGCTGAGAGGCTCGCTCGCATCATAGTGGCTTGCTGCATCCTCCACAACATCACGCAGCAGTAGAGTGATGTGCTGCAGGAGGAAGATGAACGCCAGACCTCATCCGATGAAGAGGATGCAGGGGAGGGCAAGGATGGACAGGACATGGGGCACAGGCAGGCACGGGAGGCCAAACAACGTGTCCGCCAGGGCCAATGTGCACAGGACGCTCTGATCATCTCCAGCTTTACTGACTGGGTGTGGGGAAGAACTGGGCAAGGGTACAGACACCTCGGGCGGGATTCTCCGACCCCCCGCCGGGTTGGAGAACCGCCGGGGGCTGGCGTGAATCCCGCCCCCGCCGGTTGCCGAATTCTCCGGCACCGGATATTCGGTGGGGTTCGGAATCGCGCCGCGCTGGTTGGCACCCCCCCCCCAGGGATTTGGGCCGAAGTCCAGCAGCTCGAATGCCTGTCCCGCCGGCGAGAATCAAACCACCTCTCTTACCGGCGGGACAAGGCGGCGCGGGCGGGCTCCGGGGTCCTGGGGGGGGCGCGGGGCGATCTGGCCCTGGGGGGTGCCCCCACGGTGGCCTGGCCCGCGATCGGGGCCCACCGATCCGCGGGCGGGCCTGTGCCGTGGGGGCACTCTTTTCCTTTCACCTTCGCCATGGTCTTCACTATGGCGGAGGCGGAAGAGACCCCCTCCACTGAGCATGCGCGGGGATGCCACGAGCAGCCGCTGACGCTCCCGCGCGTGCGCCACACGGCAAAGTCATTTCCGCGCCAGCTGGCGGGGCACCAAAGTCCTTTCCTGCCAGCTGGCGGGGCGGAAATCAGTCCGGCGCGGGCCTAGCCCCTCAAGGTGAGGGCTCGGCCCCTGAAGATGCGGAGACTTCCGCACCTTTGGGGCGGCGCGATGCCGGACTGATTCGCGCCGTTTTTGGCACCGGTCGGCGGACATTGTGCTGATTGCGGAGAATCCCGCCCCTCATCCCACACCCACTCCTCCCCCCGGCCATGCCCCTGCTTGCAACCCCCTCCGCGATACATACCTGCACACTACAGGGTGTGGGCCGTGGGTTTAGCCGTAACACCGGAACTGGTCCATGGGATGGAGGATGACGACAACCAACTCAGCGATGAGCTCTGGTGCTTCGCATCATTTGACAATGTCTGACTCCTGCCCACAGTAGCACTTTCCACCATCCACCTGGGTGATTCCTGCATGCGACACAGAATTTGTGGCGATCCAGAACAGCATAACTGGCACCGCACCTGGATCGATTCTGCTACTGTTAATGGGCTAGCACTGGCATCCCCAGTTAACCTCCAGTTACAAGCAACCCGTCCTTCTTGTACAGGTCAAACCTGCCCCGGAACAGATCCCAAGGTCCAGAAATCTGAAACCCTCCCTCTACACCACCAGTTTAGCCATGTGCTTAGCTGCACTATCCTCCTATTTCTAGCCTCACTGGCATGTGGCACAGGGATTAATCCTGAGATTGCAACCCAAGAGGTCCTGCTTTTTAGCTTACTGCCTAACTCCCTGAACTCCTTCTGCAAGACCTCATCACGCTTCTTGCCTATGTCGTTAGTATCTATGTGGACTACGACCTCTGGCTGTTCACCCTCCCCCTTCAGGATGTCCTGTGTTCGTTCAGAGACACCCTTGACCCTGGCAGCCACAGAGCCAGGGACTACATGAGGGGTTGTCTGCGAGCATCCAGGACTTACAGGTGCAGTCGGAGATGTCCAAACACGTGCAGCAGCAGGAGGTAGTACCGACCATGCGTACCACCCAGGCCAACAACACACGAGTGGCGTCCACATTGGAAGCATGGGGCATGACGGTTTTGGCTATGGATCTGCATTTCCAAGGTCTGGAGCATTCTGTGCCGGTGTTGGCTGAGGCCCAGGACAGGGTTGCCACCTCACAAGCCACCATGTGCTAGAGCCACCTGGAAAATGCCGTGGCGCTTCTCAGCATGGCCTAGTCACAGCAGCCATAGCTGGGAATATCGGTGGCATTGCTCAGGCGCTGGCCGACATGACGCAGACACAGAGGGAGGTGGCCCGGTCTCAGTGGGAGATGGCGCATTCATTGGCTGATGTAACACAAACCCAGAATGTGGTAGCACACTCAATGGGTGATGTGGCGTAGCCCCAGACTGAGATGGTCCATTCACTGTGCTCCATGGCCACGAATGTGCTGATCCTGGTCAAGATCAGAGCGGGTCTCCAGGACTGGCAGCGCCAGGTGGCAGGGAAATTCAGGGGATAGCTCCGCTTGCACCCCCTTCCCATTGAGTAGCCCGGGGGCCATCGGGCACCCCGAGGGAGGAGGAGGTAATGGGGCCGTGCAGGTGATCCCGCAGCGGAGGTGCCAGAACACCGCAGTACCTCGGACTTCCCCCCGCTCCTGTCCCTGGTGCGTCTGGTTGGCAGTGGGTGGAACAGGGTGGCACCACGCCACCTGGGACACCCAAGCAGGGGCTGGTTTAGCACACTGGGCTAAATCGCTGGCTTTTAAAGCAGACCAAGGCAGGCCAGCAGCACGGTTCGATTTCCGTACCAGCCTCCCCGAACAGGCACCGGAATGTGGCGACTAGGGCTTTTCACAGTAACTTCATTTGAAGCCTACTTGTGACAATAAGCAATTTTTTTTTTCAAGCATCTGCCAGCCCATCCAGGCCCTGTCGCCCCAGAAGAAGCCCGCCAACGGGAACCCTGGTCACAGGGTGGGAATCACAGCAGGCTGCCTCCACCCCTGCTGAAACCATCTGGGCACCCACCTCGATGTAGCGTTAGGGCCGGTAAGGTTAGAAAGTTAAATTTACACTGGTGCAAGGCACAGTTTAGTTTTAGGGACTAGAGCACCTACCTGTGTATATTTGTGCACATTAAATACCTGTTACCATTGTTACAACCTGCATCGGTGCTCTGTAAGATGGGTGTGAAAGGTGAGCTGGTCTGAGCTGGCTGCAGAGGGGACGCGAGGAGGGCATGGGTGGCCTGGGCTCTCCACTCTCCCCTCTCCGATAGGTCCCCCACCGTCACCCAAAGGATCCGATGGGACCGTGTGGTGGAATGGCCAGCTTGCATGCAGGGATCATCCAGGTGGACAGTGGAAAGGAGTCAGACGTTGTCATACGATGCGGAGCACCAGAACTCATTGAAGAGCAGGTTGTCATCATCCTCCACCCCATGGCCCAGGCCTGCTGTTACTGCCAACCCAGGGCCCACACGCCGTAGTGCAGCAGGAATGTATCACGGAGTTGCAGGTGGGTTAGTGGCCCAGGGGAGGAGGGGTGGAATGGGGTGTCTGTGCTCCTGGTCAGTCCTCCACCCCCGAGTTGGTGAACCTGGAGGCGATCAGAGCATCCCGAGTGCGTTGATCCTGGCGTACACATCGTGCGGCCTCCCGTGCCTGCCTGGGCCCCATGTCCTATCAGTGCTTGCCGTCCACCGCATCCTCCTCCTCGGACTCGGCCTGGTGTTCCTCCTCCTCCTCCAGCACATCGCCCCTCTGCTGCGTGATTTTGTGGAGGATGCAGCAGGCCGCCAAGATGTGGGCAACCTTCTCAGCAAAATACTGGAGGGGCCTTCCAGAGCGGTCCTGGCACCTGAACCGCATCTTCAGGAGGCCGAAGCACCGCTCAATCACGGACCTGGTCGCTGTATAGGCATCGTTGTAGCAGGTCTCCACTTCAGTCTGTGGCCTCCGGATAGGTGTCATCTGGCAAAACCTCAGTGGATAATCCCTGTTGGCCAGGAGCCAATCCCTGGCCAGAATCGTCAGGAATCAGCGAGTGTGCCAGGATGAAGGCATCATGCACACTGCCCAGGTATCGGCCGCAGATGTGGATGATGCACAGCTTATGGTCACATATCAGCTACACAATCATCGAGTAGACCCCCTTTCAGGTGCTCGTAGGGGAATGTGCATCCCATCCCTCCCGACTTTGGATAGTCAGAGGCTTTTCCCCAGGGTAGAGGGGTCAATTACTAGGGGGCATAGGTTTAAGGTGATAGGGGCAAGGTTTAGAGTAGATGTACGAGGCAAGTTTTTTACGCAGAGGGTAGTGGGTGCCTGGAACTCACTACCGGAGGAGGTAGTGGAAGCAGGGACGATAGGGACATTTAAGGGGCATCTTGACAAATATATGAATAGGATGGGGATAGAAGGATACGGACCCAGGAAGTGTAGAAGATTGTAGTTTAGTCGAGCAGTATGGTCGGCACGGGCTTGGAGGGCCGAAGGGCCTGTTCCTGTGCTGTACATTTCTTTGTTCTTTGTTGTTCTTTGATCAACACCTGGACCCAGGGAATCCTATCAATAGCGGCAAACCCCGCTGCCCTGGCATCCTGGTGGGCTAAGTCCACATTGAAGTGGATGTATTGGGCTACCTGAATTATAGGGCAGGATGGCGCGGATGCATCTGTGCACCAAGGTCTGTGAGATACCGGACAGGTCCCCACACGGCGTCTGGAAGGACCCCGTTGCATTAACATTCAGGGTGATCGTCATCTTGACGGCCACCTGGAGCGGGTGTCCACCCCATACACCTGCGGTGCCAGGTGTGCCATGATCTGGCAGCTATGTTGCACTGCCCCCTGCTAGCCGGACACTTCGCCAGCATACCCGGTCCGGCAGATCCTCAAATGACAGGCGCTGCCGGTACACACGATGCCTCATGCAGCGCTTCCTTGACACCTCCTCCATCTCGGCCTGTTGGACGGCTGTCTCTCCATCCTGGGAAGCTGCCTCCTGTCCCTCTGCTGCACGCTCTGCTGCTGCAGCTTCGCCTCCTCGAGCAGCTCCAGCTCCTATGTCCACAGTACATCCCCCAGGGCAGCGACCAGCAGGAAGGCCACCATTGCTGGTTGAATTCTAATATCCATTCTCTGCAGTGGATGAAAGGCCGACATATTAGCATGGTGCATACCGTCATGTCCAACCAGGTCCTACAGGCTACACAGTGGCTTTGCCCCTGCATGTTGCACCCCCCATCCCCACACCCCTGGCCCGGTTGATGTCCAGCACCGTGGGGCCTCTGGCCCTGGCACCTGTCCCTGCTGCCAGGGGTACCATCGTCTGGCGCTGCCCTTGCCAGCTATATGCTCCATGGCCCCTCCGGCGATCCTGTAGGGCTTCTGTGGTGTGTCCTTGGGTGGGCCGCTGGCGTGTGGTGGCCGGATGGGGGCGATGTATGGCAGAGGGTGGGGTGCAGGTGTGGGGGCACCCATACGGTCGGTGTCACTCTGTCACTCTGCAGAACCAGGGGCCAAGGTGGGTAGTCAGTGAGATGCGCAGCAAGACGGCTGCCTTGCAGTTCATGGTAATGGTGGTCCGTGACTGGACACCGACCAGTCCGGTGGGGGGTCAACCCAGCCACTCGGCCCGGCCCTGGCATGCCCCCCCCCCCCCACCCCCCCCCCCCCCCCCCCACCCCAGCCAGTGGCTCATCTGGTTGCCCATAATTACGCCTCTCTGTGTCCTACCTCCTCTCTCTCCCTCATCAGCCATGACGCCGGTTTCCCGATTTTTAAAAGCACAAGTGAACTCCGCCGTCAGGAACCTCGGAGGTCCTGGGGGAATACCGGTTCTGGCCCACAATAACATGCAAACAGTGTTTATGCACATGCGTTCCGGAACGCATTGACGCCGCTGTCGAGGTGAGGGAGAATTGTGATTTCCAAAAAATCAGCGCCTGCCACGATTTTGCTGTCAGAACCGATTCTCCGCCCAATCTTGTTTCACGATTTCGACATCAGCCAATGGGGAATCCCGCACTTTATTTTCTCAGATATTTGTCAAGATTTCTTTAAATGACTGTGAAGAGTCCATACTCCACCAAATATTCAGGGCATCAGTTCCAAAAATACATCCTTGTATCTTACCTACTTATTTATTGATGATATGAGTGTGGCATCCACTTTTATCTACATACCTGTTACAAATAACCTATCTAATTGGATTATCCAATGCTATCTTCATTTTCAAAAAGTCAATCTCATCCATTCCAGGACTGTGGGCGAAATTCGCCGCCTCGCGACGCCACAAACGGGAACCATGATCGGGCGGAAAATCCGGCATTGGGCCAAAATCGAGGTTCGTGCCCTGCGCCAATTTGAGAGCCATACTTGTAGTAATTCACGCCCGCGAGATTTCCTCCTGGGAGGAGTGGAGCATTGCAGAGGGCGGAGCATACAGTGTCCAACCCGCTAATCATATTTAAATGCAGGCAAATGCCTATTGTGCATGCCACCTCCGGTGGGGGGAGGGGAGGGGAAATCTTGTTACCACCACCAGTGAGGGGGGTCAAACAGTTAATTATTTGCTTTTCAGGATTCAACCATATATTATTAAGAATGGACTGCCTTGTCTGCCACCCATCGCTGGTATCAGAGTTCCCGTTGCAGCAGAGAATCCAACGTTGGCCAAAAAAGGGATCGGCACCCGCCTGATGCCCCGGTCCCCCACTGGTGGCGGCATTAAGGTACGTGCCCTGCGTCAGCGGGTGGATGGAAATGGATTGAATTGATCCAAACTATTAATGAGCTGGGCACTGGATTCTTCAAGCCCATGTGAATCTCTGGGCCTCTCGGCTGGCATTCACGTGGGCGAGAATTGGTGCAGGTAATTCCCAGCATGGACCTGACGCGGTGGGCGAAGGGGCTAACCTTTTGGTGACTTACCCCCAAAATCCATAGGAGGGCCAAACGTTCCCCACAATGCGTATCCTGCCCACCTCACCCCCACCAGACACCCAGCCCCCTCCCCATAGACCCCCCCCATAAGAGATCCCTACCAGTGACCCCAATTACAGAGACTCCCACCAGAGGCATTCCCATAAGAGAAAACCCATCAGAGACCCCTATCAGAGAGACTCCCACCAGCGATCACTCCACCCCATGAGAGAGACCCCCGCCTGGATGCTAGAGAGCAGTTCAGACAGAGACATTGAGAAAATCATTGCTTTAAAACTCACCTGTGCAGTACACCTGCTGGCTCAGGCAGAGGAAGCAGCACCTGTCAATTTCAAGAAAAAGAAAATCATATCATCAGGGTTTAAACCCCCTCAGATCATTGATCTGCAAGGATTTCATTCATACAAATGTGAAATTGATTTTACTTGGCTGTGATTAACAGCTTGCACGCACAGCCAGCTGTCGTGATTGTTTAATCTCATTTTCCTTCACGTTTGAGGGGATTTCCAGTTGCTGCAGTGAAACTAACCTCAACGTTTTTAAACATCCGACTATGATTGATAGCTATTGGACCACATCAAAGACAGTTAAGTGCTCTCACATCCTCTTTTTCTCTGTCTTAACTGTCTTTGAAACAAGAGCTAGCGAGTGAGGGATGTCATTCGACCACTTCCTAGCTCACCATAATTACAACCTTGTCATTTTTAATGCCTTCAGCCATTATTTTATATCATGTGAAGTGTATCTGTAAGGGTCCTTCATGTTTATTCTCTATTTCCTTATTTCCCCTTTATTTTATTTTTTCCGTTACATTTTTGATCCATTTTAGGAAGTAATGAGCAGTGTAAATCTCGTGAAAGGCCTCTCGCGAGATTTAATGGCTTTGAAGTCTCCTGAGTTGGGCGCGGTGAGTCCAGTTGATCATGCCCTGTATCTTTAATTGAAGCAGAAGGAAGCAGTGGCCTGTGCCTTAATTCAAACAGAAGATTCCAGAGGGCTGTGCTGTTTTAGACTGGTAATTGCAGATTGGCCAGTGTCAGTGATGACTCGGTTTGATTGATTTGGCTGGTAGCCAATGAAAGGATGCAAAAGGCTGTACTCTGCCAAGTAACAGGTGGTGATTGGATTTGATCCCACTGGACTGTTTTCAGAGTTATGAGGTTCCAGTTTGGTTTCAGTTTTGATTCTGCAGCCTAGATGGAGGGATCTAACTATCTCCAAAAAGATCTAACTAGTCATCTTCAGAAGGCTACTATGGGGGCTGACTCTCTCCAGCAAGACTGGGTATCATTATTTTAAGACTGCAAAGGCCTGAAGTCAAACCACAAGCTGAAAACAAGGTTTGATGTTAAATTAAAGATATAGGCCTGAATGTGAACCTCAAGCTGAAGGCTCAGTTTGATAAGAAGTGACTTGTTTCTCCAGAAAGCCTGCTACCGGTAAGTGTTATTTTCTAACAGGCGGGGACTCTGAATGAGTGAGCGTGCAAGGAAAACAATTACCAGCTGTAAACCAGAGACTTTGATCAACCAGCATGCTGTGAAGAAAGTGTGCTAAAGAACCACCATTTGAAGCAAAGACTCTCATCTTTTGCCCTTCATCCTTATTATTTTTACCCCTTTCAGCCCCTCTGTGTTCGTATGTCCTGTGTGTGTATGTAGAGAGTGGGGCAGTCAAAGGGAATAGTAGGTATTAGTTTGTTGTTATCCAGTTATTTGTACTGCATATTTCATGATAGTTCTTAGTATAAATAAACAGTAATTATGTTTAAACTTACAAACCTGGTGATTGTAATTATTGGCCAGCCAGGGGCCAAAGAGTTTGGGAATTTTTATAAGAATTATTGGTTAATTCACTTGTATGTGACTTGAGGACGAGTGAGGTTGTAATTGATTGCATACTTGCCCAGGGTGTCGTAACATATCAAATTAACGGAAGATTGGCTGGGGAACTCGGGAGGCCACGGTAGATCACCACTCACACTTTCAACTATAGATGATTGCAAATGCTTCAGCCTTATTTTTGCACTGATATGTTGGACTCCCCCACCACTGAGGAGTTTCCTCCTCTCATTTATTGTTTAATTGTCCACCACTATGGCAATGCCAGGATTGTAGAGCTTTGATTTCATCCACAGGCTGTGAAATCACTTAGCTCTGTATATTGCATGCTGTTTCCACTGTTTAGAGTGCAGGTAGTCATGTGTTGTGCCTTCACCAGGTTGGCCTCATTTTTAGGTGTACCTGGATACTGTTCCGAGTATCTCTCCTGCACACCTCATTGAAATGGGCATGATACCCTGGCTTGATAGTTGTGGGAGAGTTTGCATTATGCTGGACCATAGTTCTGAGTCTCTCCCATTTAACACAGTGGTAATGTCACCCAACATTAGCCTCGGACATAGGCTTTAAGGTATCATTCAATGAGTATGATTAAAAGGCCGTTGCTTGACTTATCTGTGGGACTGCTATCCAAAAATAGAGATTCATAGAGTCGTACAGCATAGAAAAGGCCCTTCGGTCCATCGAGTCTGCACTGACAATAACTACCCCTAATTTTGGACTAAACCCACTTACCAGCACTTATCCCATATCCTTGAATGTGATGGTGTTTCAAGTGCTCATCCAAGTGCTTTTTAAAGGTCGTGAGGTTTCCAGCCACCACTACCTACCCAGTCAGTGCATTCCGGATTCTCACCACCCTGAGTGAAAAATGTTTTTCTCTAATCCCCTCGGAATCTCCTGTACCTCACACTAAAACTATACCACCTTGTGACTGACTACTCAATCAAGGGGAACAGCTGCTTTCTATTTACTCTTTCCAAATCCCTCACATCCTTATACACCTCAATCATACCCCCCCCCCCCCCACAGCATTCTCTGCTCTAAAGAAAACACTCCAGGCCTATCCAGTCTCTCCTTATGGCTCAGGTGCTCCATCCCAGGCAACATCCTGGGGAATCTCCTCTGTACCCGATTCAGTCCAATTAGCTCCAGCTGTGGCCTAACCAACATTACCTTGCTCTTATATTCTGTACAGCTTCAACATAACCTTGCTCTTACATTCTATCCAATGACTGATAAAGGCAAGTGTCCCATATGCCTTCTTAAATATCCTATTCAGCTGCTCTGCCACCTTCAGGGGTCTGTGAACAAGAACCCCAAGATCCATCTGTTCCTCTGAGCTTCCTCGAGTCCTGCCATTCATTACATACTCACTGGTCCTGTTTCTTCTCCAAGTGCATAACCTCGCACTTATCAGTGTTAAATACCATCTGCCACTGCCCTGTCCATCTGTCCAACCCATCTTTATCTTCCTGTAACCTATGACCCTCTTCTTCACTGTTAACCATTCTTTGTCTGCAAACTTTACTAAGCCAGTTTCGGAACCATCCTGACAAGTTTCCTCAAATTCCATGTGCTTCAACCTTCTTAATCAGTCTCCCATGTGGAACCTTGTCAAAGGCTTTGCTACAATCCATATAAACTACATTAACTGCACTTCCTTCATCTATACACTCAATCACTTTATCAAAAAATTCTATCAAATTTGTTAGGCATGACCTCCCTTTGACAAAAACATTCTGACTATCGCTAATCAACCCATGCCTTTCCAAGTGGAAATTAATTCTCTCCTTCAGAATTTTCTCCATGTTTCCCTACCACTGACATGAGACTCACTGGTTTGTAATTTCCTGGTTTATCTCTACCACCCTTCTTGAAAAGTGGAACAAAATTAGCTGTTCTGTAGACCTCTGGTACTTCCACAGTGGCCAGAGAGGAATAAAAAATTTGAGTCAGAGCCCCTGTAATTCCCACCCTTGTCTTCCACAGCAGCCTGGAATAGAATTCATCTTGCTTTCCGTACTTTGCAGACCAGTGAAATATAGGATGGCAGGATCCATGTTTTCTCATTAATTTGGCTGCGACAGTAATAAATAACAGCTGCAATGTTAATCACCTCCTGTATCTACTCGCAAATTGATTGATCTTGAAAGGTGTCAGAGCCCTTGCAACTTCCTGCCTTACCACCCACAACAACCCCAGATGTAATTCATTCAGGCCTGGAGATTTGTCTATTTTTAAGCCCGTCGAAGCCTCCAATACCTCCTCACTTCCTCTGTCAAAATGCTCAAGGTCCACACAGCCCCAATCCCTGAACTCTGTATCTATGTCCTCCTTTTCCTGAGTGAAGACCAATGAGAAGTATTCTTTTAACACCCTAGAAATGTCCTATGGTGTCACGCACAGATTTCCCCCTTCGTCTCTCATGGGCCCTGCAGTGTTACCTGCGTGGTCAATAACATGTGCTACTCAATCCTTGGCTGATGGTGAGGTCCTCTGAACCTTGTTGAAGAAGACTTGAACTCGTCCAGTAACAACAAAGGTTTATTGAGTAACTATAACTATTAATGCGTGAGTTCTTTATCTTAACATGGGAACTAGGAATTGGATAACAAGATTTAACAATTGGAACTAAATGTAACTCCACTAACTATCTGTGTGATTCTGATGTTTCCCTGTTCACAGCACACCCAAGAGAGAGACAGAGACCCCTTGTGGCTGCCCTTTATACCCCTGTTGGTCCAGTCCTCTGGTGATCATGTGGTGCTGCTATATACCCATTAACCCCTTGTGTGCATGCACCTACAGAGATCACTGCGGGCCCTACTCTTTGCCTGGTTAACCTCTTCCCCTTAATGTATTTATAGAATATCTTAGGGTCCTCCCGAATCTTCTGTCCAAGTCCTGGTTTAGCACAGGGCTAAATCGCTGGCTTTGAAAGCAGACCAAGTCAGGCCAGCAGTACTGTTCAATTCCCGTACCAGCCTCCCCGAACAGGTGCCGGAATGTGGCGACTAGGGGCTTTTCACAGTACTTTCATTGAAGCCTACTTGTGACAATAAGCGATTTTCATACCCCCTTTCTGTTCTTCTAATTGCTTTCCTCAGTTCCCTCTTGCATTTCCAATATTCCTCTGGGGCCGCAGTTGAATTTCTCCCTCTGGACTTTTCACAGAGTGTTACATTTAAAATTCTCCAGTCCTCTGACAATAATCCCTGGGTCCAAAGAAGAATAAAAAATTATAGCCAGTGCCTCTGCAATTTCCACTGTCTCTTCCCTCAATATCTTTGGATGCATTTCATCCAGCTCTGATGCCTTATCAACTTAAGTACAGACAGTATATACAATACCTTCTCCTTATCAATTTTAAGTATTTCTAATGTCTGAATGAACTCTTCTTGCCCACCAGTTCTCATGGGTGAGTTATAGAATGGTGCATTGAGCAGTGGGAGAGATTGGTGAGTAGGAGATATACTTTTGACAAAGACTCATCCAAACTTGAAACATTAGCTCCTTTCTCTCTCCACAGATACTTTCAGACCTGCTGAGGTTGCCCAGTATTTTCTGTTTTTATGCAGGAGATATACACTTTGACTGCCTATATGAGATTATGGAACTTTCTCTGGCATTGCAGGCAGGTTCTTAGGGCCAGACTTCAGAAACTAATCTCCCTGGCCACCTGATTCCAAACCCTTCTCAATGTGTGGCTTGAAGGCCTCTTGGTCCCCTGTCATTTATCCTTTCAACACCCACCACGAAGGCCTCCAGTGCTACACTGCCCAAAGCCTTCCTGAAACCTTTGCAGCAGTGTCTGTTGCATGAATGCCGCTTCCTTTTAAGAGGGGCCGGCTGCCTTTAAGAGGAACTGGCTGCTTTTGAGAGGTCCAGCATAACTGAGCATCCACTGTAACTTCAGCAGAAATTATTTAAAAACTACTCCAGAAATTAATGGCACAGGAAGTAAATTATTTAACTGATACATAAGTAGCAAATTTTCTATCTGAGATTAAAATTGTTCCCTTCATATAGCACATTTATGCAAATCAATAAATACAGGCATGAAATATTAGAAATTAATTTGACCTTTATGGGTTATCTCTTTAAAATATGTGTTTTTATAGTGAAGCAAATGGAATTATACAATGTAAGAACATACTAAACCAATCTGAAAACATCTATTTTTACTAAATATCTCTGCAATAATAATTCATATTTCCAAAATGTTTTGCCTTAATGAATGTTTAATTTCAGGCCTTTTATTTAGAACTTCGCTCCAAAACTTGAATAATGGTACAATGATCCTAAAATCATTATTAAGTTGCAAATCGTACTCTTTGTCATGAGTATTTAAACTCAATGAAGGAACTCCAATGATGACTAAATGGATTCTCAAAGAAAAATTGAAGTGATTTTATTGGCTCCCTTTCTTTTTCTTTACTGGTGGATTTTGTTGACTGCTTAGGTTTGATTTTTTCTTTTCCTGAATATTTCCTCATTGGGGATTTATCTACCTTTCTTCCTCTTGTTTGATTTACATGTTGGAATGATGGTGTGGCTAGTACAGGTAATCAGAGACCAAGGTTAATGAAAGAAACAGTTTGGTTTTGGGGCTGTCAGTCACCCTTAATCAATTCACTGAATGTATTTGCAGACCCAGTTGCATAGCTGCAAGACAGCTATATTTTTTGTATAGATTTCCAGAGGACTGTGCCAGATAATAGACCATTGCATAATGTTTGAGTCCATGGGATGGATGGGAATCTATTCGATAAGACTAGGCATTGGCTGGTTCATAGACAGCAGAGAGATGTGTTGCATGAGGAGTTGGCTGTGTGGAAGCCAATGGTGCATTACAGAGGCTGTTGTCAGGGGTGATACGAAGGGTGGAATTTGATGGCTCCAAAGTGGCGTGAGCGGGGCCATAAAATGCAGCGAGCCAATCAATTGTCCATTAAGTTTGACAGGAATGTAAAATTCCGCCAATGTAAAATTCCACCCTTCAGTGATTTGAATAATGCAATCATCTACCTTTGCAAGTAATTCCAGTTAAGCAATGAATGATAATAGTTATCAAAGTGCATTGATCCAAAGCATCCAGGGAAGAGAAGTCTGTGGGCAGAGGAGTGGCAGATGCAATTTAATATGCATAAGTGTAAAGTTATGATATTTGGCAGAAGGAATTGTACTATGGATAATGTACTAAAAGAATGCAGTGTGAAAACAGGAAAAGATCTTTGATTTTGGTTGACAGATCATTAAAATCATTGGCACAATGCTTGAGGGAATTGGAAAAGTGTACAGAACGTGTGAATATAAAATCGAGGGATGAAGCACCAAAATGCAATTTGGCCTCAGATAGACCAGATCTGAAGCATTTTATTCTCCTTATTTTTAAAAAGGATATATGTCTTGAAATTTGATCAATGAACGTTTGGAAGAATGGAGATTTGATGTTTATTCCTGATCATGTATGCAGATTTGTGGTCATGTGTTGCATGTTGCATACATTTGTAACAATGAGGGTTCAGCCATGACCAGCAGTGCAACAGGAGAAGGAGGGAGAGCATGAAAAGAAGAAGAGCAGCAGAAACTCCAATCATCAGCGACACTAACTGCCAGGGATTAAAGAGCAATTTTTCCAAAAGTGCCTCACATGAATCTTCTCTCCTATTCCCAATACAATCTCTAAAACCTTATTACCAATGACCATCACATTTTACGAGCACCATCTGACTGCTTTTGTTCAGACCAGCGTTTCATAGATTTCATAGAATTTACAGTGTAGAAGGACTGCCCATGGAGTCTGCACTAGCCCCTGGAAAGGGCATCTACTTAAGCCCATGCCTCCACCCTATTCCTGTAACCCAACCTAACCTACTGGACACTAAGGGGCAATTTAGCATGGCCAATCCACCTAACCTACACATCTTTGGACTGTGGGAGGAAACCGGAGCACCCGGAGGAAACCCATGCAGACATGGGGTGAAAGTGCAAACTCCACACAGACAGTGTTATGGATCTTGCCCTCAATTTGTTACAAATATAAACGTCAACAATAAATTCAGGGCTGGATTCTCTGTCCCACGACACCCGAAGCACGTTTCCTGGTAGGACGGAGATCGGGTGTTGTGGGAAAATTGGGATCAGGGCCGGGCACCAATCCAAACGCGATGCTCCGAACCCTCATGGCACCGGGATCGAAGTTCACGCCGCCGTGCCAGCGAGTAGATCTATATGAATGGAAATGGATCTTAATGACCCTCTTGCATCCATTTAGTGGGCCCGGCACCGTATTCTCTGGCCCTCTGTGATTCTCCGGTTCCCTGGGCCAGGAATCACATGGACGTGGATCACTCCTGGTATTTACCAGCGTGGCCCTGACATGGTGGACCTCACAATGGACCAAGGAGATAAATCCTTCGGGGAGTTGTTCCCAAAGTCCATCCGAAGACGCCCTCACCCCCTACAATGCACTTCCTGCCCACCTTTCCTCTACTAGCTCCCCCCCCCCCCCCCCAGGTACACCCTTAATCGGGAGACCACCCGGGATGCCCTTGTTAGGGAGACCTCTCCGGGACCTCTTAATAGGTAGACCCCCCCTCAAGGGGCCCATTAACTGAAAGAATCTTCCACAATGACCCCCTAACTGAAGGAACCCCCACCCCCCACCCCCTCCCACAGAGAGGTGAATGAATTAAGGCTGCAGCAGGTTTGTGGAAGCTGTCAATCACAGCCCACTACTAGAACATTATGAATGGCTTGCAGCTAATGTATCTGAGGGGTCTAGACAGAGATCTCTAACTAAAGGGACATCCCACAGGGATCCCTGACTAAAAGGACCCCCTGACTAAAAGGACCCCCACCCCCCCAGAAAAGAGACCTCGTCTGGAAGCGAGACAGAATTTCAGACAGGGGCAGTGAAAAAACAATTACATCTGTAACATTTACCAGGAAGATCCACATGTCCATTCCTCGAAGGAAAAGAGCTGCACTCTGCATCTAGACCCCTCAGATACATTAGCTGCAAGCCATTCATAATGTTCTAGTAGTGGGCTGTGATTGACAGCTTCCACAAACCAGCTGCAGCCTTGATTCATTCACCTCCCTTCATGGATCAGTGACTCTACGTGGTGAAACCCTAATGTTTACAAACATTGACCACATCAAAGAGAGGAAAGTGCATTCTAAGCAGTAAGTGCATTCCAATCACTCTAGCCTTACAACCTCCCTTCTCACACTGGCATATCCCCACTCCTGTCCCTCAAGGCCACAAGGATTATTCGCCTGGACATTTCTCCTGGCCATTCCCAACAGCTCCCCCATTCCCAATTTCTTGCATTAGGTGACAGGACTATTCAGTGGATACTTGGGACCTGCGTCTGCATCCTCATGGGGCACCTCAAAGAAGCCCCCTATCATGATGTGTAGCGGGGATGTGTGGTGATAGACCACCAGAAAGCTTTGCTTTGGGGGTCACATCAGTGTATCATGTGTGATGTAAACACTTGATTAAGCAGTGGGATTCAATGCTTGGAACTCAAACCAGTGGCAGTTCCCTTTAGCTTTGCATAGCTCATGGGCACAGTTGAGTTGCTAATGAAGGGTGAAATTGCTTTTCAATCAATTGATTTGTATCTTGTTACAGGCGAAGTACAGATGATTAGAGTAAAGCCTGCAATGGGCATGATAAGCACACTCTAGAGGGCATGCTCATTCTCCCATCTCACAGCCCTACACACTTATTCCTCAGAGCCAAATTTCTGAGACACATGTGCAATTTATATTCAATAGAGCTCAAACCCTTGATACTCAGTGATGTGCCTGAGTATGGGGATCTATGCACCATTCAGCTGTGTTTCTCCAAGTGACAGAATGTTCATAGAATCCCTACAGTGCAAGAGGCCATTCTGCCCACTGAGTCTGGACAGACCCTTCGAAAGAGCACCCTGCCCATGTAGCTCTGCCCTATCTCCGTAGCCCCATAACCTACCCTGGACAAAGTGGCAATTTATCATGGCCAACCCAACTAACCCGCACATCTTTGGGCTGAGCGAGGAAACCGGAGCACTCGGAGGAAACCCATGCAAGCACAGGGAGAAAGTGCAAACTCCATGCAGACAGTGCCCCAAGGGGTCCCTGGCTCTGTGAGGCAGCAATGCTAACTCTGAGGCAGAGATGCAAGCCATTCCTGAGGTGCTCACTCTTCCCTTGCATCCTGGCTTTCTATGGGACCCCACCCATTTACCCCACAGTTGCTCCAGTGCTGAAACGCCATATTCACCTCCTGCCACCTACGTTTCAGTGCCCAGTAAGAATGGTCACTCCCTCAGTGGTAATTTGGAACAAGCCCAGCAAGGAGGACACAGGATGTGATGCATTCTTGCCAACCTCCAGATCTTGTTGAAGCAAGGGCGTCCCAAAGTGAATGGAAGGTAAGGCCTTCTAGCAATCCATTCCCTCAGGGAATAACCCCTACCTCCAGCCCGAGCTGAACGTATCTGCGTACCCCACATCCTCTCCTTGCACCCTGAGCAGTGAAGAGCTTGGAAAACCACGGCTGCCTGAGCGCTTGCCTCCAATATCCTGGTGAAGCCGCTTTGTACATCATGCTTTTGTACAGCTGACGCCGGCATGACAACACATTGGCACCCAGTGAGCGTTCCGTGAGGTGTGAAGGTCTGGAGATAGCGCTCGCTAATGAAATGCTAATGTATTAAAATTAGGTTCCCGGGTTTGTGTGACACAGTTCGCACTGCTACATGGAGGGGGAGGGGTAAAATTCCAAAAGCGCTTTCCGATTCTCTCTGGATTTTGAGCCTGCACCAAGTTTCTCATGGATGGAAAGAGGGCTCAACATTGCCCCCAGTATGTGGTCTTAGTTTTATATTCATAGCTACATTTCCCTAAAGTAACAAACAGGGGAAACATGATATACTATTTGATAGAGTTAATCTATGCCTTGCTCCCATTCAAAAGTATCCGTCTGATTAGCAGTAGTCATTCAGCCAATTCAGTCTTTATTTCTGAGTACCTAAATGTAAACGTCAATTTTGGCATTAAAAAGCACACAGAAGGTTAAACGAGGTGGATAACACTCACATGCTGGTGTTTTGCAAATTAAAATTAATCATTCAGGCACCTATTTAAGAGCAGAAATATGATTATAAAAACAAATGACAGAAAATGCTCTATGCCACACAGTTATTGAAATTCCTCGCAATCTTTTTGACAATTCAGAATTCTACTTGAGACATTGATTAATTTAAATTACAGGATCATACTGCTTATGTTCCTGAACTGGTAATCCAGAGATATAGGGCAGGATTCTCCGGTAACGTCCACCTGGCTAGAATCCCCCCCCAAAGTCAATGGACTTCTCCATTGTCTCGCCTGTGGCGTTTTTGCAGCGGCAGGGTGGAAGAATCCAACTCATAGACTAATAATTCATTAGTGTGAGTTCAAATCCCAGCCAGGCAAAAGGGGATTTTAAACTCAGTTAATTAAATGAAGCAAGAATAAAAAATAAACCGAGGGGAATTTAAACGTATTTGATGCACCAAAGGTGCAGGAGCCAGGAGAGCATAGAGAACCCAAGATTTGCTAATCCCCTGCATGTTGTTGAGGTTTAAGACCACAGTGTATGTGTCCCACCTTGAAGGCAGCCTGATTGACAGGCTTGGGTTTTTATTCATTAAAGTGATGTTGGCCCTGCTCGTAAGGCCGGCATTTATTGTCCATCCCTAATTGCCCTTGAGGAGGTGGGGTCATGTCCATCTGTGCCGGGGTGACATTGTTTGTGGATGGGGGATGTGGAGAACTCTTAAATTCACTTAGAGTTCGGGGCCCCTTTCAAAATGGCGGCTCGATCTCTGAGGAGCCGGTCTCGCCAACGTGTTCAGCTCCCAATTGCTGAAAATATTTCTAAGTGGGCTGGACCGGGAGAAACTACCCAAGGTCAAACAAAATGACTAAGGGTGCAATTTACCAGCCACATCCCACTGGCATCGGGGTGGGACGCGGCTGGTAGATTCCGGGAGAGTCCTCTCGCAGGATTCCTGACGGTCGTTACATCTCGCGAGGTCTAACCAGATTTTGCGAGACGTCACGATCTGGATCCGGCCCACAATGGTCGGACCCAGTCTCACACAGTTAAGTGAGTTTAGAAACACACTTTGTTGTGCTACTCCGGATAGAACGGCCGCCCGGCATCTCTAGGCGGACCAAGACAAGCACCATTTAGCATTGGTCTCCACAAATGGGGACCAGGCAGAACAGCACTTGTGGGGATATCCCAGGCAATTGGAGGCTCATGGTGATTGACCTCTGGGCAGGGTGGTACTCTGGAACTGCTGGTGCCACCTGGGAACATTGGCACTGCCAGCCTGGCACCCTGGTATTGCCACCCAAGTGCCAGCCGAGGACTGCCAGGGTGCCCAGGTGGCACTGCAAGACTGCCAGGGGCACTGCCAGAGTGCCAGACTGGCAGTGCCAAGGTGCCACATCAGGATGGAGGTGCCCTGCCCATGTGAGGTGGGGTGCAGGGGGCCTGAGGATCCCCCAACAGATGTGTTGGGGTATTGGGGGGGTCCGGGGATTGTGTCGGGTGAGGGGGCGGCGGTTGAGGGATCGGGACCATTTAAAAATGGCATCCCGATCTCTTCCTGCACTGAGGAGCTCCGCAACATGGGGGGAGCGTTCCCCACCGGGCACTAAACGCAACGTCTGGGGTGGTGGGGGGGGGGGGATTTCCTTGCCGGGGCCTGAAATAGCAACAGAGTGCCCTGAGATAGCGGGATTGTTCTCCCACCCAGAATGGTCTCTTTGCTTATCGTGCGCCCTAAGTGTCATGTGAGACTACCTTTAAGAAATGGGTGTTTATAAATGGGTGTGTATATCAATATCTGTAATCAGGGTACCTTTAAGAAATGGGTGTTTACTACTGCAGTGATGTCAGAGAGTGGGTGGAGCTGGGCTGTCTGTCAGCTTTTTACTTTCGTTTTAGGCTGTTTGCTGCAGGGTGTATTTTAGTTTTGTTTTCAGTGTTGGAGCTGAAGCCAGACACAGCAGGTGTACTGTTGATCTCTCTGCCATGAATAAACTGTCTCTTGATCATTTGGTGAATTCAGAATTATAAATGTTTTCAGTAGTGAATGTAAACCTGATGTGCTTCTGTTAAAAAGTGTTTCTTTTGTCTCCTGGATGTTGCTTGGGAAGTTATAAAGGATTATTAGTGTTGTATTCTTTGGGGGTTGTATTTGAATTGATGGTTGCTAAGATGTTCACTGTATGTTTTAAAAAGGTTAACTTGAGTTCATAGAATCAACATTGTTTTGTTTTAAGAAATACTTTTCCATTTCTGATGTACCACACCTGTAGAGTGGGCCGTGTGCTCCCCATACCACAATCTATTAAAAGTTGTGGGTCAGGTGAACTCCATGATACACTTTGGGGTTCTCTAAACCCTGGCCCATAACAAGTGTGGATGAATATTGCTGTGGATCTCACCCTGCCAAACCCGCCCAAAATGAATCTTAGAAATATCTTGGTTGAATTATGTCCCATGCTCTTCACAACCAAGAGGCCATTTCAGAGGGCAGTTGAGAATCAACTACATTGCTGTATGTCTGGAGTTACAGATACGCCAGACCAGGTGAGCACTGTGGACATCCTTCTTGAAAGGAGATCAGTGAACCATATGATTTTATGATGATCTGGTGGTTACATGATCAGCATTATTGAGTCTAGATATTTAATCCAAATTTACTTAATTAACTGAATTTGAATTCCTCAGATGTTATGGTGGTGTATAAACCTATATCTCTGTATCAGTAATCCAAGTATCAGAGCTGTTCGGCCAGCAACATACCCATTAAAGCACAGTGAGCATACACAAATAAACTCACATAATCAAACACAGAACAATTGAATGCTTTGGACAGTGCCATTAACTGGCATTTACAGAGTAATAACCTGCTCATTGATGCTCGGCTTGGCTCCAGAGCTCATTACAACCCTGGCGCAAACATGAACTAAAGAAATGTATTGTTGATGTGGCTGACAGTGACCCCCCTGGAAGCTTTTGACCAAGTCCGCCATCAAGCCCAGGGAAACCTGAAGTCAACGGAGATCAGGGGAAAATTCTACTGGGTGGAAAAGCTCAAAGGAAGATTAATGTAATTATTGGAAGCCAGTTATTGCAGTTGCAGGGTGTTGCTGAAAGAGCTTTTCAGGCTAGTGACCTGGGTCTAACTTTAACAACGACCTTCACTCCATCAAAAGGGAATAATTAGGAATTGTCTCTGGTAACTGCACAGTATTCAATTCCATTCACAACTCATAAGATACTGAAGCAGTCCATGTCTGCACACAGCAAATGCTGGACAACACTCAGGTTTGTACAGATTTTTAACAAATAACATTCATGCCACATGAGTGCCAGCCAAGGAGTATCTCCAACAAGAGAGTCCAAACACCTCCCCTTAAGGTTCAACGGCATTACTACGGGAGGACACCTCAGAGGGCAGTGAGGCTATATGGGTAGAGATCAGGAATAAGAAGGGTGCAGTCACAATGTTGGGGGTATACTCCAGGCCTCCCAACAGCCAGCGGGAGATAGAGGAGCAGATAGGTCGACAGATTTTGGAAAAGAGTAAAAACAACAGGGTTGTGGTGATGGGAGACTTCAACTTCCCCAATATTGACTGGGACTCACTTAGTGCCAGGGGCTTAGACGGGGCAGAGGTTGTAAGGAGCATCCAGGAGGGCTTCTTAAAACAATATGTAGACAGTCCAACTAGGGAAGGGGTGGTACTGGACCTGGTATTGGGGAATGAGCCTGGCCAGGTGGTAGAAGTTTCAGTCGGGGAGCATTTCGGGAACAGTGACCACAATTCAGTAAGTTTTAAAGTGCTGGTGGACAAGGATAAGAGTGGTCCTAGGATGAATGTGCTAAATTGGGGGAAGGCTAATTATAACAATATTGGGCGGGAACTGAAGAACCTAGATTGGGGGCGGATGTTTGAGGGCAAATCAACATCTGACATGTGGGAGGCTTTCAAGTGTCAGTTGAAAGGAATTCAGGACCGGCATGTTCCTGTGAGGAAGAAGGATAAATACGGCAATTTTTGGGAAGCTTGGATAACAAGAGATATTGTAGGCCTCGTCGAAAAGAAAAAGGAGGCATTTGTCAGGGCTAAAAGGCTGGGAACAGCCGAAGCCTGTGTGGAGTATAAGGAAAGTAGGAAGGAACTTAAGCAAGGAGTCAGGAGGGCTAGAAGGGGTCATGAAAAGTCATTGGCAAATAGGGTTAAGGAAAATCCCAAGGCTTTTTACACGTACATAAAAAACAAGAGAGTAGCCAGGGAAAGGGTTGGCCCACTGAAGGATAGGCAAGGGAATCTATGTGTGGAGCCAGGGGAAATGGGCGAGGTACTAAATGAATACTTTGCATCAGTATTCACCAAAGAGAAGGAATTGGTAGATGTTGAGTCTGGAGAAGGGGGTGTAGATAGCCTGGGTCACATTAAGATCCAAAAAGACGAGGTGTTGGGCGTCTTAAAAATATTAAGGTAGATAAGTCCCCAGGGCCTGATGGGATCTACCCCAGAATACTGAAGGAGGCTGGAGAGGAAATTGCGGAGGCCTTAACAGAAATCTTTGGATCCTCACTGTCTTCAGGTGATGTCCCGGAGGACTGGGGAATAGCCAATGTTGTTCCTCTGTTTAAGAAGGGTAGCAAGGATAATCCAGGGAACTACAGGCCTGTGAGCCTTACTTCAGTGGTAGGGAAATTACTGGAGAGAATTCTTCGAGACAGGATCTACTCCCATTTGGAAGCAAATGGACATATTAGTGAGAGGCAGCATGGTTTTGTGAAGGGGAGGTCGTGTCTCACTAACTTGATAGAGTTTTTCGAGGAGGTCACTAAGATGATTGATGCAGGTAGGGCAGTGGATGTTGTCTACATGGACTTCAGTAAGGCCTTTGACAAGGTCCCTCATGGTAGACTAGTACAAAAGGTGAAGTCACACGGGATCAGGGGTGAGCTGGCAAGGTGGATACAGAACTGGCTAGGTCATAGAAGGCAGAGAGTAGCAATGGAAGGATGCTTTTCTAATTGGAGGGCTGTGACCAGTGGTGTTCCGCAGGGATCAGTGCTGGGACCTTTGCTGTTTGTAGTATATATAAATGATTTGGAGGAAAATGTAACTGGTCTGATTAGTAAGTTTGCAGACGACCCAAAGGTTGGTGGAATTGCGGATAGCGATGAGGACTGTCAGAGGATACAGCAGGATTTAGATTGTTTGGACACTTGGGCGGAGAGATGGCAGATGGAGTTTAATCCGGACAAATGTGAGGTAATGCATTTTGGAAGGTCTAATGCAGGTAGGGAATATACACTGAATGCTAGAACCCTCAAGAGTATTGAAAGTCAGAGAGATCTAGGAGTACAGATCCACAGGTCACTGAAAGGGGCAACACAGGTGGAGAAGGTAGTCTTGCCTTCATTGGCCGGGGCATTGAGTATAAGAATTGGCAAGTCATGTTGCAGCTGCATAGCACCTTAGTTAGGCCACACTTGGAGTATAGAGTTCAATTCTGGTCGCCACACTACCAGAAGGATGTGGAGGCTTTAGAGAGGGTGCAGACGAGATTTACCAGAATGTTGCCTGGTATGGAGGGCATTAGCTATGAGGAGCGGTTGAATAAACTCGGTTTGTTCTCACTGGAACGACGGAGGTTGAGGGGCGACCTGATAGAGGTCTACAAAATTATGAGGGGCATAGACAGGGTGGATAGTCAGAGGCTTTTCCCCAGGGTAGAGGGGTCAATAACTAGGGGGCATAGGTTTAAGGTGAGAGGGGCAATGTTTAGAGTAGATGTACGAGGCAAGGTTTTTACACAGAGGGTAGTGGGTGCCTGGAACTCGCTGCCGGAGGAGGTTGTGGAAGCAGGGACGATAGTGACATTTAAGGGGCATCTTGACAAATACATGAATAGGATGGGAATAGAGGGATATGGACCCAGGAAGTGTAGAAGATTGTAGTTTAGTCGGGCAGCATGGTCGGCACGGGCTTGGAGGGCCGAAGGGCCTGTTCCTGTGCTGTACATTTCTTTGTTCTTTGTTCTTTGTTCTTTGTTGAAGAATGTGAAATTTTCTTCCTCAGAAAACAGGGGAGGCTAGGTTGTAGAACTCATTCAAAGTTGAGTTGAACAGATTTTTGACAGACGAGGTTATGGAGTACAGGCAGGAATGTGGAGTTGAGACCAACAACCACGTCAGCATCATCTGATTGAATGTTGGAGCAAGCTTGAAGTGCTGTATAGCCTGCTCCTGCTCCTAAGTTCCAATGAATTCCCCAAACCCACACCCAGGGGGTTACCATTAACCAGAAACCTAACTGGAGTGGCCACATAAATACTATGTCCTGATTTCTAAAACTACTTTTCAACAAGGTACATCGTCAGTAACCTGCCCAGGCTTCTTCAACAGTAGCTCCCAAACTTTTCCTGGAGATGTCTGTGCAGGGGAAAGCAGTGGCAGCCAAATTCATGACACCAGGGGCGTCATTCTCCGACCCCCCGCCGGGTCGGAGAATGGCCGTTGGCCGCCGTGAATCCCGCCCCCGCCCCCGCCGAAGTCTCCGAAGGGAGAAAGGTCGGCGGGGCGTTAATGGCGCCGCTGCCGCGGAGAATGTCACGGGTCTGCGCAAGGCAGCCGATTTTCGGCCTGCCGATATTCTCCCTTCCGGATGGGCCGAAGTCCCGTCGACGTGATGGCCGTTCACGTCAACGTGAATCAAACCTCCTTTTCATCGGCGTGACCCGGTGCTCCAGGCTCACGCCGACCAGCGAGGAGGTGAGTGACGGCCTGGGGGGTTGGATCTGGGCAGGAAATGGCGTGGCCGCAGACTGATTGCGTGAGGAGAGGTGTGTCTCGGCTTGTGTGTGTGTGCGGCGGGGGGGGGGGGGGTGGTTAGAGTAGGCTGGGCTCCGGGGGAATGCCGGGAGGGGGTACGTGCCGGGGTGGAGGTTGGGGGGGGTTCCGTGCTGGGGTGGAGGTTGGGGGGGGGGGTCCGTGCTGGGGTGGAGGTTGGGGGGGGGGTCCGTGCTGGGGTGGAGGTTGGGAGGGGGGGCCCGTGCTGGGGTGGAGGTTGGGGGTTGGGGGGGGTCCGTGCTGGGGTGGAGGTTGGGGAGGGGGTCCGTGCCGGGGTGGAGGTTGGGGGGGGGGTCCGTGCTGGTGTGGAGGTTGGGGGTTGGGGGGGGTCCGTGCTGGGGTGGAGGTTGGGGAGGGGGTCCGTGCCGGGGTGGAGGTTGGGGGGGGGTCCGTGCTGGGGTGGAGGTTGGGGGGGGGGTCCGTGCTGGGGTGGAGGTTGGGGGTTGGGGAGGGGGTCCGTGCTGGGGTGGGTGATGGGAGGGCAAATGAGTTGGTCCACCTGGCCAGGTGCCAGCCTCCAACAGTTGGACCCATGCGGTCCATGCCACCTGGCTGGGGGGAGGAGGGGATATGGGCAATGATGACATGTCGTCGTTCCCCTCCCCCCCACCAGGCCGTCATGTTTTCAGACCATCCAGCGATGTTGGCCGCCGTGGTGGCAGCCGCTCATGTCTATGTTGCCCTGGATGTGGAGGAGGAGGAGGAGGAGGAGGAGCGTGCCAGAGAGGCGGCGCAGGCTGCCGCAGAGGGGCAGGCGGCAGCCGCCCAGGCTGGAGGGACACCTGACCGACAGGACGAGGAGGGGGAGGAGGACGTCGCGGCCCCACGGCAACGGAGGCACCCGAGGGCACCCCGTGTGTACCGGCCCCGGCAGTCATACCAGGACCTCACGGACCGGGAATGCAGGAGGAGACTCCGGATGAGCCGGGAAACCGTGGCACACATCTGCCACCTGCTGGCATACCTGTCACCGCGTGGCACTGGCGGGGGACACCCTCTCCCTGTGTCCGTCAAGGTTACGGTGGCCCTGAACTTTTATGCAACGGGGTCATTCCAGGCACCGAGTGGGGACCTGTCCGGCATATCGCAGACATCGGTGCATCGGTGCATCCGGGCAGTGACAGATGCCCTTTATGCCATGGCGCACCGCTACATCCGCTTCCCCGTGGACCGGGCCAGCCAAGATGCCCGGGCCGTGGGCTTCTCTGCCGTTGCCGGGTTCCCCATGGTCCAGGGCGCGATCGATGGGATGCACGTCGCCGTGCGGCCACCTGCAGAGAACAGGGCCGTGTTCACTAATAGGAAGGGGACCTATTCAATGAACGTACAGGTGGTCTGCGACAACCGCATGATGATCCTGCACGTCTGCGCCCGTCACCCAGGCAGTGTACACGACTCATTCGCGTTGTCGCGGTCATCCTTCCCCGGCATGTACGAGGGACGCCATCCCCGGCTGAGGGGCTGGTTGCTGGGCGACAGGGGCTACCCATTGCGATCGTGGCTGATGACGCCTATACGGAGGCCACGCAATGAGGCGGAGAACCGCTACAATGATGCCCATGTAGCGACAAGGGGGGTGATCGAGAGGTGCTTTGGCGTGCTGAAGATGCGTTTCAGGTGCCTGGACCTCTCTGGGGGCGCCCTCCAGTATCGGTCAGATAGGGTCGGCCGCATCATTGTGGTGTGCTGCGTCCTGCACAACATAGCCCAGCAGAGGGGCGATATGCCGCAGGCAGAGGAGGGCGGAGTGGAGGAGCAGCAGGAAGAGGCCCAGTCCTCCCAGATGAGGGGGATGGGGGCAATGGTCAGGGCAGACGGGGTAGACACAGGCGGGTGGCTGTCCACCGTTACTGGGGGAGGGGGGGGATATGGGGCAGGGGGGGATATGGGGGAGGGGAGGTATGGGGGAGGGGGGTATGGGGGAGGGGGGGTATGGGGGAGAGGGATATGGGGGAGGGGGGTATGGGGGAGGGGGGTATGGGGGAGGGGGGTATGGGGGAGGGGGGATATGGGGGAGGGGGGATATGGGGGAGGGGGGATATGGGGGAGGGGGGATATGGGGGAGGGGGGATATGGGGGAGGGGGGATATGGGGGAGGGGGGGATATGGGGGAGGGGGGATATGGGGTAGGGGGGATATGAGGGAGGGGGGATATGGGGGAGGGGGGATATGGGGGATATGGGGAGGGGGATATGGGGGAGGGGGGATATGGGGGAGGGGGGATATGGGGGAGGGGGGATATGGGGGAGGGGGGATATGGGGAGGGGGGATATGGGGAGGGGGAATATGGGGGATATGGTGAGGGGGGATATGGGGGAGGGGGGGATATGGGGGAGGGGGGATATGGGGATATGGGGGAGGGGGGGTATGGGGAGGGGGGATATGGGGGAGGGGGGATATGGGGGAGGGAGGATATGGGGGATATGGGGGAGGGGGGATATGGGGGAGGGGGATATGGGGGAGGGGGGATATGGGGGAGGGGGAGATATGGGAGATATGGGGGAGGGGGATATGGGGAGGGGGGATATGGGGGAGGGGGGATATGGGGGATATGGGGGAGGGGGGATATGGGGAGGCGGGATATGGGGGATATGGGGGAGGGCGGATATGGGGAGGGGGGATATGGGGGATATGGGGGAGGCTCACCCTGCCTGCTCTGACGAGGTCGTTCACCTTCTTGTGGCACTGGTGCCTGTCCGTGGTGTTAGGGCCACAGCAGTGACGGCCTCTGCCACTTCCCTCCACAGACGCCGGCTGTGGCGTGGGGCAACTCTGCGGCCGTGCCCGTGATACAGGGCGTCCCTTCTCTGCTCCACCGTGTCCAGGAGCGCCTCCAAATCGCGTGACTCGAACCTCGGGGCTGGGCGACGGCTAGCCATCCAGTCGGGTGTTGCGGTCGGGTGTTCCGGTCGGGTGGGGGGGAGCTGCGCGGCCTTATGAGCCGTCACGCCGTGCAGCGCGTATGATGCTGCACGGCGTGAACCATTGCGCAAGCGCGGATCCCGTCACGTCGCTGCTAGCCCATTTCGGGCCGGAGACTATCGGCCCATTTTTATGACGTGACGCAAGTGGGATTTGCGCCGTTTTTTGCGCCGATCGGCGGACTTTCCGCCGATAACGGAGAATTTCGTCCCATGTGTGGGTCTGCAGCACACACAAGAAGGGAGGAGGAAGATCGGCAGGGCTATAGTGGTAGGGGATTCAATTGTAAAGGAAACAGACAGGTGTTTCTCCGGCTGCAAAGGAGACTCCAGGATGGTATGTTGCCTCCTTGGTGCCAGGGTCAAGAATGTCACTGAACAGCTGCAGGGCATTCTGAAGGGGGAGATAAACGGACAGATATTGTGGTAACATATTGGTACCAATGACATATGTAGAAAAAGGGATGAGGTCCTGCAAGCAGAATATGGGGGGTTAGGAAGTAGATTAAACAACAGGACCCAGAAGGTAAGAATCTCTGGATTACTCCGACGCCATGTGCTAATGAATCTATGATGTGGAGATGCCGGCGTTGGACTGGGGTGAGCACAGTACGAAGTCTTACAACACCAGGTTAAAGTCCAACAGGTTTGTTTCGATGTCACTAGCTTTCGGAGCGCTGCTCCTTCCTCAGGTGAAAGGAGCTCCTTCCTCATTCACCTGAGGAAGGAGCAGCGCTCCGAAAGCTAGTGACATCGAAACAAACCTGTTGGACTTTAACCTGGTGTTGTAAGACTTCGTACTAATGAATCTAGAAATAGGAGGTTAGATCAGATGAATGCATGGCTGGAAAGATGGTGCAGGAGGGAGGGCTTTAGATTTCTGGTATCATTTTGGGGAACAGAGAGACCTGTACATGGCAGACGGCTTGCACCTGAACTGAAATGGGACCAGTGTCCTTGCAGGGAGGTTTGCTAGTGCTGTTGTGGAGGGTTTAAGCTAACCTGGCAGGAGGGTGGGATCCTGAGAGAAGATTTAGCAGGGAGAGATGCACTGCCAAAATTAGAAGAGACAGCAAGTGAGTCAAGAAGGCATGTAAGTTATAGGCCAGTTAAATCACAAGGCAGTTTGGCAAGATTGGATGGTATTTACTTTAATGCAAGGAGTCTGACAAACGCGGCGGGTGAGTTAAGGGCACAAATTAAAAGATGGGGATATGATGTCATTGCTATGACTGAGACAGCAATGGTAGCATAGTGGTTAGCACAATGATTTCACAGCGCCAGGGTCCCAGGGTCGATTCCCGGTTTGGGTCACTGTCTGTGCGGAGTCTGCACATTCTCCCCGTGTCTGCGTGGGTATGCTCCGGTTTCCTCCCACAGTCCAAAGGTGTGCAGGTTAGGTGGATTGGCCATGCTAAGTTGCGCTTAGTGTAGGCGGTTCACAGTATTGTACCAGTCGCAGGCAGGCACTGTTCTAAGCTGATTAAAACCACGGTTTACTTCTACTCATGTCTTTGAGTGAATTGATGGTCGCATCAATTTAATCAGCTTAAACACAACTATGGAATCAGCCCTCAAACCTGATCGACTGGAACTCGATCCGCAGGCTGCGGAGGCTAAATAATTTTTTTCGCACTGGCTTCGATGCTTCAAGGCCTATCTTGCTGCCTCTTCCACGACTCCCGTCACCGATGAACAGAAGCTGAGCCTCATCCACGCACAGGTGAGCCATCGCATTTCTGTTCAGCTCGACGAGGCCTCCTCCTATGCAGATGCCCTCGCAATGCTCGAACGCCTCTACGTACGGCCCGTGGACGAGGTCTACACGCAACACATCTTCACCACTCGCCGCCAGCGCCCCGGGGACTCGCTAGATGACTACCTACGCAACCTCAAAGCCCTTGCAAGCAACTATAATTACCAGGCCATTACGGCCACTCAGCTCATGGAACTCGCAGTCCGAGGCGTCTACGTGGCGGGAGTCCGATCGAATTATGTGAGACAGCGCCTGCTCGAAAAGGGGGCCCAGGATCTGGACGACACGGTAAAGTTAGCCACCTCTCTGGACAAAGCCTTACTGCGTTCCCGGCTGACCACGCAACCCCCCCCCCCCCCCCCCCCCCCGTGGGCCTCCGACCAAAGACTACCCCAGGCCTATGCCGCGCGGCCACCCGCCCATCATGGGGGGCTACCCTGCTATTTTTGCGGTCAGTCTCAACACCCCGGACAGCACTGTCGGGCCCGCAACGCGAACTGCAGCAACTGTGAGAGAAAAGGACATTTCGCAAAAGTCTGCCTTGCCAGGTCTAAGAACTCTATCTCACAGACCCGATCCTCAGACTCACAGGCCCGCAGACCCCGCAGGGTGGCAGCATGTCTGCCGACTCCGCCCCCTGCAGATGGTTCAGCCTCGTGTTGTCAGTGTGGGCAGCCATCTTCCAGCCCTCACAGCACGTGCAACTCAAGGAGGCCGCCATCTTGGCCACCCTCCCCCACGCAAAGAGTTCCAGCAAGCAAAGCTCCTCAGTGTACAAAACAAGGCAATGTGTGGCCCCGCGTTCCCCGCTGAGACCCCTTATACAACGCGAGTCGCGTTGTATAGCCATATGTTTCTCGCCGTTGCAAGCACCAGGAAACATGCGGCTAAACACGCTGGCCATGGGACTTTGTTCCCAATTAGTTGAATCATGCCTATAGTGTGAAAGGTTGAGAGGGAGCGGAATTCTTAACTTTTTAAGCCAGTACACAGAGAGAGAGAGCGGTCCTGGACTTAATTTTAGGTGATAAAGCCGGGCAATTGGCTGAATTATGAGTGGGGGTGCATTTGCAGACAGTGACCATAACTTCGTTAGATTTAAAATTGTTATGGAAAAGGACAAGGATGGGCCTGAAATCAAAAGTTCTAAACTGGGAGAAGGCCGAGTTTAATAAGATCAGATATAATTTGGCCAGAGTGGACTGGGAGCAGTCACTTTGAGGTAAGGACACTTTTACAATAGTGCCATTTAAGGGGCATCTTGACAAATACATGAATAGGATGGGAATAGAGGGATACAGACTCAGGAAGTGTAGAAGATTGTAGTTTAGTCGGGCAGCATGGTTGGCACGGGCTTGGAGGGCCGAAGGGCCTGTTCCTGAGCTGTACTTTTCTTTGTTCTTGGTAAATCTGTGACAGAACAGTGGGACGCATTCAAGAAGGAAATAGAAAAAGTACAGGCAGCATGTTCCACTCAAGAAAAAGGGTGGGGCCAACAAATCCAGTGAACCCTGTACTTGAGGGATATATGGCATTCGATAGATAGAAAAGGCGAGACTTTGGGCAGATATCGAGGGGTGAAAACAGCAGAATGTGCAAGAAGGAACGTAAAAAGGAAATTAGGAAGCAAAAAGGAGACATGAAAAGATACTGGAGGTAGAATAAAGGAAAGTCCGAGGTTGTTTTACAAGTACATTAAGGGTAAAAGGATAACTGGGGAAAGAGCCTGGCCCATTCAGGACCACAGTGGTATTTTTTGTGTGGAGCCAGAGGATGTAGGTAGAGTTCCGAACTTTGTGTTGGTGTTCACGAATCAGAGGAACAATGTGGATATAGAAATCAGGGAGAAGCACTGAGATAAAATTTAAGAAATTAACATAGACAGAGAGGATGTTATGGGTGGTCTGGCAGGTTTAAAAGTCAATAAATATCCAGGCTAGCTGAAATGTATCCCAGGATGTTGAGTGAAACAAGGGAAGAAATAGCAGGAGGGCTAGCAATAATTTTCAGTTCCTATCTGGCTACAGGAGAGATGCTGGAGGACTGGAGGATAGCCAATGTTGTACCATTATTGAAGAAGGGTGGAAGAGGCAAACCAGAAAACTACAGGCCAGTCTGTCTAACCCAGTGATGGTGAAACTATTGGAAGCAATTCTGAGAAGAATAAATTAATCTGCATCTGGAGAGGCAATGATTAATCAAGGACAGTCAGCATGATTTTGTTCAAGGGAGGTCATTTCTGACCAACTTGATTGAATTGTTCAAAGAGGTGCCATGGTGTATAAATGAGGGTAATGCATTTGATGTAGTCTATTTGGACTTCAGTAAAGCTTTTACTAAAATCCCACATGGAAGACTAATAGCAAAATTAAGAGCCCATGGGATCCAACAAAATTTGGCAAATTGGATCCAGCATTGGCTGAGTGCTAGGAAGCAGAGGGTGATGGTCGAGGGGTGCTTTTCTGACTGGAAGCCTATATCCAGTGGGACCTGCAGGAATCAGTGTTGGGGCCCTTCCTGTTTGTGGATTATAAAAATCAAATAGACATTAATGTAGGAGGGTTGGTCAATAAGTTCGCTGATGATACAAAAATTGGTGGGTGGTAAATAGTGAACGGGATAGCGTTAGATGACAGAAGGATATAGACAGGCTTGTCAGATGGGCTAATCTGTGGCAAATGGAATTCACTCTGGACATGTGTGACGTGATGCACTTGGGGAGGACAAACAAGGCAAGGGAATACATAATGAATGGGAAGCACCGAGGATCAGAGGGTTTGCATGTACACGGATCCCTGAAGGGCAGGTGGATCGAGTGGTTAACAAGGCATATGGTATATTTACCTTTATTAGCCGAGGTATACAGTTTAAGAACAGGGAGATTATCCTGGAACTGTATAAAACATTGATCAGGACACAGCAAGAGTATTGTGTGCAGTTCTGGTATTCACTTTATAAAAGAGATGTGGTAGCATTGGAAAAGATGCAAAGAAGTACCAGGATGTTGCCTGGGCTGGGGAGCTTTACTTCTGAAGAGAGATTAGATAGACTGGGGTTGCTTTCCTTGGAGCAGAGGAGACTGGGGGAGGGGGGGGGGGGGAACATCATTGAGATGTGTAAAATTATGAGGGGAATAGATAGAGTAGACAGGAAGAAGCTTTTCCCCTTGGTGGAGGGATCAATGACCATAGATTTAAGGTAAGGGGCAGGAGGTTTCGAGGGGATGTGAGGAAAAACATTTTCACCCAGAGGGTGGCAGAAGTCTGGAACTCGCTGCCTGAACGTCATAACATTTAACAAGTATTTAGATGTACACTTGCGATGCCAAGGCTGTGGGCCAGGTGCTGTAATAGAGGATTAGAATAGTTAAGTGGTTGTTTTTTACTGGTGAAGATACAAGGTCATAGAGCAGGAGGTGGACAAGGGACCTGTAACTCTTGCAGGTAGACAGTGTGAAGGCAGTGGGAGTGAATAGCCATTATGATCATTGCTGGCAGACTAGTTCCTAGGACCTAGATGCAGTGTCACACGAAGTTCAATAACCATCACACAAGTGGTCAAAGTGAGCAAATACATCTTCAGATGTCATATCTGTTGTGTATTTATAGTAGTTTCAGTGATTCCTTATCAGCAGCCTTGCAGCTGAACATGAGCACTTCAAGAAAATGTTTGCACGACATCATTGACTATTTGCACGGGTTACTGGGCAATGTAACATCTCCTGAATAAAGCTCTTAGTTTTTGTTGAACCTTCACGGCCTCCTTAAGTCAATCCTGCGAACACCATACAAAGAAATTGGCAATCAGGAAGCCAGATAGTGCTTGTAGCCACTTGAAGAACACAGAAGATTTTTTTAAATCGTAAAAATAGTCGGCGCGCAAAAACTGGTGGCGAGGAGTCGAATAACGGTTGCACCCCCCTGGAGGAACCAAAAATAAAGAAAATTCAAAGAAAATAACCTTGAAGAGAAGTTCGCCATGTGCTCCGCGCGAAACTAACTCGGTAGCCGTGAATTGCAACTATTCCGCAACAACAAATTTTGAGCTGGGATGTTGTAAAATACAAAGGAAAATGGGCTGCGCCTTGTTTTGGGACAAAGGAAGTAAAGTAGTGCTAAATATCCCTGGCACATTGTGCACATGCTGGTCCTACATAGAGAAAAATGGCAGGAGTTTTTGGTGCCATGGGACCGTTTGATGAGAATATTGAGTGATGGAACTCAGAAACTGAACATATTGGCACTGGCCAATGTACCACTCCACTTCATTCACCTACTAACTTTCTCCATGACTCATAACTTGCATTTCTTACTTTGTTCCCAGCCCCTCGTCACACCCTTGTGTCTTTCTCCTTCCAGATTCTCAAGAACTGCACTCAGCCAGAGAGTGGTACAGGTTCAAGTTATGGGTCAGCAGAAAATGACTGGTGATGACAAAAATACCATCACTTGTTCTGATACTCACAGCAATTAGCTCAGACACTGGCATTGCAGGTAGCACAAAAGGCAGCTTCGAGATTCGATCTGCACATGATGAGACATCAGACATAACCAATCAGTATAGGGAACAAGGCTGGCACAGTTCACCCGAGGGAGAGATTGCACATGAGTTCTCCAGACAACTCAGATTAGGACTTTGATGGAATGGTGTACAGAGGAAGCTGATGGGTTTATATAATGAAATGCTTGGATGCATTGGCAGGCTTGCCAGAAAGCCTGTGGCCACTATAAAGGAACATAGAGGAGTCCAGCACAGCCTTACAAATGGCTTTATGCAGAGCTTGCAACCCATAATTTCTAGTGTGGAATTGATGCAAATTCCATTACTACTGTTGTGGTCCCAACCATGATGCAGTGCCTGACAGCAGAAGTCTCAGTATGCATTACAGAACAAGCAGAAATCCCCCAAAATCTGAATGTTACAGTGGAAGACTGATGTTCTACAACTTGCTGCCAAGAATGTTCAGACTTCTGTCAACATAGCAATGGATAACAGTTCCAAGACAATAGCCTTCCACCAGCCATGCTACAGCCACTGCATAGGAGCGCTAGGACAGGCAAAAAGCACACAAACAATAGGCAATAAGGGAAAGTGTAAGAATTATTATTTGAAATTTTTATGGAATATTAACTTGGTTGATGGTAATGTTGATTTGGAAGGTTTGTTTTGTGTCTGCTTTTATTTCAGGGTTTTGTTCAAGTGGGTATTTTTATGGTCAGTAACAGAGGGAAGTAAAGTGTGGATCTGTTGTGAATGAGAGATTGAGGTGGTGGTCACCGGAACTGCAGTGCTCAATTGTGCATTTGTTCAGTGTTTGATTATATGTGTCTGTTCCCTTTGTGAGACTGGTTCAGCCTAAGTGTGGTTACTTGGTGAGAGAGAGACTGGACTGAGGAAAGCTGCTATAAGCAGGGAGCAGACATTTTAAAGCATTGTAAACAAAGCTCCTGTACACTGGTTTATCAGATCTGCATGTCTCGAAGGAATAGAAGGCAATAGCAACCACAATTAGATGAGCCAATCCTGGACACCACACACAAATTAATAGCAGGAGTCGGCCTCTCAGACCTGCTCTCTCATTCAATAAGATCATGGCAAATCTGATTTTAGCCTCCACTCCACATTCCTACCTGCTTTTCACCCCCTTGTTTACTAAGAATCTATCTAGATCTGCCTTAAAAATATTCAAAAACCTTGCTTCCACCACCTTTTGAGGAAGTGAGTTCCGAAGATCCACGACTTTCTGAGAGAAAAACATTTTACATCATGTCTTCAATGGACGTCCTCTTATTTTCAAACAATTACCCCAGTTCTAGATTTTCCCACAATAGGAAACATCTTTTCCACATCCACCCTGTCCAGACCAAGGATCTTATATGTTTCAATCAAATTGCATTACTCTTCTTAATTCCAGAACATGACAGAAAGGGCTATATGTTGGTTGTCTTCTTGCTTCCTCATCCTCCTCATCCTCTTCCTTCTCCTCTGCCTCCTCTTCCTTAACCGGTTGCCATATATCTGATTGCAAGAGGTGTGGATTCAAAATGGTGAGGTTGTTCTGAAAACAGCAGGCCTGATGAATCATGACGTGCTCTGATCAATATTGCAGGGCTCCTCCAGAGAGATGCAGGCTGCAGAAACAATGCTTAGAAATCCCAATGGTGTGCTCAGAAATAACTATGTGTGGCAACATGGTTTTTGTGTGCCTAGATTTCACAGCAGAGTCATAAACCATGTGGTCAGCTGATAGTCCTTGTCACCCAGGATCTACCGTATAATTTGTTGTTCTGAACGACTGATGGCACAGAGGCCTGGCACAGAATAAAGGCATTGAGCGGAATTTTTTGACTTTCCTTCAAAATTTTGTCTCCAGCGAGAAAAGTGGAGGGCAGCCCACCAATTCCTTGATCAGTTTCCTGTTGTATTTTTAAACACTTAAAAGAAAAAAAAATGAATCGGGAGTGTCCCGCAACATCAGGCTGATGGGCCATTTTTAAGGGACACTTTGATCTGAAAATCTTTTTTTAAAAGGAACCCACCCCTCATGGATACAGAATCCCAACCCCACCAGCACAGACATGGGAACCCCTCTCCCATGGAGATGGTAAACCCCCTCAGGCAACCCCCCATTGACATGGGACTCCCTCCATCAGGGACACCCTCCCGCCCATCTTAAACCTCCATCTCTAAGCCTGTTAAGGACTTCTTCCAGGTTGGCCAGATGTTTTCCCTGTGAAGTCTCAATCACCAAGATATTGTCTAAGTACACCACGAGTTTTGCAATTCTTTGTCGCAAGTTCGCCATCGTCCGCTGAAAAATTACACATGCGGACAGTAGGCTAAAAGGCAACTTTATATACTGGAAAGGTCCCTTGTGTATGTTGATCATTGTATATTTCCTGGAATCTTCACCTAGTTCAACTTGTAGGTAAGCATGACTTAAGTTGAGTTTTGTATATGTGAGTCCCTATACCAGTTTGCACGAAGATCTTCTATCTGAGAGATCAGATATAGTCGATTTGGGCCACTTAGTTTATTATGATTTTGTAATCACCACAGATCCTGACCGTGTGGTCAGGTTTTCGGACAGGAACAATAGGGGCCGCCCACTTGGAGAAATGTGCCGGTCAGGTGATCCCTAATTCCTCCAATCGGGTCAACTTGACCTCAACTTTCTGATGTAAAGCGTATGGGACAGGCCTAGCTCTGAAAGATTTTGGTGTGAAATTGGGGTTCAAATAGATTTTAGCCTTGACTCCTTGTATCCGGCTCAGCTAATTTTGAAAAATATCTTTGTACTTGCACAGGATCTCTTGAAAAGCACCATCCGTTATTTAAAAAATTTCTCGGCAATTTAGCTTTATCTGTCATAGCCAGTCCCTCCCCATGAGGTTTGGTCCCTGACCTTCCACAATGATTATGGGTAATTACGCAGATTGGTGTTGATACGATACCAGTGCAGTCGTGGTACCTAATATCTTTAGAGTTTCACCTGTATAAGTTGCTAACTTAGCAGCCATGTTGCTTAGTCACAGAGGCTGCACTACACCTCGCAGATACTTGTAGGTTTGTCCACCCACCACCATGGCTGAAGGACCTGAGTCAACCTGCATACTCAATGATCTACCGTTAACCAACTTACAAACCTCGGATTCTTCCTCAAACTTTTTCTCTACTTCCTGTACTGGAGTGCGCCCTGTCTGACGCAGCAACGTACTTGAAGATGGCCCTTTCTGTTACAATTGAAGAAGATAAAATCTTTGCAACAGCTCATATCCAGATGTGGCGGCCTCCCCCACAGTTACAGATGTGGCAGTCTCCCCACCATCTGTAACACTCATCAAACATCCTGGGCTGATGGCCCGGTTTTTTTCTTTGCTTCTGCCATGTTCCTGCTCCTGGGATCTCATTTCAGCCTCCACTGAGCCTGCCACCCGGGGTCTTCGTCTAGCAGCCGTTCTGCTCCAAAGTTGATTCACCTCGCCTTCCTGCATTCACTGTAGCTCCGGAGCGTCCTTTTCAGCACAGATCTCTATCGCATTATCAAGGGATATTTTTGTTCTGGCTAACAATTTTCTTTGGACAGTAAGATTGTTAATGCCACAAACAAGGTGATCACAGAACATGTCACTTATTCAGGAGCCAAATTCGCAGTATTCAGCTATTTGACAAAGCCTGGCTACAAATGCAGAAATTGTCTCCCCTGGGTCCCTGATGCTGACTTAAATGAATACTGTTTTAGTATTATGGAGGATCTGGAGTTGTAATGCTCTTTCACTAGCGGCATTAACAGATTAAATGACTTGGTATCTGGGAATTCTGGGAATGTTAAATTTCTAATGAAGTTTTAAGTCTGAGATTCATATACCGTAAGCAGATTGACCTTTCGTTTGTCTTCTCCAGTAATTTCAATAGCAGTGAAAAAGTCCCAAAGCCTCTCAATGTATTGGCCCCTTCTTGGTCAAAGAATCGGCTTTTCCCATTAGTGGCATTGTTTCTCACTCACTGTTACTGCAGAGACAACTTCTCTTTCCTTCTCTGGAGACTTTTGATGGCAACCCCGAACCTCAAATTTTTAAGCTAGATTGTTGCCCGATTTACACATTTGTAATAGCATGAGGTGTCAACGAGGAGTGATTTATTTGAACAATCAACCAATTAAAAGTTAAACGATGTACAGGAACTGCAGTTGAAATACAGGTTTTTACTCCTTGATTCCAGTGTCCAAACTCCCTGGGGCCCTGCTCCCCAGGCCCTACGCTTTCTTCCCATTAGCCAGGGTTTGTGCGCTGCTATGCAATAGACTCCGGGCAGGTCACATGGCCTGTGAATGATCGCCCTTTAAAGGGGTTATGCTACCACACATCGCGATCGGGCGGAAAATTGTGTGTCAGCCGAAAAACAAGTTTGGTGGAACAATCGCTGAATGTTAGCATTCAGGTACGGCAGGTGGTGAGGAAAACTAATGGCATATTGGCCTTCATAGCGAGAGGATTTGAGGATGCCTTGTTATATAGGGCCTTGGTGAGGCCACACTTTGAGTATTGTGTACGGTTTTGGTCTCCTAGTTTGACGAAGGACATTCTTGCTCTTGAGGGTGTCCAGCGAATCTTCACCAGACTAATTCCCAGGATGGCAGGACAGACATATGAAGAAAGACTGGATCGACTGGGCTTGTACTCACTGAAGTTTAGAAAAATGAGAGTGGATCTCACAGAAACATATAAAATCCTGAAGGGACTGGACAGGGAAGAATGTTCCCGATGTTGGAGACATCCAGGACTCGGGGTCACAGCCTAAGAATAAGGAATAAGCCTTTCAGGACTGAGATGAGGAAGAACTTCTTCTCTCAGAAAGTTGTGAACTTGTTGAATTCTCTACCACAAAAAGCTGTTGGGGCCAGTTTGTTGGATATATTCAAGAGGGAGTTGGCCCTTGCAGTTAAAGGGATCAAGAGATACGGAGAGAGTGGGAGTGGGATACTGAATTTGCATGATCAGCCATGATCATATTGAATGGTGGTGCTCGCTCAAAGGACCAAATGGCCTACTTCTGCACCTTTTTTCTATGTTTAATAGCACGGTTACAGATAAACACCTATTGCTTGACTTTCGAGCTGCCTTGGTCATCTATCTGCAGAGTGTGAGGGATGGGCTGGGTGCAGAGGATGTGCTTGTGGAGCGGGGGGGGGGTGGTGAGAGGCCAGTGGTATGGGGTGTGGGTCCCCAGGACTGTCTGATGTTCCTCCTGATGTCACCCTCGGAAGTGGCAGGGGACGGGGCCAGAGATGTGGGGGAGCCATGTAGCAGGACCTAACCGGTGAGTGACCCATCACTGTTCACCACCCCCATGACCAACCTCTCCCACCCCTCCCCCTGCCACCTGAACCATTCCCACCCCTGCCACTCCAGAAAGTATGTATGCCCGTGAGATGGAATGGCCAGCACGCAAGTAGGGAGCACCTGGGCAGACGGTGGAATGTGACTCAGAAATCAGGAGTCAGGCATTTTCAGTTGACGCCGAGTACCTAAGCTCATAGCGGAGTGGGTCATCATCATCCTCCAACCCATGAACCAAACCTGCTGAAACTGGCAACCCAGGGCCAACACCCTGTAGTGAAACTGGTGGGAAGCTCAGAAGGAGGTGCATGTGCTCGGGCGGAGTTGTAGTGCAGGAAGGGGGGAATGGAGGAGGGATGAGTGGCTATGGGGGCATGGCGAGTTGGATATAGGGAGGTGGGACAGGCCTTTTGGTTGGCGAACCTTGAGGTGATATGGTTCCCCTGTGCGCAGCAGCCCTGGCGCACACCTTGTGCGGTCTCCTTTGCCTGCTCGGGCCTCTGAGCCTGCCCATCCTGGCCATCCTCCTCAGCCTCCTTGTTGAAGGAGGCCTGTGTTCCTCCCCCGCCTCCAGCATGCTCCCCCTCATGCAGCACAATGTTGTGCAGTACACAGCAGGCCACCACAATGTGGGAAAGCTGCCCAGGGCTGCATTAGGGGGGGAAAGGGCAGACATGTTAATACGTTGAGTACTCCCATGCCTATTTTTTGAATTAAGGGGCAATTTAGCGTGGCCAAACCACCTAACCTGCACATCTTTGGGTTGTGGGGGTGAAACCCATGCAGACATGGGGAGAATGTGCAAACTCTACAAGGACAGTGGCACAGGTCTGGGATTCGAACCCGGGTCCTCAGCGCCGCAGTCCCAGTGCTATCCACTGCATCACATGCCGCCCTACCATGGAATCATTTTTAAAATCAGGCAGGTCATCATACCGGAATCTTTGAAGTCTGATATGCTTCAACAATTTAATTCCTGACACGTGGGCATACATTGGATCAGAAAACTTACAAGAGATACAATCTATTGGCTGGGAATGAACAATAACAGTGAAGTCATGGTCATGAAAAGCAAGGCACGTCAACAGCATGTGTCAAATCAGCACAAAGCACCACTGATTCCATATGATGTTCCTACCCATCCTTGGTTCAGTATCGCATCTAATAACGATAATAATCTTTATTATTGTCACAAGTAGGCTTACATGAGCAATGAAGTTACTGTGAAAATCCCCTCGTCGCCACACTCCGGCGCCTGTTCGGGACACTCAAGTACCTCATTATTCAATAATTGCACAATACATCGAGAACAGCTATTGTGCACTTTCTAAGTGCTATTTTCAGTTTATTTGGTGAGCCCAGAGAGATTATTACAGATACCAGTCAGCAACTTATTGGTAAGTCATTTCAGGATATGTGTGAGAAGTGGAATATCAACCACACTACTTCATCTCCTCATTACCCTAGATCTAAGAGGCTAGCTGAACAAATAATTCAGAGTGAAATCTCTAATTCTCAAACGTAGACAGAGGAGCAAAATCTACACATTTTACACAATGTTACATCTGAGAGCGACACCTCAAGTGCAATTACTCCATCACTGGTATGATGTTGTGTTTGCCAGACCAATACATACCAATTTACCTACTCTACCGATTCTACTTTCTTAGGAACTAGAGAACAACTTTTAAAACTGTAAGAGACTATGACCAACATACATGATAAAAATGAAGATACTGAATTGTCAAGTTTGCAGTTGGGACAACAAGTTCTCATTCGGGATCCCACAGAAGATACATGCTAACTAGTCGAAGTAACAAGCATTTGTTCAGAAGCAAGGTCATTACACACAAAGGTGCAGTGCTTTAGAGACTCATAAATCAATCAGCTGAATACACTTAAGTAATTGTATCAAACCATAAACATGTATCTTAAATAGATGCACTTTTTCTGAAGGGGAAGGTGTCTTTAAAAAGGAAGGGGGATATGCAATATGCCTTTAAAGGCTATCAGACTGACATCATGAGAAAGGAAATGTGTTGTGCGGTTTAGTCTTTGTTTCACTTTTGCTTTGAGCAGAGCACACACACACTTCAAACTTTACACCAATGTTCTCATGTGCCTAATCTTAATAAATAATCCACAATATGTTCAGTCAATCACTTATGAGTGATTGGTCCCTTGTGTCTTGTACAGTAAATAAGCCGAAGATATTGTGCCATTATAATAATATGTCACTCTCCTCCCTCTGCACCATGACTACACCATAATACCACTCTGTGCGGAGAGGAAGAAGGACCTCCTTGTGAACTTGCCCTTGGGCCAAGCTAAGCTTGCTATCAACAGGTCCAGGCAATGGACGATTGTGGGGTCATCCGGGCTGACTGTCTGTCTTCATCTGCAGCTATGTTCATGGCCGTGTGTCCTTGGAGGGGGAGCTGTCAGTATCCGTTGATTCGATCAAGGCCTTCCGTGGTCGGTTGGCACGCTTGGGGACTGGCGTGCTTTATTGACCCCTTTAATCACATTTTGTTTTAATGTTTTAAGTTTGTCTCTGTTTGATGCAGTGTCCCTTCAGGGGACTGCCTTTTTATTTTGTCCCTTAATTTGTTCATTTTATTTTATTGATTTGCCAGAAAATGGGATAATGCTCAAAAAATGTATTCCAATTTATTCATTTGATTACATCTCTTCTGCTGTTTTTTCACTTCTCTGCCAGAATTCTGGGTCATTTCAATTCATTTTCATAGAACTTTCAGTGCGTTTCTTATCTCCTCTGATTCTGCACTATTTTGAATCTTTGTTGCACCTGTGTCCACATGTCAAACAGCACTGAGATATTCTTAGTTAAAACTAATGCATCTAAAATTGCTTGGATTCATATCTCCATCTCTGCACTAAGGATTAAAATAAAAGAATAATTACAACAATCTGCACACTCTCAGAGATATTTGATTTCCACTTAATTCCAGATTTATTCCTCAAATCTAAATTAAATGATCTCACTTGGGGCAGTGAGATGTCTGTTATCATTGACTGCAAGAACATGGATTTAGTTAAGCAGAATTAATGTTCATAGAGTCATAGAGTTATACAGCACAGAAACAGGCCCTTAGGCCCACCACGTCTATGCTGACCATCAAACACTAATCTATACTAATCCCATTTACTAGCACTTGGCCTATAGCCTTGGCGATTGAAGTGCTTGTTCAGATGCATTTAAATGTTGCAAGAATACCTGCCTCCATCATCCTCTCAGGCAGCGTGTTCCATATTTCCACCACCTTCTGGGTGAAAAAATGTTTACTCAGGTCCCTTCTAAACCACTTACTCCTCACCTTAAACCTATGCCCTCTGATCTTAGACGTCTGCCATGGGGAAATGGTTCTTAGGATCTACCTTAAGTATGCCTCTCATAATTTTGTATACCTCTATCTTACATCCCCCTCCCCCCTCAGCCTCGTGTGTTCCAGGGAAAAACAAACCCAGCTTACCCAACCTCTCCTCATAGCTGAAACTTTCCATCCCAGGCAGCATGGTGGTGAATCTCCTCTGTATCCCTTCCAGTGCAATCATGTCTTTCCTTTGGTGTGGCATCCAAAACTGCACACAATATTGTTGCATCAGAAAAATTCCTTGAACAGCAAAGGAACACTCAAATGTGGGCTGGAATTTTTCCAAGACAGCAGGTGTCCTGCCGCTGGTGCTCGATGAGGCCACATGTCCTGCCATTCTATTATTTATGGTGGCTACCCCAAGATCTGCTGGCTCAATCAGAGGGCTGGCAACTTAGCAGCCTCAGCTTTGCCAGTAGCATTGGCCACTACTGGGGCTCCATCTGTAGGATGAGTAGATGAACACAATGATAGATGTACACCCTCACAATCAGGTAAATGGGGTCTTAAGGTGCCATTGCTAGTGCTGGCGAGGGGAGGGAGTTTGTGTTGTTATGCCACTGCCATCCATGGTCTCCTTGTGGGGAAGATGATGCCGAAAGTGACACCCCAGAGCTCACTGGGAGGCTGCCAAGGTTTACCTGGCGGTCTCCCCATATTGATGAGGGCTGTTGATAAAATGCTAGCAGAGGTCCTCAATTGGCCAGTTGGGTGACTCATGACCCTGAGGTGACATGAAAACTTGAAAACTTTCCTAATCCTACCACTACATCTTGGTGCATTCCTGATATCACAGCGAGGGGGGGGAAGGGAGAATCAATCTGCTGACTGCTACATCCTGATGTATGTGAGGACCTTAGTGGACATCCTCTGGTACCCGAGCCCTGGAGCAAGCCTTGGCCTCATACCGGTCTCCTGCTCAGGTACAAAAGCACCCTCCATGGCTTCCACTGTTGGAGTTAGTGCGGACACAGGCAGTGGGGACTTGAGTGGCTCAAGCTCATCCTCCCTGTGGGTGTCAGAGGGCCCAGGCATGACTCCTGCAGGAGATGGGACAACTGAACGGAGCCCCGGTGCATCATCCCCATGTGGCCTGCATCCTGATAGTGTGTCCACCAGAGTGTGTGGCCATGGAGTGCATGGCTGAGCACAAATCCAGCAGGATCTGCTGGAACACGGTCTCCATGGTGGTTGTCAACATTCCCATGGTAACCTCGAGGTACTCGCATGTCAAGAGTCACAACGTCAGACAGAAAGCAGAGGGACTCCTCCGTCATTCACTCTCATCTACTGTGACACTCTCGAAGCTCTAACCGATGTACTGCTGCCTTCCTTTTCTTCTCAACCAGTGAACTGGCAGCTACTATGAGAGGGTCATCATCTGACTGGGACTGAGTGGGTAGCTGGTCTCCAACGGTGCTCCGAATGCTGGAGGCCTGATCTGTCCCTGTCTCTGACTGCTGCGGGGATGTGCCCGTGAGGTGTTCTCTAGAAAGTGACCAGGGGCGGGATTCTTCGACCCCCCGCCTGGTCGGAGAAACGCCAGGGGCCGGCGTGAATCCCGCCCCCGCCGGTTACCGAATTCTCCGGTACCGGATATTCGGCGGGGGCAAGAATCACCTGCGCCGGTCGGCGGGACCCTCCCGGCGATTTTACGGCCCGCGATGGGCCGAAGTCCCGCTGCTGGAATGCCTGTCCCACCGGCGATAATCAAACCACCTCTGTGACAGGCGGGACTAGGCGGTGCTGGCGGGCTCCGGGGTCCTGCGGGGGGGGGGGCGCGGGGCGATCTGGCCACGGGGGTGCCCCCATGGTGGCCTTGCCCATGATCGGGGCCCACCGATCCGTGGGGGGCCTGTGCGTGGGCACTCTTTTCCCTCCGCCTCGGCCACAGCCTTCACCATGGCTGACGCGTAAGAGACACCCCCCTGCGCATGCATGGGGATGACGTCAGCAGCCACTGACGCTCTCGCACATGCGCAGACTTCCGCCGCCCATCGAAGTCCTTTCGGCCATGGCTGGCGTGGCGCCAAAGGCCTTCCACGTGAGCCGGTGGAGCGGAAACCACTCCAGCCCGCGCCTAGCCCCTCACGGTGAGGGCTTAGCCCCTAAAGGTGCGGAGAAATCCGCACCTTTGGGGCGGCCCGACGCCGGACTGGTTCCCGCCACTCCATCCCGCCGGGACCACCCTCCCCGCCGGGTCGGGGAGAATCCCGGGCCAGGCCAGGATTTTCTGCTCCCATTTGGATTGGGCGGGTTCGGCGACAGAAATGGAAAATATTGCGAGAACTGCAAAGTTGTGTTTAACATCGGCGTAAACAGCGGGAGGCGGGACGGTGGGATATTTATTTTCTTTGGTTACTTGTATTCCTGTTTGCTTGCTTTTTGATATGATTATGTTTGATGTATAAATATAAATACCTCAATAAAAATAGTTTTTGATAAACATCAGCGGAAGCATGCAACATGATTGCCCTTCCCCTGTCGGTGATGGCGTGCATTTCTCCATGTTCAATGCAGGGAACATCATTGAATACATGACCATATCATTATCAGGCCACTCTGCCTGAATTACCGCGCCCCGCACCCCCAATCAGAAAATCCATCCAGGGCAGCATGACAGCAGAAAGGTGTGAATTACGACTGGTCTCCCAAGGTATGTACCTGGCGAGCAGACCTCATGTCCCTGCAGTGCTCAAATAGAAGAGGGTCATGTCTGTGTACTGACTGCACACTCCTGTCCATTCTTCCATGCCCCCGGAACCACCCAGGGGCTGTGCTTAGTCTTTGGCGATTTCTTGGAAAATCTAGCCCGTGTTGATATGTGTCCCGTGACTGAATGTGTGAGACCTGTGAAGAGGTTAGATGTTTAAGAACATGAAGCCATGCTGAGACTTTGTTAGTGGAGAGAATTGAGAGATGGCCTACACTAGTGGAGCAGATGAGATCATTAATCCACTTATTGCACTTGATGGCACTTTGTGGACAGATGCCAGCTTCGCTGACCTCCTGGGCAACCGCCTCCCAGCCCGGAGAGGTGTGGTTAAATATGGTGCCGGGACTTTCAAACCCAGCAGCTGATGGTGTGTAGACAAACCAGCTGCCAGGTGATTCAGAGGAAAATGTGTTTGTGCATAAGTAATGAGCTTCGAAGTGCAGAATATGGGGCGTCATTCTCCGACCCCCCAGCGGGTCGGAGAATGGCCGTTGGCCGCCGTGAATCCCGCCCCCGCCAGTTGCCGAAGTCTCCGGTACCAGAGATTGGGTGGGGGCGGGAATCGGGCCGCGCCGGTTGGCGAGCCCCCCTGCTCAATTCTCCGGCCCAGATGGGCCGAAGTCCCGCCGAGAAATTGCCTGTCCCGCCGGCGTAAATTAGAGTAGGTATTTACCGGCAGGACAAGGCGGCGTGGGCGGGCTCCGGGGTCCTGGGGGGTGCGCGGGGCGATCTGACCCCGGGGGGTGCCCCCACGGTGGCCTGGCCCACGATCGGGGCCCACCGATTCGCGGGCGGGCCTGTGCCGTGGGGGCACTCTTTCCCTTCCGCCTCCGCAACGGCCTCCACCATGGCGGAGGCGGAAGAGACTCTCCCTACTGCGCATGCGCGGGAAACTGTCAGCGGCCACTGACGCTCCCGCGCATGCGCCGCCCGGGGATGTCATTTCCGGGCCAGCTGGCGGGGCAACAAACGCCGTTTCCGCCAGCTGGCGGGGCGGAAATCCCTCCGGCGCCGGCCTAGCCCCTCAATGTTGGGGCTCAGCCCCCAAAGATGCGGAGTATTCCGCACCTTTGGGGCGGCGCGATGCCCATCTGATTGGCGCCGTTTTAGGCGCCAGTCGGCGGACATCGCGCCGTTGGTGGAGAATTTCGCCCCTGGTGTGGGATCCTGACATTCTAGCCAGCAGGAATGGTGTCCATGGTGCCGCCCGCCACCACATATCGTCCCAAAAATGGAGACTTACACCCTCAAAATCAGCTTCTTAACTAGGCTACATTGCAAGGTCAAGGTGGACCTAAATTGTTAGGTGAGAATGGAAAACGTGGGGGCTGTGGGGGTTGATAGGAAGGCACATAAATTCCTGCCATCAGTTGGTATGCAATTCCCCAGCTGTACCCCAGCTCCATGATATGTTATGTACTCTGGGATAACACAGGCTGCAACTGGATGCAGCTTTAACCAAAAGATACTCCAGACCAGGAAGTTAGTTCAATCTGATTTATTGAACCAGTAGCACAGTTAGCACAGTTCTCTATGAGTTTGTTTCTCTGCTAACCTAAGTGTGGTTACTCTGTCTGACTGAACCAGACTAGCTCTTAGCCACGTGCTGGATGTGTGATACTGTACATACACCCTGACTCACTCTGTAGATGTTCATCAGCGGAAAGAGGTGGAGTGTGAGTGCCTCGTGCCTTTTATAGTGAGATACCACCCCTTAGTTCCTGCCTGCTCATTGGTCATGTCCTGTTCTCTGTGTTCATTAGCTGTCTGTCTGTGCCTGTCTGTGTATCATTATCTGCATGTCTGCATATCATGACACCCCAGGCTATATTCCTGGCAGTGGGTAGCCAATAGTATGATGAAATATTGTCAGAGGCCGACTGGAATTTCCCTGTCAGCTCCAGGTCCTGGGGAATTAGGGAACTGTGTAGCTGCCTGAATTTCAGCCTCCCTATGGCAGAACAAGCAGACTTTGAGGCTCTCCCAGCCTGTTTGGTTTCAGCTGCAGCAAAAGCCTTTCTTTTGGATGGTGCCTCCACACTGGTGGTCATTTTTGAATTAAAATGAAGAGGTTGCCATCTTGGATCTCGCTCTCACGCACTATCTAAAATGGGAGCCTGCTGCTTCTTCAGTGCTAGAGGGCCTCCTATTGTTCTCCATCTTCGAGGGCCCACCTGCTGTTCTGAATTGGATGGCGAACCCACCCCCTGGCCAATAATTGGCCAATTGGAGGAAGTCACAGGTGGGTGACTGTTCCGTACACGTATGGATTTCTGACCCTCGTTTGACCATGACAACAGAGTTCCAAAGGCCACCTGGAAAATGCTGCCCCAAGTCTCTGCTTCTCAACTGTTTTAGAATTTGTGAGTGGAGTGCAAGAAAGGCTTTTGCTTTGAGTAACTGCACTCAAATTGGCAAGCATTACATCATATCACAGCACACCCAAAAAATCGTAAAACTCGTTTTTAAGGCAGAGACTCCATAACTCTCCATGAAGCCAGAAACAGGTGTCCCTCATTCTGCATTATTTATTTCCTCTTTTACATCAGTATTTCCTTGTTGTCCGATTAAGAGGTTGAAGTATTGGAAGAGCTACTGTAAATTTAATTTGTTTTGTAGATATCTAATCTGTTTTCATTAGAATTTTCAGGTGAGCTATGTTGTATTACCTGATAACTCCAAATTACCATACACATTCCCCAAAAGGTATAATTAAGTGGTTCTTGCTTAAAGGTTTTTCTGAATGTATCTAAGAGACATATTTGGCAACATTAGCACTTTTTGTTTGAAAATGTTCTGGTATATTTATAAGGGAGTACTTATAAACACATTTGCATATATTAAGATGAAAAATTCATTTAAATTTCAGTCATTTGCATTTCTTAAGCATATGGTATATCAGTGGAGGCCATTGGGCATGCCTTCATTAATTGAGTGTTGTTTCATCATTATCCCATTTTCATGCTGTGGTTCCCTGTGGTGGAGCCTTCTGTCCCCGAGGTTTCAGTGACAAGGGACAATATGTCCCCAAGGTGAAAATCTGGACAAAAGATTGCAGATTAGCTCTCTAAGGAGTTGTAATTATTATTTTATCAGACTAAAAGAAATGTACGCTGCTTTTAGAAGAATATTAATCATTCCACTGATAGTATTCAAAAATACTTCATCTTCCTGTGCAGCCCACACATGCTAAATACTTCAACATTAACTTTCAGCAGCCTACAGCTCTTAATTATGACAAGATTAGCATTTGCACAGAATTCTATAGATCAAGAAATGTTGTGTATGACAGATTTTGTGATACTGTTTGTCAGAATTTGACATGTATATTAAAACATTGTGACAGCGTGATTCATTGCAAGCTATTTTAAAAAAGTGCTATTTACAGTTCATTTGTTTTCAATAGAATGAACCTTCTTGTGCTTAAAGCTGTTCAGCAAGACATAAAGTGGTATCCTATTATCTTGAATCCTATATTTTTACATAAAATATTCACTCGCTGCCGATCAAAGTCTTTTTGAAAACAGATATCACATTTTATCCACATGTAAATGCCTTTCACAACTGCCTGGCACTTGTGCTTATCAAACTGTTTTCTGTTTGTTTTAAAGGGACACAAAGAATTGGCAGCTTGTATACTTTGGAAATGTTGGTAATTTTATACTCAATAAAACCACACTATGTTAGAAGAAAAGTTAATTGATCATTTAATGTTCAAACTATCAGAAAATGCAACTAAGCTGATCAGGGCTAATTTTTTTTAAACTCAAATCTGGAATGGCAGTGCAAGAGTTTGGGGCTGAAGTGGGCAATAGAGATCCTTCTGCCCACAAGGAAATATTTTTAAAAAATCAATGAAATTGCCTCCGCCTAAATCATTTCTGACATCAACTTTTAATAATACAAATGGAACATGACATGCCATTTAAATTGGAGCCTTGCTCCTCTGGGTTGGGTGGCTTCCCCATCCTTGAATAGAGGCAAATAAAAATGTTGGGGACAAGAACTTGTTGGAAACCCCTTTTCACCTGCCACCATTACCCCCAATTCAGACTATTTCTGCTGCTGGGGAATGAGTTAAATCTTCCTTAATACATGAAGTTATGGGAGACAGAATCTACTTGGCATAATTTACTCAGCATTACTTAATGCATGGTCTGTACATATTACTCAAATATTAGTTGCAATTGAAGGCTACAGCTATATTAAAAGCATATAATAATGCCTCAGTGCAAAACTGAAGCTGCCACTGCACATTCAAGGTCATTTCTGCTCGCTTCTTATTCATTTTTGTTACCCATAGAGGGACAATGGTTACCTTTAAGATCCTAAAACAAAGTCTGCATCTTTTCTGATTAATTTGTTTTTAAATGAATTTTTAAATATCATTTAGTATTTACCAGTTCCTATTAAATAATATTTATTAAATTAGCTTAACATGTAATATGCATGAATGTAATATTCAATAAAATGAAATTAAAGTTTTAATTTTAGTCTGATTACCTACCTAATGTATAAATTGAACACATAATGAGGAGCTGTGAGCTATGACTGTAGCAATTACATTTGCAAACTACCCGGTCAGTTCCTTTATGAACATAAGTTAGATCCTACAAGTCCTCATCACATATGCTTTTTATATATATATAATGAAATAGTGTTTACCCAATTACCACTTACCTAATCTCAGCAGTTAATCAAACTAGTTGAACCTCCCTCCCAGCATGCCTCACATGTCTAATTATCTTAGCATATTATTGTATATCAGTTGTCACATTGAATTAATATAATTAGTATAATGTTGAATTTCTGATCTGTTACCAGGTTATTCATTTATTTGATCCACAATTCAAAATAATGTTGGGCCATTCTGAGCCGACACTCAGAATCAGGAAAGGAGCTGAAGGAGCTTCTTCCTCATTCAACTAATAACTTACTGGAACAATACTGCAGCCAAAGCACTTCATTCTTTTTTCCCCATTGGGCACGTTTCAGTCTCCATCACAATTAATTTTTCCTATCAAATTCAGATGTGTCAATTGTGAAGCAAAGGGTTTCAAGCAAGGCGGGTCAATATGTCCTGTGGCATGCTCTTATCTTGTTTTGACATTCTTTCACTGGTCTCTGTCACTTCGACTATTATGTTTGGCATTTAAAATAAAATTACTTCTGAGTGCTTCAGCCTGTGTCCATCATAAAGGTGGAAAATTGTCAGAAAATATTGGGAGCGAATCGGAGCAATGATTGTTATTATCACTCACTCTATTATCAGCATCAAGTTGCATACATCGGATAACCTCATCAATTTCGAAAAGCAAAGGTACTTGTGGTACTGGAAATCGGAAATAAAAACAGAAAATGCTGGAATACTCAGCAAGTCATGAGCATCCCTGGAGACAGGAACAAAGTTGACTCAGGCTAATATTAGGGCAGCACGATGGCACAGAGGTTAGCACTGCTGCCTTACGGCGCTGAGGTCCAAGGTTCGATCTCGGGTCTGGGTTACTGTCTGTGTGGAGTTTGCACATTCTCCCCGTGTTTGCGTGGGTTTCGCCCCCACAACCCAAAGATGTGCAGGCTAGGTGGATTGGTCACATTAAATTGTCCCTTAATTAGAAAAATTAATTGGATACTCTAAACTTATTTTAAAAAACTCAGGCTGATGTCATTCAGCAGAGCTCAGAAACGTTCTAAATGTAATAGGTTTTAAGCAAGTGAAGTCAGCGAGAGAGTCGAAAAAGAACGGAAAGGGACGATCTGTAATAGGATGGAGGGCAGGAGAGATGAAATGGCCAAAGTATTGTTGGGGCAAGGCCAATGTAAAGGGGTAAGTAATGAAACAAAAGATGGGCCGATTTCACATCCATGTCCATTGTTAACGAGAACGGTAATACAGGCCCAAACTCTTGTGACAATCAGGAATCGAGATTCTGCTGGCTCACACCCACAAAGGGCGAGAACCTCATTTTAATAGATTTTCATACATTTTAATCTCATTGCTGAACCCCCTCCATCACATGATCCCTCACTGAATATTCAACTGGAGAGCTACATGGCAGGTTTTACTCAGAGTCTGACAAAATATGGGAAAATTCCATTCGTCGAGTCTAGAGGAGCAATGAATGGCAAAATATTCTCATACGAATTAGGACCTGGAGTAGGTCATTGTAGCCTCTGAAGCCTGCTCCACCATTCAATAAGGTCATGATTGATCTAATTTTAACCACAAGTTCACATTCCTGCCTACCGTTGATAGCTTTTCAGCCCCTTGCTTATCAAGCAACTACCTGATCTGCCTTAAAACGATTCAGACACTGACTAGAATTTTACGCGCCCAATATGAATGGACCTCATGTTGGGTGCAAGAGCTAAATCTCATGAGTGTTTTGTTATGCTCTTGATGTAGCATAAGCTGCTTCCTTGCTGTGCACTCTGACAAAGGAAGGTTCAGACTTGGAGATAGCTTTATCACCACATTCCCCCTTTTTTCGTGTTACATATTTTCTGTACAGTGTTAAAGAAAATTGAACAAACTAGGTAGATAAGTGATGCTATGTACAAGTTATGATAACTGTGATGACTATACAATAGTATACACGACCAAATAATAGTTGCGATGACTTTGAGGATAAGATAATACAAAATAAAAGTTTTGAATCCAACAGTTCATGAATTTATATGGTCTGGTATCGAAGTGTCAATGGTGACGTTGTCGTTCCCTTATGGACGCCATCAGTGTCCTGGTGTTTGGTCATGAGGAGGTGTTCAAGTGTTCAAATCACTTCATTGACTGATTTGGACTCTTTCTTTCGATGCTTATGGTAGCAAGTCTTGATGGCATCTGTCCTGAAAGCCAGGTTGCCTGTTGGTAGTGCAGCAAACGTGAATTGGTAAGATGCATCGTCCTGCTATGGTATGTCTTTGTAGTGAGCTGAGCAGTAACAGTGTCCCTCATTTGCAGAGTTGTACCATGTTGTACCAGTCGTAGTTCCATTGTTGTTGTTTTTGTCGTGCTTGTTGTCGACGTTGTTGCCTTTGGTACACTTTGTGCTCTTGTCTTTGATGTTGTTGTTGTGTTGCTTGGTTTTGTTGTCGTGTTTGCTGCGCTCAAGGACCACACTCTGTGGATAATATGAGTCCTTCACACAGTTACTCATCTCAGCGTCCTTTGTGGCATCTGCTGTTTCCTTGAGTGTACTGTCACTGAGTTCACGGCGCTCCCTGTCTGGAGTCATGTCCGACTTACTTGAATCAGCTGTGGCTTGTTGATGCTCCCCATCTTGAGTTGTTTCTGGTTCACTTGTGTCAGCTGAGGTTTCTTGATGCTCCCCGTCCGGAGACATTTCAGGTTCACTTGAGTTGGGTAGACTGTCAGAGCCTTCTTCTGGTGGCTCAAACAATCTGGGTGGACTGTCATAGTCGCTTTGTTGTTCACGTGAGCGTGGTGGACTGTCATAGTCTTCTTGCTGTTCACTGGAGCGTGGTAGACTGTCATAGCCTTCTTGCTGTGCACTTGAGCATGGCAGACTGTCATAGTCTTTCTGTTGTTCACTTGAGCATGGCAGACCTGCATCGTCTGCTGCTGGTTGCTCAGAGGAGGTTGCAAGACCCTCATGGTCTTGTTCATGCAAGGACTGCTCTCTGGAGTCTTGCGTTCCTTCCATCGTGGAGTCCGTCCACGAGCTCGCTGTGGAGGAATGTGTCACTCCCTCTGTGGAGTCTTGCAGCATTCCCTGTGTGGAATCGTGCATTGGTCTTGCTGTGGAGACTGTCATCACGTCTTGTTCATGCAAGGACTGCGCTCTGGAGTCTTGCGTTGCTTCTATCGTGGAGGCTGTCCACGAGCTCGCTGTGGAGGCTTGTGTCACTCGAATCACTTCTTGTTCATGCAAGGACTGCGCTGTGGAGTCTTGCGTTGCGTCTATTGTGGAGTCTGTCCACGAGCTCGCTGTGGAGGCTTGTGTCACTGGAGTCACTTCTGGTTCATGCAAGGGCTGCGATCTGGAGTCTTGCGTTGCTTCTATCGTGCAGTCTGTCCATGACCTCGCTGTGGAGGCTAGCATCACTGGAGTCACTTTCTGTGTGGAGACGTGCAGTTGTGTCGCTGTGGAGTCTTTCATTGCTTTCTGTGTGGAGGCTGGGACCCTTCGTGGTGCGTGGACCACTCTCTGTGTGGTAGCAGGCTGCTCTCTGTGGGCTTGTACCGCTCTCTGTCTCTTGGCATCAGGCCGCAGCATAATCCTGCACTCACGAGTCGGGATGTCATATATGCTGGGCTGAAGATCCTCAAATCCGAAGAACACATCTGCGTCTGTGTCGGATTCGTCACTGTGCAACACATCTCGTCGCAGTTCGAATTTGGTAGAGGGGTGGCCATTTCCAAAGATGAAATCATCGTCTGAGTCATAGTCTTCTGCGACCATATCATCACGTTTTGTGTCGGAGCTGGCATTGAGCTCGCGATGTCCAAAGAAGAAATCAAGGTCTGAGTCGTAGTCTTCAAGGACTGTATCATCTCTTTGGGCCGTGCTAACTGCTTGTCGCAGGGTTCTGCGGAGTCTTGCAGTAGTTTCAGCTACTGGTTGAAGATCAGGCATTGTGCTGTCGTTCCAATTGAAAGAATCTTGTTTTGAGGCTTTAAAAAATGTTTTTCTTGCTTTGGGACATGTCCCTTTAAGTGAGCATGGTCCAGGGCCTCTGACGTCATGACGTTTGTGACATAGAGAGTAGGAATGGTTTACGCATGCGCAGATCGCTGTTCCTTAACTTTGCGCCCTTCTCTCAACTGCGCATGTGCGAGACCTTTTCCAAGATGACCATCAATCAAAATTGTCATTTTCTGCTTGCCCACCCAGGCCTCATGGTTAGTATTGGCGCCTCTCTACCATTTTCTGTTGGTTTCTTTGTCTTTTCCTCGCGGTATCATTCGAATTTGTCCAGGACTGTCTGGAATTCACTCTTGTCTTGTCCTTTGGAGAACTTGAATGTTTTGAAGATTTCTTCTGCTTTGGCACCCACGATGGTGAGCAGAAGCTCTGTCTTTTCAGCATCGGCCACGTCTGGTAGGTCGGCTGCTACCAGGAAGATCTCAAACCTTTGCCTGAATGCACGGCAGTTTGCACTGAGATTGCCGTGGCACCTGAGCCGCTGTGGAACCGGAATCTCGATCATCTTGCCTGGGTACCTTGCTGGTTGTCACTGTTAGCTGAGTTGAAACTATATGGATTTAAACAGTCACTCCTTGTACCATGTTTTGTTATGCTCTTGACGTAGCATAAGCTGCTTCCTTGTTGTACACTCTGACAAAGGAAGGTTCAGACTTGGAGATAGCTTTAACACATTTATTAAACTGTTAACGATTCTCCTACTTGGATTCGACTCTCCTGTTAATCCTGCTATAGCTACTCAGACTAACTAACCAGTCTGCTACAATCCACGTGCTGGGTGTGATGTGTTTCAATCAACCCTGTCTGTACTCACTGAGTGTCTCCACTGGAAAGAGAAAGGTCATGTGTGCTGTGTCCTTAGAGATGTGTAGCCCCCTTGTGGTAGTGTCACCTCTGTGTGTGTCTTGACTGTCCATTGGCCATGCCCTACCTTACTGACCTACCAGTTGAATGTCTGTGTGTCATGATTCTAGTGCTCCCTCTAGTGTCTGGCTAGGTGTAGTGTCTTTATGTTAACCCCTTGTGTATTTACAGTGATGCATATCACCACAACGAGAAGGCCCAAAACTGGGGGCCCGATTGAACGGCCTCATCGCACCCGACTCGGGACTGAGCTCATCAGTACAGGAAATGAAGGTAAGTGCGGCCTCGGAGGGACGTTCCTTGCTGAGGCCCAAAAGTAAAAGAGTCCTGTTTGATATCGGGGTCGTTCTCGGTGCAAACACCCTCCTAAACACTCCCAAAACTGGACTCTTTTTTTCCCGTCAAATCACACTCTGGATTTCTGTTGACACAAAATGAGAAAACAATTGTGTGCTTCACCCTTCCATGGTGGATTGTATTTCCCGCCTCCAAACGCTGCAACTTCCATTGGCATCTCATTATGACGCCTACTCGACAGAATCATCTGCCCATGTTGAATTTAAATCTCACATCGGGATTTGAACAATGTGTTTTACAACAGTTTTCAAATGACGTGCAACAAGCAACCTACTCGTTACTCGGTGCTCCCGAGGTGAGTTCACAAAACTTTCATCATGCAGCACCCAAGGGGATCTGCGCCAGGCTGCATAGGCTGTACCACCTCAGTTTCACGGAGGTTCTCTCAAGCATGTCTCTGCAACGTCCACACCAGAGTGAAGGCAGGTGTAGTTATAAATGTTCCACAGGGCAATGAATACATTCAGGGAAAGGGTCAGACATGACTGCAGGAAGGGAAGGGCTGAAGGGCATGGGCTCCATTCTGGAAGGGGCCAGACATGACTGTGGATAGAGGGTGCAGAACATGGACTCCACTGGAGGGAATGAGCAGGGAAGCATGCACATAAAAAAGACTGGGGGAACAGGAGCGGGGGTGCGGGGGGGGGGGGGGGGGGGGGGGGGGGGGTGCGGTAGTGTGGGAACTAAACGATAACCCAACTGAAGCATTAGTTCCAAGATAAGGTCACACACAGCCACACAGGTGATACACGTTAGAAGCTTATCAATTGACATGCAGAGAGTCAGGCAAGTGAAGCAATTATGCTCATTCAAGCAACACCAATCCCTCAAAGTGGCAATGATTGTTCTCCTAATTTTCAACCCCCATGCACCGCCTTCAAATTCACCAAATACAAAATGATTGGGTAACTGGACAAGCTAAAGGACCCCCTTGGAAATATGGCCACGGAACATTCACAGAGGTGACGCAGTGAACATTCACCTTCATGGTCAAGCCAATCTGTGCAGCCTTAGAGTGCAGGTCATGATGAGCCAAACACCTCAGTTGAAAGCAGAACATTCAGTCACCTGGCTGAAGCCGTCAACAGTTGGTCATGTGGGTTGGGCGAGAGGGAAATGTGGTGAACATTCATGCGCACCCCTCACTCGGCATCATTTCAGAAGCTAAGGCTCTTAGGCATGCCCAGAGGCCTTGAGGCCACAGACGGTTCCTTGCCCAAAAGTGGACATTTACAAAAATGCTGACTCTTGCATCTCTCTCTTTGATACTGCAGTGGAGAGACCATTAGGTGTTTTCGCTGCCTGCATGATTGCTTTTAGGCAAGAGAGAAGAAGAATGCAAAGTAGACTTGCCAAAGGAAGGAGCTGAATCCTCAAGGCAAAGGATCTGGCACAAAGGATGGTCCTCAGAGAGCAGTCATTCATAGGTGCCTCTCTAGACCCCAGGTATATAGACGTCGCATGTGTTTTCTGCAGATGAGTGAGAACCCGTGTCACCAACACCTGCACATGTCAATGGATCTGGTCATTCATATTTGAATAAAAAGAAGGATTTGGAGCCACTGGAACTGGAAGGACACCCATTGCCAGTGGTAGTGAAAGTAATCGCTGCACTCAACTTCTACAACAGTGGCTCCTTTTAGGGCTCCACTTGAGACCTCTGTGAGATTAGCCAAGTGTCCACCCACAAAGGCATCCAGGTCACAGATGACATTTTTGCAACTACCCACAATTTTGTGAACTTCAACAGAGATCAAGCAAGCATCAATTTGCTGATATTTCTGGATTTTCACAGGGATAGGGTGCCATCAACTGCGCTCATGTGGATATAAGTGTTCCCTGGGAACATGTCCATCAGATAAATGTTCTCTGGTAACAAGCAGGCGAGTACATCAACCACAAAGGCTTCCATCCGCTCAATGTACAGCTGGTGTGCTACATAACAAATCTATCATGCAGGTTTGTGCCAGATTAAGTTTTAAAACTTAATTCTAACACTAATAATATTTCTAACCATGTTCTCTTATGTTTACCCGCAGATCTGGAGATCCTCCGACTTCCCTGGACCGCCCACATGACCCCCACCTGGAAGCGGAAGAGGACCAAGGCAGAGGCCCACTCCGACCTCGCGGCACGATAGCACAGTGGTTAGCACTGTTGCTTCACAGCACCAGGGACCCAGGTTCGATTCCTGGCTTGGGTCACTGTCCATGCGGAATCTGCACATTCTGCTCTTGTCAGCATGGGTTTCCTCCCACAGTCCAAAGATGTGTGGGTTAGGTGGATTGGTCATGCTAAATTGCCCTGTAGTGTCCAAACGTTAGGTGGGGTTGCTGGGATAGAGTGGAGGTATGGGCTTAGGTAGGGTGCTATTTCAGGGACCGGTGTAGACCAGATGGGCCGAATGGCTTCTTCTGCACTGTAAATTCTATGATTTTATGATTCTTGCCTGGAACTCAAACCAGCATCCGGAGCGCCAGCCCGGCCCCAGAAGTGCCCGACCCGGACTTCAACCAAGCGATCCAGCCCAACCCGACCCGGAGAGGCCCACCCAGTGTCCCAATTCACCTGAAGGAAGAAAAGAAAAGGGTAGACGAGCAGGACCAAACAGGCCTGGATCGAGGCCTAACCTCAGGAACGCCCGACCCGACCACTGGCACTGGATCCAACCACGTAATCCGGCCCAGGAAAATGTTCCCTGGTAACAAGCAGGCGAGTACATCAACCACAAAGGTTTCCATCCGCTCAATGTACAGCTGGTGTGCTACATAACAAATCTATCATGCAGGTTTGCGCCAGGTCACAGATGACATTTTTGCAACTGCCCACAGAAAGAAGACCCTGCCAGTGATTCAACCGGCCTAAACACCCCCAAAACAGCGAAGATCACACATGAGGACCTGAACACACTGAAAGGTCGACCCATTCTCACAGAACCCCAGAGCCCGACCGGATCGCAAACATGCCCCCGCCCCCGGTGCCTCCAAAATTGCAAACAGTTCACAGAGCCCCATCCGACGCAACCACTTACCTTCCACAAGGTCAGACTTCTCTGATCGGACCCAGGACCACCCAGAAGTGGCTAACCTAGGAAATGAAGGAAATGTGCCGGTCTGCAGGTGAGACTAAAATAACGTGGTTTCAAGTCTCCTCTCCCCAGCATACTACTGGCAAACATCCAAACAATCAAAAATAAGCTGGACGAGGGAAGTGAGAGACTGCTATCTGCTCTGTTTCACAGAGACATGGTTCACTTCTGCCTCACTGGATTGTGCCATTCAACCTGAGGACTTCCTAATTCACCAGTTGGACCGTATGGCACCCTCAGGCAAGGCAAAGGTTGGAGGGGTTTGCCTCCTCGTCAACTCCTCCCGGTGCTCAGAAATGGCGACCTTGACAAACTACTGCTCCCCGGACCTGGAATACCCGACTGTGAAGTGCCATCCACATTTCCCTCCGTGGGAATTCACTTTGGCCATCATCACAGCGGTCTATATCCCACCCGGGCATCTTCAACCTCTCCCCACTCTGTTCTCAGGTCCCCACCTGCTTCAAGAACACCACCATCATACCGGTGCCGAAGAAGAAACAGGATGTCTCAACGACTACTGCCCGGTGGCCTTGACATTTATCATTGTGAAATGCATGTTTCCTCCAATAAGCAGGGTGTGGCCATTTAAATTGGCCACCCGCAAAGGATAATGGGAATTGTGATCAGGTTGGGACACAGACGATACCCAGCCCCTGTGTATCATGCAGAGGGAAACCAGACATACACAGAAACTCACACCTGCTAAAGGTCAATCACTGATTTCCCAAGGACAATGGGACACAAATCGAAACATAGAAAAAGTAGCAGGTTCAGGGGCACCTATTTACCTTATTAGGGAGTGCATACGTGCCTTGTACAATAGCAGCTAGGACCCGTCCAGCCATCAAGGTACCAGCCCCTAATGGGCCAGAATCGATTAGAGTGATCGAAACCCTATTGATCCATTGGATCCCAAGTTGGGACCGCCCAAAAGAGCGTGAAAGATCGAGGGATAAGAAGTACTGCACAACCAGTGTTCTGTCTCTTTTGGGACCGGCCTCTGCCTCACCAACCGCAGCATATCGACCAGCCAAGTTCAAGGACCTGTGATCGCTCCCTGAAGGACGAGCCGTAGCCGAAAAGCACGTGACGACTGCCAGCCGACAGACGTGAGGATCCAGATAAAAGCCTTATCTAACCTGCACAGAACCGGTTACTTGGAAGTTAAGTAAAGGTCATTTCAGTTGTCAGGTATAGTTTAATGTGTAGCCGCGTGTAGATTATTATGCATAGAACCAAGCCTGTGTTTAATAATAAACTATAATTGAACTAATATACTGGTGTGTGGTCATTTGTCCAATACAAGGAACGTACTCTCGTCTTGTGGTTCTGATAAAAGAGCAACAAGGTCATTGAAGGGTATGAGGGTGATGAGGTTGTGGAAGCCAATGATGCAGGAGACGAGATCACTGCACCGGTTAGACAAGGCAGGTGTTCTGGTGATACCTTCATTCCAGGAGGATGATCAGATGCACTGAGGATCCTCCTGGACATGTCCCCACCATCATGGGCCAGCATGAACACTATAATTGCTGCTCCTCTAATTTCAGACATGAACTTCCAGATGACAGGCATCTTTGCACACCACCCTCACAATGCCCCGATACTTTGAAGTATGAGCATGACCGATGGACATTCGTCCATCCTGAATTGAGGTGCTACCCAGAGGAAGATGTCCTGGTATCAGACATTAGAAAGTTCTGCATCCTCACATATACATTCAGCACAGAAGTCGCAACAGCACGCTACAAGCTGCATGGGCACATGCACATCCCCATTGAGGAATTTGCTGCATGTCTTCAAATGGGAAGGCTCCTCTGGGAGACCCATTGTGGACCAGGCAACCACACGCAATGGGCTGTGTCGATGGTGAGATTAAAACATGACAATTGGGACAAAGGAATCAATTAAATTCTGTTGTTGTGACTACCCTTACAGATGACTCAGCCTGATGTGGGAGACACCCCAAAATTATAATGTTTCAGTTTGGGTTCTTGAGTTGCATTAATCTGAGTGCTAATGAAAGCAGAGCACCTGAGAACGATGAGGGTAGACACTTGCCTGTATGACACTTAGATGCCTCCTCATGCACACAACTTGTGTGTCCTCCAAGAGATTCCTTGCCCTACTGAAGTCCAAAATGATCAGACAGCATAGGATCACTTATTCGATCATCTAATAGGGGTTGATTGTCCGGTTGATTGGAGGTGTCCAAAATACAACTTGATTGCTACTTATTCACTTTAATACACTTGCATAAGAACTAAATCAAAACCTAGATCAAATAATACATAAACTGGTGAGAACATAGCGAAAAGAATTAAACATAAAGGCATAAGAAAGTTATAAAGAAACTACTTTTAAACAAAAGTAAATCGATAGATGGTTCAAGAATTTAGGAAAGCATAAATTCGGTATGATCCCTTGAGCACGAGGTCTTACTTTTAAGGGAATCCTTATCGATGGTCTAAACCCTCATTTATTCTCATTGGTTTCTAATTATCAGCTGGGATGGCCTGATTTGTTCAAATAGATGTCTGTTACTTTGAGGATGATTTATTAATCAAACATTGGCCATTACTTCCGATTTACTGATGTACATCAAAGTTAATTCAGTGTCTACATGCGCCACCTTCCGAGAATATGATTCTCACAGCACGGCTAGCGATCAATCTTGCTGTAATTATTCAATACATTCTTGTTACTAAATACACTGGAATACAATGCTCTATTCATTATATGAACATTCATTGAAACAATGTCTGAATTTCTGCAGACATGACTCTAAAGTTCAATAGTTTATTCATTATCTGAAACAATGACTATCTTTTCAGTCATGGCCTTTTGAATAATTCCATTCTGTAGCTATGCACTCAATCAGTACCTAAATACATCAAATAAATCAATGAATCAATAAATCAATAACCTATCATTCCCCCATTTTGAGTATTCTAAATCCAACAGAATAAATCAATAGAAATAAAGTGAAACGTAAAGCAAAAAGGAAAATGCAATAAAGAAATAAAAGCTAAAAGAAACAAATTCACAGTTGTCTTTGATGGCCCCTTTGTTTAGGAACAGCTTTTAGTGCTGGAATGGGATATTCTTAAAAGAGTCGCAAGCATTTAAAGCTAGTAGTAAGAACAATTCATATCTTGTAAAGGTATTTGTTGAAGTGAACACATGGGTGCAGTTTCAGGGCTTAATCACATTTTCTTACAAATATACTTTGTTGTCAGATCTATAATATGCACAGCAAAAATAACTACAAAGAACATGACCAAACCTTGCACCTCTGAGGCTCCAAAGGACCCTAGCCAGGCAGTAGCCCAACCCCAGAGGGTGCTGGCCTCGGGTTGCTTGAGTTTTCCAACCTCCTTCTGAATGTGTTTTGCCAAATCAGTAATCTCTTTGGAGTCATCAGGGGCGAAATTCTCCCCCAACGGCGCGATGTCCGCCGACTGCCGCCCAAAACGGCGCCAATCAGACGGGCATCGCGCCGCCCCAAAGGTGCGGAATGCTCCGCATCTTTGGGGGCTGAGCCCCAACATTGAGGGGCTAGGCCGGCGCCGGAGGGATTTCCGCCCCGCCAGCTGGCGGAAACGGCGTTTGTTGCCCCGCCAGCTGGCGTGGAAATGACATTCGGGGCGGCACATGCGCGGGAGCGTCAGCGGACGCTGACAGTTTCCCGCGCATGCGCAGTGGGGAGAGTCTCTTCCGCCTCCGCCATGGTGGAGACCGTGGCGGAGGCGGAAGGGAAAGAGTGCCCCCACGGCACAGGCCCGCCCGCGGATCGGTGGGCCCTGATCACGGGCCAGGCCACCGTGGGGGCACCCCCCGGGGTCAGATCGCCCCGCGCCCTTCCCAGGACCCCGGAGCCCGCCCACGCCGCCTTGTCCCGCTGGTAAATAGCTACTTTAATTTACGCCGGCGGGACAGGCAATTTCTCGGCGGGACTTCGGCCCACCTGGGCCGGAGAATCGAGCGGGGGGGCCCGCCAACGGGCGTGGCCCGATTCCCGCCCCCGCCCAATCTCCAGTACCGGAGACTTCGGCAACCGGCGGGGGCGGGATTCACAGCGGCCAACGGCCATTCTCCGACCCGCTGGGGGGTCGGAGAATGACGCCCCTGGAATATCAGTACAATATTCTGATCCAATCAGGGCACATGTCCCACCTTTCTCGGCGAGAATATAATCAAGAGTCATTCGGTTTTGCAAGGCTGCTGTACGGATAGCTAGCATTTCAGTGGAAATCTTGAACAGGGCTATAGAGGTGTCATTAGCCCCCTTTTCTAAGGTGACTGGTGTCTTATTAAACTCTCTGGCTACTTTGGCATCCCAATAAAAAGGAATGAACTGAGTAAGAAATCTATCTCAGGCAGTTATGACACGTTTACTTCTTACCCCTGTTACCTCTAATAAAGAACGGAAATGATGAATAACGGGTATCACATAACCAAAATAACATGATCCTGACCAAAAACACGGAATCCAAGGATAGGCCGTGTGGTTCCAAACAAAATAAGTGCCATTATAAGAAGTGAAGTGAGCAACATCCTCTGGGCACCAGTGGTCTGCGAAATTCCCACCGCCAGTAGAATTGTGTAGGTCTGTCAATAGGGAGGAACCAAGAGCAACCTCTATTAATGTTAGAGTACATCTGTATGCCCGACTTACATTAAAATAGTTGGTGCAATTACTATATCCCACTTTCAATCCTTTAGGGTGATGTATTGTCAAACACACTGATCCCTCCTGATTGAAGATAGTTGGGAGGTTTATATGGAGGGGATTTGGGTCCCTGTAATTGGGTTGGTAACACCCTGAAAAGGTAGGCAGCAGATAACCTGCAGACCTCCATAATTGAACCCTCTTTCTCAAGTATACTCTAGTTTTGTTTCCCCTGCATGTATTAACTCTCTCACGAGCGTGGAAACAACGGGTGATGCTTTGAAAAATGGACCATTCTGCTATTTCCGAAGTACTAAAAGGAATAGACAAAAAGGGAATACCTTCCCCTGAGTGGGTGGGTATCGCGATACATACCCAACATTTGGAAACATTGAAATCTTTTGCATACACCTTAGACATATACAGAAAAGTGTTTTCATTTAACTCCTTGTGAGCCTTTGTGAGCTGGCCATGGTCTGTTGAGACAGGCATGACCTCGTGCCAGGAATGAGGTCTACGTGAAGAAATTGCAGAAGGAACCATTACTGTCCAAGTGGGAGGAACCCTATCAGGTGCTAACCACAACCCCAGTGTCTGTTGAGCTAAAAGGACAACCAAAAACCAAAATGGCGGCAAAGATTTTACAGAAATTAATCTTAACCATAATGAGATCTTTTAACATGTGAGGCATGGATCCAGGACTTCTTTCCTTGGACCTTCACAGCCGCTGGGGTTGTCCGCTATTACCAGGACTTCAGAGTATCCTTGACATAGCGGAAGGGTAATGTAATCAACCTGTATATGCTGAAATGGCCCTGCAGGGACAGGAGCTTTTAACTGAGGCATGGATGTTGTAAGTCCTGAATTGTTCTTCTGACCGGTGACGCGATGGTCTGCTACCACCTGGGCATGTTTCTTGAATCCTCAAACCCACCAGCTCTTCTGGAATCAAGCCAACATCAGTTGCGGAGCCAGGTGCCCCCATGAGTGGATCTGCTGAGCCAAATAGGGCACCAGCGATTTTGGTGCAACTGGTCTGTTAGTCTCAGCTTGTCTCCAAATGCCATCCTCACAGAATTTGTTACTTGCTTCCATCCAAGTCCATTTTTCTTTTCGTGAACACTCAATCTGCATTTTGTGTAGATCTTGTAGCAGGCTGCGCACTCCTAAGCGGTGAATTTATTTTGGTTCCTCTGGAGGATTGCATTGTGAGGTGGCTTCTTTCACTGCCTGGTCTGCTATGTCTTCTTTAAGTGTGGGTGTAGTGAACCACTGCAATAGGAGATGTAAGGTAGGACCTCCACGACAGGTTCGCCGGTAGCTCCTGCCGGCTGGCTCCACCCACGGATCACACTCCGTTCCGATACGAGGCTTTTGTACAGTCACCCTCATGGTCCAGGGCGTAGAATTTAGTAACTTCCGCCTCTATGTCCTTCCTAATCTCTGCGCTGCACTCCTGTACAAATATGTATGACCTCCAGTGCCCTGCCATTTCACCAGCTGCAGCCGGAGGCCACACATCTGACTGTAATAAAGCCACAGTTGTACCCAACTTTAGTCTTTGTGCAATTGATCGTGCATCAATTTATTACAGTCAGATTTTCCACAGAATGGATATCAGGATTAAGCCCGATCGTCTGCAGCTGGATCCGCACTCGCCCGGCGCCAGGAAAGACTTTACTCACTGGCTAGCGTGTTTCGAGGCCTACATCAACGCGGCGGATCCCGCGCCAACGGAGGCTCAGAAGATAAACGTCCTGTACTCCAGACTGAGCTCTAGCGTGTTCCATTGATTCAGGACATCGCAAATTACACAAAAGCAATGGAACCCCTCAAAGAACAGGACGCGCAGAAGACGAACATGCTCTTCGCCAGGCATGTACTTGCCACCCACTTGCAACTACCTGGTGAGTCCATCGAAGACTTCTGGCGGGCCCTAATCCCACTTGTCCGGGACTGTGACTGTCAGGCCGTCACGGCCGCCGGACACTCGAATCTCCTCATGCGCGATGCCTTCGTGACGGGGATTGCGTCGGACCACATCCGAGAACGATTGCTGGAAGGGGCCACACTCGAACTGGCGGAGACGAAAACCTTGGCGCTCTCCATGATGGTCGCGTCCTGTAACGTACAATCGTACCCCTCCCGCCGCGCTGCCCACCCTTCTACTCCTTCCTACCCCTCCTGGACCCCGCCGACAAACTCCTCAGCCGAGGCCCTGCCTTTGCAATACGCCTGCGCCGCACGCAGATCCGCGCACCCTGGGGGTCCCCGCTGCTACTTCTGCGGTCAGCAGAAGCACCCCCGCCAACACTGCCCGGCCCGCACTGCAGTTTGTAAAGCCTGCAGTAAAAAGGGCCACTTCGCGGCTGTGTGCCAGGCCCGCGCAGTCGCTGCGATCGCGCCCACTATCGCCCCCTCCCCCCATGCCAGACACACAATGGGAGCCGCCATCTTCTCCTCCCGGGTCCATGTGCGACCAATGGGCGCAGCCATCTTGTCCCGACACCACAATGTGCGCACCATGGGCGTCGCCATCTTGTCCCCCACAGGGTCTCCAGACATCCCGACATCGGAACCGCACACGCTCGCCGCCCGAAGCATCCGATGGCTACCCGCAGCTCGCTTCGATGACGCTGGACCAATCTCGCCCGCACAACCTGGCCACCGCGTCGACGACGGTTAAAATCAAAGGCCACGCGACCTCGTGCCTGCTGGACTCCGGGAGCACCGAAAGCTTCATTCACCCAGATACGGTAAGGCGCTGCTCCCTCGCGGTCCACCCTGCTAAACAAAGGATCTCCCTAGACTCCGAATCACACTCCATTCTGATACGAGACTTTTGTACAGTCACCCTCATGGTCCAGGGCATAGAATTTAGTAACTTCCGCCTCTATGTCCTTCCTATTCTCTGCGCTGCACTCCTGTTGGGCCTGGACTTCCAGTGTAACCTCCAGAACCTCACCCTCAAATTCGGCGGGCCCTTACCCCCCCATACCGTTTGCGGCCTCGCGACCCTCAAGGTCGATCCCCCCTCCCATTTTGCCAATCTAACTGTGGATTGCAAGCCCGTTGCCACTAGGAGCAGGCAGTACAGCACCAAGGACAAGACCTTCATCAGGTCCGAAGTCCAGCGGCTGCTTAAGGAGGGTATTATCGAGGCCAGCAACAGCCCCTGGAGAGCCCAAATGGTAGTGGTTAAAACTGGGGAGAAACACAGGATGGTCGTGGACTACAGCCAGACCATCAATCGGTACACGCAGCTCGACGCGTACCCCCTCCCACGCACATCTGATATGGTCAATCAGATTGCGCAGTACCGGGTCTTCTCAACCATTGACCTGAAATCCGCCTACCACCAGCTCCCCATCTGGAAGTCGGACCAGCCAAAAACGGCCTTCGAGGCGGACGGTCGCCTCTACAACTTCCTTAGGGTCCCTTTCGGTGTCACAAATGGGGTCTCCGTCTTCCAAAGAGAGACGGACTGAATGGTCGACCAGTACGGTTTGCGGGCCACCTTTCCGTACTTAGATAATGTCACCATCTGCGGCCATGACCAGCAGGACCACGATGCCAACCTTGATAAATTCCTCCGCACTGCCACTCTTCTCAACCTGACCTACAACAAAGAGAAGTGTGTGTTCAACACAACCCGGTTAGCCATTCTCGGCTATATAGTCCTAAACGGACTTCTCGGGCTCGACCCCGAGCGCTTGCGCATGGAACTTCCCCTCCCCCACTGCCCCAAGGCCCTCAAACGCTGCCTGGGGTTCTTTTCCTACTACGCTCAGTGGGTACCAAACTATGCGGACAAGGCCCGCCCATTTATTCAGTCCACCCAATTCCCCCTTGCGGCCGAGGCACAATACGCTTTCGCCCGCATCAGAGCAGACGTCGCCAAGGCTGGGATGCGCGCAGTGGATGAGTCACTGCCTTTCCAAGTAGAAAGCGACGCTTCAGACGTCGCCCTTGCCGCCACTCTAAACTAGGCAGGCATACCCGTGGCATTCTTTTCCCGCACCCTTCATGCCTCTGAAATTCGACACTCATTCGTCGAGAAGGAGGCCCAAGCTATCATTGAAGTGGTGCGGCATTTGGAGGCATTACCTGGCCAGTAAGCGATTCACTCTCCTTATGGACCAACGGTCGGTAGCCTTCATGTTCAATAACACACAGCGGGGCAAGATCAAGAATGATAAAATCTTGCAGTGGAGAATCAAGCTCTCCACCTATAATTACGAGATCTTGTATCACCCTGGTAAACACAACGAGCCCCCAGACGCCCTCTCGCGAGGTACATGTGCCAGCGCACAAGTGGGCCAACTCCGGGCCCTACACGACAGCCTTTGTCACCCGGGGGTCACTCGATTGTACCATCTGGTCAAAGCTCACAATCTGCCCTACTCCGTCGAGGATGTAAGGACAGTCACCAGGGACTGCCAGGTCTGTGCGGAGAGCAAGCCGCACTTCTCCCGGCCAGACCATGCGCGCCTGGTGAAGGCTTCCTACCCCTTTGAACGCCTCAGCGTGGATTTCTAAGGGCCCCTCCCCTCCACTGACCGTAACACGTACATTCTCAGTGTGTTCGATGAGTATCCCAGATTCCCCTTCGCCCTCCCATGCCCTGATATGACGTCTGCCACCATCATCAAGGCCCTCAACACCATCTTCGCTCTGTTCGGTTTCCCCGCCTACATCCACAGTGACAGGGGATCCTCATTCATGAGCGATGAGCTGCATCAGTTCCTGCTCAGCAGGGGTAAAGCCTCCAGCAGGACGACCAGCTACAACCCCCGGGGAAACGGGCAAGTAGAACGGGAGAATGTGACGGTTTGGAGGGCCGTCCAGCTGGCCCTACGGCCCAGAAACCTCCCAGGCTCTCGCTGGCAGGAGGTCCTCCCTGACACTCTGCACTCCATCCGGCCACTATTGTGCACCGCCACTAATAATACACCCCATGAATGTGTTTTTACCTTCCCCAGGAAGTCCACATCCGGGGTGTCGCTCCCGACTTGGCTCGCTGCTCCAGGACCGGTCCTTCTCCGTAGGCACGTCTGACTCCACAAGGCGGACTCCTTGGTGGACAGGGTCCACCTGCTCCACGCCAACCCTCAATATGCCTACGTTGAGTTCCCCGACGGCCGCCAAGATACTGTCTCACTCAGGGACCTGGCACCGTCAGGTTCCACCCCAACACCACCCCCCACCAATGCCCCCCCCCCCCCACCTCCCACCGCGCCGCCAATATTGACCCCACCAGACCACCCCCCCTCCCCTTTTACACACAAGAGGGCAAAGAGGACTTCGGCACGCTCCCGGAGTTCCCCTATGACTGGCCAGCATCAGCACCGCCACCACTGCCATCGGTGCCACCTCCACGACCGCCAGCACCGAATTCGCCGCCACCATTACGCCGCTCCCAACGAAGCACCAAAGCACCGGACCGGCTGAACCTTTGACGGACTCCGGACCATCAACATGGACTTTTCTTTCCCTACCACTGTACATAATTGCACTAATTGTATATAGTTTCCCGTCACCCCCGCCGGACTCATTTTTAACAGGGGGTGAATGTGGTGAACCACTATAATAGGAGATGTAAGGTAGCACCTGCACTACAGGTTTGCCGGTAGCTCCTGCCGGCTGGCTCCGTCCACAGAGAACTGTATAAATATGTATGACCTCCAGTGCCCTGCCATTTCGCCAGCTGCAGCAGGAGGCCACACATCTGACTGTAATAAAGCCACAACTTTAGTCTTTGTGCAATTGATCGTGCATCAGTGGGCCTTACATTTCAAAATGGCAACTTGTTTTGGTAATTTTTAAGGTTCTGGTAGATCCCGTACATCGTTCCCATTTCAAATAGGTGTCCCTGTGGCGGTGAGAAATCCTCTTCTTCCATACTTGACAAAAGTCATGAGCTACTCCAAATCCATACCTTGAGTCTGTATAGATGTTAGCTGTTTGGTCTCTTGCCACACAACATGCTTCAGCTGGGGTCCTTAACTCAGCTTATTGTGCTGATTTCCGTGAGGGCAAACTTCCCTTTGCCATAATGGTGTACAGGCTCGTGACTGCCCATCCTGCTTTCCGAATGCCATTTTCAACAAAAGAGGAATGCAAAGAAAATGAAGTCTGGGTTTCGTAATTAATCTTCCTCTATCAGGCATGCCTCCTCTATATCCTCTGTTATCTCAATACAGTCATGCTCTTCTTCTTCCCACCTTTGCTCCTCAAAGATGATGGATTTACCAGGAATGTCTTTTGGAAATGAAATAGGAGCTTCCAAAGCTGTTGTCCATTTTGTCCACCTGGCTGAGGTGACCATTCATTGAAAGAAACACATGAACTGAATGAGGACATTTAATGGTCAGTTTTTGGTCTCAAACAATGCTTGCAGTGGCTGTTACAGCTTTACATGTGACCTCTTAGGCAACTTCCCCATCCGAGAGCTACTGGGTCCAATTTTCCTGAACAGTACCCAATTGGTCTCTGTTGATCCCCATGTTCTTGTGTTAAAATTGCTGTCATATATCCTTCTTTTTCATGAACAAATAGGGTTTCCCGCTATTTGGAATTTCTAGAGCTGGTGCTGAGCATAAGGCCTATTTTAGATTCACAAAGGCTTTTTCCTGTTCTGTTGTAAGGATAATTTCCCTTTTGATTTCCGATTTCCCTTTAAGAAGTCATTCAATGGTGGTGTTAACTGCGTATGAATCAATCCAACTTCTGTTAAAATTACACAAATCCAAAAAAGATCTCCGTTCTTGGGACAGTGGTGGGATTTTTTACAGCCCGAATTGCCTCTGTTCTATCTTGGGTAAGTTCTCTTTTACCCTCTGAAACATTCCGACGTAAATAAATAACTTCATGTTGAGCAATTTGTGCTTTGGCCATGCTGGCTGACGTCCCCACTGGCTGAGATGATCCAGAAGAACATGTAAATCTTTCTCATGATCCTCTTCTTCATGGTGGCTACCAGAATGTCATCTACATACTGGATAATGGTGGAGGGAAACTCAGGCAATTTTTTGTGAGGTTGTGTGAAACACAATAGGACTATTGTGAAAACCCTGTGGTAGTCTTATCCAGGTGTACTGTTGCTGTTGAATGGTAAAGGGAAACCATGGTTGTACCTTCTGTGCTATTGATAGTGACCAAAAGCCACTGGCCATGTCCATAACTGAAAACCACCCACGTTCTAATGTTACGGCATTAAAAGTGGTGGAGAAGGTCAGCCACCAAAGGGGCTTTCTGATCAATACACAGGTTCGCCTTCCTGTAGTTAATGGTCAGGCGCCATGTACTGTTTACGTTTTTTACAGGCCAAACATGGCTATTCGATGAGCTGTGTGTTTTACTCAATACTCCCCTTTCGTCTGGTTGCTTTACCAAAGACAGTATTCCTTCAATTGAGGACGGGTTGATGGGATATTGTTTGGTACATGGTGGGGCAATACCAGTGAATGATGTCAGTTCCATATGTAATAGGCCACAATCATTCTTATCTTTAGCCCAAATTGGATATTCACAAACCTGATTCTTCCTGAATGCTCTAATTCAGTGTTTTTCAAACTTTTTTTCCGGGACCCATTTTTATCAACCGGCCAACATTCGGGACTCAACCCGGCCAACCTTCCCGACCCTCGCCTGCCGACCTTCGCGACCCACGCCGGCCGACCTTCGCAACCCACGCCGGCCGACCTGCGCGACCCACCATTTTCTCTTACCTTGTTTGTTGCTTACAAAAATGGAGAAAATGATTTTGGGTCCCTTTGGCCCCCCAAACTTGGAAAAAAAAGGCTGCGACCATATAAAAAAAATGCGGCCGCACTACGCATGCATGTTCTATCATCGGTGGGCATTCACATAGTTTGGCGCATGTGCACCGATGATCGGGCACGCATGCGCAGTGCGGCCCAATTTTTAAAATCTAATTTTGAAGGCCACTTGCAGCCGACATTATTGAAAGCAGGCTGCTGCGGCTGTTGCGCATGGATTTGCGCGATCGGGAGCACTGCGACGGACGACTCTGTGACCCTCCCGACACCCGCCCGCGAACCACCCGCGGGTCGCACCCCCGAGTATGACAAAACCTGTTCTAATTGACCATGTTACTTTTCCATTTTCAAAGTTTCAAGAAGAATTTAATTGGGATTGAATATCCTGACCCAGAATGGCCTAGACCAGTGGGCCTATCCAAACTGGAGAAATTAAGTCATGTGGGTGAATTATATTGACATGAGTTGAGTTCTTTTGATAGTCAGAAGGTCGCCCCCTATACCATGGGCGAGTTTTTTTGTGATCCAAAGGAAACAATTTTGCATACTCCAGAGGAAAGCATGTTAACTTTGCTCCTGTATCAAAAAGGCAATTTACTTCTTTACCGACTACCCTCATTAATACATAAAATCCAACCCTCCTGTTGTCAATCAAAGCGTGAAGAAAGACAGGGATAGGGGGACTGAGGGTGGGCATTTCTAGTTATTTGACAGCTCCAACAGTGTAGCCTGACGCTGTGGTGATAATTTCTTGAATGCATCCACTGTACCCGACTCTTCTTTGGGCTGGTACAGTGACTGTGGATGGAATAGATGAGTCGGGATAGAAGCAGGGATGAGTGGAGTTGGCAGCAAATATGGCCCTTGGTTATACATTCCTCCGGGCAGTGGCATGTACGGAGATGCTGGGTGATGCCCGTAAAACGACTCTTGTATGTGACTCATATCCCTACGCCCCAGTTGTTTAGCCTGGTATGACCTGGCCCAGTGCCCTTCCTTTCCACAATAGTGACATTTTCCCTTTAAGAATTGCAGTTCCCGTGGAGCATTTAAATTTGGTAAATCATTATTTGTTGACTGAAATGATACACCTTTAGGCTGTCTGGAAAACACGAATCATGGCATCCATATCTCGGTCAATTTGAATACATTGAGCTACTAATATCGCGTATGTTGTTGATACTCAATCCCATTCAGGAAACAATTTTAATGCATTAGACAAATCCGTTCTCAAAACAGCAATAAAGGCAACCTTCAACGGTCCAAGAGTACTTGTATCTCAAGACTCCGGCCCCTACGGCAATTCCTGAGTGCTGATACCATACCTTCCTAAACCTTTCCTCATATTCTGATACTTCCTCTGTCTTCGTCTGTCCAGGCAGCACGGTAGCATTGTGGATAGCACAGTTGCTTCACAGCTCCAGGGTCCCAGGTTCGAGTCCAGATTGGGTCACTGTCTGTGCGGAGTCTGCACGTCCTCCCAGTGTGTGCGTGGGTTTCCCCCGGGTGCTCCAGTTTCCTCCCACAGTCCAAAGATGTGCAGGTTAGGTGGATTGGCCATGATAAATTGTCCTTAGTGTCCAAAGAGGTTAGGTGGGGTTACTGGGTTATGGGGATGGGGTGGGATTTGGTGGGGTGCTCTTTCCAAGGGCCGGTGCAGACTTGATGGGCCAAATGGCCTTCTTCTGTACTGTAAATTCTATGATTTCCTCCTCCTTTATAATGTCCTCAGCAGAATCGCTACAGGATTCCGAGTATTGCGAAGATTCTAAAGGTTCCGACTCAGTTACCCACTCGGATTCTGGGACTCCCTTATGGGGTTTTATTTTTTGAATATTTTGGTTTAATTATTTTTGCTTTGGAATGAGGTGAAACTGCCGCGAAGGGCTTGCGGCTGTGACTGGTTTGCCTCTCATTGGGACGGTGCATCTTACGTTGCGGGTGGCCTCTGAGGAAGGAGCAGTGCCCCGAAAACTGGTGTTTGAAACAAACCTGTTGGACTTTAACCTGGTGTTGTAAGACTTCTTACTGTGCTCACAGACTGGCAGAGGCGGAGGCAAAGGCGGGGCTTCTTAAGTCAGGTCTACTGCGCCGGGGACGGGCTTTGGTTGCATGGGTGTTGAGGGCCTATTGAAGAGACATTCCCCCCAGGTCAGGAGTTCCTCTGGGATCCTACTTTTTCGTTCCCAATTCTGAGTCAGAAATTCTGATACTTTCATTTTAAGCTTTGCATTTACCAATGCTAATATGTTTTTTCCTCATCGTAGTTCATTTTTATTGACGTTCAGCCCTTCTACTTCACATTTAAATATTGCATTTTCTTACTCTAAGTTTTCTAATTTTTTGAGTTTGGGCTTTTCTCTCTTTAGCTCTGTTGTGTTAGGCGTTCCGATACACAAATGAACGAACACAGTTGTGGATGGTACAACTCTGTTTTATTATTCTGTACAATAATAACTATTAACCTCTGGCTGAGGTTCGTGCTTCACCAGCTAACCTGTGGACCCAGCCTTTGCACTATCTTGGTGAGGCACTCAGCACATGGTGTGTGTAGCGCACAAAGACTCCATGAGACGAATAGAGTGAAGTCGATGAGGCTTTATTAAGCGTGTCTGTTCCCCAGCAGCTCGATAGTAAACTGGCCTGCAGGGGCAGACTCTGGCTTCTTATACTCCGCCTTCAGGGCGGAGCTTGAGGTCAACGGCCAACCAGGACCCGGGATCTGTCAGCCAATGACATTAGGGCTTCCAGTCCCACATGACCCCCAATACATACTACCACAGTGTGTGTCTGTGCTCTGAGCTATCTCCTGGTCGAATGAGCGGGAACTGTGGTGTTCCCTGTTTTATAGTGCTTGTGCTCTCACTGGTGATTGGCTGCGATGTTGTGTGTGTGTTGGTTGGTCCAACTACCTGTCCATCAGTGTGTGTGTGTGATTGCACCATGATATGTTAATGTGGATATCATGACATCCCCCCTTTTCACAAGGATATGTGCCTACATGGTAATAAATATTGGTGTGTACTGAGTGCATCTGAGAATGTGTGTGCAATATTGACAACATGTACATGAGGCTAAACTATATACAGAGGAAGGTGTCAGGTGCAACAGAACAACGAGGTTGTACCACGAACAGCAGAGAACTTCTGGAACGACAAGAAAGAAACACGTTAACAGTATTGTAAAACAATTCAGTGAGTCCAATGTGCAAACAGGCTCATAAGTCCAGTCTATTAGGTGGGCGACGAATTCGGGTTGACCGCCTCAAGGGTGGGTCAGGATCCACCGGCTGAGGAATGGGCCACCTGGCCACGGGCGAGAGAGGAATAGGCAGAGTGGCAGGAAGCTCAACAAAGTCGACATCAGGGACAACAGGAGGGCGTGGCACTGGTGCATGATCACGAAGCGAGCGCGGAAGCAGATGAAGGGCCCGCCGATTACGCCGGCGAATGGATCCATCAGGCAGGTGAACCAGGAACGAGCGGGGAGCCACGTGGCGGAGAACCTCGGCAGTTGCCGACCAGCCACCCTCTGGTAGGTGTATGCAGACGTTGTCTCCAGGCGCCCGGGCAGGAAGATCAGTTGCCCGAGCGTCATGGGCCACCTTCTGCTGAGCACGCTGCTGTCGCATCCTTTGCAGTACTGGAGCATGGTCGGGTTTAGGAACATGAATGGACGGCACAGTGGTCCTGAGGGTGCGACCCATCAACAGCTGGGCTGGCGAGAGGCCCGTGGACAGTGGGGCCGAGCGATAGGCCAGCAGGGCTAAACAGAAGTCAGATCCGGCATCAGCAGCCTTGCAGAGGAGCTGCTTCACGATATGGACGCCCTTTTCCGCCTTGCCATTCGACTGGGGATGCAAAGGGCTGGATGTCATGTGTGTGAAGTCGTATGAAGCGGCAAAAGAAGACCATTCTTGGTTTGCAAGACAGGGCCTGTTGTCAGACATGACGGTGAGCGGAATTCCATGGCGAGCGAAGGTTTCTTTGCATGCTCTGATGACAGCTGATGATGTCAAGTCGTGCAGGCGTATGACCTCCGGATAATTTGAGAAATAGTCAATTATAATGACGCAGTCCCTGCCGAGCGCATGAAAGAGGTCCACACCCACCTTTGCCCAGGGGGACGTGACCAACTCATGGGGCTGAAGGGTCTCAGGGGGTTGCACCGGCTGAAACCTTTGGCAGGTGGGGCAGTTGAGCACCATGTTGGCAATGTCGTCGCTGATGCCCGGCCAGTACACAGCTTCTCGGGCCCTCCGCCTGCACTTCTCAACCCCGAGATGGCCTTTGTGCAGTTGTTCGAGGACAAGCCGGTGCATGCTGTGTGGGATCACAATCCAGTCCAACTTCAGGAGGACACCATCAATGACGGCCAAGTCGTCTCGGACATTGTAGAATTGTGCGCACTGCCCCTTGAGCCACCCTTCCATCATGTGACGCACCACACATTGTAGAAGGGGGTCAGCCGCAGTCTCACGGCAAATGTGGGCCAGACGTGCATCAGTAGCCGGCAGATTGGCCGATGTGAAGGCTACTTGTGCGTTGACCTGACAAACGAACCCCTCCGATTCGGGCAGTGTGCCCACTGCTATGGACAGGGCATCCGCGATGATGTGGTCCTTTCCCAGGGTGTAGACAAGTTGGAAGTCGTACATCCGGAGCTTGAGCAGAATGAGCTGGAGGCGAGGGGTCATATCGTTGAGATCCTTCTGAATGATGCCGACCAGGGGGCGATGGTCGGTCTCCACAGTGAACTGCGGAAGACCATACACATAATCATGGAATTTGTCGATGCCGGTCAACAAACCCAGGCACTCCTTTTCAATCTGCACATAGCGCTGTTCTGTGGGGGTCATGGCCCGTGATGCATAGGTGACCGGGGCCCATGTTGCAGTGTCGTCTCATTGCAGGAGTACCGCCCCAATGCCGGACTGGCTGGCATCAGTCGAGATCTTTGTGTCCCGAGAGGTGTCGAAGAACGCCTCTACCGGGGCGGTGGTGAGCTTGATCTTGAGCTCCTCCCATTCCTTCCGGTGTGCGGGCAGCAACTGGAATTCCGTAGTCTTCTTGACCAGGTGGCGAAGAGCCGTTGTGTGCGAGGCAAGGTTGGGAATAAACTTCCCCAGGAAGTTGACCATCCCGAGGAAGCGTAACACTGCCTTCTTGTCTGCCGGCTGCAACATGGCTGCGATAGCTGCCACTTTGTCAGCATCCGGCCGCACCCCTGACCGGGATATGTGGTCCCCCAGAAACTTTAGCTCAGTTTGGCCAAAGGAGCACTTGGCTCGGTTGAGGCGCAGGCCGTGTTCCCGTATCCGGGTAAAGACACGCTGGAGACGACTGATGTGCTCCTGTGGTGTGGCGGACAAGATGATGACGTCGTCAACATAGGCTCGCACCCCTTCGATGCCCTCCATTAGCTGTTCCATGATGCGATGAAACACCTCGGATGCCAAGATGATGCCAAACGGCATCCTATTGTAGCAGTATCTGCCAAAGGGAGTGTTGAAAGTGCACAGCTTCCTGCTGGACTGATCCAGTTGAATCTGCCAAAAACCCTTTGAGGCATCAAGCTTGGTGAAAATTTTAGCCCTGGCCATTTCGCTCGTGATTTCTTCCCGTTTGGGTATGGGGTAGTGTTCCCTCGTGATGTTGTTGTTCGGGCCGATGCAGATCCGGTGCTCGCCGGAGGGCTTTTTTACACACACCATGGAGCTGACCCATGGCGTTGGCTCCGTGACCCTGGAAAGCACTCCTTGGTCCTGCAGCTGCTGCTTGAGGCAGTCCTTGAGTGGCGCTGGGACTCTACGAGGTGCGTGAATGACCGGGGCGGTGTCCGGTTTGAGCCGTATTCTGTAAGTGTAGGGCAGTGTGCCCATGCCCTCGAAAACCTCCGGGTTGTGGGCGAGGAGTGAGTGGAGCTGCGCCCTAAACTCTGCATCCGGGAAATCGGACGTGCCTTCTGGAGACAAAGTGTGTACCCGCTGAACGAGGTGGAGGATCTTGCACGCCTGTGCGCCTAACAGAGAGTCCTTCGAGGATTCAACTATCTCAAAAGACAGTGTAGATGTATGTGAATTGTGTGCAACCTCGAGCTGGCAGGACCCCATGGCCGGGATAACGTTCCCGTTGTAATCAACCAGTTGACAGTGGGATGGCAGAATCGGTGGTTTAACCTTCAAGGTGTGGAAGGCTGACCATGCAATGAGATTGGCGGAGGCACCAGTGTCCAAGCGGAATGTGATTGGTGATCGGTTGACCGTTAGGGTGGCACACCATTCATCGCCCGGATTAATGCTGTGCACTGGCATCGGCTGGTGGGTCCGACTTGGGGATATCCGGTTCTTGTTTATTACTGCAACGCGTAAGGGTTCCCGGTCGTCGGTATCACCGGTCTGCACGTTGTCAGGGTATGACTCGGTGTATGGGGGCTGAATGGCTTGCACGTCCCTACGAGGCTGGCGGAATTGCGGAGAGTTGGCAGGTTGAGCTGCTCGACAGCATAGTAGTAGTGGCTCGACAGTAGTGGCCCATTCTGCCACAGCGGAGTAATTGTCGCGCTTTGGCCGGACATTGCCGCTTTAAGTGTGCGTATCCACAGTTGCCGCATGTCATGATGTCATGGCGTTCGTTGCGCCACACTGTGCATGCGCTGTGCGGTCCTCCGTAGCGCGCACCTGCGCATCCTGCGCCTTGAAAAGTGCGCGTAATGGCCGCTCTCGTCTGGGCCGGGCCGGGAGGAACTCGATCGACTGGACCCGCTCGGCCTCGTAGGACTCCTGCCGTGCCGATTCGGCCGCCTGGAATTGGGAGTACCGGCTGGTCACGTTTTCATGGTGGACGCAGGTCTCAATGGCGGTGGCTCGGGTGAGGCACTTTATTTTGAGGAGCTACTGGCGTAGCATGTCCGAGGTGACCCCAAAAACTATCTGATTCCGAATCATGGAGTCGGAGGTGGCCTCATGGCCGCAGGACTGCGCGAGGATACAGAGGTGTGTCAAATAAGATTGAAAAGGCTCATCCTTACCCTGCAGGCGCTGCTGGAAGAGGTACCGCTCGAAGCTCTCATTAACTTCCACGCTGAAGTGTTCCTCAAATTTTAGAATGACTGTCTTGTACTTCGTCTTGTCCTCGCCTTCCGCGAATGCCAGGGAGTTGTAGATGTGGATGGCGTGTTACCCCGCCGTGGAGAGGAGGAGGGCAATCTTCCTGGTGTCCGATGCATTCTCCCTGTCTGTGGCTTCTAGGAAGAGTTGGAAGCGCTGTTTAAACAGCTTCCAGCTGACGCCAAGATTTCCAGCGATCCGGAGTGGCTGCTGATGGTTTCCATGGCGCAGGATGGCGGGTTTCTGAAGAGGTGCAGGTAGGACTCACAGTCGCTGGCGAGTTTCCAGGCCTGGTATCATATCGTGTTGGGTGTTCCGATACACAAACAAACCAACACGGTTGTAGATGGTACAACTCTGTTTTATTATTCTGTACAATAATAACTATTAACTTCTGGCTGTGGTTCGTACTTCACCAGCTAACCTGTGGACCCAGCCCTAGCACTATCTTAGTGAGGCACTCAGCACATGGTGTATGTCTGAGTGGCACGCTGTGAGCTCTGTGCTCGGAGCTATCTCCTGGTAGAATGAGCGGAAACTGTGGTGTTCCCTGTTTTATAGTGCGTGTGCTCTCACTGGTGATTGGCTGCGATGTTGTGTGTGTGTTGGTTGGTCCAACTACCTGTCCATCAGTGTGTGTGTGATTGCACCATGATATGTTAATGTGGATATCATGACAAGCTCTTCACAGACTACCCATAGTTGCTCTTTCTGTTTTTTTAATCTCACAATCATAGTTAGTACTTGCTATATTCTCGTTTCTCCTTTGGATCTGGCTCATTACAATCAAGGATCATTTGGTCCGATCTATGGGCGAAATTCTCCGGAAACGGCGCGATGTCCGCCGACTGGCGCCCAAAACGGCGCAAATCAATTGGGCATTGCTCCGCCCCAAAGGTGCGGAATGCTCCGCATCTTTGGGGGCTGAGCCCCAACCTTAAGGGGCTAGGTCGGCGCCGGACGAATTTCCGCCCCGCCAGCTGGCGGAAAAGGCCTTTGGTGCCCCGCCAGCTGGCGCGGAAATGACATCTCCGGGCGCCGCATGTGCGGGCGCGTCAGCGGCCGCTGACAGTTTCCCGCGCATGCGCATTGGAGAGAGTCTCTTCTGCCTCCGCCATGGTGGAGACCGTGGCGGAAGGGAAAGAGTGCCCCCACGGCACAGGCCCGCCCGCGGATCAGTGGGCCCTGATCGCGGGCAAGGCCACCGTGGGGGCACCCCTCGGGACCAGATGCCCCACGCCCCCCCCAGGACCCCGGAGCCTTGTCCCGCCGGTAAGATAGGTGGTTTAATCTACGCCGGTGGGACAGGCATTTTAGCGGCGGGACTTCGGCCCATCCGGGCCGGAGAATCGCGGGGGGGGCCCGCCAACTGGCGCGGCGCGATTCCCGCCCCCGCCTAATATCCGGTGGTGGAGAATTCGGCAACTGGCGGGGGCGGGATTCACGCCAGCCCCCGGCGATTCTCCGACCCGGCGGGGGGTCGAAGAATCTTGCCCGATATCTCTCATACTGGTCGCTTTTTCCCAAACTTTTCTTATATTATTTAGAATCTTTATTGTCACAAGTAGGCTCAGATTAACACTGCAATTAAGTTACTGTGAAAAGTCGCCACATTTCAGCACCTGTTCGGGTACACAAAGGGAGAATTCAGAATGTCCAAATTACCTAACAGTACGTCTTTCAGGACTAGTGGGAGGAAACCTGAGCACCCGGAGGAAAGATCCGGATTCTATGATCCTATGTTAGACTAAGGGGATAATGGGATAGGGCAGGCGAGTGAGCTTGGCTGCAATACCCTTTCAAGAGGGTTGGTGCAGACTGAATGGGCCGAATGGCCTTGTTCTGCACTGGAGGGATGCTATGATTCTATGAACCATTAATCGACAAGGAAGAGGCACCGTGCCATATGCACACAAGCACCATTTTGTAACAGAATATCATTGTAAACATAAAGCTACAGCAGTGCAGGTTTCACAATGAAAACCAAATACATGTTAAACTCTAAACAGGCGAAGTTGCTCAGTCGGATCAATCCACCTCATTCTAAAAGGGGCGGCAGCAAGCAAACCCAAGAACTCCAGGCATTAGACATTGAAGTCAGCAGTCCAATAAAGTCACCAGCAATCTACAAAAGCAGTTGGTTAAGGCTGCTATCAAGCCGCTCATTCGAATCAGCCTGCATTCCTCTCCCTTTCCTGCAGCTTCATGGAGTAGATTCCTCAGCAAGGCTAAGGTCTCACCGACGTGGGGCACATCAGAAGGGATGTGGCGCTGGCAGCAGGTATCAGATTCTCCTGTTCCTCACGCCAGGCCACAGTAGCCTCAGAGGGCCCTACAGTGGGGCCCTCGCCGTCAGACAGCAACAAGGCACAGGCGACAGACAAGGGTAAGGAGAAGAAGGGTTTGCAGCAGTAGCCCTTACATGGAAATCCCTCCATGCAGTGCGAAAGGGCAAGGAGGTTATTTCCTCAAGGCAGTTCAGGTTGTGGGGCTCCAGCTCTAGAGGACAGTTTCAGGGCCTACAGCCAATGTGGAATTCCATCCGAGCAGGGAGTACAGCACACACCTGTGAATCCTCGAGACCACGAGTGTCATTGGGTCCGAGCACAACCGCATTAAGGTCGCGGTTGGCATCAGCCGCTAGCTAGACACCCACCGCCGCTCGATCTGTCAATTCGCAGGGTGTCATCCAGCCCACTCCTCTATCACCAGCGCGACTCCGACCCGAGTCACCCCAAAAGCCATAGCCCTCTGCTCTGCCAGCCACTCGCAATGGTACCGGTGGAGGTGCGGAATCCTGAGGAGCGGCTTCCTGATCGCCACTACTTACGGCGGAGAGATGCGGCGCAACGTGACCATGTTCCAAACTTTAAGCAGGTTCTGGTAAAAGATGGACTGTGCCTGGAGGGAGTAACAAAGACCCGTCAGGTGTATGAACTGGAGCTGCATGTCATAGTTCAGGCCATGTACCTGGTGGAAGAAATATATCGCCAGGGCACACCATTATAGAGGTATACTGCAGGGTCCGAAGGTAGAAGGTCAACTCTGGATGCGAAGGTAAACCAGTGCTGACCGCTCTCCCCAAGCGGAAGATTCAGAACCCCAGCAGCGACCCAGTGCAGTCTTTTGTCCCAGAAGAAGTGAATGAGCATTCTCTGGAGTTTTGTAACAAAGTCAGGGGGAGGGGTCAAAGTGACTAGCCGGTACCACAACATGTAGGCAATCAGCTGGTTTATGACGAGAACTCGACCCATGTGAGACAGCATTCGAAGCAGTCCTGTGCAGCGTCCCAATCGAGTGGTGACTTTGGCCTTCAGCTCCTGCCAGTTCACCAGCCAGGATTCCTCAGCATGCAAATTGGACTCCCAAGTAGAGGATGCTGGTCCTGCTCCAGGAGGAAGGCTTGAGCTCCTCTGGGAGGGGGTCCATTTGCCATGGACTGACTAGTAATCCAGTACACATGGCCCAGTTGATCTTAGCAGAGGACGTGGCAGTCTGGCCCTCGCGCACCCTCCACAGGTCAGCAAGATCCGTGAACATTAAGAGCATGTAAGCCGAAAGCCGAAAGGACCACCCCGATGCCTTGCAGAGTTCCCAACAAATTTTCGTGATCCATCCTGTTGAACTAGGCCAGAGGGAGGTGGTGGCTCAGACCCCCACTTTGCCCCAGACGCCGGGTCACCAAAAATTCCCAGAAAAGGGTCCAGGAGAGAAACGGAGGCGCGCAGCCCCGAAGGTTGAGATGGAGAGAGAGGGCCCTCCTTGCCACCACCACCCAGTAACCCAGCGGTCAGGGTGCTGCTGCAACCCTTCACCCCCCACCGGCATTTTAAAAACGAATGCCTTGGGGTGCAATGTTGCGGGGCTGAACGAGGCCTCAGGGATCCCGCCCGCACCCAGCCTCGAGGCATGCTGCTCAGGGGGCTGCAACAGCTCGGGTGTCCTGCCGGAATTTTTACTTTTACCTTTTTTCTTCTGGGAGCAGGAAGCCGAGCAGTCGAGTAGGGTCAGGGTCAGGGCCGGTACTGGCGGGGGGGGGGGGGTCACCCAACGTCCTCCTGGGAGTGGCGTCTCTTTCAGGAGGGTTGCATGCATGAGGGGGACCTCCATCACTGGGGCCTTCCCTGCATTACGACCCTGCCCTCGACAGTCCGCCCCGGTGCTGGTTGGTGCAGCATAACCTCAGGTTTGAGGTCACGTGCTGCACCACTGTCACCCTGGGACCTGTGCCGGGGCTGCACCGCATCCTCACCCAACATTGTGGCGATGGCGGAGCGAGATGGGGGTGATTCTCAGGCCCAGGGCCGCACCCACACACCCGCCTTTCTCTTTCTCTATCTCCCTCCAGCAGCTCCCGTAGCAATATCTTCAGTAGGAATAATTGCCCAGACCGAGAGCAGAAAAGATTAAAGGGGAAAGAACTCCCCTTCTGCAGCCAAGGCAGCAGGACAGCCCTCCTTCCAAGCCCCTCTTGCAGGTTACAAAATAGAAAACAGCAGCAAACAAGCACTCAGCTCTGGCAGCCTGCAGGCAGTTTGCAGCAGGAAGCAGCAAACTCAACCTGCAAATAATTTAGTCTATTGACAGTATCAAAATACAACAGACAATACAATGGGGACACCATCACTTGGCACACACAAAAAATTCCTCCCCACTACATCAGCAGAAAGATTCACCAACTCACTCATGTGTTGGGTGTTCTGTATCACATACAGGTCACCAACACTTGAAATAGTGCAACATTATTTTATTGAATCATTAACTGTTTAAACATACTCAGACTGTGGGTTAATACGATACTAGCTTTAACTAAATACCTTTGCCTTGTCGTAACCAGTCGATGCACTCAGCACATGGTGAATGTCTGTGTTGCAGGCTGTGAGCTCTGTGCTCCTAGCTAGCTGTTACTCGAATGAGCGGGAACTCTGATGCCCCATGTATTTATAGTGCATGTGCTCTCACTGGTGATTGGCTGCGGTGTTGTGTGTGTTGATTGGTCCCACTATGTGTCCATCAGTGTGTGTCTGCACCATGATATACTGCTGTATGTTATGACATCTCCCCTTTTTATAAAAAATGTACCTGCGTGGCAATAAATAGTGTATGGTGAATGTTCCTGACTGTGTGCAAAATATTTACAGAACTATGTCCATAAAAACTAAGCTATTTACATGGGAAGGTGCCTGGTGCAGATAAAAAGTGTGTCACAAGAATAACGAGATGAACACTTGAACGATTAAATGGAAGAACAGAACAAATCAGAAAGTCCATAAGTCCACAAAGTTCACAAATTAAGTCTCTGAGGTGGGCGACGAATTCTGGTTGACCGGCTCAAGGGTGGGGCGAGAGCCGCCGGCTGAGGAGTGGGCTGGACTGCGTCAGAGTGAGGAGGATGCAGAGTGACCGGAATCTCTGCATAGTCCAGGTCAGGGTCAACAGGAGGGCGTGGCACTTGCGGAGGATCACGTAGCGAGCGCGGAAAGAGACGAAGGGCACGTCGATTGCGGCGCAGCATGGAACCACCCAGTAGACGAACCAGGAACAAGCGGGGAGTCACCTGCCAAAGAACCACAGCGGTTGCAGACCAGCCACCATCCGGAAGATGGATACAGACGTTGTCATCTGGAGCCAGAGCAGGGAGATCAGCTGCACGGGAGTCATCAGCCGCCTTGCGCTGTGCACGAGACAGTTGCATTCATTGAAGGACCGGAACATGGTTGAGGTCTGGGACATGAATGGACGGCACCGTTGTCCTCAGGGAGCGACCCATGAGCAGCTGGGCTGGTGACAGGCCAGTGGACAGTGGGGCCGAGCGATAGGCCAGCAGGGCGAGGTAGAAGTCGGATCCCGCATTGGCAGCCTTGCAGAGGAGCCGTTTGACTATGTGGACGCCCTTTTCCGCTTTGCCATTGGATTGGGGATACAGGGAACTGGATGTCGCATGCACAAAGTTATACCTCCTGGCAAAGTTGGACCATTCCTGGCTTGCGAAGCAGGGGCCATTGTCCGACATCACAGTGAGTGGGATGCCATGTCAAGCAAAGGTGTCCTTGCAGGCACGGATGACTGCAGACGATGTCATGTTGTGTAAACGTACCACCTCTGGATAGTTTGAAAAGTAGTCTACAGTCAAGACATAGCCCCTGCCCAGCGTGTGGAACAGGTCGATGCCGACCTTGGACCAAGGGGACGTGACCAACTCATGGGGTTGTAGGGTCTCAAGTGGTTGGGCCGGCTCGAAGCGCTGACAAGTGGGGCAGTTGAGCACTGTGTTGGCGATGTCGTCATTGATGCCGGGCCAGTACACTGCCATCGGGCCCGTCAGCTGCACTTCTCCACGCAAAGATGGCCCCCGTGTAGCTGTTCCAAGACAAGCTGGCGCATGCTGTGCGGGATACCAATGCAGTCCAGCTTCAGGAGGACACCATCGACTACCGCCAGATCGTCTCTGATGTTGTAGAACTGCGGACATTGGCCCTTGAGCCACCCGTCTGTTAGATGGCGCATGACACGCTGTAGCAGGGGGTCAGCCGCAGTCTCGCGGCGAATTTGGACGAGACGTTCATCCGTGGCCGGTAGATTGGAGGCCACGAAGGCCACATGGGCGTCAACCTGACAGACGAATCCCGCTGGGTCACACGGAGTGCTGACTGCCCTGGAGAGAGCGTCGGCAATGATTATGTCTTTGCCCGGGGTGTATACCAGCTGGAAGTCGTATCGCCGGAGCTTGAGCAGAATACACTCATGTCGTTCAAGTGTTTCTGTATTATATTGACCAGCGGGTGATGGTCGGTCTCGACGGTGAATTGGGGAAGGCCGTACACATAATCATGAAACTTGACGACACCGGTCAGAAGGCCCAAGCACTCCTTTGCTATCTGCGCGTAGCGCTGTTCCGTGGGGGTCATGGCGCGTGAAGCATATGCAACGGGAGCTCATGATGAGGCCTCATCGCTTTGCAGGAGCACTGCGCCAATGCCAGACTGGCTGGCATCAGTCGAAAATTTTGTCTCTTTCGCTGGATTAAAAAAGGCTAAGACCGGGGCCGTGGTGAGTTTGGTTTTAAGTTCTCTCCATTCGCGCTCGTGGGCAGGAAGCCATTGGAAGTCTGTCGTCTTCCTGACCAGGTTCCTGAGAGCTGTGGTATGAGAGGCGAGGTTAGGGATGAACTTCCCTAGGAAGTTGACCATGCCCAGAAATCGGAGGACCGCCTTCTTGTCCTCTGGCTTTTTCATGGCTGTGATAACAGCCACCATGTCCGCATCCGGCCGCACACCCAACTGGGAGATGTGGTCCCCCAGGAACTTGAGTTCCGTCTGACCAAAAGAGCATTTGGCTCTGTTGAGGCGTAGGCCCTGCTCCCCTATGCATTTGAACACGCGCTGGAGGTGACTGACATGCTCCTGCGGGGTGGTGGACCAAATGATTATGTCATCGACATAGACGCGAACACCTTCAATGCCTTCCATCATTTGTTCCATGATCCTGTGGAACACTTCTGAAGCAGATATGATCCCAAACGGCATCCTGTTGTAACAATATCTGCCAAAGTGGATGTTAAAGGTACACAGTTTCCTGCTGGATTTGTCGAGCTGGATTTACCAGAAACCTTTTGAAGCGTCAAGTTTGGTGAAGAGTTTGGAGCGAGCCATCTCGCATGTGATCTCTTCGCGCTTGGGAGTCGGATAATGCTCCCTCATGATATTGAGATTCAGATCCTTGGGATCAATGCAAATTCTCAGCTCGCCGGAAGGCTTTTTTACGCACACCATGGAACTGACCCAGTCGGTTGGTTCCGTAACTCTGGAGATCACTCCTTGGTCTTGGAGGTCCTGCAGCTGCTGCTTGAGGCGGTCCTTGAGGAGTGCTGGGACTCTGCGAGGTGCATGCACCACAGGCATGGCGTTCTGTTTGAGTAGGATCTTGTAAGTATATGGGAGCGTGCCCATGCCTTCAAAGACGTCGTGGTGCTGGTCAATGATGGCGTTGAGTTGCGCCCTGAAGTCAGCGTCCTGGAAGGCAGATGTGTCATCAGGAGAGAGAGAGTGAACTCTTTGAACGAGGTTCAACAGCTTGCACGCATGTGCGCCAAGCAGGGAGTCCTTCGAGGAGCCCATAATCTTGAAAGGAAGGATGGCTTTCCGTGACATGTGCGTCACTTCAAGTTGGCACGAGCCGGTAGCAGGAATTATGTTGCCATTGTAGTCCAATAGCTGGCAGGCCGATGGAAGGATGGCTGGTTTGACACAAAGGCTTTGGTAAGCAGACCACCCCATGACATTGGCGGAGGCACCAGTGTCCAGGCGGAATCGTATTTGGGACCGGTTGACCGTCAGGGTGGCACATCACTCATCGTCTGGATCGATGCTGTATACCGACAGCGGCTGGTGTCTTTGCTTCGGGGCAGCCTGTTTTTCGTTACGACACCGACTCGAAAAGGCGCCTTCGGGTCCTCGGTGTCACTGCTGTGTGGGAGGTCCGCATTGGACTCGGTGACCGTGGGTTGAATTGCCCGAACGTTCCTGCGAGGCTGGCTGAAGCGATATGAATTGGCAGGCTGAGCTGCTCGACAGCAGGCAGCATGGTGGCCAATTCTTCCACATCGTAGGCATTGTCGAGATTTTGCGGGGCATTGCCGCTTTAAGTGGGCGGAGCCACAGTTGCCACACGTCGTGACGTCAGCATGTTCGTTGCACCAGCGCGCATGCGTGGAGCGGTCGTGCGTGGTGCGCACCTGTGCATTACGTTCCTCACGGTCGCCGTCCCCTCGTTTAGTGGGTACAAGCGCGGGAATCCACGAAAAGCGTGCAAAATGTCCCCCTCATCCAGGCTGAGGCCCTGGAGTTACTCAATCACTTGGACCCGTTCCGCCTCGTGGGGACCTTGCCGTGCCGTTTCAGCCGCTTGTATATGGGAATACCGACTCGTGGTGTTTTCATGTAAGACACAGGTCTCGATGGCGGTCGCTAGAGTGAGTTGATTTACTTTGAGGAGCTGCTGACGTAGGGGGTCCGACTGAACACCGAAAACGATCTGGTCGCGTATCATGGAGTCGGAGGTGGGCCCCTAGCTGCAAGATTGCGCAAGGATGCAGAGGTGCGTAAGAAAGGGTTGGAAAGGTTCGTCCTTACCCTGCAAACGCTGCTGGAACACATACCATTCGAAACATTAATTCACCTCTACGCTGCAGTGAGTGTCAAACTTGAGGAGGACCGTCTTGAACTTCGTTTTATCTTCGTCATCTGCAAAGGTGAGAGAGTTGAAAATGTGGATGGCATGGTCCCTGGCCGTGGAGAGGAGAAGAGCAATCTTTCTGGTGTCCGAGGTGCCCTCCCTGTCCGTGGCTTCGAGGAAGAGCTGGAAGCGCTGTTTGAAAATCTTCCAGTTGGCCCCGAGGTTGCCGGCGATGCGGAGCGGCGGCAGTGGGCTGATGTTGCCCATGTTGCAGGATGACGGAATGCTGGCGGAAGTCAGATCACTTGCAGGTAGGTCGAAGAAGTGCTAATATCCCACCACGCCTGGTATCATGATGTGTTGGGTGTTCTGGATCACATGCAGGTCACCAACACTTGAAATAGTGCAACACTATTTTATTGAATCATTAACTGTTTCAACATACTCAGACTATGGGTTAATATGAAACTAGCTTTAACTAAAGACCTTTGCCTTGTCCTAACCAGTCGATGTACTCAGCACATGGTGAATGTGTGTGTTGCAGGCTGTGAGCTCTGTCTCCCTAGCTAGCTGCAATTCTGAATGAGCGGGAACTCTGATGCCCCCTGTCTTTATAGTGTGTGTGCTCTCACTGGTGATTGGCTGCGGTGTTGTGTGTGTTGATTGGTCCCACTGTGTGTCCATCAGCGTGTGTGTGCACCATGATATACTGGTGTACATTATGACACTCACCAGAAAAGGCCGCTCCAACATGGAGCAAGGCGGAGAGAGAGAGAATGTGGCAAATTATAAACCAAACCAAACACAGAGCAGCCACCAAATGAAAAACAAAAGGGAACGAAGACACCAGCATTACACCAAGGACTAAAACCAAAACGAAGAACAAATCAACATTGCCACCAGCTGCCGAGACAGCACAGCCCCGCCCCCACCCATCCCCCAGCATCACACCTACATCACTACATCAGCGAGAGGGTGCTAATAAGTGACTCAAACCACTGGAAAAGGACACCAAGATGGTCCAGCGGAAGGAGAGAGAACATCCCACCCCCTCACCAGCACCAGTAGCATGCACCGAAAGAAAACATAAAACAGACTGGAATATAACAAGGACACCAGCTGCACTCCAAAGACAAAATGAAAACGAATAACAAAAATAATACAATACCGCTTTCATAATATACACCAGTATATCATGGTGCAGATACACACACACTGATGGACACACAGCAAGACCAATCACCACACACAACACCGCAACCAATCACCAGTTAGAGCACACTCACGATATACACAGAGGGTATCGGAGTTCCCGCTCATTCGGGATGCAGCCTCTCAGAAGGACAGAGCTTACAGCTTACAGCACAGATCTTCACCATGTGCTGAGTGCATGGACTGGTTAGGACAGGCATAGGTCTTTAGTTTAATCTAACATCGTGTTAGCCCACAGTGAAAATATGTTCAACATTTTCTAACTTAATAAAATAGTGTTGCACTATTTTAAGTGTTGGTGGCCTGTATGTGTTCCACGGATCCAGAGCACCCAACACAACAACCATCAACTGCTGGTCAATGCAACTGCACCCCGCCCCACTGTGGCCCCAATAGCAGACCTACATCAATGGCAAGACTCCCAATGCAAATGCAGGAAAGCATGTGTGTGAACGTCAGTTCAGGCATTGTGGTAATACCAGGTATTGCGGTACCTGAGAGGTGGATGACCATTGGTTAGACCCCGGGAGTCTACCATTGGCTGATGTACAGAGCTCCGCCTTGAGAGGCGGAGTATAAGAACCAATGCTGTCCCAGCAGCCTTCACTTTCTGTATCGAAGCTGCTGGGGAAGAGTTCTAGCAGATTAAAGCCTATTAGTTATGACTCACCTTGTCTTGAGAGTAATTGATTGCGCATCAATTTAATCTGCTACAACTTCAGTTGAAAGGATGCATCTCCGTATCAAACCGGCGTGCCTTCAGCTCAGCCCCCATGCGGACAACTCTGCTGCTATTTTCAAACATTGGCTTGCGTGCTTTAAGGGCTACCTCGACACGGCCGCCAACACCCCCACAGAAGGACAAAAGATGCATCTCCTACGCTCACGGGTCAGCCCTGGGATCTACCCTCTCATCGAGGAGGCGGCGAATTATGCTGCCGCGATCGAGCTGCTAGAAGGACATTATATCCGCCCTCTGAACCAGGTCTACGCTCGTCACCTGCTGGCGACTAGGAGGCAAAGCCCTAAGGAAACGTTGGAAGACTTCTACCGGGTGCTGCTGGTGCTGGGCCGAAACTGTGGCTGCCCGCCAGTTTTGGGGAACAAGCACACGGAACTATTGACCAGGGGTGCTTTCGTGGCAGGTATGACCTCCCCCGATATCCGCCGAAGGCTCCTAGAAATGTACACACTGGAACTTGCAGAGGCACAGGCCCTGGCGGGGTCCATGGACGTTGCATATAAAAACGCGCTGCCCTTTGCTCCCGGTCACGTGGCGGCCCCCTGGGCTGCGTGGCACCCCGTAGCGGCAGCCCCTCAGACCTTTCCCCTGAACTCGCAAGCCTGCGCGGCGAGACGGACCGCTAACACCGCCGGACACCGCTGTTTCCTCTGCGGGCTGGCGAATCATCCTCGCCCGTGCTGCCCGGCCCGCACCGCCACCTACAAAGGGTGCGGCAAGAAGGGCCACTATGTGGGGGTCTGCCAGGCCCGCGCCGTGGCCACGGTCTCCAGCGACTATCGGCAACCCCCCTTTCAGGCCCCGACCGCCCAGCGCTCACCGCCACCCCCCTATCCCAAGGCCTTGTGCGACCCGCGGGCATGGCCATTTTGCCCCCCGGACACCACGCTAGATGGGTGGGCGCCGCCATTTTGTCCCTCGCCGCCGCCATCTTCATCCCTGGACACCATGTGCGACCCATGGGTGACGCCATCTTGGATGGGGCCCCAGGCCCCAGCACAGCCGTCTACATGCTGCCCGACCAGAACTCTCCATTACTGCAGCTGGCCTCGGTGACTCTGGACCAGAGTCGGCCCCGGACACTGGCGAAAGCTACAACGACAATCTTCATCAATGGCCACGAGACGTCGTGCCTGATCGACTCTGGGAGCACGGAAAGCTTTGTTCACCCTGACACGGTAAGGCGCTGTTCTTTTGTCACCCATCCCGTAAATCAAAGGATCTCCCTGGCCTCCGGGTCACACGCAGTGGAGATAAAGGAGTTCTGCCTAGCGAACCTCACTGTCCAAGGCAGGGAATTCAACAATTTCTGCCTGTACGTCCTGCCGCACCTCTGCGCAGCCACCCTCCTTGGGCTGGATTTCCAGTGCCATTTGCAAAGCCTGACTTTTAAATCCGGCGGCCCTATACCCCCCCTTACTGTCTGCGGCCTCGTGACCCTTAAGATCAACCCGCCTTCCCTGTTTGCGAACCTCACCCCGGATTGCAAACCCATCGCCACCAGGAGCAGATGGTACAGTGCCCAGGACAGGACCTTTATCAGGTCGGAGGTCCAGAGGCTGCTGAGGGAAGGGGTCATCGAAGCGAGCAACAGCCCCTGGAGGGCCCAAGTAGTGGTGGTTAAGACCGGGGAGAAACATAGGATGGTCATTGACTACAGCCAGACCATCAAGAGGTTTACGCAGCTGGACGCGTACCCTCTCCCCCGAGGTGGTGAACAGGATCGCGCAATACAAGGTCTTCTCCACGGTGGATCTCAAGTCTGCCTACCACCAGCTACCCCTCCGTAATGGTGACCGCCAGTACACTGCCTTCGAAGCAGACGGGCGGCTCTATCACTTTTTAAGGGTTCCCTTCGGTGTCACGAACGGGGTCTCAGTCTTCCAACAAGAGATTGACCGAATGGTTGACCGGTACGGCTTACGCGCAACGTTCCCGTATCTGGATAACATCACCATCTGCGATCATGACCAGCAGGACCACGACACCAACCTCCGCAAATTTCTCCAGACCGCGAAAATCCTCAATCTGACATACAATAAGGATAAATGCGTGTTTAGCACCGACCGTCTAGCCATTCTAGGCTACGTAGTGCGATGTGGAGTCATAGGCCCCGACCCTGAGCACATGTGCCCCCTCATGGAGTTCCCCCTCCCTCACTGCCCCAAGGCCCTAAAGCGCTGCCTCGGTTTCTTCAGATATTATGCACAGTGGGTCCCCAATTACGCAAGCAAAGCCCGACCCCTGATCCAGTCCACAACCTTCCCCCTGTCGACGGAGGCCCGCCAGGCCTTCAGCCGCATCAAAGCAGACATTGCAAAAGCCACGATGCGCGCCATCGACGAGTCCCTCCCCTTCCAGATTGAGAGCGACGCGTCCGACGTAGCTCTGGCGGCCACCCTCAACCAAGCGGGCAGGCCCGTGGCTTTCTTCTCCCGTACCCTCCATGCTTCCGAAATTCGCTACTCCTCGGTCGAAAAGGAGGCCCAGGCCATAGTAGAAGCTGTGCGACACTGGAGGCATTACTTGGCCTGCAGGAGATTCAAGCTCCTCACGGACCAATGGTCGGTTGCCTTCATGTTCGATAATGCACAGCGGGGCAAGATTAAGAACGACAAGATCTTGCGGTGGTGGATAGAACTCTCCACCTACAATTACGAGATTTTGTACCGCCCAGGGAAGCTGAACGAGCCTCCTGATGCCCTGTCCCGCGGCACTTGTGCCACCGCACAAGTGGACCGCCTCCGATCCCTCCACGAGGACCTCTGCCACCCGGGGGTCACTCATTTCTTTCATTTTATCAAAACCCGCAACCCGCCCTACTTCATCGAGGCGGTCAGGACCGTCACCAGGGACCACCAAATCTGCACGGAGTGCAAGCCGCACTTCTACCAGCCAGAGAGGGCGCACCTGATAAAGGCTTCCCGTCCCTTTGAATGCCTCAGCATGGATTTCAAAGGCCCCCTCCCCTCCACCGACCGCAACACGTACTTCCTTAACGTGATTGACGAGTACTCCCGGTTCCCATTCGCCATCCCCTGCCCAGACATGACCACAACCACCGTCATCAAGGCCCTCCAGGGTATCTTTACACTGTTCAGTTTCCCCGCGTACATACACAGTGATAGGGGGTCCTCCTTTATGAGTGACGAACTGCGTCAATTCCTGCTCAGCAAGGGCATCGCCTCGAGCAGGACGACAAGTTACAACCCCCGGGGAAACGGGCAGGTAGAGAGGGAGAACGGAACGGTCTGGAAGACCGTCCTGCTGGCCCTACGGTCCAGGAACCTCCCAGTCTCCCGCTGGCAGCAAGTCCTCCCGGTGGCCCTCCACTCCATCCGGTCACTGCTCTGTACAACCACGAACCAGACACCTCACGAACGTCTCCTTGTTTTCCGCAGGAAGTCCTCCTCCGGGATCTCGCTCCCAACCTGGCTAGCGACACCTGGACCCATCCTGCTTCGGAAACATGTGAGGGCGCACAAGTCGGACCCATTGGTTGAGAGGGTCCACCTGCTGCACGCCAACCCCCAGTATGCCTACGTACCGTTCCCTGATGGCCGCCAAGACATGGTCTCCCTTCGGGACCTGGCGCCCGCCGGAGCCCCACGCGCACACGCACCATTGCCCCCACCCCCACCCCCCCCCACCCCCCCACAGCATCTAACTGGAGGATCAGTACTCCCGCCACCCCTGCCTAGGCCCGAACACACACCAACCCCCCTACAGGCGCCTTCCCCACCTGTCCACCTTTCGCCCCAACAGCGCCGCCTAGGGGTGACAAAGCTGCCTGGGAGGACGACATCACGTTCCCGGAGTCGCAACCGCAGGGACCCCCATCAGAATCACCGCTGAAGCCCAGACGCTCCAGAAGGACGATCAGGCCACCCGATCGACTGATTGCTGCACCATGAACACTTTGTTATTACCCTCGACATCACGGTACCTCCATACCTGGTCATACCATGCGAAAGGCGACTATTAACGCTGGCCACCACCCCGCCGGGCTCTTTTTTAACAGGGGGTGAATGTGGTAATACCAGGTATTGCGGTACCTGAGAGGTGGATGACCATTGGTTATACCCAGGAGTCTACCATTGGCTGATGTACATAGCTCCGCCCTGAGAGGCGGAGTATAAGAACCGATGCCATCCCAGCAGCCTTCACTTTCTGTATTGAAGCTGCTGGGGAAGAGTTCTGGCAGATTAAAGCCTATTAGTTATGACTCACCTTGTCTTGAGAGTAATTGATTGCGCATCAGGCATATCGGCAAGAGTGTGCGTGTGTAAAGAGTATAGATATGAATGACTGCGTGTATGTGCCAGTTAGAGTATGCATGCGTGAGAGCGAGCAGCACAGACTACCGGAAAAGGTCACGCCGACAAGGGGCACAGCGGAAGAAGGAGAGAGAAAACCCCACCCCTTCTCCAGCACTGGTAAGTTGACAGGATCCAGACAGTAGATATGGGATGGATCGCCACAGGCAAGCACACAGCGTCCCCCCCCCCTCCCCCACAGTGGACCTGCATCAGTCGAAAGCCACTTGGTAAGCCAACCACCAGAAGGTTTCACCAACCTGGAACATAGCAGAGGAGGGAGGGAGAGCGAAACCCACCTCCCCATCTCCGGCACCGGCAGTGTCTTCCAGCAACTCCCAGGCCAGAGTCAAGAGGGGCTGCAAGTGGCAAAAATAATCCGCAGTTACATGGTATCCATCATACAATTCCCCCCCACCCTCCGACAAACATAGACCAAACACAGTGCAAAAGGAAACCACAGAACACAAGCGACTCACACAGTTCCCATAATGGGAGCAGCAGATGGTCACTGAACATAAAAAGTCACCTGTAGTCCATGAAAGTGTCCCGGCGCAACATCCGGGCTGAGCAGTCAAGCCAGGTCGCCGGCCCTCCTCTCCTGCAGTATCGCCGTCTGATCTTCCATCACTTCCATGAGGACTGGGCCAAAGGGACACAGGGGGCATCAGCAGGTGACCCACAAGTCCAGAACAAGTCTTTCACAGTAACTTCATTGCACTGTTAATGTAAGCCGACTTGTGACAATAATAAAGATTGGAATAGAATACACAGTCAACACATAAAACAGGCCTTTAAAACATCCACAGACTGCTTGAGCAAGCCCTCCTGCATCCTCAGCCCAGTAGTAGGCACGTCAAAACCCTCCCCTCATTGCACGCAAGATAAAAGAAACCACTACAGGAGACTCCAGGCATTTGCAAGTCACCAACAAGAGCAATAAGCAAACAAACTCTCAGCTACAGCAGTTTGCTGGCATTTGCAAGTCACCAACAGGAGCAAGCAGCAAACATAACCTGCAGCTGGGAAGTGCTCTCACGACTAACAAGGCCAATTCCTCATTAGCAATAACCTTCAGCTGCGAAGCTAGAGGCTGCTCACAGTCAAAGGGAGTTAAAGTGACCTTCAGTATGTAACCAAGAACAGCGCTCTGTCCTGGAAGTGTTTGGTTGGAAAGACAGACAGCAGCTGTAGTTGCCCCAATTATGGGTATCCACAAGATTTAAAGATGGTTTGAAGGTCTCACAGACGAAAAGCCCCTCAACCTTTCCCCTGGCCCAGGGATGACCTCCAACCTAGAACGCTTCAGCCCCCCAACCAAACCCAACCCTCCTAAGGGGTCCCTCTGCCCCGAGCACTGGGGAAGCAGTTCCTGTATCCTTCAGCTGCTTGCAGGGAAATGGAAATGGTTACTCACCTCCTCAATTCCCCTCAACATCATTGAGCTAGCTTCATGTTTTTAGAAAGGAGTACTGAACAACGCCCGAGTTGTTCTCGCTGGGCAGCCGTTTAATTCCCGGGAGGCCATTATATTCGGCTTCAGTCTAGCCAATGAGATGGAAAAGAATGCCAATGAGGGTTAATGATATGCTCTCTATATCTGAACGTGATCCAGAGCTTGCCATCGGGAGTGGGCCAATTAGATAGCAAACTGATTCGTGCTAAATCGACGACCCAATATGTCCCAAATTTGAGAAATACTTGTTGTCGCCCGCACTTCTGCAGATCGTCATTTGTATATCACTGAAAAAAAATCTGCCACGAAGCAAACTTTCAGTTTTAAAATGCAAATTTAAAAATCTTGCTTTAAAAATATAGCTTGATATATTTAAGAGTGGTAAGTTGATGTTGTTTGATTAATGCAGTTGGATATTTTTTTAAATTAAATCATTTAAATTATCTTACTGATTTTATGCCCCTGCCAGCAGCTGGGTCCGTGGCAGGTGGGGGCAGAGAATATGACAGAATGAAATAAGTGGGGCTCCTGACGCAGGAACTTGCGGTCCCAACCGTCATGCTGGGATAACGGCAGATCATCATTCCTGCCCAAAGGCATCGGGAATCCTATCAGAATATACTTAACAGAATTTAAATAAGCACCAGACTGGAATTCTCCTCCACCCTATAGATATCATTCTCTCCGCCACCGAGATTTCACACCTGTCTGAAACACGACCGGACCAACATGGCGTTGAGATAGCAAGGACTTACAGGTAAGGCGCAGCCCAGTCCATTCGGTGGGAGGTGCACGACAAGCAGGCACCTTGGAGGGACATGTTACGACGCGAGAGGTTGGGGAGGGCAGTCAAGATGGGGGGGGGGGTAGAAAGGCCAGAGGATAGATAGATAGATAGATAGATAGATCCATGGAACCTTGCAAGGGGATCAGCATTGTGGGAAAACAGGAGACAGTGAAGGGGTGAGACGGTTGAGGGAGCGGTCAGTTGTGTCGATGGAGGAACCTTGGAGGGTACTGATGTTAGGAGGGCACAGAAACTGTTCGAGGGGGCAGTGAGGTGCGAAAGGGGGAAGAGGATGATGGTCTGTATGTGGCGGGTGAAGTGCCTGGTTGTGTGGTTGAAGGGGATATGAAAGATACAGATCCTGAAATTGAGCAGGATCAGGATGGGCGTGGGGACCATGACAGACGTGGGCTCATCGGGAAGTGAAGGCAGTTGAAGGTAAGAGTGATGGGTTGCAGTGTAATTGCAGAGGGCCTTATGGGTGACAGATGGAAGGGTGATGGTAACAGATGGAAGGTGACAGATGTAAGGGTGGGGGTGGGGCGGGGGTTAATGGTGATGGGGGTGTGAGCAACAGGAGGAAGGTACAATGTGTTGGATATGATCTGAAAGCTCATGCGCACCATCCTGATGCTTGGGGCACATTACTTTGAGGCTTCGTAACCGTTTGATACAATTAAGTAGTTTGCTGGGCCATTTCTAAGGGGATTTAAGAGTCAACCACATTGCTGTGGGTCTGGATTCAGAAGTGGACCAGACCAGGTAAGGACAGATTTCCTTCCCTAAAGGACATTGCTGATGCCATTGAAAGTGTTATCACAGAGACCTTTAATTCCAGAATTGTATTTAAATCTACAAGCTGCTCTTGTAACATTTGAATCCACATCCCCAGAACATTAGCCTGGGCCTCTGGATTCTAAGACCAGGAGCTCCACATAGTAAGGTGGGTCTACCTATACCAGATGGATTGCAGCAGTTCAAGAAGGTGGCTCACCCTTGTCTTCTCAGGAGCAATTAAGGATGAGCGACAAATGCTGGCCATATCTAAGATGCTCACATCCCATGAAAGAATAAAATAAAAATCCCTTTTCGATATTTGGAGAAAATTAAAAACAACAATAAAGTGCAAGTTCTCCTGCCTTAAAGAATAACTCCTTGAAATGGTGGAGTCCAGCTGACCACTATATTCCCATTGATGATCAGACTGATGCAGTATTCCAAAGGTGCTGCTGTTGGGTGATCGTAGCACCCACCACACAGGTAGGATCCTCATGCTATTTAGAACAATTTGACTCAGGGCTACAATTTGTTGAGCAGAAGTTTGCTTCCGGGCTCCACAAAAACAATCGATGCAGTTACAATGCTGCCCCACCCTTCCTCCTCCCCATACCAGCGCAATCTGATTGGTTAGCATCTAGGGCAGATATCGGGCCTCCAGTTAATTAATGCTCTCAGAATGTTAAATGGCCCAGCCGGCATCACTGGGAACACGGTCCCCATTGAACTCTTAAGGTAGCAGTGCGGGAAACCCCAGCACCTGTAAAAATCTGTTCCTGGAGCACTGCCCCCCATCTCAGGTCTGCCACGGGAAGCCATCTTCAGACAGCTACCATGCTCCTGATCCAATAGGAGGCCATCTCCAGGCAACTACTTTGTTCCTCCCCTGCAAGGAGTCCAGCTCCATGCAGCTACCTTGCTGTCGATACCACAGGTAGCCATCTCCAGGTAGCTACAATACTGCTAATGCAATGGAAGACACGTCCAGGCAATGTCTATGCTACTGACCTTCCCAGGACTCCACTTCTAGACAGGTAAAAAGGTCACGGGAGGCAGTTGGCTTCTGATCGGCCTTACCGGGCCACTTACCTCTTCCACTCCGCCTCAACTCTGTTGCTGCCTCCATCGACCCATGACAATCCTGCCCAAATAAACGGGTCATGATAAGAAATTTGAGGGCGGCACAGTGGGGCAGTGGTTAGCACTGCTGCCTCATGATGCCGAAAACCCGGGTTCGATCCCGGTCCCAGTCCATGTGGAGTTTGCACATTCTCCCCATCTCTGTGTGGGTCTCACCTCCACAACCCAAAAAGAGGTGCAGGGTAGTGGATTGGCCGTGCTAAATTGCCCCTTGACTGGAATTTATTTTTAAATGATTAACAAATTTGCAGATGATACAAAAATCGACATGTAGTTGATTATAATGAAGAAAGCTATAGATTGCAGGAAGAAATCAATGGATTCATCAGTTGGGCAGAAATGTAGCAAATGGAATTCAATCCAGAGATGTGTAAAGGTAATGCATTTCGGGAAGATATACAAGGCCTGAAAATACATACTAAATGATCATGTACTGAGAAGGGTACAGGAGCAGAGGGGCATCGGGGTTCATTTCCACACATCTCTGTAGGTAACAGGACAGGTAGATAAGGTGGGTAAGAAGCAATCCAAGATTCTTTGCATTAGCATAGCATAGCATATCACGGCAGGGAGGTTATGCTCGAATTGAGTAAAATACTTGTCAGGCTACTACGAGAATGCTGTAATTTGTTCTGGTCACCAAATTATCACACAGGATAGGATTCAGAGGAGGTTTACGAGGATATTGCCAGGAATTAGGGTTTTTTACTCGGAGGAAATATTGGATAGGTTGGGCTTGTTCACTTTGGAACAAAGGGCATTGACGGGACATCTAATTGGGATGTATAAAATTGAGGGGCCTACAGAATTGATGGAATGGACCTATTTCCCTTCTCATAGTGTTTCAATACCCTGAGCTCGTGCATGGTCAATTCCATTCCCATTTATTCAAGTGAAATTAGATGTTATTTTCCAATACCTGAGGACCTTGGCTGAGCCTGGTGAACTGCAGTCACCATGTTTGTAACTGTAACACATGTAACCTTTTATTATGTACCATATTATAATTCAACTGACAAAAAATGTAACTGCCTATCTAAAACACCTTTCCCAAACCCCCTTTCCAACTATCCCCATGCTACACACAGACACACACATAGACAAACAATACAGAGGGAAAAGGGTAATTTAGAGGTAAAGAAAATAGGAAACAAAAATAAAAGGATAAAGCATCTTTGATGCACTCGGATGGCTTCCAGTTAATGTCTTTCTGGAGTTCAAGCGTACATTTCGGTACTTCTTCTTTCTAGGCTTGAGATAAATTTCTCTGGCAAGCTTGTCTACTTTCTCTGTATATTTAGGTATTTTCAAGTTTACAGCAAAGGTGTGCCAGACCTCACTGGTTTAGAACAATAAAGCACTTCTTTCCACGAGAGATTCTTCCTTCTCCTTCCAAGATCTAATCACTTCTGTCATAATGTGCACCCATGCACATCATGAGGTAAAAGCAGGCAGTGGCAGACACCCAGGTGAGCCAATCAACATTCGGAACAGAACGCGATCAATCACCAGGCAGAACACCAGAGGGGGGCTTCCAACTATAAAACACACGAGACATCAGCCTCTTTCCACTGGTGACAACTGTAGTGACAGTCAGGGTGTACAAATCATTCAACACGTTCTACACTTGGATCAGAGCTAGCCTGGTCTAGATAGTTAATGCTAGTTTACTTAGAGTAGTAGAGAGTCAACCCACAGGCAGCTGTGTGCTTCGTTACTGAAGTTCAATAAATCTTATTGAACCAGCGCCTACGTTTGGTGTATGCTTGATAATTTCACTGCAACGGGTTGCAGTCCGTGTTACCCCAGGGTGAATAACACGACATGATACCAGGAGTGGCTACTGCTTCTAAGTAATTTACCTTCGAAAATTCACTGACAACCAGCAACTGCCTTCCAGCGGCATGGAAAAGATCCAGGCAGCTCCACAGCTCCGGATCTGCGGGAACCTTGGCGCCAACTGACGGGTCTCCAAGCAGTAATTCAGTCTATACCTTGAGGCCTCGGGCCTCGAAAGTGCATCCGATGCCCGAAAAATCGTGCTGCTACTGTCGACTGCGGGGGACTAGGCCATCCAAATCTTCAATTCAATCACTTTTGCCGACGGTGAGGACAAGACCAAGTTCCAGACCGTCTTAGCCAAATTCGACAGTCACTGTGAGGTCAAGACGAATGAAAGCCGAGCGTTATGTCTTCCAGCAGCACCTGCAGGGAAGGATGAGCCTTTCCAGTCTTTTCTCACTCATCTTCGCATTCAGGCGCAATCCTGCAACTACGGTGACACCGCTGACTCCCTCATCAGAGATCAGATCATGTTTGGCGTCCACTCCGACGCCCTGCGGGAGCAGCTCCTAAAAATAAAAAATATGACCCTGCCAGTGGCCAGCGAGACGTGCAAAGTCCACGAACAGGCGAAAAGTCGCTATTCCCGTCTTAAGTAGGCTGAGCAGGACCAACTTGCCTCCCACGAGGCTGAGAGTGTACAGACCATCGCCCGAATGCGGCGCCTGAGCATCGATGAAGGCGGCCATTTCGGGCGCTTTTCCAGGGGTCCCATGCATGAGCACCACAGTCGGGAGAACAAAGCAGCCGAAGACTACACTGCGGAGGTGTGCGTGGCGGCTGAACGCACTGCGCATGTGCGATGACGCACCGAGCATCACGATGTCGACGTGATGATGTGTCCCAACTGCGGTACCACCCATTTAAAGCAGCAATGCCCTGCAAGAGGCAGGCGATGTCTCAAGTGCAAGAAGCTTGGCCATTATGCGGCTTTGTGCAGGTCTGCACCTCCGATCGGGGGCCGCGATCCCAGTTCCAACGCAGACGCGTTCGAAGTGTGCAGCAAGGGCTGCTGGATTTGGAACCTGATCCCGTCACGGATCCAGAGGACAATTGCCCGGAGTCCCCATATCGAGCGGGCATCATCACCATGCATGACAAGGCCTCCTCGCATTCAGCAACACACACACCCATCCTTAATGTGGATTATGCGGACGAGTGGCGTGCCACAGTACAAGTCAACAATTGTAGCATCCGGTTCAAGCTGGACACCGGTGCTTCGGCCAATCTAATTTCCCAAGCAGATCTTGCTCGTATCCAAAGGCAGCCAACAATTCTTCCTCCGGCCTGCCAGTTGCTCGACTACAATGGAAATGCCATCACTGCGTTCGGGTCCTGTCACCTGCATGTATCCATCAAGGCCACTATGCGGTTTGAGATCGTCAAGACCGGCAAGACTTCTCTGCTTGGTGCCCATGTATGCAAGCTACTCCACCTCGTCCAGCGTGTACATGCCATGTCCTCTGCCAACAGCACTCTTCAGGCCGACATTGAGGAGCTACTATTGCAATACCCGGAGGTGTTCAGTGGGATGGGTGCGCTGCCCTACCGCTATTAAATTCTGCTCAGGCCTCATGCCACGCCTATCATCCATGTGCCACGCCGGATGCCGGCGCCCCTAAAAGACCGTCTAAAGGCGCAGCTGCAGGAGCTCCAAATCAGAGAATAATATCCAAGGTGACGGAACCAACTGACTGGGTCAGCTCGATGGTCTGTGTCAAATTCTTTACAAAGCTGGATGCAGCTGGCTTCTGGCAGATGCAACTGGACGAGTCCGGCAGGAAGCTCTGCACGTTTAATACACCCTTCGGAAGATATTGCTACAACCGCATGTCGTTTGGTATTGTTTCGGCCTCCTAAATCTTTCATCGAATAATGGAGCAAATGCTGGAAGGCACTGACGGTGTGCGGGTTTATGTTGACGACGTCATCATATGGTCCACGACCCCGTAGGAACATATTTCTCGTCTGAAACAAGTCTTCAGGCGCACACATGCCAACGGCCTGAAATTAAATAAAACCAAATGCTCCTTTGGCATGTCATCAATTAAGTTTCTGGGTGATCAGATCTCCCAGCAGGGCGTGCAGCCAGACTCGGACAAAGTCAAGGCCATCAACACAATGAAGACCCCAGGGAACAAGAAGGCGGTCCTCCGCTTCCTGGGGATGGTACATTTTTGGGGGAAGTTCAATCCCAGCCTCGTATCACACACCACGGCCCTCAGGCACCTGGTGAAGAAGTCCACCACTTTCCAGTGGTTACCCGCACATCAAGCAGAGTGGCTTGAGTTGAAAGCGAAGCTAACCACCGCTCCTGTTCTAGCTTTTCTGGACCCAGCGAGGGAGTCTAAAATCTCCACAGACGCAAGCCAGGGCGACATTGGGGCGGTGCTCCTCCAGAAGGACGACACCTCGTCCTGGGCTCCAGTGGCCTACGGCGTCAAGGGCCATGACCCCCACTGAGCAACGATATGCTCAAATAGAGAAAGAATGTCTGGGCCTTCTCACTGGCATCATGAAATTCCACGATTATGACTATGGTCTCCCAACCTTTACAGTAGAGACGGACCACAGATCCCTAGTGCACATTATACACAAGGACTTAAATGACATGACACCCAGGCTCCAGCGCATTCCCCTTCGACTCCGCAGGTATGATTTTGAACTGATTTATACAGCTGGAAATGAACTAATCATCACGGATGCCCTGTCGCGTGCCATCACCTCGCCATGTGAGCAGGTAGACTTCATACGCGATATTGAGGCACAGGTGAAACTGTGTGCCAGCCCCCTCCCGACATCCGACGAACGCCTCGTCACCATTCGAGAAGAGACCGCCAAGGACCCTCTTCTGCAGCAGGTCATACATCGCCTCACGAATGGCTGGCAGAAAGGGCAATGCCCCCAATACTATAATGTAAGGGATGACCTAACTGTTGTCGAGGGGATCCTCCTGAAATTGGATCGCATCGTCATTCCTCGCAGTCTCCAGTGCTTGGTGCTCACGCAGATACACGAGGGACACCTCGGTATTGAGAAGTGCAGGCTGTCTATTGGCCCGGCATCAATGAGGATATATCAAACATGGTTCTCAATTGCACGACCTGCCAGCGCTTCCAGCCTGCTCAGCCAAAAGAAACGCTCCAGCAGCACGAGATCGTGACATCTCCGTGGCCTAAGGTCAGCATTGACCTTTTTCACGCAAATGGGCGTGACTACTTCCTGATAATTGATTACTTCTCCAGTTATCCCGAGATAGTGAAACTGTCTGACCTAACATACAGGACTGTCATAAAGGCCTGCAAGGAGGCATTTGCCAGGCATGGAATCACGCTCACGGTTATGAGCGACAATAGTCCCTGTTTCTATAGTCAAGAATAGTCCAACTTCGCAAAGCAATACCACTTCCAGCACATCACCTCGAGCCCGCATTACCCGCAATCTAATGGGAGGGTCAAAAAAGAGTCCATTTCGTGAAACAGATGCTCTGTAAGGCTGCGGACTCAGCTTCTGACTTTAATCTTGCTTTTCTGGCGTACAGGGCAACCCCTCTGTCCAACGGTATGTCTCCGGCACAGTTCCTTATGAATGTAACCTGCGGACGACTGTTCCGGCCATTCATGTACCTGACCTGGATCACCTTCCAGTGCTGCAAAAGATACAGCAGATCAGAACGCGGCAAAAGCTGACATATGATGCTCATGCTACTGATCTGCCCGTGCTCTCTCCGAAGGACGCTGTGTGCATCAAGTTGCCTGGTGGAGGCTGGTCAGCTCCAGCTGTTGTTGTTCGACAGGCTGCTCCCAGGTCGTTTGTGGTTCGCATGGCTGATGGATCTATTGTCAGGTGCAACAGAAGGGCACTATGCAAACTTGCCTGCCCACTACCTGATCTCACGTTCCCAGATGTCGTTCTGCCTTATCCGGACACCTCGTTCCACGAGGCCACCAATCTGGCTGTTTTCATAGAATTTACAGTGCAGAAGGAGGCCATTCAGCCCATCGAGTCTGCACCGGCTCCTGGAAAGAGCACCCCACCCAAGGTCAACAGCTCCACCCTATCCCCATTACCCTGTAACCCCACCCAACACTAAGGGCAATTTTGGACACTAAGGGCAATTTATCATGGCCAATCCACCTAACCTGCACATCTTCGGACTGTGGGAGGAAACCGGAGCACCCGGAGGAAACCCACGCACACACGGGGAGGATGTGCAGACTCCGCACAGACAGTGACCCAAGCCGGAATCGAACCTGGGACCCTGGAGCTGTGAAGCAATTGTGCTATCCACAATGCTACCGTGCTGCCGTGGCTGCATGCCAACCTGTCAAGACACCATCATCCCCGCCTCCACCTCTCAGGCAGTCCACAAGAATCCAACGACAGCCCCAACGACTGGACTTAGAAATAGTTCCTTTGTATATATAATGTTTCTGCGCGCTAGACACCTTACATGTAAATATCCATTCACTCATCAATTGCTGTATATAGTTACTTTTGTAAATATGTCGTATATGCTCTAAGCAGCCGGCAATTTTTTTTATAAAGGGGGATGTCATAATATGCACCCATGTACATCATGAGGTAAAAGCAGGCAGTGACAGACACCCAGGTGAGCCAATCAACATACAGAACAAAACACTACCAATCACCAGACAGAATACCAGAGGGGGGCTTCCAACTATAAAACACACGGGGCATCAGCACTCTGCTTCTTTCCATTGGTGACAACTGTAGTGACAGTCAGGGTGTACAAATCATTCAACATGTTCTACACGTGGATCAAAGCTAGCCTGGTCTAGATAGTTCATGTTAGTTTATTTAGAGTAGTAGAGAGTCAACCCACAGGCAGCTGTGTGCTTCGTGACTGAAGTTCAATAAATCTTATTGAACCAACGCCTACGTTTAGTGTTTGCTTGATCATTTCACTGCACCGGGTTGCAGTCCGTGTTACCCCAGGGTGAATAACACGACAACTTCTGCCAAGCTCTCTCTGAAAGCATCATGCAGGAACCCATCATTGACTGTTATCAGGCAGAACACTGTCCCTGCCCATTCCACCGGTTGCCAGCCAACCAATTGAACCGACTTCCTCCAAAGCTGATTTGTAAGAACCACTCAGCGCCAGAGTGTCCGGTTTCTCCTCCAAAATACAAAACCTGGAACACAATGTCCTGACAAGCCAGGCTGCTTCAGCTCGAGTCCTTTGCTTAAAGACACATTCCAATTATGGGTCCACGGAACAAAAATTAAATAAATGAGAGCAAAGGAAATAAACAGGAAGGATTCTTACAAGAGAGGTCAACAACTTTTGTAAGGGCCACGAAGAATCCAGCACGAGTTTTACGGATACAAAGTAATAACATTTATTTACTATAACATATATACATAACAGTAGCAGTAACTTCCCTTGCTACATACTCCTTCCTCTTGGTTCCTGAACTGGCCAGCTTATTTATACTAGGAGTTTACTAGTGGTTTCTCTGCCCCCCTCATTGGGGAAGCTCATACTCCCACAGGATTGTGGGATAGTCATTAGTCCCCAGCCAATGGTAAGTAGGCAGGTTATAACAACAACCAAGGAGCATAGCTTTGAAATAATTGACTGAGGATTAGAGGACAGTTGAGGGTGGTCGAAGTCTGGAATTCACTGTGTGAAAGGTGGTAGAGGCAGAAACCCTCACTGCACTGAAAATAAATACTTGGATATGGATCTAAAGTGCTCTGAACCAAGAATAGATTTTATGAGAACCATACAAAGTTTCCTTACATCCATTAACATCATTCATACTTGTATGTTTATTATGGATTAGGAAAAGAATTACAGGATGAAGCACAAGTACCTCCGTGATCCGATTCAGATGGCATCTTCGGGTGTAACAACTCGCTTTACCCACCTGGAGAAAGAAAGGAAAAAAAATTGGAAAATGTTAACTCCTTTTCCAGTTTATGGCTGTGCCCTCTTCGCCTGGTGTACTTGGGACTTTTGTTTCCAAGTCAATCGTGAAAAAGAATTCCCAGGAAGATTGAGCCATTAAAATTCAGAGTAACTGGTACACAATGGAATCACGCTGCCTTGTCCCCAGCTTTCCTTGCTTATGGTACATTCAGAGGTTTCCCTCAGGGAATTGCTTCTCAAGTGTTTCTTCCCAGTGCATCCTGGTGCTCTCCAAGTCACAAGCCCAGACCTTTGCATTAATGTCAGGAATGAACTGCTAAGGAGGGGTGACATTCACCATCTGCCATGTTGTGGTTACACTCAGTGATAAGCCCAGCTGTACAAATCTGACACTGCTTAATATAATCAAGTTTAATAACCTGTCCCAAACAAAACCTTCTCTCAGTATCTGTTCCTGAAACCCCCAAGATCCCTCTGCCAACTGTGATAATGCTGGCAGGTTTGTAATAATTTATAATTGCCAAGATCAGAGGAATCACTACCTACAGAAACAAAGGCACTTCAGCTTGAGCTTTGATAAATATTTCAATAATTCAAAACATATAATTAACTGATTGCTTGGATGATTAACAATTAAAGCCATCAGGTAACATGTATCTAATTAGTTGGTTTCTATGCACAATTAAGTGTCAGTCACGCCTTTGATGATGTGAGTGTTTGACTTATTTTGTTAGGACACAGCAGCCGGCAATCTCTGACCGTTCGCTGGTCCTGCCAGTAGCGCATCACTGCCCGTGGATTTCCCAGCGGTGTGGGATGTCTTCAATGGGAAATCCCATTGACAGCAGAAGGAACGGAGAATCCTGCCGCCAGCGAACGTCGCGCCGCTGGGAAACACACAGTTGGGAGACCTGAGAACCCATCCCAGCAAGTTTCCAGTTACCAAATTCTGAAAGCAGGTAAGGAAAAAGCCTGTGGAAGTTTACAAAAGTAGCAGAAGGCTGTCATTTAACTGAATTGATGCCACTATGCAGGTAATGGCATTTAGAACACTCATTAAAATTAGTCAATGAATAGAGAAACAAAAAAGTTGTATGAATCTAAAAGGACTTGACAGGGTAGATTCTAGGAAGATGTTCCCTCTGGCTGGGCAGACCAGCACGAAGGGTCACAGCCCCAGAAAAAGGGGTCGGCCAATCATGACTGGGATGAGAAGAAATTTCTGCACTCAATTACTGTGAACTTTTTTTACTTTTCTACCCCATGGGCTGCGGATACTCAGTCAGTGTGTAAATTTGAAATAAAGATGGAATGATTTTGGATACTAAAGCATCAGGTGACATGTGCAGACGATGCAGCTGAAGTAGCAAATGAGCCATGAGCTTATTGAATGGTGAAGCAGGCTAGAAAGTTCAAATAGCCTACACTAGAATTTATTTCTTACTTTTTTATATAAGCCATGCAGGATAGATGATTAAGGGCCAAACATTCATTGGCACTATTTTGGGGGCAGCCTTGAGATTCACTATCTGTCCACACTCTGTGCCAGCCTATTGTGACTTTGTGCTGGACAAACTATGTGCTGCCTCATTTTTTGAATGATTTCAATCCGCAACTCAATGTAACCTGAATTGCTGGCTGGCTGCATACTTAACAGTGAGCCTAACAGCATGCAAGTCTAACACATGCTTCAGCTAGCCTCCAACTCTTAAAGGTAGTCTGTCCCTTTTAAAGAGAAGCTATATGGAATGAAAAGAAGTTGCTGCTGACTATGAATGCAGTAATTGGAGAGATGGGCAATGGAGTATAAGGGAAGTGAGAGAGCTCGGCAGATCACAGATGCAGTGCTGGAGGCCTTAGCGATGGATGGGGACAAGAGGGGAGATGCTATATTTCCTCAGGAGAAGGGTTCTCAATGACCATCTAGTGAAGACAATGGAAACACATGGCCAGGGGTACTAATATGATGAATCTGGCCCCAAGGATCTGGCAGTAGCCCTGCAGAAGATTAATAACCTCATATGACCAGTGAATAAATCTTCACATGACATCTCCTACCCACCACTTAACTAACTTCTCACATTGCCCAATGCACCACACCCATATCACTTAGCACCAGTGCCTTACATCCAGGTACTCCATCTAACACTCACACACCTTCCAATGATTCCAGCCTCATATCCATTAAGTGCTGTCTCCATATTCCTCCAACTATTCAACTATGGCAGACACAATCAGTAACATTTTGTTCTCTCTCGCAGAACAAGGTTGTCTGTAATAAAAGGGAGCAAAGCTGAAATGGTGGGGAACAGGCACACCTTAATCCCCTGAGCCCAACAGATGAGATGATGCTACGCGGTCGGGGCATTGAACATTAAAATTGGCACGTCATGTTGCAGCTGTACAGGACCTTAGTTAGGCCTCATTTGGAATATTATGTACAATTCTGGTCGCCACACTACCAGAAGGACATAGATGCTTTGGAGAGGGTTTACTAGGATGTTGCCTGGTATGGAGGGCAATAGCTAGGAGGAGAGGTTAAATAAACTCGGTCTGTTCTCACTGAAATGCCGGAGGCTGAGAGGCACCTGATAGCGATCTACAAGATTCGAGTGGCATGGACAGAGTGGATAGTCAGATGCTCTTTCCTCGGGTAGGAGAGTCAAGTACTAGGTGACATAGGTTCAAAGTACGCGGGGAAAAATTTAGAACAGATGTGCGAGGCAAAGTTTTTACACAGAGGGTGGTAAATATATGGAACGCACTGCTGGGGAAGTGGTGGAAGCAGGTACGATAGCGGCATTTAAGGGGAATCTAGACAAATATATGAATAGGGTGGGAATGAAAGGATACGGACTCCGTAAGTGCAGACAGTTTTAGTTTAGGCAGGTACCATGGTCGGCGCAGGCTTGGAGGGCAGAAGGGCCTGTTCCTGCGCTGTATTGTTCTTTGTTCTTTTGCAACAGAGCCCATAGCTTTCGGCATCACTGAGAGAAATCAGGATGATAGAACGTTTCTGCCTTGTGCCACTTCTTACCTTTCACCTCACCCTCATCCTGCTTTCTGACATGATGTGCAAGCTGAGAATGATGAGACCATAGAAGTCTTGCTTTCCACACCAACTCCACGCCTCATCCCAACCTCTCCTCCTAAATTTAAGCTTTCAGGTACCCAAAAACAGCCAACTGTCCCACCTTGGCAGAGGAACAGAGAGAGCTGTACCACACCTCCGATGAAGATGCACAACCACTTGGTCTAACAACCGATTTTCAGATACTGGCACTGCGTGTCTGAAAGCGTGGAAGAGAGTCGGGTGAGCCACCAAGCAGGAGTAGGCTACAGCCAAGCCAGAAGGAAAGAACAGCTCATATGCAAGCTCATCAGAGGACAAGGGCACAGACCAGCGTGTACCACAGCAGAGAACTTCAATGGGGCATCAGATAGGAGGATGCCAATAAGTATGCACACTGAGATACCCGGTGAATTGCAGGCCTGACAGGCAGCCTCCTGTCACTTTGGAGTAGTCTAGCTCCAAGAGAGAGGGAATCGTACAAATATGTGAGCCCCTCATTTCCACCGCAGAAATGAGAGGCCAATCTGTCGCAGCATTTGTGGACCCAGCCGTGCTGGACTGTGTGACGACCTCTGTCGCAGCTTCAACTGAAGCACAACCAGAAACCGCTCAATGGATGGAATGTTCTGGCTGTTGCCGTTGGCGGGATCTTCTGGTCTCGCCAATGGTGAACCCCTGCCGGGGGCTGCATCCAACAGGAAATCAGAAGAGCCTGCAACAAAGCATGCTGCGGTGGGCATGGCAAATCTCGACAAGTGTCTCAGCACTAGACTGGAATTTAAATGCAGAATATGAGATCTGTGCTAAAAAACCCTCTGCCAAGCCCCTCAAAGCGAACTTGGCCTTCTCTAGCCTCAGGAAGCCTGTCAGGTCGCTCACCTACACTCTCGCTTTCAGCGGCTTGGAGTCCTGCCACCCTAGCAAAATCTGTCTCCGGGCTATCAGGGAGGCAAAGGCCAAAACATTGGCCTCTCTCGCCCCCGGACTTCCAGGTTTTCCAGCACCCCAAATATCGCCCCCTCTGGACTTGGAACCACCTCCACACCCAGCACCTCGGACATCACATTCGAGAACCCCTGCCAGAACCTTCTCAGTCTCGGACATGCCCAGAACATGTGGACATGATTCGTGGGCCCCTCCATGCACCACTCACACCTATCCTCTACCCCCGCAAAGAACCTACTCACCCTTGCCACTGTCATATGAGCCCTTTGCACCACGTTAAGCTGGATGAGGCTTAAACATGATGAGGACACGTTCACCCTCCGCAAAGCTTCCGCCCACGTCTCGGCCCCCACCTCCCCTCCCAACTCCTCCTCCTATTTAAGCTTGATGTCCCCCACCAGGGCTCTCTCCCATTTCATCAACCAGTCAACAAACTTTAATGGCCGGAGGATTCCAAGGCCTTCCAGGCTGAGTTCGTCCACGACTTTTGGCAGCAGTACATAAGCTACTGGCGATTCCGGAAGTACTTAGGCTGGGCCCCAGGTCCACATATATCTTGGCCACAGTGCCTTTAGTTTTGCCCATCCCTTCCTGGAAGACATCAGGGTACTTTCCCAATATTTTGTAAAGTCCTCCGGTGCCCATCTGTAAGATCTATTGCAAGACCAATTGGAAACGTTGCCCAGCGGACTTGGTCCGGGGCCCTTCATAATTATTAATGACAGCCCAATAGACTGCTGCCCGTAAGTTGCTGGGGGTCATCATTGTGCCCCCTATGGCTAGAGGTTTCCCCGTATAGCCTTGCCTCGGTGGCCTGCAAACCCAAATGTTGGAACTCCAGTCCTGATTCACTCGAAGGTCTGGCTTCCAATTAGCGAAAGTGCAGCCCCTGTGTCCAACTCCATCTGGACAGTAATCCTGATGGAGGCAACGTGTGGTGTGGCAGTGCAATTCAGTTGCATATATTCCTCATCAGGTTCATTTAAGTGGAGGGTCCGGGCTCTGGGCTGGCGTCTCCCTTGGGTAGGGCAGTCAGTTTGCTGGCTGACCTGCAGTTTCCTATCCCTGTGATTTTGCCAGTCACAAGTGCTGCACTGCCTTGGATTGTCCTCCATTGAATCCGGGGAGGCGTCCCACCTGGCTGTAGTGGCCCTTCACCTACGGACCTGGTTCCGGTGGTGTTCAGGTCAGTGCAGGGTTCTCGGGGTCCCAATTGTAGGGGCACTGGATGCCAGAATGGGGATGGGGGCGTCCTACGCAGTTTACCTCCATCCCTGACATCCCCCGAAGTTCCTAGACTCCCTTCTCTGTACGCTCCCGTGAGAGAGAGATCTTGACAGCCCTTTTTAGGTCATGATGTGGAGATGCCGGCATTGGACTGGGGTGAGCACAGTAAGAAGTCTTACAACACCAGGTTAAAGAGAATTGCGTCCCGGCGTCAGGACGGCGTGGCGCGATTCGCGCGGTGCCGCGCCGATTCTCCGACCCGGCGGGAGGGGGGGGGCCGGAGAATTCCGCATCTTATTTCTTCGAGAAGAGAGGTGGTCATGCCCCGAATGGTTAGCAGTGCCGACTATAGTTCTACTTTATCCTTATTGCCAATTTAGTAGTCACAGAAGAGTCCAGAAGAGAGAGTCAAACGTATGGTTTATTACCAAAAGTAAAGTATTTACAAGTAACAGTCGCAGTCCTGGTAGGGACCACTCTGCAGCTCGGCCCCTATCTGGGCCGGCTTTTAAGGTCCTGAGTTATCTATCCCGCTGAGGGAGCTCGTACTGCACAAGGTTCACTGGTCATTAATCAGGTCATCCCCTTGGGTCTCGTGGGGGTTATAACATTAGTAATAAAGTTTGATTTAATATGCTATATCCCTATTTGTGCGTGGAATCATTCCTGGAGCAAAGTATCATTTCCTCACAGTCTTTCAAATTAAATAAAACACTGGAGGTTCTGACTGGTATCCGAGCAACCATGGGTTCTGGTCCTGAATCGTAATAGTAGTGTTTAACTGAGCTATTGGTGGAAGCAAGCATGGAGACAGCATCTAGCTTGTACAGTACAGTACCAATGTTTATAGTTGAGCCAGGCCAGGTGATTGATCTTTCAGTGGAGGAGCATTTTTGGCTTAGTGACCATAGTTCCATAAGATTTTGGGTAGTCATGGATAAGGACAAGGGTTTTCTCAGTTAAGGAACAATTTAGCATGGTAAATTCATCTACCCTGCCCATGTGGAGGTGAGACCCACACAGACATGAGGAGAATGTGCAAACTCCACATTGACAGTGACCTGGGCCGGTATCGAACCCGGGTCCTCGGAGCTGTGATGCAGCAGTGTTAACCACTGTGCCACCATGTCGCCCCTTATTATATCCAAATTAGACAGGAACTGGGGAATGTGGATTGGGTGCGGCTCTTTGAGGGCAAATGCACGTCTGACATGTGGGAGGCTTTTAAAGGCCAATTGATTGAAGTGCAGGACAGGCATGTCTCCGCAAAAGTAAAGGATAGAAATAGCATGATTTGAGAATAATGGGTGACAAGGGAAATTGTAAGCTTAGTTAAAAGGAACAAGGAAGCATACAACAGGTCCAGGCATCTCAAAACTGATGAAGACATGGAGGAGTACAGTAAAAGTATGAAGGAACTTAAACGTGGAATTAGCTGGGCTAAAAGGGGCCATGAAATGTCTTTAGCGAACATGGTTCAGGAGAATCCCAAGGCTTTTTATGCATAAATTAGGAGCAAGAGGGTAGCAAGAGAAAGAATAGATTCACTCAAGGACAATGGAGGAAAGTTATGCATGGAACCATAGGAGGTGGGTGACATCCTTAATGAGTACTTTGTATTGGTATTCACCAGGGAGAAGGACATGACAGATGTTGAAGTCAGGGATTGGTGTGTGAACACTCTTGAGAATGTCAGTATATCAAAGGAGGAAGTGTTGAGTATCCTAAATTGCATCAAGGTAGACAAATCCCCTGGGCCAGTTGGGATCTATCCCAGATTACTGCAGGAGGCAAGGGGAGAAATAGCTGGGGCCTTAACAGATATCTTCACATCCTCCTTGACCACAGGTGCAGTCCCAGAATAGCCAATGTTGTTGCCTTGTTGAAGAAAGGAAGCAGGGGCAATTCAGCAAATTATAGGCTGGTGAACCCGACATTGGTGGTGGGGAAGCTTTTGGAAAAGATACTGAGGGACAGGATATATGCACATTTGGAGGAAAATGGACTAGTTCGTGACAGGCAGCATGGCTTTGTACGGGGACGGTCATGTCTCAACAACCTGATTGAGTTTTGTGAAGAGGTGGCAAAGAATATTGATGAGGGAATGGTGTGGATGTAGTTTATATGGACTTTAGTAAGGCTTTTGACAAGGTCCCATGTGACAGACTGGTACAAAACTAAAATCACATGGAATGTGAGGTGGGCTGGCTAGCTGGATGCGTAACTGGTTGGTTATAGAAGACAGAGAGTATCGGTGGAAGGGTGTTTTTCAGAATGGAAATCTGTAGCAAGTGGTGGGTCCGCAGGGATTAGTACTGGGACCACTGTTGTTTGTAGAATGTATAAATGATCTGGAGGAAAATGTGCGTGGTAAGTTTGCGGATGACATGAATATTGGCAGAGTTGCTGATAGTGTCAAGGATTGTCAGAGGATACAAAAGGATATAGATAGATTTGAGATTTGGGCACAGAAATGGTAGATAGAATTTTATCCGGAGAAATGCGAGGTGATGCATTTTCGAGGATCAAATCTAGGTATGAATTATACTGTAAATGGCAGAACCCTTAGGAAGATTAACAGACAGAGGGATCTGGGCATGCAGGTCCACAATTGCCTGAATGTGCCAACATAGGTGAATAAGGTGATTAAGAAGACATATGGCTTGCTTGCTTTATCAGCTGGGGCACTGAATACAAGAGTTGGGAAATCATGTTGCAACGAGATGAAACCTTGGTTAGGCCACATTTGGAGTATTGCGTGCAGTTCTGGTCACCACATTTTCAGAAGGACATGGAAGCTTTGGAGAAAGTGCAAAGAAGGTTCACCAAGATGTCACCAAGACACAGACTGGGTGATCACTTTGCTGAGCACCTTCGGTCTGTGCGCATTCAGGACCCTGACCTTCCCGTTGCTTGCCATTTGAACACAAGACCCCGCTCCCTTGCCCACATGTCTGCCCTTGGCCTGCTGCTGCTGCTACAAACTGGAGAAACAACATCCCATCTTCCAGTTAGGCACGCTACAGCCTTCCTGTCTCAGCATCAAATTCAACAACTTCAGATGATTAGCTCTACCCCACCTCGACCCATTTGTTTTCATCCCATTTTATTTTAACTCTCTTTTACCATTTCTTTCTTTCTTGTCTTTCTTTATATATATTTACCGCCCCCCCCCCCCCACACACACACACATCTTATCCACCTTTCCTGACCCTTTCTCCCATTTGCTTCCCACATTTCTCTCTCCCCACATCTACATCTGTAACAGTTTACCCTTTGATGTTTTCTCTGCTGTTTGGCCGTTCACACCTTTTGTTCTCTCTGGGGACTGCCATGAGCACTCTATCCCCTGGGTTTCTGTGGCTATGACTCATCTTTCATTCTCACTCCACAGTATAAATATTTCCCACTTTCTCTGTCTTTCAGTTTTTACAAAGAGTCATCGGACTCGAAACATTAGCTCTTTTCTCTTCCTACAGATGCTGCCAGACCTGCTGAGATTTTCCAGCATTTTCTCTTTTTTTTTTTTCACCCAGATGTTGCCTGGTCTCGAGGGTGGTGGCTATGAGGAGAGGTTGAATAAAGTAGGATTGTTTTCACTGGATAGACGGAGGCTGAGGGGAGACCTGATAGAGGTCTACAAAATTATGAGAGGCAGAGACAAGGTGGATAGTCAGAGGCTTTTTCCAAGGGTGGAAGTGCCAATTACAAGGGGGCACAGGTTCAAGGTGAGAGCGGAAAAGTTTAAGGGTAAGTGCAGGGTAAGTTTTCGATGCAGAAGAGAGTGGTGGGTGCCTGCAACGCGATGCCGGAGGATGTGGCGGAAGCAGGCACATTCGCAACATTTAAAAGGCATCCTAATGGATACATGAATAGGGAGCAAATAGAAGGTTACGGACCGAATAAGGGCAGAAGGTTTTTTTTAGGTAAGGCATCATGATCGGCAAAGGCTTGGAGTGCCATCAGGGCCTGTTCCTGTGCTGTACTTCTCTTTGTTCTTTGAAGAACCCCCCCCTGCCCCCGAGACCCCCTAACTAAAAGACCCCCCCCCACAGAACCCAAAGACCCCCTAATTAAAGGGGCCCCCAAAGACCCCCTGACTAAAAGGACCCCTCCGCCCCACAGACACCCCCGCACTCCCCTCCCCACAGACACCGCCCGCCACCCCCCATAACTCTCCTTCCCGCGCCACAACCACCCCACAAGAGAGACCCCTGCCTAGAAGCGAGAGAGCAGCGGCAGTGAAAGAGAAACAGCTGCAACACTTGGGGCGGCACAGTAGCACAGTGGTTAGCACTGTTGCTTCACAGCGCCAGGGACCCGAGTTCGATTCCCAGTTTGGGTCACTCTCTGTGCGGAGTCTGCACGTTTTACCTGTGTCTGCGTCAGTTTCCTCCGGGTGCTCCAGTTTCCTCCCACAAGTCCCGAAAGACATGCTTGTTTAGATGAATTGTCCATTCTAAATTCTCCCTCAGTGCACCCGAACAGGCGCCGGAATGTGGCGACTCAGGCATTTTCACAGTAACTTCACTGCAATATTAGTGTAAGCCTTCTTGTGACACTAATAAAGATAAAAAGATGTCCATTCCTGGTAGGAGAACAGATGTGACCTGTGTTTCAACCCCTCAGACTCATTAGCTGCATGCCATTCATTAATTTCTAGTAGTGGGCTATGATTGACAGCTTCCAGAAAAACAGTAGCTGCCTACCTATTTAGTGGCTCCCTGTGGGGGCATGCTTCAGAAAGGGAGTCCCTGGGGGGGTGGTGTCCGCTATTTAGGGGGTCCTGAGAAGGGTCTCCCATCTTAGGATGTCTCGGGGGGTGTCTCCTGTTTGGGGGGGAGGAGGGGGGTGTTGGTATGGGAGGGGTGAGCAGGTAATGTATTGTCTGTGGGGGTGGGGGGGGCGGGGTGGAGAAAGTAGATGGCACAAGGATTGACTTTAGAGGCAAATCTCTTATGGAGTTACCACCCTGGCCCGGAGAATCACGAAGGCCCGGAGACTCTCGTGTCAAGCCACTAAGTGGATACAAATTGGTTGTTAAAACCCATTTGCATCCATTGGCATCCTCCCGCTGGCATGTGGGCTAGAGGCCCAATCCTGCCTTCAGAGGGGCTGGAGCGTAGCGGTCTGTTCCCCACCCAGCACAAACCTCTATTTCGGCCGGTTGCCTGATTCTTCACCCGATTGCAATCTGCGTTGCCTGTGTCGGGGAATGGAGAATGCAGGCCGGCGTCTTTCCTAATTTTGGCCGTACGTCTATCCCTGCTGAACTTTCTGCCAGGATCTCAGACACCTGCCAAGTTAGTTTAAACCCTCTCTAACAGTTTCCGGCAAGGAAAATGGTCTCATTTCAGTTCAAGTGCGAACCATCTGCCTTCTACAGGTCCCACCATCCCTCCAAATGGTCCCAATATCCCAGAAATTTAAAGCCTTTCCTCCTGCACATTTTCCAGCGACGCATTCATCTGGACTAACGTCCTACTTCAATACACCATGGCACGGGGCACCGCAAGTAATCCATAGATTACTACCTACTGGATCCTGTTTTTTAATTTACATCCTATCTCCCTGAATTCTGCTTGCAGGACCTCATCCCGATTTCTTCCTACATCATTGGGACCAATGTGTAGGCATCATTCTTTTGCCCTCCCCCTTCAGTATGCCTGACAGACCTGGGACCATGGAGGCAACATACCACTCTGGACATTCTTTTGCAGCCACAGAAATGCCTGGCTATGCTCTGTGCCCCTGTCTGACAAAAACTATCGCCGCTCTGCGATCCCAGTATTTAGGCTGCTTCGGCTCTGTGATCCAGTATTTAAACTGCCTCGACTCTGTGATCCCAGTATTTAAACTGTCTCGACTCTGTGATCCCAGTATTTAAACTGTCTCGACTCTGTGATCCCAGTATTTAAACTGTCGGAGCTCTATGATCCCAGAATTTAAATTGTCGGCACTCTGTGATCCCAGTATTTAAACTGCCTCGGCTCTGTGATCCCAGTATTTAAACTGTCGGAGCTCTGTGATCCCAGTATTTAAACTGTCGGAGCTCTATGATCCCAGAATTTAAATTGTCGGCGCTCTGTGATCCCAGTATTTAAAAAGTCATCGCTCTGTGATCCCAGTATTTAAACTGTCGCCGCTCTGTGATCCCAGCATTTAAACTTTCGCCAATCTGTGATCCCAGGATTTAAACTGCCGCCGCTCTGTGATCCCAGCATTTAAACTGTCACCGCTCTGTGATCCCAGTGTTTAAAAAGTAATCGCTCTGTGATCACAGCATTTAAACATTCGCCAATCTGTTATCCCAGTATTTAAACTGTCACCGTTCTGCGATCCCAGTATTTAAACTTTCGCCAATCTGTGATCCCAGTATTTAAACAGTTGCCGTTCTGTGACCCCAGCATTTAAACTTTCGCCAATCTGTGATCCCAGTATTTAAACTGTCGCCGCTCTGTGATCCCAGCATTTAAAGTGTCTCTGCTCTGTGATCCCAGCATTTAAACTGTTGCTGCTCTGTGATCCCAGCATTTAAACTGTTGCTGCTCTGTGATCCCAGCATTTAAACTGTTGCTGCTCTGTGATCCCAGCATTTAAACTTTCGCCGCTCTTTGATATCAGGATTTAAACTGTCGCCACTCTGTGATCCCAGTATTTAAACTGCCGCCGCTCTGTGATCCCAGTATTTAAACTGCCGCCGCTCTGTGATCCCAGTATTTAAACTGTTGCTGCTCTGTGATCCCAGTATTTAAACTGTCGCCGCTCTATGATCCCAGTATTCAAACTGTCGCCGCTCTGTGATCCCAGTATTTAAACTGTTGGTGCTCTGTGATCCCAGTATTTAAACTGTTGCTGCTCTATGATCCCAGTGTTCAAACTGTCGCCGCTCTGTGATCCCAGTATTTAAACTGTTGCCGCTCTGTGATCCCACCATTTAAACTTCCGCCGCTCTGTGATCCCAGCATTTAATATGTCATCGCTCTGTGATCCCGGTATTTAAACTGTCAACGTTCTGTGATCCCAGTATTTAAACTGTCGCCGCTCTATGATCCCAGTGTTCAAACTGTCGCCGCTCTGTGATCCCAGTATTTAAACTGTTGCCGCTCTGTGATCCCAGCATTTAAACTTCCGCCGCTCTGTGATCCCAGTATTTAATATGTCATCGCTCTGTGATCCCGGTATTTAAACTGTCAACGTTCTGTGATCCCAGTATTTAAACTGTTGCTGCTCTGTGATCCCAGTATTTAAACTGTTGCTGCCCTATGATCCCAGTATGTAAACTGTCGTCGCTCTGTGATCCCAGTATTTCAACTGTCTCTGCTGTGTGATCCCAGTATTTAAACTGTTGCTATTCTGTGATCCCAGTATTTAAACTGTCACCGTTCTGTGATCCCAGTATTTAAACTGTCGTCGCTCTGTGATCCCAGTATTTAAACTTCCGCCGCTCTGTGATCCCAGTATTTAATATGTCATCGCTCTGTGATCCCAGTATTTAAACTGTTGCTGCTCTGTGATCCCAGTATTTAAACTGTCACCGTTCTGTGATCCCAGTATTTAAACTGTCGGAGTTCTATGATCCCAGAATTTAAATTGTCGGCACTCTGTGATCCCAGTATTTAAACTGCCTCGGCTCTGTGATCCCAGTATTTAAACTGTCGGAGCTCTGTGATCCCAGTATTTAAACTGTCGGAGCTCTATGATCCCAGAATTTAAATTGTCGGCGCTCTGTGATCCCAGTATTTAAACTGTCGCCGCTCTGTGATCCCAGTATTTAAATTGTCATCGCTCTGTGATCCCAGCATTTAAAAAGTCATCGCTCTGTGATCCCAGTATTTAAACTGTCGCCGCTCTGTGATCCCAGCATTTAAACTTTCGCCAATCTGTGATCCCAGGATTTAAACTGCCGCCGCTCTGTGATCCCAGCATTTAAACTGTCACCGCTCTGTGAACCCAGTGTTTAAAAAGTAATCGCTCTGTGATCACAGCATTTAAACATTCGCCAATCTGTTATCCCAGTATTTAAACTGTCACCGTTCTGCGATCCCAGTATTTAAACTTTCGCCAATCTGTGATCCCAGTATTTAAACAGTTGCCGCTCTGTGATACCAGCATTTAAACTTTCGCCAATCTGTGATCCCAGTATTTAAACTGTCGCCGCTCTGTGATCCCAGCATTTAAACTGTTGCTGCTCTGTGATCCCAGCATTTAAACTGTTGCTGCTCTGTGATCCCAGCATTTAAACTTTCGCCGCTCTTTGATATCAGGATTTAAACTGTCGCCACTCTGTGATCCCAGTATTTAAACTGCCGCCGCTCTGTGATCCCAGTATTTAAACTGCCGCCGCTCTGTGATCCCAGTATTTAAACTGTTGCTGCTCTGTGATCCCAGTATTTAAACTGTCGCCGCTCTATGATCCCAGTATTCAAACTGTCGCCGCTCTGTGATCCCAGTATTTAAACTGTTGGTGCTCTGTGATCCCAGTATTTAAACTGTTGCTGCTCTATGATCCCAGTGTTCAAACTGTCGCCGCTCTGTGATCCCAGTATTTAAACTGTTGCCGCTCTGTGATCCCACCATTTAAACTTCCGCCGCTCTGTGATCCCAGCATTTAATATGTCATCGCTCTGTGATCCCGGTATTTAAACTGTCAAAGTTCTGTGATCCCAGTATTTAAACTGTCGCCGCTCTATGATCCCAGTGTTCAAACTGTCGCCGCTCTGTGATCCAAGTATTTAAACTGTTGCTGCTCTGTGATCCCAGCATTTAAACTTCCGCCGCTCTGTGATCCCAGTATTTAATATGTCATCGCTCTGTGATCCCGGTATTTAAACTGTCAACATTCTGTGATCCCAGTATTTAAACTGTTGCTGCTCTGTGATCCCAGTATTTAAACTGTTGCTGCTCTATGATCCCAGTATGTAAACTGTCGTCGCTCTGTGATCCCAGTATTTCAACTGTCTCTGCTGTGTGATCCCAGTATTTAAACTGTTGATGCTCTGTGATCCCAGTATTTAAACTGTCACCGTTCTGTGATCCCAGTATTTAAACTGTCGTCGCTCTGTGATCCCAGTATTTAAACTTCCGCCGCTCTGTGATCCCAGTATTTAATATGTCATCGCTCTGTGATCCCAGTATTTAAACTGTTGCCGATCTGTGATCCCAGCATTTAAACTTTCGCCAATCTGTGATCCCAGTATTTAATACGTCATCGCTCTGTGATCCCGGTATTTAAACTGTCAATGTTCTGTGATCCCAGTATTTAAACTGTTGCTGCTCTGTGATCCCAGTATTTAAACTGTTGCTGCACTATGATCCCAGTATGTAAACTGTCGCCACTCTATGATCCCAGTATTTAAATTGTCACCGCTCTGTGATCCCAATATTTAAACTGTTGCTGCTCTGTGATCCCAGTATTTAAACTGTTGCTGCACTATGATCCCAGTATGTAAACTGTCACCACTCTATGATCCCAGTATTTAAATTGTCACCGCTCTGTGATCCCAATATTTAAACTGTTGCTGCTCTGTGATCTGTTGCCGCTCTGTGATCCCAGTATTTAAACTGTCTCTGCTCTGTGATCCCAGTATTTAAACTGTCTCTGCTCTGTGATCCCAGTATTTAAACTGTTGCTGCTCTGTGATCCCAGTATTTAAATTGTTGCTGTACTGTGATCCCAGTATTTAAACTGTCGCCGCTCTGTGATCCCAATATTTAAACTGTTGCCCCTCTGAGATCCCAGTATTTCAACTGTTGCTGCTCTGTGATCCCAGTATTTAAACTGTTGCCGCTCTGTGATCCCAGTGTTTAAACTTTCACCGGTCTGTGTTCCTGTTTTTCAATCTACCGATGCTCTGTGATCCTAATATTTAAACAGTCACTGCTCTGTGATACCTGCATTGACGATGTTGGCACTCTGTGATCCCAGTATTTAAACAGTCGCTGCTCTGTGATCCCAGTATTTAATCTGTCTCGACTCTGTGATCCCAACATTTAATCTGTCTCGACTCTGTCATCCGAGTATTTAATCTGTCTCAACTCTGTGATCCCAGTATTTAAATTGTCTCTGTCCTGTGATCCCAGTATTTAAACTGTTGCTGCTCTGTGATCCCAGTATTTATACGGACACCGCTTCTGTGATCCCAGTATTTAAACTGCTGCCGCTCTGTGATCCCAGTATTTAAATTGTCGGCGCTCTGTGATCCCTGTATTTAAACTGTCGCCGCTCTGTGATCCCAGTGTTTAAACTGTCTCTGCTCTGTGATCCCAGTATTTAACCAGTCTCTGCTCTGTGATCCCAGTATTTAAACTGTCTCTGCTCTGTGATCCCAGTATTTAAACTGTTGCCGTCTGTGGTCCCAGTATTTAAACTGTTGCCGCTCTGTGATCTCAGTATTTAAACTGTCGCCGCTCTGTGATCCCAGTATTTAAACTGTTACTGCTCTGTGATCCCAGTGTTTAAACTGCTGCCGCTCTGTGATCCCAGTATTTAAACTGTTGCCGCTCTGTGATCCCAGTATTTAAACTATTGCCGCTCTGTGATTCCAGTATTTTAAATGTCATCGCTCTGTGATCCCAGTATTTAAAGTGTCTCTGCTCTGTGATTCCAGTTTTTAAACTGTTGCTGCTCTGTGATCCCAGCATTTAATCTGTCTCGAATCTGCGATCCCAGCATTTAATCTGTCTTGACTCTGTGATCCCAGTATTTAAACTGTCTCTGCTCTGTGATTCCAGTATTTAAACTGTCGCTGTTCTGTGATCCCAGTATTTAAACTGTTGCTGCTCTATGATCCCAGTATGTAAACTGTCGTCGCTCTGTGATCCCAGTATTTCAACTGTCTCTGCTGTGTGATCCCAGTATTTAAACTGTTGCTGCTCTGTGATCCCAGTATTTAAACTGTCACCGTTCTGTGATCCCAGTATTTAAACTGTCGTCGCTCTGTGATCCCAGTATTTAAACTTCCGCCGCTCTGTGATCCCAGTATTTAATATGTCATCGCTCTGTGATCCCAGTATTTAAACTGTCACCGTTCTGTGATCCCAGTATTTAAACTGTCGGAGCTCTATGATCCCAGAATTTAAACTGTCGGCACTCTGTGATCCCAGTATTTAAACTGCCTCGGCTCTGTGATCCCAGTATATAAACTGTCGGAGCTCTGTGATCCCAGTATTTAAACTGTCGGAGCTCTATGATCCCAGAATTTAAATTGTCGGCGCTCTGTGATCCCAGTATTTAAACTGTCGCCGCTCTGTGATCCCAGTATTTAAATTGTCATCGCTCTGTGATCCCAGTATTTAAAAAGTCATCGCTCTGTGATCCCAGTATTTAAACTGTCGCCGCTCTGTGATCCCAGCATTTAAACTTTCGCCAATCTGTGATCCCAGGATTTAAACTGCCGCCGCTCTGTGATCCCAGCATTTAAACTGTCACCGCTCTGTGATCCCAGTGTTTAAAAAGTAATCGCTCTGTGATCACAGCATTTAAACATTCGCCAATCTGTTTTCCCAGTATTTAAACTGTCACCGTTCTGCGATCCCAGTATTTAAACTTTCGCCAATCTGTGATCCCAGTATTTAAACAGTTGCCGCTCTGTGATCCCAGCATTTAAACTTTCGCCAATCTGTGATCCCAGTATTTAAACTGTCGCCGCTCTGTGATCCCAGCATTTAAACTGTTGCTGCTCTGTGATCCCAGCATTTAAACTGTTGCTGCTCTGTGATCCCAGCATTTAAACTTTCGCCGCTCTTTGATATCAGGATTTAAACTGTCGCCACTCTGTGATCCCAGTATTTAAACTGCCGCCGCTCTGTGATCCCAGTATTTAAACTGCCGCCGCTCTGTGATCCCAGTATTTAAACTGTTGCTGCTCTGTGATCCCAGTATTTAAACTGTCGCCGCTCTATGATCCCAGTATTCAAACTGTCGCCGCTCTGTGATCCCAGTATTTAAACTGTTGGTGCTCTGTGATCCCAGTATTTAAACTTCAGCCGCTCTGTGATCCCAGCATTTAATATGTCATCGCTCTGTGACCCCGGTATTTAAACTGTCAACGTTCTGTGATCCCAGTATTTAAACTGTCGTCGCTCTGTGATCCCAGTATTTCAACTGTCTCTGCTGTGTGATCCCAGTATTTAAACTGTTGATGCTTTGTGATCCCAGTATTTAAACTGTCGTCACTCTGTGATCCCAGTATTTAAACTTCCACCGCTCTGTGATCCCAGTATTTAATATGTCATCGCTCTGTGATCCCAGTATTTAAACTGTCAATGTTCTGTGATCCCAGTATTTAAACTGTCGTCGCTCTTTGATCCCAGTATTTAAACTGTTGCTGCTCTGTGATCCCAGTATTTAAACTGTTGCTGCACTATGATCCCAGTATGTAAACTGTCGCCACTCTATGATCCCAGTATTTAAATTGTCACCGCTCTGTGATCCCAATATTTAAACTGTTGCTGCTCTGTGATCCCAGTATTTAAACTATTGCTGCTCTGTGATCCCAGTATTTAAACTGTTGCTGGTCTGTGATCCCAGTATTTAAACTGTTGCCGCTCTGTGATCCCAGTGTTTAAACTGTCTCTGCTCTGTGATCCCAGTATTTAAACTGTCGCCGCTCTGTGATCCCAGTATTTAAACTGTCTCTGCTCTGTGATCCCAGTATTTAAACTGTTGCTGCTCTGTGATCCCAGTATTTAAATTGTTGCTGTACTGTGATCCCAGTATTTAAACTGTCGCCGCTCTGTGATCCCAATATTTAAACTGTTGCCCCTCTGAGATCCCAGTATTTAAACTGTCTCTGCTCTGTGATCCCAGTATTTAAACTGTTGCCGCTCTGTGATCCCAGTATTTAAACTGTCTCTGCTCTGTGATCCCAGTATTTAAACTGTTGCTGCTCTGTGATCCCAGTATTTAAATTGTTGCTGTACTGTGATCCCAGTATTTAAACTGTCGCCGCTCTGTGATCCCAATATTTAAACTGTTGCCCCTCTGAGATCCCAGTATTTCAACTGTTGCTGCTCTGTGATCCCAGTATTTAAACTGTTGCCGCTCTGTGATCCCAGTGTTTAAACTTTCACCGGTCTGTGTTCCTGTTTTTCAATCTACCGATGCTCTGTGATCCTAATATTTAAACAGTCACTGCTCTGTGATACCTGTATTGACGATGTTGGCACTCTGTGATCCCAGTATTTAAACAGTCGCTGCTCTGTGATCCCAGTATTTAATCTGTCTCGACTCTGTGATCCCAACATTTAATCTGTCTCGACTCTGTCATCCGAGTATTTAATCTGTCTCAACTCTGTGATCCCAGTATTTAAATTGTCTCTGTCCTGTGATCCCAGTATTTAAACTGTTGCTGCTCTGTGATCCCAGTATTTATACGGACACCGCTTCTGTGATCCCAGTATTTAAACTGCTGCCGCTCTGTGATCCCAGTATTTAAATTGTCGGCGCTCTGTGATCCCTGTATTTAAACTGTCGCCGCTCTGTGATCCCAGTGTTTAAACTGTCTCTGCTCTGTGATCCCAGTATTTAAACTGTTGCCGCTCTGTGATGGCAGTGTTTAAACTGTCTCTGCTCTGTGATCCCAGTATTTAACCAGTCTCTGCTCTGTGATCCCAGTATTTAAACTGTCTCTGCTCTGTGATCCCAGTATTTAAACTGTCGGAGCTCTGTGATCCCAGTATTTAAACTGTCGGAGCTCTATGATCCCAGAATTTAAATTGTCGGCGCTCTGTGATCCCAGTATTTAAACTGTCGCCGCTCTGTGATCCCAGTATTTAAATTGTCATCGCTCTGTGATCCCAGTATTTAAAAAGTCATCGCTCTGTGATCCCAGTATTTAAACTGTCGCCGCTCTGTGATCCCAGCATTTAAACTTTCGCCAATCTGTGATCCCAGGATTTAAACTGCCGCCGCTCTGTGATCCCAGCATTTAAACTGTCACCGCTCTGTGATCCCAGTGTTTAAAAAGTAATCGCTCTGTGATCACAGCATTTAAACATTCGCCAATCTGTTATCCCAGTATTTAAACTGTCACCGTTCTGCGATCCCAGTATTTAAACTTTCGCCAATCTGTGATCCCAGTATTTAAACAGTTGCCGCTCTGTGATCCCAGCATTTAAACTTTCGCCAATCTGTGATCCCAGTATTTAAACTGTCGCCGCTCTGTGATCCCAGCATTTAAACTGTTGCTGCTCTGTGATCCCAGCATTTAAACTGTTGCTGCTCTGTGATCCCAGCATTTAAACTTTCGCCGCTCTTTGATATCAGGATTTAAACTGTCGCCACTCTGTGATCCCAGTATTTAAACTGCCGCCGCTCTGTGATCCCAGTATTTAAACTGTTGCTGCTCTGTGATCCCAGTATTTAAACTGTCGCCGCTCTATGATCCCAGTATTCAAACTGTCGCCGCTCTGTGATCCCAGTATTTAAACTGTTGGTGCTCTGTGATCCCAGTATTTAAACTTCAGCCGCTCTGTGATCCCAGCATTTAATATGTCATCGCTCTGTGACCCCGGTATTTAAACTGTCAACGTTCTGTGATCCCAGTATTTAAACTGTCGTCGCTCTGTGATCCCAGTATTTCAACTGTCTCTGCTGTGTGATCCCAGTATTTAAACTGTTGATGCTTTGTGATCCCAGTATTTAAACTGTCGTCGCTCTGTGATCCCAGTATTTAAACTTCCGCCGCTCTGTGATCCCAGTATTTAATATGTCATCGCTCTGTGATCCCAGTATTTAAACTGTCAATGTTCTGTGATCCCAGTATTTAAACTGTCGTCGCTCTGTGATCCCAGTATTTAAACTGTTGCTGCTCTGTGATCCCAGTATTTAAACTGTTGCTGCACTATGATCCCAGTATGTAAACTGTCGCCACTCTATGATCCCAGTATTTAAATTGTCACCGCTCTGTGATCCCAATATTTAAACTGTTGCTGCTCTGTGATCCCAGTATTTACACTATTGCTGCTCTGTGATCCCAGTATTTAAACTGTTGCTGGTCTGTGATCCCAGTATTTAAACTGTTGCCGCTCTGTGATCCCAGTGTTTAAACTGTCTCTGCTCTGTGATCCCAGTATTTAAACTGTCGCCGCTCTGTGATCCCAGTATTTAAACTGTCTCTGCTCTGTGATCCCAGTATTTAAACTGTTGCTGCTCTGTGATCCCAGTATTTAAATTGTTGCTGTACTGTGATCCCAGTATTTAAACTGTCGCCGCTCTGTGATCCCAATATTTAAACTGTTGCCCCTCTGAGATCCCAGTATTTAAACTGTCTCTGCTCTGTGATCCCAGTATTTAAACTGTTGCCGCTCTGTGATCCCAGTATTTAAACTGTCTCTGCTCTGTGATCCCAGTATTTAAACTGTTGCTGCTCTGTGATCCCAGTATTTAAATTGTTGCTGTACTGTGATCCCAGTATTTAAACTGTCGCCGCTCTGTGATCCCAATATTTAAACTGTTGCCCCGCTGAGATCCCAGTATTTCAACTGTTGCTGCTCTGTGATCCCAGTATTTAAACTGTTGCCGCTCTGTGATCCCAGTGTTTAAACTTTCACCGGTCTGTGTTCCTGTTTTTCAATCTACCGATGCTCTGTAATCCTAATATTTAAACAGTCACTGCTCTGTGATACCTGTATTGACGATGTTGGCACTCTGTGATCCCAGTATTTAAACAGTCGCTGCTCTGTGATCCCAGTATTTAATCTGTCTCGACTCTGTGATCCCAACATTTAATCTGTCTCGACTCTGTCATCCGAGTATTTAATCTGTCTCAACTCTGTGATCCCAGTATTTAAATTGTCTCTGTCCTGTGATCCCAGTATTTAAACTGTTGCTGCTCTGTGATCCCAGTATTTATACGGACACCGCTTCTGTGATCCCAGTATTTAAACTGCTGCCGCTCTGTGATCCCAGTATTTAAATTGTCGGCGCTCTGTGATCCCTGTATTTAAACTGTCGCCGCTCTGTGATCCCAGTGTTTAAACTGTCTCTGCTCTGTGATCCCAGTATTTAAACTGTTGCCGCTCTGTGATCGCAGTGTTTAAACTGTCTCTGCTCTGTGATCCCAGTATTTAACCAGTCTCTGCTCTGTGATCCCAGTATTTAAACTGTCTCTGCTCTGTGATCCCAGTATTTAAACTGTTGCCGTCTGTGATCCCAGTATTTAAACTGTCGCCGCTCTGTGATCCCAGTATTTAAACTGTTACTGCTCTGTGATCCCAGTGTTTAAACTGCTGCCGCTCTGTGATCCCAGTATTTAAACTGTTGCCGCTCTGTGATCCCAGTATTTAAACTATTGCCGCTCTGTGATTCCAGTATTTTAAATGTCATCGCTCTGTGATCCCAGTATTTAAAGTGTCTCTGCTCTGTGATTCCAGTTTTTAAACTGTTGCTGCTCTGTGATCCCAGCATTTAATCTGTCTCGAATCTGCGATCCCAGCATTTAATCTGTCTTGTCTCTGTGATCCCAGTATTTAAACTGTCTCTGCTCTGTGATTCCAGTATTTAAACTGTCGCTGTTCTGTGATCCCAGTATTTAATCTGTCTCGACTCTGTGATCCCAGCATTTAATCTGTCTCGACTCTGTGATCCCAGTATTTAAACTGTCTCTGCTCTGTGATTCCAGTATTTAAACTGTCTCCGCTCTGTGATCTCAGTATTTAAACTGCTGCTGCTCTGTGATCCCAGTATTTAAACTGTCTCCGCTCTGTGATCCCAGTATTTAAACTGTTACTGCTCTGTGATCCCAATGTTTAAACTGCTGCCGCTCTGTGATCCCAGTATTTAAACTGTCTCCGCTCTGTGATCCCAGTGTTTAAACTGTCGTCGCTCTGTGACCCCAGTATTTAAACTCTCGCCGCTCTGTGATCCCAGTATTTAAACTGCCGTCGCACTGTGATCCCAGTATTTAATCTGTCGCCGCTCTGTGATCCCAATATTTAACCAGTCTCTGCTCTGTGAGCCCAGTATTTAAACTGTTGCCGCTCTGTGATCCCAGTATTTAAACTGTCGCCGCTCTGTGATCCCAGTATTTAAACTGTTACTGCTCTGTGATCCCAGTATTTAAACTATTGCCGCTCTGTGATTCCAGTATTTTAAATGTCATCGCTCTGTGATCCCAGTATTTAAAGTGTCTCTGCTCTGTAATTCCAGTATTTAAACTGTTGCTGTTCTGTGATCCCAGCATTTAATCTGTCTCGAATCTGCGATCCCAGCATTTAATCTGTCTTGACTCTGTGATCCCAGTATTTAAACTGTCTCTGCTCTGTGATTCCAGTATTTAAACTGTCTCCGCTCTGTGATCTCAGTATTTAAACTGCTGCTGCTCTGTGATCCCGGTATTTAAACTGTCGTCGCTCTGTGATCCCAGTATTTAAACTGTCTCCGCTCTGTGATCCCAGTGTTTAAACTGTCGTCGCTCTGTGACCCCAGTATTTAAACTGCCGTCGCACTGTGATCCCAGTGTTTAAACTGTCGTCGCTCTGTGACCCCAGTATTTAAACTCTCGCCGCTCTGTGATCCCGTTATTTAAACTGTCGCCGCTCTGTGATCCCAGTATTTAAACTGCCGTCGCACTGTGATCCCAGTGTTTAAACTCTCGCCGCTCTGTGATCCCAATATTTAAACTGTCGCCGCTCTGTGATCCCAGTGTTTAAACTTTTGGCGCTCTGTGATCCCAGTATTTAAACTGTCGGTGCTCTGTGATCCCAGTATTTAAACTGTAGTTGCTCTGTGATCCCAGTGTTTAAACTGTCGCCGCTCTGTGTTCCCAGTGTTTAAGCTGTCGGCGCTCTGTGATCCCAGTATTTAAGCTGCCGCCGATCTGTGATCCCACTATTTAAACTGCCGCCGCTCTGTGATCCCAGTATTTTGCACTGAGTGCTGAATTTGGTGCTTTTTGAGTGCGATAGTGAGAGTTTGGTGACCGAGGGTGTATAAGGCTTCATTTTTATCTAAAGTTTAGTCTTTCTTTTATTTAGTTAATTAACTTAAAAGTTGCTGTTTGGTTTAGAAGAAGGTGAATTTTCAATCAGCTTTAAACCGGCTTCTACTTCTAGGCACTTGCAGCTGGAGCTTGTTAATTAGTTAATTGGATTAGGCCAGTTTTTCAGAGGCGAGATTCACAGTATAAAAGTGATCCCCTACAGTGCAGACTTTGTTTGCACTGAGTGCTGAATTTGGTGCTTTTTGAGTGCGATAGTGAGAGTTTGGTGACCGAGGGAGTGCTGAATTTGGTGCTTTTTGAGTGCGATAGTGAGAGTTTGGTGACCGAGGGAGTGCTGAATTTGGTGCTTTTTGAGTGCGATAGTGAGAGTTTGGTGACCGAGGGAGTTAGGTGAGTAGGGAGTAAGGTGCTCCTTTCATTTTGTTTCCGACATTTCCGCAAAGAGTGCGAAGAGAGCCAGGAGTTTACAGGAAGTGTAGCTGACTGGGAGCAGAGTCGGAGGGCGGAGATCTAGTTAGTCCACACAGCAGCTATATTCTGTAAGGTAAGAGGGGATGGAGGCTAGGCCAGTTACATGCTCCTCCTGTAGGATGTGGGTGGTGAGGAATACCACCGGTGTCCCCACTGACTATACCTGCGGGAAGTGCACCCAACTTCAGCTCCTCAAAGACCGTGTTAGGGAACTGGAGCTGAAGCTGGATGAACTTCGGATCATCCGGGAGGCAGAGGGGGTGATTGAGAAGAGTTACAAGGAAGTAACCACACCCAAGGTACAGGACAAGAATAGCTGGGTTACAGTCAGGGGGAAAAAAACAAACAGGCAGACAGTGCAGGGATCCCTCGTGGCCGTTCCCCTTCAAAACAAGTATACCGTTTTGGATGCTGTTGGGGGGGATGACCTACCGGGGGAAGGCCCTAGCGGTCAGGTCTCTGGCACGGAGTCTGGCTCTGGGGCTCAGAAGGGAAGGGGGGAGAATAGAAAAGCAATAGTTGTAGGAGATTCAATGGTTAGGGTAATAGATAGGAGATTCTGTGGTCGCGAGCGAGACTCCCGGAAGGTATGTTGCCTCCCGGGTGCCAGGGCCAGGGATGTCTCAGATCGTGTCTTCAGGATCCTTAAGGGGGAGGGTGAGCAGCCAGAAGTCGTGGTGCACATTGGTACCAACGACATAGGTAGGAAAAGGGGTGTGGAGGTAATAAACAAGTTTAGGGAGTTAGGCTGGAAGTTGAAAGCCAGGACAGACAGAGTTGCCATCTCTGGTTTGTTGCCGGTGCCACGTGATAGCGAGGCTAGGAATAGGGAGAGAGTGCAGTTGAACACGTGGCTGCAGGAATGGTGTAGGAGGGAGGGCTTCAGGTATTTGGATAATTGGAGCGCATTCTGGGGAAGGTGGGACCTGTACAAGCAGGACGGGTTGCATCTGAACCAGAGGGGCACCAATATCCTGGGAGGGAGGTTTGCTAGTACTCTTCGGGAGGGTTTAAACTAATTTGGCAGGGGAATGGGAACCGGATTTGTAGTCCAGCAACTAAGGTAGCCGATATTCAGGACGCCAAAGCATGTAATGAGGCAGTGGGGAAGGGAACACTGACAAAGGAGAGTACTTGCAGGCACGGAGATGGGTTGAAGTGTGTATACTTCAACGCAAGAAGCATCAGGAATAAGGTGGGTGAACTTAAGGCATGGATCGGTACTTGGGACTATGATGTGGTGGCCATCACGGAAACTTGGATAGAAGAGGGGCAGAAATGATTGTTGGAGGTCCCTGGTTATAGATGTTTCAATAAGATTAGGGAGGGTGGTAAAAGAGGTGGGGGGGTGGCATTATTAATTAGAGATAGTATAACAGCTGCAGAAAGGCAGTTCGAGGAGTATCACCCTATTGAGGTAGTATGGGTTGAAGTCAGAAATAGGAAAGGAGCAGTCACCTTGTTAGGAGTTTTCTATAGGCCCCCCAATAGTAACAGAGATGTGGAGGAACAGATGGGGAAACAGATTTTGGAAAGGTGCAGAAGCCATAGGGTAGTAGTCATGGGCGAATTTAACTTCCCAAATATTGAGTGGAAACTCTTTAGATCAAATAGTTTGGATGGGGTGGTGTTTGTGCAGTGTGTCCAGGAAGCTTTTCTAACACAGTATGTAGATTGTCCGACCAGAGGAGGGGCAATATTGGATTTAGTACTGGGTAATGAACCAGGGCAAGTGATAGATTTGTTAGTGGGGGAGCATTTTGGAGATAGTGACCACAATTCTGTGACTTTCACTTTAGTAATGGAGAGGGATAGGTACGTGCAACAGGGCAAGGTTTACAATTGGGGGAAGGGTAAATACGATGTTGTCAGACAAGAATTGAAGTGCATAAGTTGGGAACATAGGCTGGCAGGGAAGGACACAAGTGAAATGTGGAACTTGTTCAAGGAACAGGTGCTACGTGTCCTTGATATGTATGTCCCTGTCAGGCAGGGAAGAGATGGTCGAGTGAGGGAACCATGGTTGACAAGAGAGGTTGAATGTCTTGTTAAGAGGAAAAAGGTGACTTATGTAAGGCTGAGGAAACAAGGTTCAGACAGGGCATTGGAGGGATACAAGATAGCCAGGAGGGAACTGAAGAAAGGGATTAGGAGAGCTAAGAGAGGGCATGAACAATCTTTGGCGGGTAGGATCAAGGAAAACCCCAAGGCCTTTTACACGTATGTGAGAAATATGAGAATGACTAGACCGAGGGTAGGTCCGATCAAGGACAGTAGCGGGAGATTGTGTATTGAGTCTGAAGAGATAGGAGAGGTCTTGAACGAGTACTTTTCTTCTGTATTTACAAATGAGAGGGGCGATATTGTTGGAGAGGACAGTGTGAAACAGACTGGTAAGCTCGAGGAAATACTTGTTGGGAAGGAAGATGTGTTGGGCATTTTGAAAAACTTGAGGATAGACAAGTCCCCCGGGCCTGACGGGATATATCCAAGGATTCTATGGGAAGCAAGAGTTGAAATTGCAGAGCCGTTGGCAATGATCTTTTCGTCCTCACTGTCAACAGGTGTGGTACCAGGGGATTGGAGAGTGGCGAATGTCGTGCCCCTGTTCAAAAAAGGAACTAGGGATAACCCTGGGAATTACAGGCCAGTTAGTCTTACTTCGGTGGTAGGCAAAGTAATGGAAAGGGTACTGAAGGATAGGATTTCTGAGCATCTGGAAAGACACTGCTTGATTAGGGATAATCAGCACGGATTTGTGAGGGGTAGGTCTTGCCTTACAAATCTTATTGAATTCTTTGAGGAGGTGACCAAGCATGTGGATGAAGGTAAAGCAGTGAATGTAGTGTACATGGATTTTAGTAAGGCATTTGATAAAGTTCCCCATGGTAGGCTTATGCAGAAAGTAAGGAGGCATGGGATAGTGGGAAATTTGGCCAGTTGGATAACGAACTGGCTAACCGATAGAAGTCAGAGAGTGGTGGTGGATGGCAAATATTCAGCCTGGATCCCAGTTACCAGTGGCGTACCGCAGGGATCAGTTCTGGGTCCTCTGCTGTTTGTGATTTTCATGAATGACTTGGATGAGGGAGTTGAAGGGTGGGTCAGTAAATTTGCAGACGATACGAAGATTGGTGGAGTTGTGGATAGTAAGGAGGGCTGTTGTCGGCTGCAAAGAGACATAGATAGGATGCAGAGCTGGGCTGAGAAGTGGCAGATGGAGTTTAACCCTGAAAAGTGTGAGGTTGTCCATTTCGGAAGGACAAATATGAATGCGGAATATAGGGTTAACGGTAGAGTTCTTGGCAATGTGGAGGAGCAGAGAGATCTTGGGGTCTATGTTCATACATCTTTGAAAGTTGCCACTCAAGTGGATAGAGCTGTGAAGAAGGCCTATGGTGTGCTCGCGTTCATTAACAGAGGGATTGAATTTAAGAGCCGTGAGGTGATGATGCAGCTGTACAAAACTTTGGTAAGGCCACATTTGGAGTACTGTGTACAGTTCTGGTCGCCTCATTTTAGGAAGGATGTGGAAGCTCTGGAAAAGGTGCAAAGAAGATTTACCAGGATGTTGCCTGGAATGGAGAGTAGGTCTTACGAGGAAGGGTTGAGGGTGCTAGGCCTTTTCTCATTAGAGCGGAGAAGGATGAGGGGCGACTTGATGGAGGTTTATAAGATGATCAGGGGAATAGATAGAGTAGACAGTCAAAGACTTTTTCCCCGGGTGGAACAAACCATTACAAGGGGACATAAATAAAGGTGAAAGGTGGAAGATATAGGAGGGATATCAGAGGTAGGTTCTTTACCCAGAGAGTATTGGGGGCATGGAATGCACTGCCTGTGGAAGTAGTTGAGTCGGAAACATTAGGGACCTTCAAGCAGCTATTGGATAGGTACATGGATTACGGTAAAATTATATAGTGTAGATTTATTTGTTCTTAAGGGCAGCACGGTAGCATTGTGGATAGCACAATTGCTTCACAGCTCCATGGTCCCAGGTTCGATTCCGGCTTGGGTCATTGTCTGTGCGGAGTCTGCACATCCTCCCCGTGTCTGCGTGGGTTTCCTCCGGGTGCTCCGGTTTCCTCCCACAGTCCAAAGATGTGCGGGTTAGGTGAATTGGCCAATTATAAATTGCCCTTAATGTCCAAATTGCCCTTGGTGTTGGGTGGAGGTGTTGAGTTTGGGTAGGGTGCTCTTTCCAAGAGCCGGTGCAGACTCAAAGGGCCGAATGGCCTCCTTCTGCACTGTAAATTCAATGATAATCTATGATTAATCTAGGACAAAGGTTCGGCACAACATCGTGGGCCGAAGGGCCTGTTCTGTGCTGTATTTTCTCTGTTCTATGTTCTATGTACTATGTTCTAAACAGTCGCCGCTCTGTGATCCCAGTATTTAAACTGCTGCCGCTCTGTGATCCAAGTATTTAAACTCTCGCCGCTCTGTGATCACAGTATTTAAATTGTCACCGCTCTGTGATCCCAGCATTTAAACTGACGTCGCTCTGTGATGCCAGTATTTAAACTGTCAGCACTCTGTGATCTCAGTATTTAAACTGTCGGTGCTCTGTGATCCCAGTGTTTAAACTGTTGGTGCTCTGTGATCCCAGTATTGAAACTGTCGGCGTCTGTGATCCCAGTATTTAAACTGTAGTTGCTCTGTGATCCCAGTATTTAAACTGTCTCCGCTCTGTGATCCCAGTGTTTAAACTGTCGCCGCTCTGTGATCCCGGTGTTTAAACTGTCGCCGCTCTGTGACCCCAGTGTTTAAACTGCCGCCGCTCTGTGATCCCAGTATTTAAATTGTCACCGCTCTGTGATCCCAGTATTTAATCTGTAGTTGCTCTGTGATCCCAGTGTTTAAGCTGTCTCCGCTCTGTGATCCCAGTGTTTAAACTGTCGCCGCTCTGTGATCCCAGTGTTTAAACTGTCGGCGCTCTGTGATCCCAGTGTTTAAACTGTCTCCGCTCTGTGATCTCAGTATTTAAACTGTTGCTGCTCTGTGATCCCAGTATTTAAAGTCTCGCCACTCTGTGATCCCAGTATTTAAACTCTCGCCGCTCTGTGATCCCGGTATTTAAACTGTCGCCTCTCTGTGATCCCAGTATTTGTACTGCTGCCGGTCTGTGATTCCGTTATTTAAAATGTCACCATTCTCTGATCCCAGTATTTAAACTGTCGTCATTCTATGATCGTGTTCTTTAAACTGTCACCGCTAGGTGATCCCAGTATTTAAACTGTCGCCGTTCTGTGATCCCAGTATGTAAACTCTCGCCGCTCTGTGATCCCAGTATTTTAATTGTCACCGCTCTGTGATCCCAGTATTTAAACTGCCGCCACTCTGTGATCCCAGTATGTAAACTCTCGCCGCTCTGTGATCCCAGTATTTTAATTGTCACCGCTCTGTGATCCCAGTATTTAAACTGCCGCCGCTCTGTGATCCCAGTATTTAAACTCTCGCCGCTCTGTGATCCCAGTATTTAAACTCTCGCCGCTCTGTGATCCCAGTATTTAAATTGTCACCGCTCTGTGATCCCAGTATTTAAACTGTTGCTGCTCTGTGATCCCAGTATTTAAACTGTCTCTGCTCTGTGATCCCAGTATTTAAACTGCCGCCGCTCTGTGATCCCAGTATTTAAACTGTCGCCGCTCATAGATCCCAGCATTTAAACTGCCGTCGCACTGTGATCCCAGTATTTAAACTGTCGCCGCTCTGTGATCCCAGTATTTAAATTGTCACCGCTCTGTGATCCCAGTATTTAAACTGTCGCCGCTCATAGATCCCAGCATTTAAACTGCCGTCGCACTGTGATCCCAGTATTTAAACTGTCGCCGCTCTGTGACCCCAGTATTTAAACTGTCGCCGCTCTGTGATCCCAGTATTTAAACTGTCGCCGCTCTGTGATCCCAGTATTTAAACTGCCGCCGCTCATAGATCCCAGCATTTAAACTGCCGTCGCACTGTGATCCCAATATTTAAACTGTCGCCGCTCTGTGATCCCAGTATTTAAACTGTCGCCGCTCTGTGATCCCAGCATTTAAACTGTCGGCTCTCTGTGATCCCAGTATTTAAACTGTCGCGGCTCATAGATCCCAGCATTTAAACTGCCCTCGCACTGTGATCCCAGTATTTAAACTGTCGCCGCTCTGTGATCCCAGTATTTAAACTGTCGCCGCTCTGTGATCCCAATATTTAAACTGTCGGCGCTCTGTGATCCCAGTATTTAAACTGTCGCCGCTCTGTGATCCCAGCATTTAAACTGTCGGCGCTCTGTGATCCCAGTATTTAAACTGCCGTCGCACTGTGATCCCAGTATTTAAACTGTCGCCGCTCTGTGATCCCAGTATTTAAACTGTCGCCGCTCTGTGATCCCGGTATTTAAACTGCCGCCGCTCTGTGATCCCAGTATTTAAACTGTCGCCGCTCTGTGATCCCAGTATTTAAATTGTCACCGCTCTGTGATCCCAGTATTTAAACTGCCGCCGCTCTGTGATCCCAGTATTTAAACTGTCGCCGCTCTGTGATCCCAGCATTTAAACTGCCGTCGCACTGTGATCTCAGTATTTAAACTGTCGCCGCTCTGTGATCCCAGTATTTAAACTGTCGCCGCTCTGTGATCCCAGTATTTAAACTGCCGCCGCTCATAGATCCCAGCATTTAAACTGCCGTCGCACTGTGATCCCAGTATTTCAACTGTCGCCGCTCTGTGATCCCAGTATTTAAACTGTCGCCGCTCTGTGATCCCAGCATTTAAACTGCCGCCGCTCTGTGATCCCAGCATTTAAACTGTCGCCGCTCTGTGATCCCAGTGTTTAGACTGTTTGCGCTTTGTGATCCCAGTATTTAAACTGCCGCCGTTCTGTGACCCCAATGTTTAGACTGTTTACGTTTTGTAAACCCTGTATTTAAACTCTCGCCGCTCTATGATCCCAGTATTTAAACTGTCGCCGCTCTGTGATCCCAGTATTTAAACTGTTGGTGCTCTGTGATCCCAGTATTTAAACTGCCGCCGCTCTGTGATCCCAGTATTTAGACTGTTTACGCTTTGTGATCCCAGTATTTAAACTGCCGCCGCTGCGTGATTCCCTTCATTTAATCCGCCGCCACCCTTTGATTCCAGTATTTAGGCTATCACCGCTCTGTGGTCCTGCTCTTTCAACTCTCGCCAGTCTGTGATCCCAGTATTTAAATGTCCCCGCTCCCTGTTCCTTATTTAAGTTTTAAATATTCAGTCACAATATGGTCACTGCTACCTAAAGACCCCACTTGTATGGCCTCCACTGCTCAAATGTTCAACAACTCTATGGCCCAGATATCCTGGTCAGTGGTGAAGTGAGTGGGTGTGTGAGTGGGATACTGGATGACTGACCCACCGACCAACAACCACCTTGTGCTTTGTGCTGGCAGCACTCTAAAATAATTCAAAGTGGACAAACAGAACATAATTTTCATCCTCCTGCTATTACAATCCCAGACTGGACCCCAGCAGTGGCTAGGATACTGGACAACAATCCCAATATTTTACTTTAATTTTGTAAGTCTGTGAGGAAAGGATAGCTCATGAGTGATAACATGGATAAATTATGATATCGTATATGAAAGCAAACTTGATTGATAACATAGTAGTAAAATATCTTTAAGATCACATGAGAAAATAGCTTACAATTTACCCTGAAGCAATGCTACTCAATACAGTGAATACCATAGAAACGGGTAAAAAATGGGTTAATAGGTTATAGGTTACAGACATGGAGGTGAATTTGAGACCAGAAAGAGATCAGCTGCAATCACATTGAATGTCAGAGCAGGCTCGAAGGGCTGAATTGCCTACTTCTGCTCCTAATTCCTATGTTCCTGATACCCTTAACTGCTATCTTTATTCCCACTTAAACAACAACAAAAAAACCATCTCTCCCCTCAATCCACTACTAATGCATTGGTGCTCAGGAATACTTGCTTCACAAAGATGTTCTTTGATAAAGAAAGATCTTTTGACACTACTTTAAAGACTGGGCCGGATTCTCTGAAAATGGGGCTATGTCCCCACACCGGCGGGAAAACCGCCACCAACGACTCCGGCGTCAAAGCCCGCCAAGGTGAGGAATTCTCACCTTTCTAGGGGGCTAGGTTGCCGCCGGAGTCGTCGCCGCTGCTCCAGCCGGCGCCAAAGTGCCGGCGCGAGTTCGCAAATGCACGGACTGGGCGGCGTATTTCTGCACATCATGCGCAGAGGTTCTCTTCTCAGCGCCAGCCCCCGCGCAATATGGCATAGCCCTGCAGGGGCCCGGCCCGGTGGAAAGAAGTCCCCCCCACAGAACAAGCCCACCCGCAGATCGATAGGTCCCAATCGCGGGCCAGCCCACCGTGGGTGCCCCCCCGGGGTCGGATCCCCCCCCCCCTCGGGGACCGTCCCCGCATACTCACCCGCGAGGTTCCGCCGTGCGTGAGGTGAGGAAATCACGCCGGCAGGTCTGGCCAAAAATGGACGGCCGCTCGGCCCATCGGGGCCCGGAGAATTGCCGGGGGAGCCGCTGTCAACAGCCCCTGACCGGCGTGGCGGGATTCCCGCCGCTGCCCGAAAAATGGCGCTGGAGAATATGGCAGCCGGCGGCGGGGCGGGATTTGCGCCACCCCCCCGGGGATTCTCCAACCCTACGGGGGGTCAGAGAATCCCGGCCAAGATCTCACTGCTGTCATAACCATGCAGAAACTCTGGCTGTGTGTCTTCAGAAGCTATTTCAGCTTGTTTCAGTTCCCCTTGTTCCCAGACAAGTCTGCACTGATTTAAAGACTGTTAATCTCTTTAACTGAACTGATATGAGAGCAAACTGCTTGCCTTCTGGTCAAAGTTTCATTCAGCTCACAACTGAACCTGCTTTTCCTGCAAAACAGGCTCCGTGGCTGATGAGGGAGAGAAGGAGGTAGGATATGCAGAGGAGTGATTGTGGGCTGCCGGTCCTAACACTGGCCGGGCTGGTTTGGGTGGGGGTGGGGAGGGATCCTGACAAGGTCGGGCTGGTGGGGTTATCCCCATGGGACTGGGCAGTGTCCAGGCATGGATCACCATTGCCCTGTCCTGCAACACAGCCATTTTTCTGCACTCCCCACTGACCACCCACCTTGGCCCCTGGTTCTGCACACTGTCACTGGCCATATGGGTGCCTCCATTCCACCACCCCCGCACCCCAACCCCCATCTCCACCCATCACCCCTGCACCTCAGCCTCCACCCTGCACCCCATCCCCCCACAATCAGCCACCACCGGCCGTTGGGGCATAAGCGGCCCACCCAAAGGCAAGACCCACAGTAGCCCCTACAGCTAGGTGCCAGATGGGATCCGCAAAGTGTACCACTGAATGGACAACACCAGTTAACATTACCCCTGGCAGCAGGGACGGGCGCCTGGGCCAGAGGCCCCCATGGTGTCAGGCACGGGAATGGGGGGGGAGGGGGAGTAGAAACATGCGGGGGCAGGATCCGCAGTGCCAACCAACGCCACCGTGTAGCCCGGTGGACTAGGTTGGACATCGGGGACGCACCATGTTAACATGCCGGCCTTTCACCGCGTGCAGACAATGAATATTGGAATACAACATCCTCCCAGTCACCGCAGCCCTGGGCGATGTACTGCGGCTGTACGAGTAGGAGCTCCTCAAAGGGGACCCTGCCATCTCGTACCAGCTTCCCCGAACAGGCGCCAGAATGTGGCGACTAGGGGCTTTTCACAGTAACTTCATTTGAAGCCTACTTGTGACAATAAGCGATTTTGATTCATTTGCAGCAATGGAGCCTGCCCCAGAGGAACAGGAGGCAGCCAGTGAGGATGCAGTCCTGGCTACCCAACTGGCCGAGGATGAGGGGGAGGAGGAGATGCAAAGGAGGCGCTGCATGAGGCCCCATGTGTACTGGCAGTGCCTGTCATTCGAGGGCCTTCCAGAACAGCCATGCAATCGAAGACTGTGGCTGAGCAAAGGCACAGTGTGACATATCTGCCAGATCGTGGCTCACCTGGCACCGCAGGAGTATGGGGGAGGACACCCGCTCCCGGTGGCCATCAAGGTGACGGCCTGAACATTGATGCCACAGGATCGTTCAAGGCGCCGGGTGAGGTCCTGTCTGGAATCTCACAGAGCTCGGTGCACAGGACGGCACAGTACATCCATTTCAATGTGGACTGAGCCAACCTGGATACCCGGGCAGCCGGATTTGCTGCCATCGCCAAGATGCCCAGGTCCAGGGGGTGATCGACGGGATGCATGTCGCCCTACAACCACCTGCAGATGACAGGCTGCTTTCCTCAAACTGAAAGGGATTCCACTCGATGAACGTGCAGCTGGTGCGTGACCATGAGCTGTGTATCTTGCATGTCTGTGCCCGGTATCCAGGCAGTGTGCACAACTCCTTCAACCTGGCACACTAAATGGTTCCTGGCCTCTTTGAAGTGCAACCTTCACTGGGGAATTGGCTCCTGGCAACGGGTTATCCACTGCGGCCATGGCTGATGGCACCTATCCGGAGCCCATAGACCGACGCGGAGACCCACTACAATGGCGCCCATGCGGCGACCAGGAGCTTGATCGAGCGGTGCTTCGGCATCTTGAAGATACGGTTCAGGTGCCTGGACCACTCTGGAGGGGCCCTCCAGTATAGCGCTGGGAGGGTGACCCACACTGTGATGGCCTGCTGCGTCCTACATAACATCGTGCAGCTGAAGGGCGACGTGCTGGAGAAGAGGGATGAATGCCAGGTACAGCGGATGAGGAAGAAGCGGTGGAGAGCAAGGATGAGCAGGACATGGGGTCCGGGTAGGCACAGGAGGTGCACAACGTGTGCGCCAGGGTCGATGTGCACGGGTGGCTCTGATCGCCCCCAGGTTCGCTGACTGGGGGAGGGGACTGGCCAGGGGCACGGACACCGCATCTCACCTCTACAGCTCCCTTCCACTCCGCCCCACTCCCCAACATCCTCCCATCCACCCTCCCTCTGCAACCCTCTCCGTGATACCTACTTGCCGCACTTCGGGGTGCGGGCCCAGGGTTGGCAGCGGGTACGGTCCTGGGGTTGGAGGATGATGATAACCCGCTCTTGCATGAGCTCTGGTGTTCTACCTCATTCGACAATGTCTGACTCCTGCCCACGGTAGCACTTCACACCATCCACCTGGGTTATCGCTGCATGCGAGCTGACCATTCCATCACACAATCTCATCGATACCCTGGGGTGGCGGGTGTGGGACGGTGGGGGGCGTGGGTGGGGGTGAGACAACAGAGCAGTGAGTGCTGACTGAACTGCGGTCCCTGGGCCAAGCCCGTCCCCAACGTCTGCCCATTCCCCTCCCCCCGTGGCTAGCCCAGACCAACCCACCACTCACACTCTTCTGACAGAGCATCGAGGCAGGCTGTAACATTGTGCGCAGGTGCTTAATTTGAAAATATATATACAGGTTTGTGCCCCAGCTGGTTTAGCACAGTGGGCTAAAGAGCTGGCTTGTAATGCAGCACAAGGCCAGTAGCGCAGGTTCAATTCCCATACCGGCCTCCCCAAGCAGGCGGCAAAATGTGGCGACTAGGGGCTTTTCCCAGTAACTTCATTGAAGCCTACTTGTGAAATGAGAGATTATTATTATTATTATCTCTGAACTGTGCCCTGCACCCGTGCCAACCTAACTGATGTCTACTTTCCTGGCCTTATCAGCCCTAACGCTAAGCCTAGGTGGTTCCCCAGACAGGAGTGGAGGCAGCCTGATGTGGTTCCCGCCCTGTGACCTGGGTCCCTTTTGGCAGTCCTTTTCTGGAACGACCAGCCCTGGTCGGGCCAGGCTGCTGCTCGGATGTCTTGGGTGGCGTGGTGCCGCTCTGTTCTGCCTTCTACTCATGTGATGCGCCAGGGAGAGAAGCAGGGCAGTCAAAGGTGCTGCGGTGTTCCAGCATGTCCCCTGCGGGACTCACTGGCACCGGTCCCATCAACTCCTCCTCCCTCTGGGTGCTCGGTGGCCCCCGGGCTACTCCAGGGGACGGGATGCGAGCGGAGCTATCCCTTGAGGCTCCCCCGCCACCTGCCGCTGCCAGTCCTGGAGGCCCCATGCCGCCTGAACCAGGGTGATTGCTCATGGCCATGGAGCAGAGGGAGTGGACCACCTCCGCCTGGGACTACGCCACATCATGCTTCAACTGTGCCAAATCAGCCAGTGATTGTGCCAGCTCCCTCTGTGTCTGTGCCATGTTGACCAGTGCCTGGGCAATGCCGTTGAGGCTCTCAGCCATGGCCACGCCCAGGAGCGCCGCTGCTATGTCAGAAGGGGGCCATTTGGCCCATCGAGTCTGCACCAGCTCTTGGAAAGAACACCCTACCTAAGCCCACACCTCCACCCTATCTCCACACCTCCACCCAATCTCCCCACCTCCACCCTATCCCCATAACCTCACCTGACCTTTTTTTTTGAACACTAGGGGCAATTGTATCTTGGCCAATCCACCTAACCTGCACACCTTTGGACTGTGGGATGAAACCGGAGCACCCTCCCATTGCAAGTTCCTCTCCAGCCCCCAGCAGATGTCCCAGCCCCTGGTGCCGGAGAGGCAACACAGGTGTCTGGTCTCAGACACTTTGCTGCAGAGAACTGTGTCAATCACTCTGACTATGCTATTCCTTACTACTACTACATTCCTGTTGCTCCCCCAACTTGAATGGCTTCCTCGACCTGGTTCCATGGTAATTTAGCTCATCCACCCAGCAGCCCCACTCTTATCCAAACAAGTTGAAAAAACCTCAACCTGATGAATAACTGTAGCGGCTGAGGGTCCTGTGCTTCTGCCCTCTGAATTCCCTTATTTTCCTCACTCGCAGTGACACTCTGTCCCTGACCACTGACCCAACCAGAAGACTCTGTCCCAAGAGCTGTGACTGCCTCCTGGTACAAAGAATCCAGGTAACATTCCCCTCCCTTTTTTTTTAAATTTAGAGTATCCAATTATTTTTTTTTCCAATTAAGGGCAATTTAGCATGGCCAATCTACCTACCTGGCACAACTTTTGGGATGTGGGAGTGAGACCCTTGCGGATGCGGGGAGAATGTGCAAACTCTACACGGACAGTGACCCAGGGCCAGGATCGAACCGAGCATGGTAGCACAGTGGTTAGCACAGTTGCTTCACAGTTCCGGGGTCCCAGGTTCGATTCCGGCTTGGGTCACTGTCTGTGCGGAGTCTGCACGTTCTCCCCGTGTTTGCGTGGGGTTTCCTACGGGTGCTCCGGTTTCCTCCCAGAGTCAAAGATGTGCAGGTTAGGTGAATTGGCAATGCTAAATTGCCTTTAGTGTCCAAAAAGATTCGGTGGGTTACGGGGGTAGTGTGGAGGTGTGGGGATAGGGTGGAGGTATGGGCTTAAGTAGGGGGCTCTTTCCAAGGTCCCATGTGTCATAATATACACCAGTATATCATGGTGCAGATACACACACACTGATGGACACACAGCAAGACCAATCAACACACACACCACAGCCAATCACCAGTTAGAGCGCACTCACTATAAAGACAGGGGGCATCAGAGTTCCCGCTCTTTCGGGATGCAGCCTCCTAGAAGGACAGAGCTGACAGCTTACAGCACAGATCTTCACCATGTGCTGAGTGCATCGACTGGTTCGGACAGGCATAGGTCTTTAGTATAATCTAACATCGTGTTAACCCACAGTGAAAGTATGTTCAACAGTTTTGAACTTAATAAAATAGTGTTGTACTATTTTAAGTGTTGGTGGCCTGTATGTGTTCCATGGATCCAGAGCACCCAACATGTCATGATACCAGGAGTTGAGGGAATATTAGAACTTCTTAGACCTACCTGCAAGTGATCTGCCTTCCACCAGCATACAGCCATCCTGCAAAATGGACAGCGTCCTCCCGCCACCGCCGTTCCGTATCACCGGTAACCTAGGGGCCAACTGAAAGATATTCAAACAACGCTTCCGGTTCTACCTTGAAGCTACAGACCGGGAAGATGCCTCGGACACCAGGAAGATCGCTCTCTTCCGCTCCACGGCCAGGGAACATGCCATCCACATTTTCAATTCTCTTACCTTTGCTGATGATGAAGATAAATCAAAATTCGAGATGGTCCTCCTTAAGTTTTACAACACCAGGTTAAAGTCCAACAGGTTTGTTTCGATGTCACTAGCTTTCAGAGCGCTGCTCCTTCCTCAGGTGAATGAAGAGGTATGTTCCAGAAACACATATATAGACAAATTCAAAGATGCCAAACAATAGGCATCTTTTGTTTGGCATCTTTGAATTTGTCTATATGTGTGTTTCTGGAACATACCTCTTCATTCACCTGAGGAAGGAGCAGCGCTCTGAAAGCGAGTGACATCGAAACAAACCTGTTGGACTTTAACCTGGTGTTGTAAGACTTCGTACTGTGCTCACCCCAGTCCAACGCCGGCATCTCCACATCATGGCTCCTTAAGTTTGACAGTCACTGCGACATCGAGGTGAATGAAAGTTTTGAGCGCTATGTATTCCAACAGCATTTGCAGGGTATGGATGAACCTTTCCAGTCCTTTCTCACCCACCTCCGCATCCTTGCGCAGTCCTGTAATTACGGGCCCACCTCCGACTCCATGATACGCAACCAGATTGTTTTCGGTGATCAGTCGGATCCCCTACGCCAGCAGCTCCTCAAGGTAAAGCAGCTCACCCTAGCGACCGCCATCGAGACCTGCGTGCTACACGAACACGCCATTAGTCGGTATTCCCACATCCAAGCGGCTGAAACGGCGCGGCAAGGTCCCCACGAGGCAGAACGGGTCCCAGCAATCGAGCAACTCCAGGGCCTCAGCCTGGATGAGGGCGGCCATTTCGCGCGCTTTTCGCGGACTCCTGCGCTTGTGCGCACCGAACGAGGGGCCGGCGATGTCAACGAACATACTGCAGGTGCGCAGCACGTACGACCGCACCACGCATGCGCGGTGGCGCAGCGAACGTACTGACGCTACAACATGTGTTAACTGTGGCTCCGCCCACTTAAAGCGGCAATGCCCTGCCAAATCCCGACGATACCTGAGATGTGGCAAACTTGGCCACTATGCTGCTTTATGCAGATCTGCTCAGCCTGCCAACTCATATCGCTGCAGCCAGCCTCACAGGAATGTCCAGGCCATTCAACCCACAGTCACCGAGTCCGATGCGGACCTACTACCCGTTATTGACACCAAGGACCTGAAGGCGCCTTTTCGAGTCGGTATTGTTCCAAAAAAACAGGGTGTCCCCGAAGCAAAGAATCCAGCCTCTGTCAGTTTACAGCATCGATCCAGACGATGAGTGGTGTGCCACCCTGACGGTCAACTGGTCCCAAATACGATTCCGCCTGGACACTGGTGCCTCCGCCAATCTCATGGCGCAGTCTGATTTCCAAAGCCTTCATGTCAAACCAGCCATCCTCCCATCAGCTTGCCAGCTATTAGATTATAATGGCAATGCCATTTCTGCCAGCGGCTCGTGCCAACTTGAAGTGACGCACAGGTCACGCAAAGCCATCCTTCACTTTGAAATCGTGGGCTCCTCGAAAGCCTCCCTGTTTGGCGCGCAGGCATAGAACATAGAACATAGAAAATACAGCACAGAACAGGCCCTTCGGCCCACGATGTTGTGCCGAAGCTTTGTCCTAGATTAATCATAGATTATCATTGAATTTACAGTGCAGAAGGAGGCCATTCAGCCCTTTGAGTCTGCACCGGCTCTTGGAAAGAGCACCATACCCAAACTCAACACCTCCACCCAACACCAAGGGCAATTTGGACATTAAGGGCAATTTATCATTGGCCAATTCACCTAACCCGCACATCTTTGGACTGTGGGAGGAAACCGGAGCACCCGGAGGAAACCCACGCAGACACGGGGAGGACGTGCAGACTCCACACAGACAATGACCCAAGCCGGAATCGAACCTGGGACCATGGAGCTGTGAAGCAATTGCGCTATCCACAATGCTACCGTGCTGCCCTTAAGAACAAATAAATCTACACTATATCATTTTACCGTCATCCATGTACCTATCCAATAGCTGCTTGAAGGTCCCTAATGTTTCCGACTCAACTACTTCCACAGGCAGTGCATTCCATGCCCCCAATACTCTCTGGGTAAAGAACCTACCTCTGATATCCCTCCTATATCTTCCACCTTTCACCTTAAATTTATGTCCCCTTGTAATGGTGTGTTCCACCCGGGGAAAAAGTCTCTGACTGTCTACTCTATCTATTCCCCTGATCATCTTATAAACCTCTATCAAGTCGCCCCTCATCCTTCTCCGCTCTAATGAGAAAAGGCCTAGCACCCTCAACCTTTCCTCGTAAGACCTACTCTCCATTCCAGGCAACATCCTGGTAAATCTTCTTTGCACCTTTTCCAGAGCTTCCACATCCTTCCTAAAATGAGGCGACCAGAACTGTACACAGTACTCCAAATGTGGCCTTACCAAAGTTTTGTACAGCTGCATCATCACCTCACGGCTCTTAAATTCAATCCCTCTGTTAATGAACGCGAGCACACCATAGGCCTTCTTCACAGCTCTATCCACTTGAGTGGCAACTTTCAAAGATGTATGAACATAGACCCCAAGATCTCTCTGCTCCTCCACATTGCCAAGAACTCTACCGTTAACCCTATATTCCGCATTCATATTTGTCCTTCCAAAATGGACAACCTCACACTTTTCAGGGTTAAACTCCATCTGCCACTTCTCAGCCCAGCTCTGCATCCTATCTATGTCTCTTTGCAGCCGACAACAGCCCTCCTTACTATCCACAACTCCACCAATCTTCATATCGTCTGCAAATTTACTGACCCACCCTTCAACTCCCTCATCCAAGTCATTAATGAAAATCACAAACAGCAGAGGACCCAGAACTGATCCCTGCGGTATGCCACTGGTAACTGGGATCCAGGCTGAATATTTGCCATCCACCACCACTCTCTGACTTCTATCGGTTAGCCAGTTCGTTATCCAACTGGCCAAATTTCCCACTATCCCATGCCTCCTTACTTTCTGCATAAGCCTACCATGGGGAACTTTATCAAATGCCTTACTAAAATCCATGTACACTACATCCACTGCTTTACCTTCATCCACATGCTTGGTCACCTCCTCAAAGAATTCAATAAGATTTGTAAGGCAAGACCTACCCCTCACAAATCCGTGCTGACTATCCCTAATCAAGCAGTGTCTTTCCAGATGCTCAGAAATCCTATCCTTCAGTACCCTTTCCATTACTTTGCCTACCACCGAAGTAAGACTAACTGGCCTGTAATTCCCAGGGTTATCCCTAGTTCCTTTTTTGAACAGGGGCACGACATTCGCCACTCTCCAATCCCCAGGTACCACCCCTGTTGACAGTGAGGACGAAAAGATCATTGCCAACGGCTCTGCAATTTCATCTCTTGCTTCCCATAGAATCCTTGGATATATCCCGTCAGGCCCGGGGGACTTGTCTATCCTCAAGTTTTTCAAAATGCCCAACACATCTTCCTTCCTGACAAGTATTTCCTCGAGCTTACCAATCTGTTTCACACTGTCCTCTCCAACAATATCGCCCCTCTCATTTGTAAATACAGAAGAAAAATACTCATTCAAGACCTCTCCTATCTCTTCAGACTCAATACACAATCTCCCGCTACTGTCCTTGATCGGACCTACCCTCGCTCTAGTCATTCTCATATTTCTCACATATGTGTAAAAGGCCTTGGGGTTTTCCTTGATCCTACCCGCCAAAGATTGTTCATGCCCTCTCTTAGCTCTCCTAATCCCTTTCTTCAGTTCCCTCCTGGCTATCTTGTATCCCTCCAATGCCCTGTCTGAACCTTGTTTCCTCAGCCTTACATAAGTCACCTTTTTCCTCTTAACAAGACATCCAACCTCTCTTGTCAACCATGGTTCCCTCACTCGACCATCTCTTCCCTGCCTGACAGGGACATACATATCAAGGACACGTAGCACCTGTTCCTTGAACAAGTTCCACATTTCACTTGTGTCCTTCCCTGCCAGCCTATGTTCCCAACTTATGCACTTCAATTCTTGTCTGACAACATCGTATTTACCCTTCCCCCAATTGTAAACCTTGCCCTTGTGCACGTACCTATCCCTCTCCATTACTAAAGTGAAAGTCACAGAATTGTGGTCACTATCTCCGAAATGCTCCCCCACTAACAAATCTATCACTTGCCCTGGTTCATTACCCAGTACTAAATCCAATATTGCCCCTCCTCTGGTCGGACAATCTACATACTGTGTTAGAAAAGCATCCTGGACACACTGCACAAACACCATCCCATCCAAACTATTTGATCTAAGGAGTTTCCACTCAATATTTGGGAAGTTAAAGTCGCCCATGACTACTACCCTATGACTTCTGCACCTTTCCAAAATCTGTTTCCCAATCTGTTCCTCCACATCTCTGTTACTATTGGGGGGCCTATAGAAAACTCCTAACAAGGTGACTGCTCCTTTCCTATTTCTGACTTCAACCCATACTACCTCAATAGGGTGATACTCCTCGAACTGCCTTTCTGCAGCTGTTATACTATCTCTAATTAATAATGCCACCCCCCCACCTCTTTTACCACCCTCCCTAATCTTATTGAAACATCTATAACCAGGGACCTCCAACAAGCATTTCTGCCCCTCTTCTATCCAAGTTTCCGTGATGGCCACCACATCGTGGTCCCAAGTACCGATCCATGCCTTAAGTTCACCCACCTTATTCCTGATGCTTCTTGCGTTGAAGTATACACACTTCAACCCATCTCCATGCCTGCAAATACTTTCCGTTGTCAGTGTTCCCTTCCCCACTGCCTCATTACATGCTTTGGCGTCCTGAATATCGGCTACCTTAGTTGCTGGACTACAAATCCGGTTCCCATTCCCCTGCCAAATTAGTTTAAACCCTCCCGAAGAGTACTAGCAAACCTCCCTCCCAGGATATTAGTGCCCCTCTGGTTCAGATGCAACCCGTCCTGCTTGTACAGGTCCCACCTTCCCCAGAATGCGCTCCAATTATCCAAATACCTGAAGCCCTCCCTCCTACACCATTCCTGCAGCCACGTGTTCAACTGCACTCTCTCCCTATTCCTAGCCTCGCTATCACGTGGCACCGGCAACAAACCAGAGATGACAACTCTGTCTGTCCTGGCTTTCAACTTCCAGCCTAACTCCCTAAACTTGTTTATTACCTCCACACCCCTTTTCCTATCTATGTCGTTGGTACCAATGTGCACCACGACTTCTGGCTGTTCACCCTCCCCCTTAAGGATCCTGAAGACACGATCCGAGACATCCCTGGCCCTGGCACCCGGGAGGCAACATACCTTCCGGGAGTCTCGCTCGCGACCACAGAATCTCCTGTCTATTCCCCTAACCATTGAATCTCCTACAACTATTGCTTTTCTATTCTCCCCCCTTCCCTTCTGAGCCCCAGAGCCAGACTCCGTGCCAGAGACCTGACCGCGAGGGCCTTCCCCCGTTAGGTCATCCCCCCCAACAGCATCCAAAACGGTATACTTGTTTTGAAGGGGAACGGCCACGAGGGATCCCTGCACTGTCTGCCTGTTTGTTTTTTTCCCCCTGACTGTAACCCAGCTATTCTTGTCCTGTACCTTGGGTGTGGTTACCTCCCTGTAACTCTTCTCAATCACCCCCTCTGCCTCCCGGATGATCCGAAGTTCATCCAGCTTCAGCTCCAGTTCCCTAACACGGTCTTTGAGGAGCTGAAGTTGGGTGCACTTCCCGCAGGTATAGTCAGTGGGGACACCGGTGGTATCCCTCACCACCCACATCCTACAGGAGGAGCATGTAACTGGCCTAGCCTCCATCCCCTCTTACCTTAAAGAATATAGCTGCTGTGTGGACTAACTAGATCTCCGCCCTCCGACTCTGCTCCCAGTCAGCTACACTTCCTGTAAACCCCTGGCTCTCTTCGCACTCTATGCGGAAATGTCGGAAACAAAATGAAAGGAGCACCTTACTCCCTCCTCACCTAACTCCCTCGGTCACCAAACTCTCACTATCACACTCAAAAATACCTTGTAGGTATGCAAGCTGTTGAACCTAGTTCAGAGGGTTCGCTCTCTCTCTCCTGCTGACGCGTCTGCCTTTCAGGACACCGACTTCAGGTCGCAGCTCGACGCCATTATCAACAAGTACCACGACGTCTTTGAGGGCATGGGCACGCTCACGTACACCTACAAGATTTTATTACAATCGAATGCCACGCCTCTGGTGCACGCACCTCGCAGGGTCCCAGCAAACCTTAAGGACCGCCTCAAGCAGCAGCTGCAGGACCTCCAGAAACAAGGAGTGATTTCCAAAGTCACGGAACCGACCGACTGGGTCAGTTCCATGGTATGTGTAAAAAAGCCTTCCGGCAAATTGAGAATTTGCATTGATCCCAAGAATCAAAATTGCAATATCATGAAAGAGCATTATCCAATTCCCAAGCGCGAAGAGCTCACACGTGAGATGGCTCGCGCCAAGCTCTTCACAAAACTCGACGCCTCAAAAGGATTCTGGCAAATCCAGCTCGATAAATCCAGCAGGCAATTTTGCACATTTAATACCCCCTTTGGCAGATATTGTTACAACAGGATGCCGTTTGGGGTCATATCTGCATCAGAAATGTTCCATAGGATTATGGAACAAATGATGAAAGGCATTGAAGGTGTTCGCGTCTATGTCGATGACATAATCATTTGGTCCACCACCCCGCAGGAGCATGTTAGTCTCCTCCAGCGCGTATTCAAACGTATACGTGAGCACGGCCTCCGCCTCAACAGGGCCAAATGCTCTTTTGGTCAAACGGAACTCAAGTTCCTCGGGGACCACATCTCCCAATTCGGTGTGCAGCCGGATGCGGACAAGGTAGCTGCCATCACAGCCATGAAAACACCAGAGGACAAGAAGGCGGTCCTCCGATTGCTGGGCTTGGTCAATTTTTTAGGGAAATTTATCCCTAACCTCGCCTCTCATACCACGGCTCTCAGGAACCTGGTCAGGAAGACGACAGACTTCCAATGGCTCCCTGCCCACGAGCCCGAATGGAGAGAACGCAAAGCAAAACTGACCACGGCCCCGGTCTTAGCTTTCTTTGATACAGCAAAGGAGACAAAAATGTTGACCGATGCCAGTCAATCTGGCATTGGGGCAGTGCTCCTTCAACGTGATGAGGCCTCATCATGGGCCCCCGTTGCATATGCGTCACGTGCGATGACCCCCACGGAGCAGCACTACGCGCAGATAGAAAAGGAGTGCCTGGGACTTTTGACCAGTGTGGTTAACTTTCACGAATATGTCTACGGACTTCCTCCTTCACCGTCGAGACCGACCATTGCCCGCTGGTCAATATAATACAGAAAGACTTGAACGACATGACGCCTGGCCTCCAGCGTATTCTTCTCAAGCTCCGGCGATATGACTTCCGAGGCAAATACCTCATCGTTGCTGACGCTCTCTCCAGGGCAGTCAACACTCCATGTGACCCAGCGGGATTTGTCTGCCAGGTTGACGCCCATGTGGCATTCGCGGCCTCCAATCTATCTGCCACGGATGAACGCCTCTTCCAAATTCGCCGCGAGACGGCGGCTGACCCCTTGCTACAGTGTGTCATACGCCACCTAACGGATGGGTGGCTCAAGGGCCAATGCCCTCAGTTCTATAATGTCAGAGATGATCTGGCGGTAGTAGACGGGGTTCTTTTAAAACTGGACCGCATTATAACCCGCATAGCATGCGCCAGCTTGTCCTGGAACAACTACACGAGGGCCACCTTGGCATGGAAAAGTGCCGCTGACGGGCCCGAGAGGCAGTGTACTGGCCCGGCATTAATGAGGACATAGCCAACACAGTGCTCAACTGCCCCAATTGTCAGCGCTTCCAGCCGGCCCAACCACGTGAGACCCTGCAGCCCCATGAGTGTGTCGCGTCACCATGGACCAAGGTGGGCACCGACCTGTTCCACGCGCTGGGTAGAGACTATGTCCTGATCGCGGACTACGTTTTGAATTACCCAGAGGTAATACGGTTGCACGACATCACCTTGTCTGCAGTCATTCCTGCATGTAAAGAAACCTTTGCTCGACACGGCATCCCGCTCATGGTTATGTCGGACAATGGCCCCTGCTTCGCCAGCCAGGAATGGTCCAACTTTGCCAGGCGGTACAATTTTGCCCATGTGACATCCAGTCCCCTGTACCCCCAATCCAACGGCAAAACGGAGAAGGCAGTACATATAGTCAAACAGCTCCTCTGCAAGGCTGCCGATGCTGGGTCCGATTTCTACCTCGCCCTGCTGGCCTATTGCTCTGCCCCACTGTCCACTGGCCTGTCGCCAGCCCAGTTACTCATGGGTCGCACCCTGAGGACGACAGTGCCGTCCATCCATGTCCCAGACCTCGACCACGTTCCGGTCCTTTGCCGGATGCAGCTGTCTCGTGCACAGCACAAGGCGGCTCATGACTCCCGTGCAGCTGATCTCCCTGCTCTGGCTCCAGATGACAATGTCCGCGTCCATCTTCCGGACGGTGGCTGGTCTGCAACCGCTGTTGTCCTTCGGCAGGTGGCCCCCCACTCGTTCCTGGTTCGTCTCCTGGATGGCTCTATTCTGCACCGTAATCGATGCGCCCTTCGTCTCATTCCACGCTCGCCACATGATACTCCACTGTCGCCTTGCCCTCCTGTTGACCCTGCCACGGACTATGCAGAGCTCCCTGTCACTCTGCCTCACTCTGACGCAGTCCTGCCCGCTCCTGAACCGGCGACTCTCGACCCACCCTTGAGACGGTCAACCAGAATTCGTCGCCCACCTCAGAGACTTAATTTATGAACCTTGCGGACTTATAGACTCTGTGAATTGTTTTGTTTCTTTGTTTGATCGTTTCCCTGGTTTGTATATAGTGTTGATCTTGTTATTCTTGTTGCATACTGCTTCTCTGCACCAGGCACCTTCCCATGTAAATAGCTTAGTTCTCATGTACGTAGTCCTGTAAAAATGTTGTTGCACCCCACATGTAGTTAGGAACATTCTCACCATACAGTATTTATTGCCACACATGTACATTCTTTTGTAAAAGCGGGATGTCATAATATACACCAGTATATCATGGTGCAGATACACACACACTGATGGACACACAGCAAGACCAATCAACATACACAACACCGCAGCCAATCACCAGTTAGAGCACACTCACTATAAAGACAGGGGGTATCAGAGTTCCCGCTCATTCGGGATACAGCCTCCTAGAAGGACAGAGCTTACAGCTTACAGCACAGATCTTCACCATGTGCTGAGTGAATAGACTAGTTAGGACAGGCATAGGTCTTTAGTTTAATCTAACATTGTGTTAACCCACAGTGAAAGTATGTTCAACAGTTTCTAACTTTATAAAATAGTGTTGCACTATTTTAAGTTGGTGGCCTGTATGTGTTCCATGGATCCAGAGCACCCAACACATCCCCATGCAGACTCGATGTGCCGAATGGCCTCCTGCTGCACTGTAAATTCTATGATTCTGGGACCTCGGCGCCGTGAGGCAGCAGTGCTAACCACTGCACCACCGTGTTGCCCAAACGTTCCCCTCCCTGATGTGTCACACTGTCTGTAGTTCAGCCTCCAGCTGGCAAGCTTTGAGCCCACTCTCTGTTATGTTATGTCAATGTTGATTATTCTCAACATCAAAATCACTTTCTGAGTGACTTGCAGTACCTGCTTCAACCAGAGAGCAACTACTCTTTAAGCGGTGCAAGCCACCTTTGACTCATGTTAATAATTTTTTCATCTACCGATCAGGTTTGCTGTCACTCAATGGCACAGATCTCCTGATCAGTTGCGAAGTGAGTGGGTGTGCGAGTGGATAACTGGATGACTGATCGACGAACGACCAATCTACCTACTTACCGACCTTGTGCTCAGTGCTGGCTGCACGCAACAATAATTTAAAGTAGCAAACAGAACAGAACATGCTGCCTGCATCTGAAGCAACAAGTGTAGGTTACTCACACTCACCCACCCACTTGTCCACCCTTTGGATCTTTAAACGCTTACCTGAATACCTCAGTTTATGAGGTAAAAGGTGGTGTGACCTCTGCATTGTTCCTCTTCGCTAGTGTTTCCTGTGAATGCCTGTTCTGATTAATTTCTGCTGTGGCCAGAACTAGCTGGAAGGACACAAGAAGGGGCGGGCAGAACAATCTTAATAACCAGCGGGTATTACCCCACCATCACTGCTGACAGGAAGATCTGAGCCATTGTTTCATATGAATTTGAAATGTTGATGATGGTCCAAGCTTGTTCTCTCAATGGAAGACTATCGTAAAACACTATAAATGAACAGCAAAAATAAAGGAGTACTACATACAATGACATCAATTAAGAGGTAATTTCTCTGGAATAATTCAATGTGAGTTAGTAGATGGCTGCCACGAATAGATTTTAAAAATAAAGATGCCTCTTAATGATGTACCTCAATGCACTCCAATGTGATTGTGTGACACATGGAGGATCTTCGGAATATTGGCTTCTAAATATTGGGGCAATTTCAGGGTTAAAAGTCTGGGGATGTGGTGTGTTTGACTGCAGTGGTCCTGTTTTTTAAAAGGATTTTGGTTTTACAGGGCCTGGGAGTTTTCAGGAGCCAGAAGGTGAAATTGACCAGAGGAATGTGGTTTTCAGTCTGGGCTAATGCACCTAGGTTTGACTGGGGTAAGTCCCTGTGGAGTTAATGTGTTTCAGCCTGGAGAGTTAAGTTGTTTTGCAGCTTGGGGAGATTATGTCATTGCTCGGTGGGGCTAAGTGAGGCAGGGACATTTTGGAAAAGCTTTGGAGAGGAGTTGAAGTCTGATACCAAGTCCACAATTCTCTCACAGTAGGATAGTTGGAAAAACAGTAATAATATGTTAAAGCAGAGCAGTCTTGTCTGAGGCCAAGGAAGAAGCTGAAACACACCAGATGAACCAGCTTTTTGAAGACTTCACCAGAGTCTGAACCAGCAACAATGCAAAATGGTGATATATTATAAATTGGAATGGTACATTTGGGACTGAAAGTGGAATTTGGAGGTGAAGCTGTTCACATGTACCTGCTGTTTATAATCTTCCAGGTGGTGAATGTTGTTGGTTTGGGAGATTCTGTCAAAGAAACCTTAGTGTACCATCTTGTTGTTTTATGGACTAAATATAAGTCTGTGCCAGTCATGATGTAACACAACTGCTATCAATGCATGTTGGAAAATGCACCTTTAAACTAAATTCTGTACAGTTCTCGCCAGCTAATCAAATGGACTCGATGAAGCTTGAGGTGAGTTCAGCAAAGTTTCCAAGATTACGGAGGGAGTTTACACACTTGATCCACCAAACACTCCGGCAAAGGATTTGAATATTGTCGATCACAAGTTTAATGTTATGAAGCATGAATTTACCGTAAGTGGATACGTAGTCTTGGAGGCCACAACACTGTTTGTTATCCAGCTGTCACTGGCTACAGATTGGGGCAGTTCATTAAGACCTGCAGCATATTTGAAAATGAGTTCATTTGTATTAGTAACGGATTAATGGTTCATTCCAGTGTTTAGCTTGTTAAATATACAGGGCTAACTATGTGCAAACTGTATCAATGGAGATGTAGCAATGAAGAAAATGAATGGAACTAGTCAATTGTAATAATGGCCCATTGAAAGTAATTATGTTTTACTTAAATTCTTCATTAAATAATGTAAAAACAATGACAAAATATACACAACAGTAATCTGAATTTGAGTAAATTTCCTTAAATTCATATGTCTTAAAATTACAGCGTTTTGATTTTTTTCTTTGAACTTTGAATGATTTAGAGCAGTTCCTGAAACCAAAATGATCTGAATTAAGTCCTTCGGTTGATTCAGAAAAACCTGAAATTGGCTCAGTCCAAATGCAGTGGCACCTGTTCCTTTACAGTGGCAGCATCACCTAATTGGGAATTTTTGGCTAGGCACAGTTATTGGAACAATCCTTTATACTTTCTGCCAAGGAGAATCTTCACAGAAGCATGATTTTTTTTTTCCAATGTGTGATTTATGTTTTAAGCTTTCAATTAATGTAAAAATTCATTGCAACAGGCATGACAGACAATTCAGTTGTATCACATCACCACCAATTACGTTGGGCCATGATTTGCTGCGGTAACATGGAACTAACAGTATCCGCCATTAGTTCAATTTTGTCTTTACATGTTTATTGGATTTTTTTGTTGCAAAGCAAGTTGCTGAAAATGCAAGCTGATAAAGTAACCAGGAAGGAAACGGTATATCTGGGACCTGAGTGAACACAGAAAAAACTGTACCTTCCAACCAATTAGATTGAAGCGTTATGAAATAAACAGTGACTCAGTAGGATGTGGGTGAATTCATTAACGTACAGAAAGGAAAATCAAGAGAGGGAAAGAAAGATTGGACTGAAAAAGGGGAAAAAAGGAACAGAAAGAAGAGTAAAATAGAAGTAAAACTATTAAATTCTATGGCTGGGATTTTCCAGCTCCCTCATGACGAGACTCACAACGTGAGACGTGGCAGGCCAGCCAAAAGCCCATTGACTTTCAGCAGGACCAGAAGATCCCAGAAACAGGCATGGCTGGAAAATCCCAGCCGATACTTTTTTAAAAAAATCTCCAACAATTAAAACTTGAAGGAGTAAGACTTGACACTTGTAATAGTTAATTTTCAGTGCCAAACATGTTGCCAAACAGTAATTAACAATTATCATGATGTTAACGGGTACTTATACTGAGATGGACAAGACTTAACTTTCTGTGATAAGATGACTTCACATCTACCATGCAAATATTGCAACTTCATGCTGTTAAATTATTTTCAATGAATGGGTGAACAGCAAGATTATTGTTTTTGTGAACGTGTGCTAAAATGTCACATTGGGACAGCAATGTTTGGATATCTGCATTTAACTACCTGCCCTCATCCCTTACCGGAAGTTCCTGTCGCATTTGTGCATGAATTACAGTGGGTGTCATTGACTTCAACTTTATTTTGACAGAAAATTCTGGCCCAAATTTAAGAACCGTTGAATTTGTTAACAGGGTGAATGTTTTCATATTCTCCAACAGGTAATAATATTTTACACAACTCACTTGATTTCTTGTATTCCCCAGCACCAAGAGACTGGAACTGTTCTTACACCGACTGGTTTACGTCACTGAAAATCAACTCCATTTGCTTCAGTGTCCTTTACATATTTACGGTCAAGTGCAGGAGCTACTAATGTTTTGTATAATAGCCCACCTCTGCAGAAGGAAAGAAAATTCAATGCTGCTACAATACCTGAAAGACAAAGTCATCCATCTTGGAGAGAATATTCCTGCGGTTTTATGGGCCCTAATGCCGGGACCAAATGAAGATCGCAAGTGATGTGTTGGTTGTTCTGGATCACATACAGGTCACCAACACTTGAAGTAGTGCAACACTATTTTATTAAAAGGTTAACTATTTAAACATACTTAAACTGTGGGTAAATACGATACCAGCTTTAACTAAAGACCTTTGCCTTGTCCTAACCAGTTGATGCACTCAGCACATGGTGAATGTCTGTGTTGTAGGCTGTGAGCTCTGTGCTCCTAGCTAGCTGCAACTCGAATGAGCGGGAACTATTATGCCCCCTGTCTTTATAGTGCATGTGCTCTCACTGGTGATTGGCTGCGGTGTTGTGTATGTTGATTGGTCCCACTGTGTGTCCATCAGTGTGTGTCTGCACCATGATATACTGGTGTATATTATGACAGTAAGCTGCAGTTGTTGACAGTGCAACTGGTGTCACACCTTCCCAGTGGCAGCCTCCTAATTAGTCACCTCTGAGATTTCCATGCGAATAAAAATATTGGGCAGGCTTTCAATGTTGCTGGCCGAATCAGAAGATAGTGGGGGCCTAATGGGGGCCTAGTCTAATCAGAAAACAGTGGGGGGCCGAGTCTAAATGCTTGGAGGTGGTCTCCTTGGTAGCAAATCTAGGCAGGACTAGAGTACCCCCATTCCAGACTGTCAGGGTACCCTCCCCTAATCCCCACACCGATTGTCTGGCTGAAAAAGACATTTTCTAATTGACTTTTTAAAAAAATTGACGTGGTGGTTGTTCCCGGATTGCAGTGTTCTACTTATTTCAAGCCGGAAGGTCTTTGATTGGCCCTCCAACCACAAGATCCTATCAGTCATCCTGAATTGGATGGTGAGCCTGCCCTCTGGCCTTTAATTGGTCTTTAATCGCAATGAATGATTGTTTCCCACACTACACGGGCTTCTGACTCACATTTCAGCCTAATGGTGGGTTTCAGAAGCCCACTGCGAAAATACTACCTCAATCTCCAAAGTTTGTTGCTGCAAATTATCAGGAAACCACTTCAGATTCTAAGTGGTTAGGATTAAAGGGTAAACAAATTATCATGAATGGGAGGCAAAGTGTCTGTAAATAGTAAGAAGGTTAACTGTTTTTTTGTCAGTGAGATGTTTTGTCGCTGATGGGACATGTGCAGAATGTTTTGGGTGAAGTGGTAGAAAGCCACCGTGTTGGGCGGCATGGTGGCACAGTGCTTAGCACTGCTGCCTCACAGCTCCAAGGACCCGGGTTCAATTCTCACCTCGGGTCACTGCCTGTGTGGTGTTTACACTTTCTCTCCGTGACTGCGTGGGTTTCTTCCGGGTGCTCCGGTTTCCTCCCACAACCCAAAGATGTGCAGGTTAGGTGGATTGGCCATGCTAAATTTCCCCTTAGTGCTCAAAAGGTTAGGTGGGGTTACTGGGCTACGGGGAAAGGGTGGAGTCGTGGGCTTAAGTAGGGTGGTCTTTCCAAGGGCCGGTGCAGACTCGATGGGCTGAATGGCCTCCTTCTGCACTGTTGGGATTCTATGATTCTTTCATGAAAACGCTACAAGTTTTATCTTTGGTAGCTGTGGTGGACAACATCATGGAATCCCTATGTGATTGGATAACCTGAAAATACAATATAATTACGGCATACGTGACTTACACCAATGCTTACACAATTTTCTGGGACATTTTCACATCTCCCGCTGTTACCCTTGCTGAAACAGCAAACAGTTAATTATGATAACTGCTCCTCCCCCTGCTCACCACAATTATAATGAATGGCAGTCACTAATTTGCTGAATAAATGCTGTTTTGATCACCATTACCATTTCGACATTTGAACCATTCCAACTTCAATTAATACTATTCCAATTCAAATGCTGCTTCGTTCTTCAGATTTTTTTGTAGTATTTAAATTGCAGCTTGTATTGCCACCAGTATTTAACTATTGTCAGAGGGTGGGAATTCTGCAGCGAGTAACTCAGCTCCTGACTCCCCAAAGTATGTCCACAAGGTACAGGTCAGTGTGAGAAATACTCTCCACTTGCCTGGATGAATGCAGCTCCAACAACACTCAAGAAGCCCAACAAACCAGTCCACTTGATTCGTACCTCCTCCACAAGCTTAAGCATTCACTCCCTCCGCTGTCGAAGCCAAGTGGGGATTTACCCTCATCAGCCTCCCCCAAACAACGGATTCCAAATCCTGCCTAATCTGGTTGCAGTTAGCCTTCCCCCAATTTAAGTTGTCCTTTTCCATGAGTATCTGAAAGCTTGCGGAATTGTGGTCACTGTTCGCCACATGTTCCCCCACTGCAACTTTGATGACCTGGCCAGCACGTTCCCTAGTGCCAGGTCCAGTATAGCCCACTCTCTAGTCGGACTATCCACATATTGTTCCAAAAAACCTTCCTGGTTAACAAATTCCTCATCATCCTCACCCTAGCCCAAAGGGATTTCCAGTCAATATGAGGAAAATTAAAGTCCCCCACTACAAAAGCCTTATTATTTCTACATCTATCCAGAATCTGCTTACATATCTGTGTTTCAACTTCCCGTGGGCTGTTGGGAGACCCGTAGAACACCCCCATCATAGTGACTGCCCCCTTCCTGTTTCTGAGCTCCACCCACAGTGCCTCGTTACTTGATTCTTCCATGGTGTCTTCCCTGTTCTGTACAGCTGTAATATGATCTCCAACCAGTACTGCAAATCCCCACCTCTTTTACCTTCCTCCCTGTCTCGCCTAAAACATCTATATCCTGGAATATTTAGCTGCCAGTCCTGTCCCTTTTTTAACCAAGTCTCCGTTACAGCAACCACATCAAAGTTCCGCGCATGAATCAAGGCTCTAAGTTCTTACCTGTTATATTCAGTGCATTGAAGCAGATACCCACTGAAATCGACCTCCCCGCCTGCCCTTCCTCTTAGCCAGCCTGGCTCTGGTACAGTCCTCATCCCCAGTCTCTACACTTGCTGGCTTACTATTCTGATTCCCACCCACCCCTGCCACATTAGTTTAAACCCACCCGAACCATACTGGCAAACCTCCCAGCCAGGATTTTGGTGCCTCTCCAGTTCAGGTGTAACCCGTCCTTCTTGGACAGGCCCCACCTTCCCTGGAAGACATCCCAATGATCAAAAATACTGAAGCCCTCCCTCCTGCACGCATCACGTGTTCAGCTGCAATATATCCCTGTTGCTAGCCTTGCTAGCATGTGACACGGGAGTAATCCTGAGATTACTACCCTAGAGGTCCTGCTTTTTAATCTTCTACCTACCTCCATAAATTGCCGTTTCAGGACCGCGCCACTCTTTCTACCTATGTCATTCGTACCAATGTGGACAATGACCTCTGACTGATTTCCCTCCTGTTTTAGGAAGCTTTGAACCCACAGAGACATCCAGGACCCTAGCACCAGGTAGACAAACTACCACCCTGGAGTCCCTTTCGCGGCCACAGAAGCACCTGTCTGTGCCCCTGACTATTGAATCCCGACCGCTATTGCTTTGCTATGCTTTGTACCCCTCTGGCTGAGCAACAGAGCTAGTCGTGATGCCTTCACTCTGGCCACTGCTGCTGCTGCCTCCTGATCTTCCCCTCATCAGCATCCAAAAAAGCACACTTGTTAGACAGGGGCAGCCATAGGGGACCCCTGCACTGTCTGCCTACCCCGTCTGGCGGTCACCCATCTATCTTCCTGTACCAGTTGTGTTATGTACTCTAGGATAACACAGGCTGCAACTCGATGCAGCTTTGACCAAACGATATTCCAGGCGTTGATGTAAGATCAATGTGATTTATTGAACCATTAGCACAGTTCTCTATGAGTTCGACTCTCCTGCTAATCTTGCTATAGTAATTCAGTCTAACTAACCAGTCTCCTCTAAGCCACGTGGTGGGGGTGATGCTTCTGATCTGCCCCTGTCCTACTCTCTAAGTGTTGCCTGTCGAAAGAGACAGAGCAAGTGTGCCCTGTCCTTATATATGGGTTGTGGAATGCCCCTTTGTGGCAGTGTCACCTCTGGGTCTCTTGACTGCTCATTGGATGTGTCCTATTCTAAGTGTTCATTAGCTGTATGTCTGCATGTCATGACATCTACGGTGCTCCCTCTGGTGTTTACTTAGTTGTAGTGTATTTACATTAACCCCTTGTGTATATACAGTGATGCATATCACCACAGCACCTTGGGTGTGACCGTATCTCTTCAGCTATTATCTATAATAATTTCAGCTAATTCAGTGTTCCCAGCTGCTGCTCTAACTGATCCATGCATTCGGTGAGCTTCTGCAACTGAATCCACTTCCCACAGACGTAGTCCTCAAGGACACTTGAAGTGTTCCTGATGCCCTACATCATGGTGGAGTAGCACACGGCCCCACCAACTGACATCTCTATCCCTCTTTTGGTTTTTAGATTAAAACCTAAATACTAAATACTAGTTAGGCCCTTAATAAAAATTTACTACTGCTGCTGAGGTGAATAGGCCCCCAAAACTTTATGTTTTCTGGTTATTACAAGTTGGTATACAATATTAAATCTAGCTTGCTGCCCTCAAGTAAATGTGAGAAAAATTAAAAAAATAAAAACAAAACTCTTAGCTTACAAAATATAGCTCAGAATCTACTCCAGTGAGCCCCTTTGTAACTCTCAGTTTTCACCGAACACCAAGAAGTACTCTCACTCAGCCAAGGCAGCACTCAGTACAGACAAGGCAGCACTTTATTTTAGAAAATAAAATTAATACAGCCATCAATGCAACAAATTCCAAATCCATGTCAGGAGGTCATCAAATTGAAGTTCTTGACTCATATTCCAGTGCATCTCAGCCAACTGAAGATCTCTCTTGTAAGCTGTGTCTGCAACCATCTTGCACATGATATAATGTAGTTATTTTTTTTGAGGGAAATGTGCCAATCTCTCAATTTCTTGTCTAACTTATCAGTACATTAAATGTAATTTATGAGTGAGATTTGCAAAAGCTATTCAGCCCCAGATGGGCAAGGAAGGGTGGTGTGGTGGCATCTATGGTTCAGATAAAAGGTTAAGTGCTTTCTGCTTCATCCAGTTGTCAGTCTGCTTTTTCCCACAGATAAACTAAACCACAAACCACTTGTCTGTGACTAAAATAACACTTTTAAATCCATGGAATGTTTAGCAAGAGGTTCAAAGCGATGTTTTCCTTTGATGTAGAATCATAGAATCCCTACAGTGCAGAAGGTGGTCATTCGATCCATCAAGACTGCACCAACCCTTGGAAAGAGCACCTTACTTAAGCCCACGCCTTCGCCCTATCCCTGTAACCCAGTACCCCTCATTAATCAAGAACACCAGATTTGTGCTTGAGATGCTGTTACCTACAGGGCTATAGACCAAGGGCTGGAAGGTGGAATTAGACAGAATATTTCTTTCTTAGAACTTAAGAACTAGGAGCAGGAGTAGGCAGTTTAGCCTATCGAGCCTGCTTCACCGTTCAATACGATCCCTATATCATTTAGACAGTCATTCATTATCTCATGAATATACATCCCTAATAATAAAGTGACAGTTTTTACATGCACCCCTAACCCCTTTAAACAGTAAAGCAGCTAACGAGAAATAAATTTTTCTCATAATAAAGTGAAAGTGGTCCCATCTGTACCCTAAACCCTCTAATTATGCTGCCCTCTTTCCCAAGGCAGCATGAAATGTAGACAGAGTCATTGGATGGGAGGTGGGTTCGCGTGATGAACTGGGCTGTGTTCATGACTGTCTGTAGTTTCTTACGGTCTTGGGCTGATTGTGTCAGGTGCCGCGGGCCACTCCATTCAGTGCCTGGCACGACCCTGTTTAGGAGCTCGCTTGCTGTTTTCCAGGAATAGCAGGTGTGCCCAGTGTTAGAATCGCAACCATTGTTTTTCTGGATTTATCAAAAACTTTCAGAATTTTGAACACCTCTATGAAATCTTCCACTCTATCATTGAAATTTCCACTTCAGAAAGTACACAATGGGCTGGATTTTCCAATCGCCGAAATTGTGTTACAGGGGGGCAGTCTTTGACAGACCGGCCACGGACCCGGCCATTCTCCGGCCCTATCCCTTTACGCTGCACAGCTGCTAGCGCCCCACCGGACAAAGCCACAGGATCGGAGAATCCAGCCCAAACTGTTTAAGGAAATATCCATTTAATTTGCACATATTTTAAATTGTAAGAAGTAACACAGATAATAATAGATACATTGCTCAATTTTTTGTACATTATGCACATCAAGATGAAGGGCATTATCCATTTAAATAAACACATACAATCATTCACTGAAATGAAACAATGCAAATGAACTCTTTTGAGTACAAAATGTCTATTGAAACTTACTCATTTGATAACTGCCAAGCATGATTGTTCAATGTAGGATATGCAGCCCATAAGACCGTAAGACATAGGAGCAGAATTAGGCCACTCAGCCCATCGAGTCTGCTCCGCCATTCAATCATGGCCGATATTTTCTCATCCCCATTCTCCTGCCTTCTCCCCATAACCCCTGATCCCCTTATTAATCAAGAACCTATCTAACTCTGTCTTAAAGGCACTCAATGATGTGTCCTCCACAGCCGTCTGCGGTAAAGAGTTCCACAGATTCACAACCCTCTGACTGAAGAAATTCCTCCTCATCTCAGTTTTAAAGGATTGTCCCTTTAGTCTAACATGGTGTCCTCTGGTTCTAGTTTTCCCTACAAGCCTCTCCACGTCCACTCTATCCAGGCCTCTCAGTATCCTGTAATTTCAATAAGATCCTCTCTCATCCTTCTAAACTCCAACGTGTACAGACCTAGAGTCCTCAACCATTCCTCATAAGACAGGTTCTTCATTCCAGGGATCATTCTTGTGAACCTCCTCTGGACCCTTCCCAAGCACATCCTTCCTTAGATATGGGGCCCAAAACTGCTCACAATACTCCAAATGGGGTCTGACCAGAGCCTTATACAACCTCAGAAGTATAACCCTGGTCCTGTATTCTAGCCCTTTTGACATGAATGCTAACATTGCATTTGCCTTCTTAACCGCCAACTGAACCTGCACATTAACATTCAGAGAATCGTGAACAAGGACTCCCAAGTCCCTTTGTGCTTCTGATTTCCTAAGCATTTCCCCATTTAGAAAATAGTCTATGCCGAAATTCCTCCTTCCAAGGTGCATATCACACTTTTCCACATTGTATTTCATTTGCCACTTCATTGCCCACTCTCCGAGCTTGTCCAAATCCTTCTGCAGCCCCCTTGCTTCCTCAATACTACCTGTCCCTCTACAGATCTTTGTATCATGTGCAAACTTAGCAACAGTGCCTTCAGTTCCTTCTTCCAGATCATTAATGTATATTGTGAAAAGTTGTAGTCCCAGCACATACCCCTGAGGCACACCACTAGTCACCAGCTGCCATCCTGAAAAAGACCCCTTTATTCTCACTCTCTGCCTTCTGCCAGTCAGCCAATCCTCTATCCATGCCAGGATCTTACCCTTAACACCATGAGCTTTTAATTTATTTAACAGTCTCCTATGCGGCACCTTGGCAATCTATATAAATCATGTCCACTGGTTCTCCTTTGTATGGCTTCCTTGTTACCTCCTCAAAGAACTCTAACAGATTTGTCAGACACAACCTCCCTTTGACAAAGCTGTGCTGACTCAGTCCTATTTTACCATGCACTTCCAAGCACTTTGCGATCTCATAGAACATAGAACATACAGTGCAGAAGGAGGCCATTCGGCCCATCGAGTCTGCATTGACCCACTTAAGCCCTCACTTCCACCCTATCCCTGTAACCCAATAACCCCTCCTAACCTTTTTGGTTACTAAGGGCAATTTATCATGGCCAATCCACCTAACCTGCACGTCTTTGGACTGTGGGAGGAAACCGGAGCACCCGGAGGAAACCCATGCACACACGGGGAGGATGTGCAGACTCCACACAGACAGTGACCCAGCGGGGAATCGAACCTGGGACCCTGGCGCTGTGAAGCCACAGTGCTATCCACTTGTGCTACCGTGCTGCCCCTGTGCTACCCCTTTAATAACAGATTCTAAAATCTTACTAATGACCGAAGTCAGGCCAATCTGGCCTCTAATTTCCCGTCTTCTGCCTCCCTCCCTTCTTAAACAGGTCAATGGTGATGTTTATCGCTTCATATGAGAAAATAGTGTGTTTAACCATCACATTTGATGTTGGGTAATAGTGTAAAATGGTGATCAATGGTGATGAATATCAGAAAGATGTATAATAAGTGATTTAATTTACATCTCCTATTTTACATTATCGTTTAGCGTCAAATTACTCCCACTCTGTTCCGATGTTCTATCATCCCGTCTTCTGTTATCCAATATCCAATCTAATCTTGAATGCTGACAATATATTTGCCTGATTTATTGACCCGAGAAGTGAATTCTGCAGTTTTAACATTCTGTATAGATATTTCCATTACTCTCTGTTTTAAATCATTTAATCTATATTAAGGGATATTCTTAATGCCTGACTGATTAGAATGGTTGTTTCCATATAAACCTTTCCATAATTTTGAGCAATCATATTGCCGCATAATCTGCATTGTTTTCATTTTTAAAAATCCTGAATTCATCGAATCTTTTTTCATTTCGGTATTTCTTCACACCAGTTTTGTGAGGGCCACGAAGAATCCAGCACGAGTTTCAAGGATACAAAGAAATAACATTTATTTACAATAACATATAAAAAACAGCAGCAACCTCGCTTGCTGCTTATTCCTTCCTGCTGGTTCCAAACTGGCCAGCTTTATTTATACAGGGAGTCTGCTAATGATTTCTCCACCCCCCTCATTGGGGAAGCTCATACTCCCACAGGATTGTGGGATTGTCATTAGTCCCCAACCAATGGTAAGCAGGCAGGTTATAACATCCCACCCTCGTCGCCAGTTTTGTGATGGCCACGAAGAATCCAGCACGAATTTCAAGGATACAAAGAAATAACATTTATTTACAATAACTTATATATACAACAGCAGCAACCTCGCTTGCTGCTTACTCCGTCCTGCTGGTTCCAAACTGGCCAGTTTTATTTATACAGGGTGTCTGCTAATGATTTCTCCACCCCCCTCATTGGGGAAGCTCATACTGATTTTTATCATAGATATCATAGACTTTACAGTGCAGAAGGAGGCCATTCGGCCCATCGAGTCTACACCGGCTCTTGGAAAGAGCACCCTACCCAAGGTCAGCACCTCCACCCTATCCCCATAACCCAGTAACCACACCCAACACTAAGGATAATTTTAGACACTAAGGGCAATTTATCATGGCCAATCCACCTAACGTGCACATCTTTGGACTGTAGGAGGAAACCGGAGCACCCGGAGGAAACCCACGCACACACGGGGAGTGCAGACTCCGCACAGACAGTGACCCAAGCCGGGAATCGAACCTGGGACCCTGGAGCTGTGAAGCAATTGTGCTATCCACAATGCTACCATGCTGCCCTTACTCCCACAGGATTGTGGGATTGTCATTAGTCCCCAGCCAATGGTAAGCAGGCAGGTTATAACAACCAGGCAGACTCCGAGTGAATCTGTGTTGTATCCTCACCAAAACCTTCCTATCCATCTTAAAGGTTTGAGCCCAGTTGTGCCTTCATTGAGTGCTTAAAAGTTTAGAAGGTTAATCATTAACTCCTTGTTGTTATTTCTATACTTCCTGTTATAAGACTTAGAATTTCAAAAGCCCGTTATAGCTTTATCAACAGGAAGTGTTGACTTTAATATCCTGTGAACTAAACACCCAAATTCTATTGCTTGTCCACAGCACTGAACCCACTTCCATTCAGAGTAGACTTGTAGTTTATTTTAAATCAAATATAACACCTGGCATTTCCTAACAATGAATTCCATTTGTCACTCACCAGCACCTTTGTCAAACTTATCAATGTCTCTCTGCAGCTTCTTTTGAGGTTCAAACTAATTAACTGTGCCCCCTATTTTGTTGTCATCTGCAAATTTCAGCACCCTTCTACTGGGAAGTTAATGGTGGGGAATGCAATGATTTCAATTTGGACACAAGTGCGAGTGTCACTCATTATTGGGCTGATTGTAAAACAGTTATATCAAAAATAAAATTTCCTCATTGTGCCAACATGCCTTGGGTGCCAGCTTTATAAGGAGCACCCACTGCCCTCGAATGGCACTTTCAATGTTTCACACCAGCTAAGCATGTGGATTCTCTAGAATAAATCTGCCAACTCAGTACTAATTAGTGAAAATTATGCTCAATTTTGCAGGCTATTGTCTGGAACAGTAATGAATTGGCAATCTCATTTTACATCAAACTTTTACAGCCAGCAGTTAAGAGTTTTTTATTTCAGCAGTCTGGACACAATTTGAATGCACATCCTGGAGATCAAAATTCAATGTCAGGGAGGGAATCGTAACATTTAGCATAATCTTGCTATTTTACCTGCTGAGATAATGACCCTGGAGGCAGAAGTCCCACCTGCCGAGAGCTGTGAGCCAATCAGAGGCTGGCTGGAAGCTCTTCTGTACTCAGCAGTACATTGGAGAAGTGGTGGCTGCTGTCAGTATGACATCAACCAATATCAAGAAGGGACTCAGACACAGCTGGTGATGGTGGGAGGGGTGAGGCTTTCAATACTCCCCCTACCAACTTCCTACTATCAGCTTCCCTTGATCAGGCAGTGAGTTCCTTTGAACAAGGCCCCTCCCCCAGCCAATAACCCCCCACCCCACACCAGCTTTTGCCCCCCCCCCCCCCCACTTAGTTTTGTAAGGGCAATGAAGGGCACATACCGAGGAGGTCGATACAAAAACTTGCTATATTTTACAATAACTATTATATTCAGCTCCAGTAGTTCCTTACTGAGTCTTCCCTAGTCGGTGCCTTACTGGCCGCCTCTATTTATGCAAAGCCAAGTATTGTTAAGTGTCCTCCGCCCTCTAATCGGTGGAGCTCATATTCTGCAAGATCCATGGGGTAGATAATGGTCCCTACCCCATAAGACCCTTGCGGGTTATCACACTTAATAATAATCTCTAATTGTCACAAGTATGAAGTTACTGTGAAAAGCCCCGAGTCGCCACATTCCAACGCCTGTTCGGGTAAGCCGGTACAGGAATTGAACCCGCGCTGCTGGCCTTGTTCTGCACCACGAACCAGCTGTTTAGCCCACTGAGCTAAACCAGCCATAACCTAGCTTAGGTGCTAGTAAAAATGTGTTTTATAAACTTCTACAGTATAGGAGGAAGAAATAAATTGAGGAAGTTAAGGGTTTTCCTAGTTTGAGGCCTGAGTATAGGATGAGGTAGAAAAGGAGACAGCCTTATTAGTCTTGATTTGATCAAGGAGTATCCTGCAGGAAGGGAAAGCATTATGTTGGATGGTGGATACACAACTTACAAAAGACAAAAGAAGTAAGTTCAAAGAGCACTGGACATAGAAATAGTGATAAATTGGGGACAACAAAAAAATGTTCGAAATTGAACTTCGAACTAGTAACTTTTACAAGCATTTACTCTTGTACTCTTGCCCCAAATAATAAAGCCCAAGATGCTATGTGCTTTATTACCCGCTCTCTCAACCCAACACTTTAGAATTTATCTAATGCTGAGGATTATTTACCAGACACTCGTATAGGTAAAAGGTAATACAAGGTGCCATTCTGCCAACTTAGGAATATCAGCATGGAAACCTGAGCCAAGAGACCGCGACATTTCTGGGGACTGTTTGTGTATTTTTCTAGAGAGAGAAATAAAACAGCTTCTCTGCTGAGATGGCCCTACGCTGGGCCTACCAATTCCATAAGAACTCCATAGAATTCTATAAAATAACATTTCTTAAAGGTTCATATTTCATACCTAAGGCAGAAATGGATGACACAGAGCCACATAAGGCATAAGAGTGAGGTACATACATTTGACTACGAGATTCTAGCCAGATATCTGACCCATGTTTGTGACTAATGACTGAACAATGAATACAAGAGTCCTCAACTGCCTTTGATTATAGTCACTGTAAGTCCTTGAGGTTTATTTAAAATGATGAAAATTTAGGGGCTCTTTCAGCACATGCAAAACAGTTTTTAAACATAATTTCCAACCACATGCTATGTGCAAAGCGAATCGCTTTCACATGTCATTATGAGCAGACCTTTAGTTGGAAAATAATAGACTGAGAACAACTTGTTGGGATAAGGATAGCTTTATGTAAAAGGATTTAATTTGAAATATTATAAATGTTTCACTGTGAGCTTTGTTCAATGTTAGCACTGCCAAAATATATATAAATGCTGCCAAAATAAAATTAAACATAAGAATTTAAACAAATAATCTGGCACATTCAATGATATTGAGAATTTTATGCAGGCAACCAGATGGTATTCCTGCTACACTAAAAACATTTTTTTAAATAGTTAACATCGTCAAAGAACCCAATTGACTCAGGCAGGTATATTAGAATTGAAGATGTTTTCTGTTATGCAAGAAATAAAATTATTCTTTTGTGAATGCCTTTCCAGCCCAAAGTTAAATTCTTCTTGTGGGTACGTATCATTTGGGAGAAAGAAAAGAGACTGGAACATATTTCTACAACATTTTTTAAAGTTTGGAAGTGACAAGAGACAGAAAGTTCTTAAACAAATATAATTTTCATTTAAATCCAGGTAAATTGCTACAACAAATAAAATAATTTCCACGTGAGATATAGATGAAAATTGAGTTGTACGATTCCTGCAAGGAGAAAGAGAAAGGGAATTATTTGGGAAAGAAATATAGAAATATGTTTAAAAAGGTGATTAAAGGGATTAAGAAGACACCTGGAAAAAAAGCATAGGGGCTAAAGTTGAATGTAAATATAAAACATCTTTTCAATCTAAAAGATGCAAAAAGATTTGAAACTGAGGGTGAACACAAAACAGTTAAGATCCTGAAAAGCAACTTCCTCCAAACATTCAGATGCAGAGCGAAGCAATGTAGCCCCTTGAAATAAAGATATCTTGTATGCAATCAGCAATTTCATTACAAAAAATCTAATAGCCAGAGCCAAGAGAAAAGAGTTTGAGGCAAGTAACTCCCCAGGGATAGATAATATTTTCCCATCATGTTGAGAGTGACAAAGAACAACATTTGTGGTTTGAGAATTGTTTGGAGGAAGTTGATGGAATGGGGTGGGGGGAGGGAGGGGGGGGGGGGGTACCAGGAGATTAGAAAGAGAATAATATGTTGTTTATATTCAAAAAGGTGATTGAACAGACACTGGTGACTACAACGTCTTACTTCCATCCAAGGTAAAATAGTGCAACTGAACATCAGCAGTAATTTTGAAGATCATCTGTACAACATTAGCCTAGTTAGGAGCAATCAACATGGATTCAGAAGGAAAGATCTTAAGCGGATTCTCCACCCTGGAGTCCAAGTGCTGTTCTCCACTGGCGCTCAGAGCAGCGCCCAGGTGCGAGTCACAGTCCTTGACATGCAAATTTATGCATGGTGGAGACCATTCCATTCAAATTTCAGTATTGGGCCACTATTTTGAGTGGGTGACCTAATCCTAGCATTCGGTGGCAGGCCCCCTCCCTCACAATGCAAATATTGACCCCCCACCCCCACTGACAAGGAGGGGAGGCCCCACCCCCTCATCAGGGGGCATCCTTCCCCCAACCATAAGAATAACAGGTCACCCCTCTCCACAACACACGTGAGGGTGATCTGACATCCCTATCCAACTATCCAGCAACACCCCCGGACCCCTACCAGCCATCTCATCAGCCACCAATATTCTCCCTGCAATTGCCAATGATGCACTGCCCTCTGGCATCATCAGACCTACACCCTGGCAGTGACACGTGTGCATGGTGCCGTGGACCCCAAAGAGGTGTCAAGGGGGTCAGTCCAGAGGAAATGTGCCCCTCTGCCTCTGCCAGACTGCAAAAGGGAGGGGTTTCCCAAGGGTCCTGGGCGATGGGTGGTTCCATGTCGGGAATTCCCCTTCCAGCCCTGGACAATCTGAAGGTCACCCTTAGCGTGGTGACCTCAGGCAGCCCTCTGCTCAACAGCATCCTCCTGGTCTGACTTTTTAAACTCTGAAGTGGCCTCCTCACCCTGAACTGCTCTGCCTGACAATTGGGATTCTCCAGGCCCCCAGCCATTTGTTTCTTGGCCATGTGTCATTCACTGGTGGCAGGATTCTATTCTCCCGCTTGTTAATGGGATTTCCCATTTGGACCACCCCACATGCCATGAAACCCACTGGAGGCGGTGTGCTGCCAGCGGGAAAAGTGAATTCCGATGACCGGAGAATTCCGGTTCTGATGAGCAGTCCAGGCAGTTGAGTGAAGAATCAATGCAGGAATACTTTCCTTTCCTAACATCTGCTCCCCGAGACAAATGACTTTAATACAGTAGCTTTGACAAGTGTCAGAGGCTTCCTCAAAAGCCCGGAACACTTGATGGCAGCACGGTGGTGCAGTGGGTTAGCCCTGTTGCCTCATGGCGCCGAGGTCCCAGGTTTGATCCCGGCTCTGGGTCACTGTCTGTGTGGAGTTTGCACATTCTCGTGTTTGCGTGGGTTTCGCACCCACAACCCAAAGATGTGCAGGCTAGGTGGGTTGGCCATGCCAAATTGCCCCTTAACTAGAAAAAATGAATTGGGCACTCTAAAAACTAAAAAAAAAAGAAAAGGTTTCAGATCTCCTGACACCCTTCGAAATGCTAAGCATCCTTTTAATTTCACAGTGCAATATCTTTCACTAGCCTGTGATTGACAGCTTAATGGTTCAGACACAGCTGCTTAAGTGGTTCATTTATTTACCAATGCATCTCAAGTACTCTGCTTTGAGGCTAACCACAGTGTTTATAAACACTCTTGCTATGATTGACAGCTCCTGACCACATCAAAGAAGCTAATTGGGTTCATTTCCTCTTTTCTCACAGCAGAATGCACTCCTTTACTTCTTTGAGGAAATAACAACCCAAGATAAATGTTGAAAACTACATGATTTGGTCTACCTTGTCTTGCAAAAGACTTTTGCTGACGTTCATAGAAGAGACTACTGAATAAAGTCAGAGCTGTGGGGATTTTGAATAAAATCTGAGAACGGATACAAAATGGGCTGTCGGACAATAAACAGAACTTACGATATCAGCTACAGCAAACTGATATGTGTCCAGATCTTGAGGAAGTCCCAATGTGCGCAAATTGTTACAATTATGAGGTGTCAAGAAGATGTACATTATGTCAAAAATGAGTTTTTAATCCATCTGATAGAAACATGAATTCAAATTTTTAAAGCAGGTGTTTTAAAAACACAGAGACTAAAGATAACTTGAGATCACAGCCAAATAGGTCTTTCTAATTACTATTTCTGTACATTCCATATTTCAATCTAATTGGAATGGAGACAGTATGACTGTGAAACCCATCAAAGATAATGACCTCCAGGGCAATGTGAGGGACTCACATTGCCTGACCCACTAACAAAGCATTATGGCAATCACCTGAGGTATTCAACTGTTGGAGGTGAACCATTAAACTTAATCACTTGGACGATGGGATATTGGCGATGAGAGCTTCCCTGACATGGTTTAATCAGAGTACATTTGAAATTCAATAACAATGGCCTTATTTGGATCCCCTGGACTGTTGGCAAGGGAAGATCACATGACAAGCCATTCCTTTGCATTTTTTAAGCATATGTTTTCTTCGCAGAACTGAGGACAAGCTCCTGAGTCACTGAGAGAGAAGACCTAAGTGGGGTCTCTCCTTTGTCCCTCTTTTTTCAATCCTACTGACAAGCTTCGAGCCCTGTTGGCTGACTGTGAGCATCCAGGGGTGTCCCTGCTGCAGACACAGATTTCTTCAAATAATTTAATCCAATACTACTGTCTTCAGAAGAAAAACTCAGCTGTCAACCTCTTAAATCAGAAGCATCAGGACCACCAAGGGAAATTCATAAGACCATTAATTTCAACCTGAAGCCTCCAGTCACAAACTACAGACTGTATATGATTTCACATTTAGTAGACTAATTTGGCCAACTATCCATTCCTCACGATGAAATATATGTTTGTGTCTATGTGAACTTTGAATGTGTATGCAAAGGTCAGAGCATATGTAATTATTTAGCTCAGTTTATGCATAATAAAGCTAACATTCTTCTTTCTTAAACTTGAAGAAAATCTGCCAAGTTAGTTATTTTATTATCGCAATGTGCAAATATTTAAATACTTGCGAAATTAGTGAGTTTATCCTTTTCAAACCAAAAAGAACCTACTTCGGTCAAGTGCATTCTGCAGAGAAAAAGAGGAAGTGAGAGCACTTAACTGGCTTTGATGTGGCCAAGAGCTGTCAATCATAGCTCGATGTTTATAAATATTGCGGTTAGTTAGTTTCACTGCAGGCTACTTGAAATCCACTAAAACCTGAAGAGAAATTAGATCAAACAATACAGATAGCTGGCTGCATGTTGAATCTTAATTTCAGCCTAGTAAAATCAATTTCGCATAGATATGAATGAAAGCTTTGCAGATATATGAGAGGGTTCAAGCCCAGCTGGTGTGGTTTTCCCCCTCTAGAAATTTACAGATGGTCCTTTCTCTGCCTGAAAACAGCAGGTGTATTGCACAGGTGAGTTTTAAAGCAGTGTTTCTTTTCACTGTCTCTGCCTGGACTGCTCTCTAGCTACCAGGCAGGGTCTCTGTAATGGGGAGCTTCCAGGTAGGATTCTCTCCTTACAAGCAGGCGTCTTTGTAATGAGGGTCTTTCAGGCCGGGGTGCCTCTTATGGGGGGCTTTCAAGCAAGGGTTTCTGTACTGGGGGGCATCCAAGAAGGGGACTCTGTAATGGTGAGGTCTCTGGTGGCCGTCTCTTTTATGGGGGGGGGTTCTCTCTTCTTGAGGGGGTTCTGGTGGGAAAAGTGGGGAGTGGGCAGGGTTTGCATTGTGTGGAGGGGAAGGGTGGCTCTCCGATAGACTTTTGGGAGCAACTCCTTGAAAAATGTTCCCCCCTAGGTCCACCGTGCCAGGGCCATGCTGAAAAATATCTGCACCAATTCCTATCCACATGAATCTAGGCCCAGTTGGCCAGATATTCGTGCGGTCTTGGAGAATCCGGTGCCCAGTCCATTAATAGGATGCAAATGGGTCAATTTGATCCATTTGCATCCTCCCTCTGTCATGGGGCGTGAACCTTGATGCCGCCAGCGGGGACCTAAGCATCGGGAGAACCCAGCCCAAAATCTGTACGTATCTACTCCCAGGGAACCCTTATTATATAAACAAAATTCCACTCACCCAACTTTTAAATATTTTAATTGCACCTGTCTCCATAAGCCCTGCTGCCTTTCAAACCAGGATTGTTATAAACATGACTGCAGTAGTCACATACTAACTCAGGCTTTTAACCCTTACTATAGGGTTTTTCAAATTGCAGCCCGCGACCCACAGGTGGGTCGAGAAGCGATCAGTTGCACCATTTTCACAGTGGTCCCTATCGTAGGAGATGCGCCCAACATCTGCTACCAGCTTTTACATCAAAAATGGTGGCCGCTACAGCCTTTTAAATGGAAACAAATGAGGCTGTATGGAGCATTTCGCCAGAAGCGGCAGCAGAGGGCATGTGCCCTGCATGCACACTTGATGCCAAATGTCCGGCAGGTACGTGCTTTTGATGCCAAATCACAGTGCAGTGTTGCTTCCATTTTCCAACTGCTGGCAAGCAAGGCAAATGAACTGTGAAGATGAATGGTTTTCTTAAAAGTTAGAGATGGCCAGGGACTCAAACAGGTAGCTTGCCTATTGGACAGGATCTCATAAAACTCAATGGCTCGAATGGTCTCTTCTGTGGCGTATTATTCTGTGACTCTGTAACAGAATCTACTGGAGAGAGCTGCTCAGTAGAGTCCAGGGCAGGACAGAACAGTGCTAGTGTCAGCTCCCTACAGAGCTCCAGAGGCTCTGGTTAACAGCCTACAAAGAAGAAACTGAACTCGGGAACAAAGCAGTATAAAGATTATTTCTTCAGGTATGGTTTTGTCAATTGTGCCAGTGAAAATAAAGATGCAAAGCTCAGGTATGTTTGGCGCGATTCTCCCAGCCCCGCGCCTGGCCGAGAATCGCCGCAACCGCGCCACGCTGCCCCGACACCGGCGCACGAGTCTCCGAGGTATGGAGAATCGGCGCCATTTGCGCCGCCGCATTTGGCGCGGTGCCGGTCACGGGCCGCTGTATGAGGCCGGGCCGCCAATTCTCCGGCCCGGATGGGCTGAGCGAAAAAAGCAGAGTCTTGCCGGCACCGCCCACACCTGGTCGCTGCCGGAGGGAACGCTGCCGGAGGGAACTCTGCGCGAAGGGTCGAGGGCGTGAACCGCTCCAGCACCGTGCTGGCCCCCTGTGAGGGCCAGAAACGCTAGTGCCCGTGCCCATTTTGCACCATCGTGAAACGCGACGGCGTTCACAACGCCGCGGACACTTTGTCCCGCAATCGGAGAATCACGCCCGTTATATGCAGAGAAATACTGGCAAATCAGAGGATAATTTTCAGATTTTGAAAACAAAGTGGTGGTTGAAAAATTCCTTTCAAGGTTGTGACCCCAGAGTCAGTTTTTAATTTACAGCTGACTCCAAATTAAAAGCCCACACTGCTGTAGTTGATCTATAATATCACAGGATGTGGAGATGCCGGCGTTGGACTGGGGTGAGCACAGTAAGAGGTCTTACAACACAGGGGGCGAAATTCTCCTACCCGCCCCGCCACATTTCTGCCCCAACCGGCCGGCAGGAGTCTCCGTAACACCGGCCGGTCAATGGGGTTTCCCATTGTGGGGCAGCCCCATGCTGTCGGGAAACCCCCGGGCGCCGGCAAAACGGAGACTCCCGCCGGCGGAGAATGACGCCCCGGGTGTGTTTCAAACACTAGCTTTCGGAGCACTGCTCCTTCCTCAGGTGAAGGAGCAGTGCTCCGAAAGCTAGTGTTTGAAACAAACCTGTTGGACTTTAACCTGGTGTTGTGAGACTTCTTACTGTAATATCACATTAAGACCATGGCAAAAAGCCCATGAGGCTGTCAGTATTCTGGTGTAGCATCTCCCCGACGTATCCAGTGCCGAGTAAAACAATCATTCTGTTGCTCTTCCCTTCACAGCAAACTATATGTGCGACATTGGATATTCCGTTTACATAAAGATGAAGATGGTACAATTGAATTGGCTGAAATCTGCACCTGATATGCACATTTCCCTCTCCTCCTTTGAACTTGATTCAAGTGCAGTCATGAGAGCCAAGCAGGCCCCTCTTTCGCATTAAAGTTAAGCGAGCATGGCATGTGTTGCGAAGGTTGGCCGGTGTGGGTCACGTAGGTCCCAAAGGTCGGCTGGTTGGCAAACGCTGGTCCTGGGGAAAAACGTTTGAAAACACTGCCTTACTGCACCAACTACATATAATACAAGAGAACTAAAATTCCCACGTTCAGCACAAGGGTAAAATAAATATTTTTCTTTTAAATATTAAAAAAACTCTAGAGAACCTTAAGCCACTCACCTCATGAAACTACAAGCTGTTTGACCTTAGTCGGCATTCCCTGTCCGGATTACCTCACAGAATATCATCCCTTTTTCGATGTGCTAGAGGTTTTGGGGCCTGACTGCACTCCAAACTCTCTGATATAGCCAGGACAGAAAGTTTCAGCTGAAATAACGCATCCAGCTTGGTACAAAACTTTTATCTTTTTCAACAGTGAGTGTGTCAGCTCACCTGTCAGCCTGTCAGGAAGATCTGATTCAATGAGTATTCAGTCGAGGAGTCAAGTTGGAGTGAGGATGGACGGTGATGCACTATCAATTACCACAAAGACGAGACGTGGAATAATCGAGGCTTTATTGAGCAAAGATGTTGTGCCTCCTGTATGGAACCAGAATGGCTGCAGCACTGGCGAGCACACACATTTATACTCCGCCTACTGGGTGGAGTCAGCAAGCAGGGATTTACCCATGCATCTCTACTATACGGGCAGTGCCGTAATACATGTAATACAACTAGTGGTGACTACCACATTCACACCCTGTTAAAAAAGAGTCCGGCGGGGGGGGGGGAGGTGGAAAACATTACAAGTTAAGTCAAGTCTGTCGGGGGCCTTGACCCTCCACTGCGATCGCCTCAGTCCTGGTGGTGATGTGGGCGCCGACTCAGTCACCTCTGACTCCGGGAGCGTGTTGTCCTCGTCTTCGTCACCCCTGAGTGGGAACAGTGGAAGGACAGATCCTACTGGGGCGGGGGCTGCGGTGAGGTTCGCTGGAGGGAGGGTGAGTGGCGCAGAGGTGAATGAGGCAACCGGGGCGGGGGACGGGGGGACGGTGTCAGGTCGGCGGTCGTGGGTGGGGATCCAGCGGGTGCCAGGTCCCGGAGGGAGATAGTGTCCGAGCGCCCGTTGGGGTGTGCCACGTAGTCGTACTGCGGGTTTGCATGTAGTAGGTGGACTTTTTCGACCAAGGGGTCCGACTTATGGGTCCGCACATGCTTCCGGAGGAGGACGGGTCCAGGAACTGTCTGTCATGTTGGGAGCGAAACCCGGGAGGTGGACTTCCTGGGGAAGGCAAACAAACGTTCGTGAGCGGTCTCGTTGGTCGCGGTGCAGTGGAGCATTCGGATGGAGTGGAGCGTATCGGGGAGGACCTCCTGCCAGCGGGAGACCGGGAGATTTTTAGACCGCAGGGCCAGCAGGACGGCCTTCCAGACCGTCCCATTCTCCCTCTCCACCTGCCCGTTTCCCCAGGGGTTGTAGCTGGTCATCCTGCTCGAGGCAATGCCCTTGCTGAGCAAGAACTGACGCAGCTCATCACTCATAAAAGAGGATCCCCGATCGCTGTGGATGTAGGTGGGGAAACCGAACAGAGTGAAGATGCTGTGGAGGGCTTTAATTACCGTGGCAGAAGTCATATCGGGGCATGGGATGGCAACTGGGAACCGGGAGCACTCATCAATCACGTTCTGAAAGTACGTGTGTGTTGCGATCTGTGGAGGGGAGGGGCCCTTTGAAGTCCATGGTGAGGCGCTCAAAGGGGCGGGAGACCTTCACCAGGCGTGCTCGATCTGGCCGGTAAAAGTGCGGTTTGCACTCTGCGCAGACCTGGCAGTCTCTGGTGACGGTCCTGACCTCCTCGATGGAGTAGGACAGGTTGCAGGCCTTGATGAAATGGAAGAACCGGTGACCCCCCGAGTGGCAGAGGTCATAGTGGAGAGCCGGAAGTCGGTCCACTTGTGCTCTGGCACATGTACCATGGGATAGGGCATCAGGGGGCTCATTGACCTTCCCCGGGCAATACAAGATTTCATAGTTATAGGTGGAGAGCTCGTTCCTCCACCTTAAGATCTTGTCATTTTTGATCTTGCCCCGCTGTGTAATTATTAAACATAAAGGCAACCGACCGTTGGTCAGTGAGGAGAGTAAATCTCCTGCCGGCCAGGTAATGCCTCCAATGTCACACAGCTTCCACAATGGCTTGGGCCTCCTTTTCGACAGAGGAGTGCCGAATTTTGGAGGCATGGAGGGTGCGGGAAAAGAAGGCCACAGGTTGAGGGTGGCGGCTAGAGCTACGTCCGATGCATCGCTCTCCACCTGGAAGGGGAGGGACTCGTCGACCGCGTGCATCCTGGCCTTGGCGATGTCTGCTTTGATACGGCTGAAGGCCTGGCGGGCCTCAGCCATCAGCGGAAAAACTGTGGACTGAATGAGTGGGCGGGCCTTGTCCGTATAATTAGGGACCCACTGGGCATAGTAGGAGAAAAACTCCAGGCATCGTTTCAGGGCCTTGGGGCAGTGGGGGAGTGGGAGTTCCATGAGGGGGCGCATGCGGTCGGGGTCGGGTCCTAGGACTCCATTTTCCATGACATAGCCAAGGACAGCTAAGCGGTTGGTGCGGAACATGCATTTCTCCTTATTGTATGTGAGATTAAGGAGTTTGGCTGTCTGGAGGAATTTTTGGAGGTTAGCGTCGTGGTCCTGCTGATCGTGGCCACAGATGGTGACGTTATCTAGGTACAGGAAGGTGGCCCGCAGTCCGTACCGGTCAACCATTCGGTCCATCTCATGTTGGAAGACCGAGACCCCATTAATGATGCCAAAAGGAACCCTAAGGAAGTGAGAGAGGCGGCCATTTGCTTCGAACGCAGTGTATTTCCGGTCCTCCGGACGGATGGGAGCTGGTGGTAGGCAAACTTCAGGTCCACTGTGGAAAAGACTCGATACTGCGCAATCTGATTGACCATGTCAAATATGCGTGGGAGGTGATACGCGTCGAGCTGCGTGTACCGATTGATGGTCTGACTGTAGTCAATGACCATCCTGTGCTTCTCCCCAGTCTTTACTACCACCAGGGGACAGCACGGTAGCATTGTGGATAGCACAATTGCTTCACAGCTCCAGGGTCCCAGGTTCGATTCCGGCTTGGGTCACTGTCAGTGCGGAGTCTGCACATCCTCCCCGTGTGTGCGTGGGTTTCCTCCGGGTGCTCCGGTTTCCTCCCACAGTCCAAAGATGTGCAGGTTAGGTGGATTGGCCATGATAAATTGCCCTTAGTGTCCAAAATTGCCCTTAGTGTTGGGTGGGGTTACTGGGTTATGGGGATAGGGTGGAGGTGTTGACCTTGGGTAGGGTGCTCTTTCGAAGAGCCGGTGCAGACTCACTGGGCCGAATGGCCTCCTTCTGCACTGTAAATTCTATGAACACTTGAGCTCTCCAGGGGCTGTTGCTGGCCTCAATGACCACTTCCCGCAGAAGCTGTTGGACCTCCGACCTGATGAAAGTCCTGTCCTGGGCACTGTACCATCTGCTCCTAGTGGCGACGGGTTTGCAATCCAGGGTGAGGTTCGCAAACAGGGAAGGCGGATCGACCTTAAGGGTCGTGAGGCCGCATACGGTGAGGGGGGGTAGGGGTCCGCCGAATTTTAAGGTTAGGCTTTGGAGATGGCACTGAAAGTCCAGGCCGAGTAACAGGGCAGCGCAGAGATGGGGGAGGACGTAGAGCCGGAAGTTGCTGAACTCTACGCCCTGGACGGTGAGGGTCGCGATGCAGTTGCCCCGTATTTCCACGGAATGGGATCCGGAGGCCAGGGAGATTTTCAGGGTGATGGGGTGTACCGGGAGGGAGCAGCGCCTTACCATAGTCGGGTGGATGAAGCTCTCTGTGCTCCCGGAGTCAAAGAGGCAGGTTGTCTCATGCCCATCGATCTTCACCGTCGTTGTAGCAGTCGCGAGGTTGCGGGGCCGGGACTGATCCAGGGTGATAGAGGCGAGCTGCGGTAGATGCTGGGAGGCCCCGCGCTGGTCAGCGGTGGTGGAGGTAGCGGCAGCCGATGAACGGCCAGACGAGCAGGGTTCCTGAGGCGCCGTCCAAAATGGTGCCGAAGATGGCGGTGCCCACGGAGCGCCCATGGCGGCAACATCAAAGATGGCGGTGCCCACGGGCCGCACGTGGCTTGCGGTGAAGAAGATGGCGGCGCCCGTGGGTCGCACGTGGGGGGTGTAGGAACACTGGGCCTGGAAACAGCGGCGACTGACCGGGCCCAACAAACAGAAACAAAGTGTCCCTTCTTCCCACAGCCGTTGCTGGTCGCGCTCCGCACCAGGCAGCGCTGCCTGGGGTGTTTATTTTGCCTGCAAAAATAGTATTTGGGCCCCCAGAGTTGGCTGGCTGCCGCGTGGTGCAGGCTTGCGGTGAGCTGGAGTCGGCAGCTGGTGGGACCCACGATGCCCACGAGGGTGCTGCACGTTCGGGGGCATAGACTGGACGTTATGGGAGGCCACTTGTAATGAATTAGCGAGCTGCCTAGTTCCCGCAAGATCAAGCGTACCCCCTTACCCCTTTCCAGTAGCCGCTGGCGGACGTACGCAGACTTCATGCCCGTAACGTAAGCGTCTCAAATTAAAAGTTTGGTGTGCTGGACTGCCGAAACTGCCTGGCAGTCACAGTTCCTACCTAGGATGTGCAGGGCACGCCAGAAATCGTCCAGAGACTCCCCGGGGAGTTGCTGTCTCGTGGCCAGGAGGTGTCTGGCGTATACTTGATTGACTGGCTGAACGTAATGTCCCTTCAGGAGCTCCATCGCTTCGGAGTAGGTGGGCGCATCCCGGATGAGAGGAAAAATGTCAGGGCTCACCCGTGAATAGAGGACTTGGAGCTTCTGCGAGTCCAAGGGTTCCTTAGCGGATGTTCGGAGGTAGTTTTCGAAGCAGGCTAGCCAGTGGTCAAAGGCGGACATAGCGTTGGCTGCTTGAGGGCTCAGCTGCAGGCGATCAGGCTTGATGCGGCGATCCGTCGTTTAAAAAAATCTTTGCTCAATAAATTGCTGCACTATCAATTACCACAAAGACGAGAGTAGTGGAATAATTGAGGCTTTATTGAGCAAAGATGTTGTGCCTCCTGTAGCTGGAACTAGAATGCCTGCAGCACCGACGAGCACACACATTTATACGCCGCCTACTGGGCAGAGCCAGCAGGCAGGGATTTACCCATGTACCTCTACTATACGGGCAGTGCCGTAATACATGTAATACAACTAGTGTTGACTACCGCAGATGGTTAGGGGTGCTCTATTTTTCAGCACTGAGACCACTACTTATTCTATGTTCGTAACATGGAATCAGAAATTCAATGTAAAGTTGTCACATTTGCAGATAATACAAAATTAGGAGGATCAGTGAAATTAGAAGAGCACAGAAACTACTGATTGAGTGAAACAAGACTTGTGAGTTGATAGAACATTGGCAAAATTAAATTTATGCAGAAGAGAAGAATATGCTACACACAGGATGAAAAAAATCTACAACACTTCAAGAAGAGTTCAGAAATATGGTCAGATGACATTGCAAGAGACCTAAGAATCTTAACAGACTTGGTGCTAATCACCAATATTGAGAAGCCATTAACACCGAACAGGACATTAAACTACATAACCAAAAATGTAGGACATAAGTCAGAAGTGGTACTGATTTAAATATAGTCCTCTCATCAGACTGTATTTTAAGTAATGTTGGAGATCATCCAGGGGAAGAGTCATAAGGCTCATCTTCCATGCCATGGGTCTCAGTATAAAGGTAAGACTGGAGAAATTTGGGATTTTCAGCCTTGAAAGGAAGCACCTCTTACTGAGACATACATGATTGTTAAGGGCATAGGAAACGTTGACCTGGATTATGAATTTAAATTAAACTGTAGGAGTAGAAGTATAAGAACACAGGAATATGCAATGTTAGGACTGATAGCAGGAACTACTACACAAGAGTGATCAGTGTGCAAAATAAATGTCTGTATAGAGTAATGGAGGCAAAAATTCTGGAATCATTTAAGAATCAATTGAATGTTATAATAGGGAAATGTCAGAGTCTCTCTGGGTGAATGAACCCAGCTGGGCTGAATAGATTTTCTCATCTGTAATTATCTTGTGATTAAACTGCAAAAATGTACTTCTTCGAAAATTGTATAAAGTAGCAAAATTCTACCTGTTATCTTATTTTTAAAATTAACCAGTATGTCCTTGTTAGTCAGGCAGTTGTTGTTAACCGGTGAAATGCCTTTTCCACTCCATTATTTTTCCTGTGTTTTTCAATATTTACCAATATTGCTGGGTAGATTACCATAATATCAGTAAATGCTGGTTGTCAGATTCAACGCTGAATAGCTTATGCACACAGTTGGGAATTGCATGATAATTGCAAATAAAATTTGTGAATGTTCAACTGATGCATTGAGGATAAGCTATGATAGAAATCTCCAAATATTTAGGGCAGCACGGTGGCACAGTGGTTAGCATTGTTGCCTACGGTGCTGAGGACCCGGGTTTGAATCCCGGCCCTGGGTCACTATCCGTGTGGAGTTTGCACATACTTCACGTGTCTGTGTGGGTTTTGCCCCCACAACCCAAAAGATGTGCAGGATAGGTGGATTGGCCACACTAAATTGCCCCTTAATTGGAAAAAAAAATTGGGTACTCTAAATTTATATTAAAAAAAAGAAATCTCCAAATATTTTATGCTAGTTCTTGTAAATGACTGTGGAACTCAGAATGCAGGTGTGTTAAAGAAGGACATGAAACAACTGCCAGAAAGATGAGTCAAAAGCAAATCGGATCGAGGTGGAGGAGCCCAAGGTGGACGTGTCACTCCGTCCCGATGCCATAAACTCTGGGCTGTTGAAATAAATTAAAGAAGATAGCAGTGTCCAGCTAAAATGTCCAATCCTGTCTGAACATAAAAAATTGTGTCATTGATCACAGATCATAGAATATAAAGTGCAGTAGGAGGCCCATTCAGCCCATCGAGTCTGCACCGGCACTTGGAAAGAGCACCCCATTTAAGTCCGCACGGTGGCACAGGGGGTTAGCCCGGTTGCCTCATGGCGCTGAGGTCCCAGGTTCGATCCTGGCTCTGGGTCACTGTCCATGTGGAGTTTGCACATTCTCCCCATGTTTGCGTGGGTTTAGCCTCCACAACCCAAAGATGTGTGGGTTAGGTGGATTGGCCATGCTAAATTGCCCCTTAATTGGAAAAAAAAAGGAATTGGGTATACTAAATTTATATTTTTAAAAAAAATTCAAGTCCACACTTCCAACCTATCCCTGTAAACCAGTAACCCCACCTGTCATTGGACCAATGACTCCCAAACTGTTGTTTGTGGGGGGAAAATTCTATAATGGCGGAATATCAAGAAACACAAATATTGACCTGAATTTGAAGACGGCGGTTGGGGGACTCCAGCTTCAGATCAGCCTCAAACCTTCCACATGTGTGCTGGCCGGGGAACGGCCACACATGCGCAGTTCGCTTCCTTCACATCTTCGGGGCCCTGCTCGCCTGCGGTGAAGAGCGGTCGACGCCAAAAGCGAATCTGAACTGGGGAGGCCATTACGAGTGAGCTATGGTAGAAATGCTGAACTAAAATTCTGCTTTGGAGTTTGCTGCAACCTCATATCGAGTCTCTCAGCTGTGTCTCAGGCAATACACTTTATGATTCTTTTGAAATTCAACTAATTCACAAAAGTTGAATAAATGTTAACATTTCTTAATGATAACAAATGTTACCTCGTCAACAAAGTTGATTAAGTATTGATCTTGTGATAGGTTGTCAAATATGTACAAATGTCATTCAGGTTGACCTTGCCAAAAACCCTTTCTATGGTGATAGTTTTAGGTTTCTATCTAAACAAGCAGAACATTGTATGTATGTTGACTACTGTAAAGACTAGGATTAACTATTATTGTTATCCCCGTGCCACCTATTGCCTAACAAATTTGTCATAATCTGTGACAGCCCCTTGAGTCTAAGCTAAACTAGGAGTCAGAGGGTAAAATTCACCGCCTTGCAATGTCCTGTGCCAATTTGGATGCCATGCTCCAGTCCCCGCACCTGTGGTGGCATGCAAAATTGGCATTTGCATGCATTTAAATCTGATTAGTGGGTTGGACACAGTATGCTCTGCCCTTCCACAATGCTCCACTCTTCTCAGGCGGAAGTCTTGCAGGCGTGAATTACTGCAAGTATTTACAAATGAGGACTGGGCACCATGGCCACGGAGGGGGAGCAGGATGCTAAAAAAACACTGATAAACTGTTGGAAACAGTCAGGCTTGCTAGGGGATGGCTACCCGTGCCAGGGACAGTAGCGGGTGATTTGGTGCCAAGTCTGTACACTTGGGGTGTTCCCCCTTGGGATTTGGGTGACTGGCTTAGTCCTCCATTACTGCAGTCTGTCTTTTAAATGCACCACTTTGGTCCTACTTACAGGCTGAGTGCTGCATGTGCCCATGAAATGCTCAGAAGGCCTCTGGTCATCTGGGAACCCACCAGGTGGAAATCCTCACACCTCAGCTGTATCTTCAAGGGCCAAGCTCAATCAGGAGCCCACCAGGTGTCGGCACTTCTCAGAAGTGCTGCCCCACTGCAGAGGAAGCAGGGGATCAACAGAACTCACCCCAAGCAGGGGACACCTGCACCATAGACTTTGGAACCCTCCCTGGTTCTCTGCCCCTCTCAGGGCAGAGGACTCACCAGTAACCCCCCACCCCTCTGGATCAAGTGCATGACCAGAGAGCTTGCGCACGTCCAGTCAGCCGGAGTGAGATATCAGCCAGAGTGAGGATATTGAGAATTTGGAGCTGAGAGGGAATTTAGCGCTGAGGGGAAAGAGATGCTCATCAACGTGAGTAGTGGAGAGGCGGACCTACAAGTTGCGGATGGATTCACTTTGGAGCATCCATGATGCTGAGGAAGTCGTGGATAGCACGGTCAGTGAGTTGGTCACTCCGCAGTTAAAAATTACTGTGGGAGATAGAAATGGGTGGCCACCAGACAGAGGAAGAGTAGGAAGGCAGTGCAGGTCCCCTGTGATCATCTCCCTCCGAAACAGATATACCATTTTGGATACTGTTGGGCGAGATGGCTCACACAGGAAGGTGGCAGCAGCCAGGTTCATGGATGGCAGAGCGATAGTGATTGGGGGACTCAATGGTAAGGGGAATAGACCGGTATTTCTGCGGACGCAAAGAAGACTCGAGGATGGTACGTTGCCTCCCTGGTGCAAGGATCAAGGATATCCCGGAGCGGCTGCAGGACATTCTGGAAGGGGAGGGTGAAGAGCCATCTGTTAAGGTGCATATTGGCACCAACGAGAGAGGTAAAAAATGTGCTGAGGTTCTACAAGCTAAATTAGGGAGATAGGAGTTAAACTAAAAAGTAGGACCACAAAGGTAGTAATCTCAGGATTGCTACCAGTGCCATGTGCTAGTCAGAGTAGGAATGTCAGGATAGATAAGATGAATGCATGGCTTGAGAGATGGTGCGTGAGGGAGGGGTTCAAATTCTTGGGACATTGGAACCGGTTCTGTGGGAAGTGGGACCAGTACAAACCGGACGGTCTGCACCTGGGCAGGACTGGAACCAATATCCACGGGGGAATGTTTGTGAGTGCTGTTGAAGAGGATTTAAACTAATGTATCGGGGGTGGAATCCGATGCAGGAAGTCAGAGGGAAGTAAAGTGGGGACAGAAAGAAAAGACAGTAAGGGGAAACATGAAAGGCAGAGAAACCAAAGTCAAAAATCAAAAAAGGTCACAGTACAGAGTATAAAGACTGTGGAGAACTCAGTGAAGGGATCCAATAAGGCCAAAACAAATAAACACAGGGAGGGTGTACAAAGCATGACCGGACAGATGTTATGAGAAAGCAGGGCAGAGAGCAAGGGAAGTCGAGATTAAACTGCATTTATTTCAATGTAAGAGGCCTGGCGGGCAAGGCAGCTGAACCCAAGGCATGGAAGGGTACATGGGACTGGAATATTATAGCTACAACTGAAATATGGCTAAGGGAGGGGCAGGGCTGGCAACTCAACGTTCCACGGTACAGATGCTACAGGAAAAATAGAACAGGAGGTAAGAGAGGAGGGGGAGTTGTGCTTTTGATTTGGGAGAATATCACGGCAGTACCTGAGAGTTCACCCACTAAGCCTATTTGGGGAGAACTGAAAAATAAGAAGGAGAGATCACTTTGATAGGATTATGCAACAGGCCCCCAAATAGTCAGCAGGAAATTGAGGAGCAAATGTGAAAGGAAATTACAGATAGCTGCAAGAAAGATAGCGTGGTGGTAATAGTTGGGGACTTTAACTTTCCAAACATTGACTGGGACAGCCGTAGCATTAGGGGCTTGGATGGAGAGATATTTGTTGAGTGCATTCAAGAAGAATTTCTCAATCAGTGTGTGGATGGCCAGACTAGAGAGGGGGCAAAACGTGACCACCTCTTGGGAAGTAAGGAAGGGCAGGTGACAGAAGTGTTGGTGAGGAGGGGTGGCATGTGGCACAGTGGGTAGCACCGAGACTATGGCACTGAGGACCCGGCCCTGGGCCATTGTCCGTGTAGAGTTTGTACATTCTTCACGTGCCTGCGTCGTTTCACCCCCACAACCCAAAGATGCGCTGGTTAGGTGAATTGGCCACACTAAATTGCCCCTTAATTGGAAAAAAAAAATAATTGGGTACTCTAAATTTACAAAGAAAAAACGTGCGCAGCATGGTAGCACAAGTGGATAGCATTGTGGCTTCACAGCGCCAGAGTCCCAGGTTCGATTCCCCACTGGGTCTGCACGTTCTCCCCGTGTCTGCGTGGGTTTCCTCCGGCTGCTCCAGTTTCCTCCCACAGTCTAAAGACGTGCAGGTCAGGTGGATTAGCCATGATAAATTGCTCTTAGTGACCAAAAAGGTTAGGAGGGGTTATTCGGTTACAGGGATAGGGTGGACGTGATAGCTTATGTGGGTCGGTGCAGACTCAATGGGCCGAATGGCCTCCTTCTGCACTGTATGTTCTAAATGTTAGTGAGGGAACACTTTGGGGATCAGTGACCATAATTCTATTAGTTTTAAGATAGCTATGGAGAATGATAGGTCTGGCCCAAAATTTTAAATTCTAAATTGGGGCAAGGCCAATTTTGATGATATCAGACAGGAACTTTTAAAAGTTGATTGGGGGAGCCTGTTGGCAGGCAAAGGGATGGCTGATAAGTGGGAGGCTTTCAAAAGTGTGTGAACCAGGGCTCAGGGTAAGCACATTCCTTTTAGAGTGAAGGGCAAGGCTGGTAGAAGTAGGGAACGCTGGATGACTCAGAATATTGAGGCCCTGGTCAAAACGAAGAAGGAGGCATGTGACATGCTGGGATTTTTAAAAATTATTTTTTATAAATTTAGAGTACCCAATTCATTTTTTCCAATTATGGGGGAATTTAGCATGTTCAATCCACGTACCTTGCACATCTTTGGATTGTGGGGGCGAAACCCACACAAACACGGGGAGAATGTGCAAACACCACACGGACAGTGACCCAGAGCCGGGATCAAACCTGGGACCTCGACACCGTGAGACTGCAGTGCTACCACTGCGCCACCGTGCTGCCGATCGGCAGCTGGGATGAAGTGAATCCCTTAAAGAGTATAGAGGTTGTCGGAATAGAGTTAAGAGAGAAATAAGGAGAGCAAAAAGGGGACATGAGATTGTTTTGGCAGATAAGGCAAAGGAGAATCCAGCGAGCTTCCACAAATACATATAGGGCAAAATAGGAGCTAGGGAGAGAGTAGGGCCTCTTAAGGATCTACAAGGTCATCTATGTGCGGATCCACAAGAGATGAGGGAGACTCTAAATGAATATTTCTCATTAGTATTTACTGTTGAGAAAGGCAAAGATGTTAGGGAACTTGGGGAAATAAATAGTGATGCCTTGAAGCGTGTACATGTTACAGAGAAGGAGGTGCTGGAAGTCTTAAAGCCCTTCAGGGTAGATAAATCCCCAGGACCTGATGGAATGTATCCCAGGACGTTGTGGGAGGCTAGGGAGGAAATTGCGGGTCCACTAGCAGAGATATTTGAATCATCAACAGCTACAGGTGAGGTGCCTGAAGATTGGAGCGTAGCAAATGTTATGCCTTTGCTTCAGGGAAATGCGTGGGAACTATAGACCGGTGAGCCTAACATCTGTGGTGGGTAAGTTGTTGGAAGGTATACTGTGAGACAGGATCTATGGTATTTAGAGAGGCAAGGACTAATGAGGGACAGTCAGCATGGTTTTGTGAGTGGGGAATCATGTCTCACAAATTAGATTGTGTTTTTGGAAGGGGTAACTAAGAAGGGAGATGAGGACAGTGCATTGAATGTATCTACATGGACTTTAGCAACACGGTATCGCATGGTAAGTTGTTGCATAAGGTTAAATCTCACAGGAGGCAGGGTGGGGTTGCCAATTAGTTTCAAAATTGGCTTGACGACAGAAGACAAGACGTGGTTGTAGAGGGTTGTTTTTCAAACTGAGGCCTGTGACCAGCAGTGTGCCTCAGGGATCAGTGCTGGGTCCACTGTTATTTGTTATTTATATTAATGATTTAGATGAGAATTTAGGAGGCATGGTTAGTAACTTTGCTGATAACACCAACATTGGTGGCATAGAGCACAGTGAAGAATGTTATCTCGGATTGCAATGGGACCTTCATCAATTGGGCCAGCGGGCCAATGAATGGCAGATGCAGTTTAATTTAGATAAATGTGAGGTGATGCATTTTGGTAGATCGAATCGGGGCAGTATGATGATATGCATAAGAAATTGTGTAAACAGCAATGTATACGACCTCCAACCAGTAGGTGGCAGTAGAGAACAACAACGTGACACTGTTACCTCAGGGAGTTTGGAGATAGTAATTGTAGTGGTTAGTCATATTTGTTGTAGCTCTTAGATAGTTTATAATAGTTTGTGGTTTTTGATATTTTTCTAATGTTATCTAACCCACGTAATTATTTAAGACATTTAACTAGTCAAGAACTAGACATTCTCCTGTGCCTGTTTCCCACCGGCCAAGCAGCAGAACGTAACATGGTATCAGGAATGCCTTCTGAAGATCTAACAAGATACCAGGATTTGTTTTGAAGATTCAAAAAGACAAAGATAACTGAGAAGAAAGAAGAAAAAGAATTTCTGCTAACCACGTACATTACTGGCAAATCTCACTTAACGCACTATTAGGTCTCGAAGTCCAGGATGGAAGGTCTGAAGACACCACACCAGCTTCAAGTCACTGGTAATGTAGATACGAATTGGTGCACTTTTAAACAGCAATTTACACTCACACTCTACGTAACAACTCTAGGCCTTCAGGCACAACCGGGCAAATGGAAAATAGCGTTGCTGCTCACTGTAGCAGGTCCACAGGCGATATAAATCTTTAACACCTCCGTTTTCGATAATGAATCTGGTAAGAACAACTTCGCTGAAGTTGTGAAACACATTGATCGGCACTGCACACCAAAAAAAACCCGAAACATTTGAGCGCTATGTTTTTCGCACGCATACACAGCAGGCAGGTGAATCGTTCAACAGCTTTTAACAGACTTGCGGTTGAAGGCTCAGACATATAATTTTACAACTTTGCAAGCATCGATGATCCGCGATCAAATCATGTTCGGGATTAGCAATGACAAAGTTCGGGAGAGATTGTTGAGGGAGAATGAACTCCATCTTGATAATGCCATTAATATTTGCCATTCCAGGAGCTAGCTGCGCAGCAGATTAGCACTCGAAACTTGAAGAATTTTGGCACGATGACCGGAGAGGCAGCCAACGCCATTAGTGTAGTCACACTCTAAGGCAAAATGTGTTCCCAACAGCGGTGGCCATTTTAAACAGGCATCCAAAACCACCATTTTGTGCAAGCAATGCGGCAACAAGCATTTGCAAAGCAATGTCCAGCATTTTGAAAAATCTGTTCCAAATGCAAAGTCAAAAATCACTTTGCCAAACAATGTTTTTCAAATATAGAAATCAGAACTACCAAATCCAATCAACCTGATTAATGAGATAAATCTCAAAGACACATTTTTCGTAGCTATGATTTCCAGTGAAGATAAGCCTTGTCACAGCATACAAGCAGAAAAGGTTTAAATCAAATTTCCAGTAATAGCGATGCAAATACAAGTGTTCAAAAAAAGATAACTGGACAGTTCCTCTGATGATTAATAAAACATAAATCAATGTTAAACCCCAAAATGTATCATGGAGTTCACTTGAGCCACGACTTTTACTAGATTGTGGTATGGGGAACACACGGATCACACTGTAGGTGTGGTACATCAAACATCTAACAGTATATTTTGAAGCAAAACAATGTTTATTCTATGAACTCACACCTTTTTAAAACATACAGTGAACATCTGAGCAACCATCAATTCAAATAAAACTCCCAAAGACTACAACACTAAGTAATCCTTAAACTTTCCTTTTAACATCCATATGACAAAAAAAAACTTTTAACAGAAGCACATCAGGTCTAAATTCACTACTGAGAACAGTTAACATTCTGAATTCACCAAATGATCACGAGATAGTCTTTACATGGCAGATAGAACAACATTACACCTTCTTTGGCTGGCTGCAGCTCCAACACTAAAACAAAACCAAAAAACACAGACACACGCAAGCTTTTCTCAAAGTGAAACTAAATGCTGACAGACAGCCCAGCTCCACCCACACTCTGACATCACTGCAGTAATAAATATCCATGTTTTAAATGTACTCTCACATGACACCTCCTCCCAAGAAAAAAAAAAACCATCAACATCAAGATGGTTTCATTTTTCACCTTTTCACTTTCCTTTAAGAAATGCACACGGTAAATATACTTTTTCGTTTCAAAGAACAACACACGCAAACAGGTATAACAATATAGTCCATTTTTTTGGTCTTCTTCCTCCAACTGGAATCCCTCTCCATTGACAGTCTCTTTGAACAAGAAGGTCTCTGCATGATCCATCCATTCCTCTATGCCTCGGCATGTCTCTTTAAAGTCAGATATTTTAGTTCAATCTGATCAGTGAATCCCTTATAATTCTCCAACACAGGAGCATTGGTTATCACAGCTTTCAGGCAGTCAAATGACTGTTGAAACTTTGCTGTCCACTGACATTTTCGACGTTTCTTCAGTAAGTCCATCAGTGGAGCAACCACGCTACAAAGATTTTGAACAAATGTTCAATCAAATCCACTCATGCCAAGAAATCACATTATTACCCTTTGTTTTGAGGGTATCGGAAACTCCTCAATAACTTGTTTTCACATCCGGTGGGCCCATTCAAACCTGTCCAATTCTATGGCCAAGGAAATTGACTTGCGATTTTCCAAATTCACTTTTGGCTAGGTTTACCACCAAACCCGCCTCCTGAAGTCGATCGAATAATTCCATCAGAAGTTTTAATTGTTCTTTCTATATCTGGCTGAAAATTACCAGATCGTTGATGAATACCGCACAATTGGGTAATGCTGAAACAATTTTGTTAGTTAATCATTGAAATGTGGCTGGGGCGTTTTTCATGTCAAATGGCATAACTTTGAATTGGTATATACCATCTGGAGTCACAAAAGCTGAAATTGCCTTCGCGCTTTCAGATAAAGGTACCTGCCAGTAACCTTTAAGTAAATCCAGTTTGGAAATAAAAGTTGATTGTCCCAATTTCTCAATGCAATCCTCCAAACGTGGGATAGGATAAGAGTCCATTCTTGTAACTGCATTAACCTTTCTATAGTCCACACACAACCGTTGGGTACCGTCTGGTTTTGGTACCATCACTCTGGGTGAGCTCCATTGGCTGCAACCCACTTCAATTATGCCATTTTTAAGCATACTCTCAATCTCTTTGTTAACCTGTGCCAATTTTAAAGGGTTAAGTCTACATGGATGATGTTTGATTGGAACAGCATTTCCCACATCTACATCATGTATAGCCATTTTAGTACCTCCCAATTTATCTCTACAAACTTGCCCATGTGATGTCAATAACTCTTTCAGGTCAGTTCATTTTCCCTGCGGAAGGTAACTCAACAATTTATCCCAATTTTTAAGAACATCCTCGTTTTCCAATTTAATTTATGGGATGTCAAATTCAAAATCATCTGGATTTGGTTTGTCACTTTGAATTAGAATCATTAAAACCTTCTCCTTTTTCTCTCCTTCCCTTTCAAAGTACCTTTTAAGCATATTCACATGACACACTCGATGAGATTTCCTTCTATCCGGTGTTCATACTACATAATTCTCCTCACTTAATTTCCTTTCAATCTGATAAGGTCCACAAAACCTTGCTTTTAAAAGTTCACCTACCACTGGAAACAATACTAAAACTTTATCTCCACTGGCAAAACTACGAACTTTGGATTTCTTGTCCGTTTCCTGTTTCATCACATGTTATGCAACTTTTAAATGTTGTCAAGCCAATTCACCTGCTCTATTTAATCGTTCCCTAAAATTTGATGTGTAATCCAATAATGTAAGTTCTGAGTTCTCACTCGCCAATTTTTCCTTAATCAATTTAATTGGTCCTCTTACCTCATGACCAAAAATTAGTTCAAAAGGACTAAATTTGGTTGACACATTTGGTGCATCCCTAATTGCAAACAGTACGAATGGAATTCCTTGATCCAAATCCTCTGGATAATCTTGACAATAAGCCCTCAACATTGTCTTTAATGTCTGATGCCACCTTTCTAATGCTCCCTGCGATTCTGGATGGTACACAGTTGATTTAAATTGTTTTATTTCTAAGCTATCCATAGCTTCTTTGAATAACCTTAATGCAAAATTCAATCCTTGATCCGATTGTATTTCTGTGGGTAGTCCATATCTAGTAAAAAATGTAAGTAACTCCTCCACTATATTTTTAGCTGTAATATTACATACTGGAATGGCCTCTGCAAACCAGGTAGACACATCCATTATAGTCAAAAGATATTGATTCACACTTTTCGTTTTCGGAAGCGGTCCTATGCAATCAATTAAGACCCTTGTAAAAGGTTCCTCAAATGCTGGAATGGGTATTAAGGGCACTGGTTTTATCACTGCTTGAGATTTCCCTATCACTTGACATGTGTGACATGAGTGACAAAATTTAACTACATCTTTATGTAGTCCAGGCCAATAAAAATGTTTTTGGATTTTAGCTTGCGTTTTTCTTATTCCCAAATGACCTCCCACTGGTACCTCATGTGCAACTCGCAACACCTCCTTTCTATACCCTACCGGCAATACTACTTGATGAACTTCTGCCCACTTTTCATCCGCCTGTAGATGTAAAGGTCTCCATTTTCTCATCAAGACATTACTTTTACGGTAATAACACTCTGGTATACACTCAGATTCCTCTTCCGTGTATGCTTTCTGATACATCCGTTTCATTTCTATATCTTTTTGTTGTAACTCCACCAATTTTCCTGAACTAAAAATATCCACCTCATCCTGCAACTGTTCTTTTCCTTTTTCAACCATCTGATCAAAAATCGTTTCTGATAATTGAACTTCAACTTCATCTACAATCTTTGATTTCTCCTCTTGTCTTAACCTGTGACTTTGTGACCTTGTCACTACACAATCCGGAAAAATCCCAGGATATTCGTCCTTCAACACTTCAGTTGTCTGATTTTCCACTGGCTTATCAACCACAGTAGGCATCACTCCCACCTGCGATCCAGCTATATCTTTACCCAAGATAAACTGTATTCCTGGACAAGATAGTTTCTCTATTGCTCCTACTGCCACTTCACCACTCTTCACTGGACTTTCCAACCTTACCCTATATAATGGAACACTATTCTTCTCACCCTGAATTCCACATATTACCACCTTTTCTGGCAATATTCTTCCCAAACTACACAACTCCTCATCTCTTACCATTAAAGATTGACTAGCTCCCATATATCTTAAAATTAGAACATAGAACATAGAACATTACAGCGCAGTACAGGCCCTTCGGCCCTCGATGTTGCGCCGACCTGTGAAACCACTCTAAAGCCCTTATCGTCCATATGTCTATCTAATGACCATTTGAATGCCCTTAGTGTTGGCGAGTCCATTACTGTTGCAGGCAGGGCATTCCACGCCCTTACTGCTCTCTGAGTAAAGAACCTACCTCTGACATCTGTCCTATATCTATCTCCCCTCAATTTAAAGCTATGTCCCCTCGTGCTAGACATCACCATCTGAGGAAAAAGGCTCTCACTGTCCACCCTATCCAATCCTCTGATCATCTTGTATGCCTCAATTAAGTCACCTCTTAACCTTCTTCTCTCTAATGAAAACAGCCTCAAGTCCCTCAGCCTTTCCTCATAAGATCTTCCCTCCATACCAGGCAACATTCTGGTAAATCTCCTCTGCACCCTTTCCAATGCTTCCACATCCTTCCTATAATGCGGCGACCAGAATTGCACGCAATACTCCAAATGCGGCCACACCAGAGTTTTGTACAGCTGCAACATGACCTCATGGCTCCGAAACTCAATCCCTCTACCAATAAAAGCTAACACACCATACGCCTTCTTAACAACCCTCTCAACCTGGGGGGCAACTTTCAGGCATCTATGTACATGGACCCCGAGATCTCTCTGCTCATCCACACTGCCAAGAATCTTACCATTAGCCCAGTACTCTGTCTTCCTGTTATTCCTTCCAAAATGAATCACCTCACACTTTTCTGCATTAAACTCCATTTGCCACCTCTCAGCCCAGCACTGCAGCTTATCTATGTCCCTCTGTAACTTGTAACATCCTTCCGCACTGTCCACAACTCCACCGACTTTAGTGTCATCTGCAAATTTACTCACCCATCCTTCTACGCCCTCCTCCAGGTCATTTATAAAAATGACAAACAGCAGTGGCCCCAAAACAGATCCTTGTGGTACACCACTAGTAACTGGACTCCAGTCTGAACATTTCCCATCAACCACCACCCTTTGTCTTCTTCCAGCTAGCCAATTTCTGATCCGAACTGCTAAATCACCCTGAATCCCATGCCTCCGTATTTTCTGCAGTAGCCTACCATGGGGAACCTTATCAAACGCTTTACTGAAATCCATATACACCACATCAACTGCTTTCCTTTCATCCACTTGTTTGGTCACCTTCTCAAAGAACTCAATAAGGTTTGTGAGGCACGACCTACCCTTCACAAAACCGTGTTGACTATCTCTAATCAAATTATTCCTTTCCAGATGATTATACATCCTATCTCTTATAAATCTTTCCAAGATTTTGCCCACAACAGAAGTAAGGCTCACTGGTCTATAGTTACCGGGGTTGTCTCTACTCCCCTTCTTGAACAAGGGGACAACATTTGCTATCCTCCAGTCTTCTGGCACTATTCCTGTAGACAAAGATGACTTAAATATCAAAGCCAAAGACGCAGCAATTTCCTCCCTAGTTTCCCAGAGAATCCTAGGATAAATCCCATCCGGCCCATGGGACTTATCTATTTTCACTCTTTCCAGAATTGCTAACACCTCCTCCTTATGAACCTCCAGCCCTACAAGTCTAGTAGCCTGAATCTCAGTATTCTCCTCAACAACATTGCCCTTTTCCTGTGTGAATACTGACGAAAAATATTCATTTTGCACCTCTCCAATCTCCTCGGACTCCAAGCACAACTTCCCGCTACTGTCCTTGACTGGCCCTACTCTTACCCTAGTCATTTGTTTCTTCCTGACATATCTATAGAAAGCTTTAGGGTTATCCTTGATCCTACCTGCCAAAGACTTCTCATGTCCCCTCCTGGCTCTTCTTAGCTCTCTCTTTAGGTCCTTCCTAGCTAACTTGTAACTCTCGAGCGCCCTAACTGAACCTTCATGTCTCATCTTTACGTAAGCCTCCTTCTTCCTCTTGACAAGTGTTTCGACTGCTTTAGTAAACCACGGTTCTCTTGCTCGACCACTTCCTCCCTACCTGACAGGTACATACTTATCAAGGACATGCAGTAGCTGTTCCGTGAACAAGCTCCACATTTCCATTGTGCCCATCCCCTGCAGTTTTCCACTCCATCCAATGCATCCTAAGTCTTGCCTCATCGCATCATAATTGCCTTTCCCCCAGATAAAGCTCTTGCCCTGCGGTATATACCTATCCCTTTCCATCACTAAAGTAAACTTAATCGAATTGTGGTCACTGTCACCAAAGTGCTCACCTACCTCCAAATCTAACACCTGTCCTGGTTCATTACCCAGTACCAAATCCAATAAGGCCTCTCCTCTTGTTGGCCTATCTACATACAGTGTCAGGAAACCCTCCTGCACACATTGGACAAAAAACAGACCCATCTAAAGTACTCGAACTATAGCGTTTCCAGTCAATATTTGGAAAGTTAAAGTCCCCCATAACAACTACCTTGTTGCTTTCACTCCAATCCATAATCATCTTCGCAATCCTTTCCTCTACATCTCTGGAACTTTTTGGAGGCCTATAGAAATCTTTGGATCCTCGCTGTCTTCAGGGGATGTCCCGGAGGACTGGAGAATAGCCAATGTTGTTCCCCTGTTTAAGAAGGGTAGCAAGGATAATCCCGGGAACTACAGGCCGGTGAGCCTTACTTCAGTGCTAGGGAAATTACTGGAGAGAATTCTTCGAGACAGGATCTACTCCCATTTGGAATCAAATGGACGTATTAGCGAGAGGCAGCATGGTTTTGTGAAGGGGAGGTCGTGTCTCACTAACTTGATAGAGTTTTTCGAGGAGGTCTCTAAGATGATTGATGCAGGTAGGGCAGTAGATGTTGTCTATATGGACTTCAGTAAGGCCTTTGACAAGGTCCCTCATGGTAGACTAGTACAAAAGGTGAAGTCACACGGGATCAGGGGTGAGCTGGCAAGGTGGATACAGAACTGGCTGGGCCATAGAAGGCAGAGAGTAGCAATGGAGGGATGCTTTTCTAATTGGAGGGCTGTGACCAGTGGTGTTCCACAGGGATCAGTGCTGGGACCTTTGCTCTTTGTAGTATATATAAATGATTTGGAGGAAAATGTAACTGGTCTGATTGGTAAGTTTGCAGACGACACAAAGGTTGGTGGAATTGCGGATAGCAATGAGGACTGTCGGATACAGCAGGATTTAGATTGTCTGGAGACTTGGGCGGAGAGATGGCAGATGGAGTTTAATCTGGACAAATGTGAGGTAATGCATTTTGGAAGGTCTAATGCAGGTAGGGAATATACAGTGAATGGTAGAACCCTCAAGAGTATTGAAAGTCAAAGAGATCTAGGAGTACAGGTCCACAGGTCATTGAAAGGGGCAACACAGGTGGAGAAGGTAGTCAAGAAGGCATACGGCATGCTTGCCTTCATTGGCCGGGGCATTGAGTATAAGAATTGGCAAGTCATGTTGCAGCTGTATAGAACCTTAGTTAGGCCACACTTGGAGTATAGTGTTCAATTCTGGTCGCCACACTACCAGAAGGATGTGGAGGCTTTAGAGAGGGTGCAGAAGAGATTTACCAGAATGTTGCCTGGTATGGAGGGCATTAGCTATGAGGAGCAGTTGAATAAACTCGGTTTGTTTTCACTGGAACGAAGGAGGTTGAGAGGAGACCTGATAGAGGTATACAAAATTATGAGGGGCATAGACAGAGTGGATAGTGAGAGGCTTTTCCCCAGGGTAGAGGGGTAAATTACTAGGGGGCATAGGTTTAAGGTGAGAGGGGCAAGGTTTAGAGTAGATGTACGAGGCAAGTTTTTTACGCAGAGGGTAGTGGGTGCCTGGAACTCGCTACCTGAGGAGGTAGTGGAAGCAGGGACGATAGGGACATTTAAGCGGCATCTTGACAAATATATGAATAGGATGGGAATAGAAGGATTCGGACCCAGTGTAGAAGATTGTAGTTTAGTCGGGCAGCATGGTCGGCACGGGCTTGGAGGGCCGAAGGGCCTGTTCCTGTGCTGTACATTTCTTTGTTCTTTGTTGTTTTTTCTATAGAAAACCCCTTACAGGGTGACCTCTCCTTTCTTGTTTCTAACCTCAGCCCATACTACCTCAGTAGACGGGTCCTCATCAAACCTCCTTTCTGCCACCGTAATACTGTCCTTGACTAACAATGCCACCCGTCCCCCTCTTTTACCACCTTCCCTGAGCTTACTGAAAAATCTAAACCCCGGCACCTGCAACAACCATTCCTGTCCCTGCTCTATCCATGTTTCCGAAATGGCCACAACATCGAAGTCCCAGGTACCACCCAAGGCCGCAAGTTCACCCACCTTATTCTGGATGCTCCTGGCATTGAAGAAGGCACACTTTAAACCACCTTCCTGCCTGCCGGTACACTCCTGCAACTTTTAAAACCTTACTCATGACCTCACTACTCTCAACCTCCTGTATACTGGAACAACAGTTCAGGTTCCCAAGCCCCTGCTGAACTAGTTTAAACCCTCCTGAAGAGCATTAGCAAATTTCCCCCCCAGGATATTGGTACCCCTCTGGTCCAGGTGTAGACCATCCCGTTTGTAGAGGTCCCACCGACCCCAGAATGAGCCCCAGTTATCCAGAAATCTGAAACCCTCCCTCCTGCACCATCCCTGTAGCCACGTGTTCAACTCCTCTCTCCCCCTATTCCTCGTCTCGCTATCACGTGGCACGGGTAACAACCCAGAGATAATAACTCTGTTTGTCCTAGATCTAAGTTTCCACCCAGCTCCCTGAATTCCTGCCTTACATCCCTATCCCTTTTCCTACCTATGTCGTTGGTACCTATGTGGACCACGACTTGGGGCTGCTCCCCCTCCCCCTTAAGGATCCCGAAAACACGAAAATTGTGACTTCTTTACATGCTCCTCCTGATACACATAAGTAAACTTTACCCACACAAGTAAATTCTTTGAAGAGATCTGGCACCTTCTTATCAATCACCTCTTGATCAGGCTGTACAATCTTTTGCACCTCCTTTGCTTCACTTGGGCTTTCCTTCACCACTTTAACAATCATAAGAACATAAGAACTAGGAGCAGGAGTAGGCCATCTTGCCCCTCGAGCCTGCTCCGCCATTCAATGAGATCATGGCTGATCTTTTGTGGACTCAGCTCCACTTTCCGGCCCGAACACCATAACCCTTAATCCCTTTATTCTTCAAAAAACTATCTATCTTTATCTTAAAAACATTTAATGAAGGATCGTCTACTGCTTCACTGGGCAAGGAATTCCATAGATTCACAACCCTTTGGGAGTAGAAGGTCCTCCTAATCTCAGTCCTAAATCTACTTCCCCTTATTTTGAGGCTATGCCCCCTAGTTCTGCTTTCACCAGCCAGTGGAAACAACCTGCCCGCATCTATCCTATCTATTCCCTTCATAATTTTATATATTTCTATAAGATCCCCCCTCATCCTTCTAAATTCCAGCGAGTACAGTCCCAGTCTACTCAACCTCTACTCGTAATCCAACCACTTCAGCTCTGCGATTAACCTAGTGAATCTCCTCTACACACCCTCCAGTGTCAGTACGTCCTTTCTCAAGTAAGGAGGCAAAAACTGAACACAATACTCCAGGTGTAGCCTCACTAACACCTTATACAATTGCAGCATAACCTCCCTAGCCTTAAACTACATCACTCTAGCAATGAAGGACAAAATTCCATTCGCCTTCTTAATCACCTGTTGCACGAATAAACCAACTTTTTGCCACTCATGCACTAGCACAACCAGGTCTCTCTGCACAGCAGCATGATTTAATATTTTATCATTTAAATAATAATCCCTTTTGCTGTTATTCCTACCAAAATGGATAACCTCACATTTGTCAACATTGTATTCCATCTGCCAGACCCTAGCCAATTCACTTAGCCTATCCAAATTCCTCTGCAGACTTCCAGGATCCTCTGCACTTTTTGCTTTACCAGTCATCTGAGTGCCGTCTGCAAACTTGGACACATTGCCCTTTGTCCCCAACTCCAAATCAACTATGTAAATTGTGAACAATTGTGGGCCCAACACTGATCCCTGAGGGACACCACTAGCTACTGATTGCCAACCAGAGAAACACCCATTAGTCCCCACTCTTTGCTTTCTATTAATTAACCAATCCTCTATCCATGCTCCTCCTTTCCCCTTAATGCCATGCATCTTTATCTTATGCAGCAACCTTTTGTGTGGCACCTTGTCAAAGGCTTTCTGGAAATCCAGATATACCACATCCATTGGCTCCCCATTATCTACCGCACTGGTAATGTCCTCAAAAACTTCCACAAAATTAGTTAGGCACGACCTGCCCTTTATGAACCCATGCTGCGTCTGCCCAATGGGACAATTTCCATCCAGATGCCTCGCTATTTCTTCCTTGATGTTAGATTCTAGCATCTTCCCTACTACTGAAGGTAAGCTCACTGGCCTATAATTACCCGCTTTCTGCCGACCTCCTTTTTTAAACAGTGGTGTCACGTTTGCTAATTTCCAATCCGCCGGGACCGCCCCAGAGCCTAGTGAATTCTGGTAAATTATCACTAGTGTATTTGCAATTTCCCTAGCCATCTCTTTTAGCACTCTGGGGTGCATTCCATCAGGGCTAGGAAACTTGTTTACCTTTAGCCCCATTAGCTTGCCCATCACTATCTCCTTAGTGAAAACAATCCTCTCAAGGTCCTCACCTATCATAGCCTCATTTCTATCAGTCACTGGCATGTTATTTGTGTCTTCCACTGTGAAGACCGACCCAAAAAACCTCTTCAGTTCCTCAGCCATTTCCTCATCGTCCATTATTAAATCTCCCTTCTCATCCTCTAAAGGACCAATGTTTACCTTAGCCACTCTTTTTTGCTTTATATATTTGTCGAAACTTTTACTATCTGTTTTTATATTCTGAGCAAGTTTACTCTCATAATCTATCTTACTCTTCTTTATAGCTTTTTTAGTAGCTTTCTGTTGCCCCCTAAAGATTTCCCAGTCCTCTAGCCTCCCACTAATCTTTGCCACTTTGTATGCTTTTTCCTTCAATTGATACTCTCCCTTATTTCCTTAGATATCCACGGTAGATTTTCCCTCTTTCTACCGTCCTTCATTTTTGTTGGTATAAACCTTTGCTGAGCACTGTGAAAAATTGCTTGCAAGGTTCTCCACTGTTCCTCAACTGTTTCACCATAAAGTCATTGCTCCCAGTCTGCCTTAGCTAGTTCTTCTCTCATCCCATTGTAATCTCCTTTGTTTAAGCACAAAACACAAGTGTTTGATTTTACCTTCTCACCCTCCATCTGTATTTTAAATTCCACCATATTGTGATCACTCCTTCTGAGAGGATCCCTAACTATGAGATCATGAATCAATCATAGATTTCATAGAATTTACAGTGCAGGTGGCCATTCGGCCCATCTAGTCTGCACCAGCTCTTGGAAAGAGCACCTTACCCAAGGTCAACAACTCCACCCCATCCCCATAACCCAATAACCCCACCCAACACTAAGGACAATTTTGGACACTAAGGGCAATTTATCATGGCCAATCCACCTAACCTGCACATCTTTGGACTGTGGGAGGAAACCGGAGCACCCGGAGGAAACCCACGCACACACAGGGAGGATGTGCAGACTCCGCACAGACAGTGGCCCAAGCCGGAATCGAACCTGGGACCCTGGAGCTGTGAAGCAATTGTGCTACCACAATGCTACCGTGCTGCCCCCAAACTGTTTCACCATAAATCCTGTCTCTTTACACAGGACCAGATCTAGGCCCGCTTGTTCCCTCGTAGATTCCATTACATACTGTTCTAGGAAACTATCGCCGATACATTCTATAAACTCCTCCTCAAGGGTGCCTTGACCGACCTGGTTAAACCAATCGACCAAACCCCACTGTCTTATCCTGTTTTCCCATATCAGCCTTCCCAGTGTTTTTCTTCAACCACCAACACTGTAACTTTACATGGCCTAGTTTATTACAGTAAAAACATTTGAAACTTTTTATTTCTTTTCTACCCTCCTGGATTTTTAAAAAAATCTGCGGTATACTCTCCTTATTATCTCCCATCAGATCACCTTTGCCTCTACCACTTGAGTATTTCTCCTTTCCCCAGTTTCTATCCCTCACAGGCTGAATCTGATGTCGGAAACCAAGCTTTGATTTATGAACTAATTCATAATCATCTGCCATTTCTGCTGCTAATCTCGCAGTTTTAACCCTCTGCTCTTCCACATGAGTTCTCAGTACATCAAGAATTGAATTTTTAAACTTCTCCAAAAGTATAATTTCTCTGAGAGCTTCATACGTTTGGTCTATTTTCAAAGCCCTTATCCACATATCAAAATTACTGTTTGATTCTTTCAAGCTCCATGTATGTTTGACCAAATTCTTTCCTTGAATTTCTAAACTTTTGTCTGTAGGTTTCAGGAACTAGTTCATACGTCTCAGATACCTCCTACGGTAGTGATGCAAACACTTCACTAGCCCTACCTACCAGCTTTGTATGAATTAGTCATACCCACATGTCCTGTGGCCATTTCATTTGTTTATCCACCTTCTGAAATGAAATGAAAAAGGCTTCTACCTCCTTCTCGTCAAACCTTGGCAATGCTTGGACATATTTAAATAGATCCCCACCAAGCCTTTGACTTTGACGCACTTTCTCTTCATCCTCATCACTATCCTCAAACTGTACATTTCCCTTTCAATCCTCCAATTTTAACTGACTGTCATGTTTCATGGCCATTTTCCAAAGTTCAAACTCGCTCTTTTTCTTTTTCTTCTCTCTCTTTTTCTTTTTCCTCTTTATCTCTTTCGTACTCAAGCTGCTTTAATTCTTTCTCTTGTTCCATTTGTTTAATTTGTAACTGAATTTTTGCCATTTCCAATGAGTCAGACTGTATCTCAGGCAATTTTAAATGCTTAGCCACCACCATAATTATCTCATCTTTTCGCATTTTGTCAGGTAATGTTAACCGCAATGTTTTTTGCCAAATCTAACAGTCTGCTTTTAGTCTCTGTCCTTAAGGTCCTGCGTATGACCGTCTCCATCCCAAAAACTTCAGAACCTCTGAAAGAGCCATTGTCCACAACACACTCCCTACTTAAACTGAAATACCATACCTGAAAAGGAACCACAATATGCTCCCCCCTCACTGTCTTTAAGTTCACTAAGCCAATCCAATAGGTAGACTTTCATTCCCCTCGAGCCCCCAATTTGTTATGGGCCAGAGTTTAGAGAACCCCAAAATGTATCATGGAGTTCACCTGACCCACGTCTTTTACTAGGTTGTGGTATGGGGAGCACACGGCTCACTCTACAGATGTGGTGCAACAGGCATCTAACAGTATTTTTCAAAGCAAAACAATGTTTATTCTATGAACTCAGTTCACCTTTTTAAAACATACAGTGAACATCTTAGCAACCATCAATTCAAATACAACCCCCAAAGACTACAACACTAAGTAATCCTTAAACTTTCCTTTTAACATCCATATGACAAAAAAAAACTTTTAACAGAAGCACATCAGGTCTAAATTCACTACTGAGAACAGTTATCACTCTGGATTCACCAAATGATCAAGAGATAGTCTTTACATGGCATAAAGAACAACATTACACCTTCTGTGGCTGGCTGCAGCTCCAACACTAAAACAGGATTTCTGGCAACTCAAGTCGGATAAGAAGACCACAAAGCTGTGCTCCTTTAACACTCCATTCGGGAGATACTGCTTTCTCAGAATGCCATTTGATATTATTTCAGCATCTGAAATTTTCCATAGGGCAATGGAACACATCGTAGAAGGCATTCCAGGCATCAGAGTATGCGGTGATGAAATTGATTGGGGCTAAACAAGAGAAGAACACGACAAAAGGCTTATCAAAGCTGAGAAGAATCAAAAAGCATGGTTTGAAGTTAAATAAAACCAAATGTCAGTTTGGTGTCGACAAAATCACATTCTTGGGAGACAAACTTTCTGCAAAAGGTGTGCAAGCCGACCAAGAGAAGATAAAGGCGATATTAAACATGCCACATCCTACAGACAAAAAAGGAGTCCTCAGGATGCTAGGTATGATAAATTTCACAGGAAAATTTATTCCTAATCTCACAAAAGCGACACGCTCGAGTGAAATCATCAAGAAGGATACTATTTTCCAGTTGTCTAACAGACATGAGCATGAGTGGCAAATGTTACAGGAAGCATTGACAACAGCTCCAATGCTGACATTTTTTGATCCTACAAAGAAGACAAAAATATTGACAGATGCATCAAAGATAGGTTGGGAGCAGTGTTATTGCAGCAGGACAATGATGAAAATTGGCTTCCAATTACCTATGCGTCAAAGTCAATGATTGACACAGAGCAGCGATACGCTCAAATAGTAAGAGAATATTTGGGCGTGATAAATGGATTAAACAAATTTAATGATTATGTGTATGGCCTACCGACACTCTTAGTGGAAATTGACCATAGACCACTTGTGGCGATAGTAAAGAAAAATCTAAATGAGATGTCACCAAGGATACAACGTATGATGATGAAGTTACAAAAGTACGGTTTTGATCTCAACCACACAGCAGATAAACATCTTGCAGTAGCTGATGCTCTATCTCATACTACAGACATGAAGGAAGTACACCATTTGATGAGGATGTGCAAGTCCACATGAACCTTGTAACGGAATCCCTTCCAGCATCTGACGAGAAGTAAAAATTAATCAGAGACAAAACCATCAAAGATGAAATCGTACAGAAGATAATACAATATCTCAGTGAGGGATGGCCAAAAGGATCCTGTTCCAAATATTATAACATTAGAGCAGAGCTAAGTGCAGCCAATGGTTTTTTGCTTAGACAAAATAACGCAATCTTTACGATCAATGATTCTAAAGAAGATTCATGAGGGCACTTAGGTATAGAAAAGTGTAAGCAAAGAGCTAAGGAAACAGTATATTGGCCAGGCATCAATCAAGTTATTCAAATTATGATAGAAAACTGTGAAACTTGTCAGAAATTTCAGTACAAACAACGGAAAGAACCAATACACATGGATGAAATCATTACAACTCCATGGCAGAAAGCGGGAATGGATCTGTTCTATCTGGCAGGAAAAGAATATCTGTTAGTGATCGACTATTTCTCCAATTTTTCAGAAGTGGTACAACTAGCAAACTCATCAGCTAGGTGTGTAATCAAACATACCAAAGACATTTTTGCTTGCCATGCAATACCTTCAATTGTCATGAACGACAATGGGGCAGAACGGTGGTGCAGTGGTTAGCAATGCTGCCTCACGGCGCCGAGGCCCCAGGTTCGATCCCGGCCCTGGGTCACTGTCCGTGTGGAGTTGGCACATTCTCCCCGTGTTTGCGTGGGTTTCACCCCGACAACCCAAAGATGTGCAGGGTAGGTTAATTGGCAATGCTAAATTGCCCTTTAATTGGAATAAAAATGAATTGAGTACTCTAAATTTGCAAAATAAAATTACGACAATGACCCATGTTTTAGTAGTCATGAATGGACAGAGTTCGCACAGAGATATGATTTCCAACATATTACTTCTTGTCCTCTGTATCCTTAATCCAATGGGAAGGCTGAAAAAGGTGTTCATATTGTGAAGCAGCTACTCAAAAAAGCTATGGACAGCCAGGAAGATCCAGATCTCGCATTTCTTAGCTACAGAGCAGCACCGTTTTTTCGATCACAATTTTTTCCCTTTACAAATCAAACATAACAGTAAAGAAAATTTAACAATAAACAAATGGCTAATCAACATGGTAATCTAATCGTTTAACATAAACTAAAACTTTCCACCCCCCCCCACCCCCCCCCCCCACCCCCCATCCCCCCCCCACCCCCCCCCCCCCCCCCCCACCCTCTCCCCCCTGGGTTGCTGCTGCTGGTCATCTGTCTTCCCTCTAACGTTCCCCAGGGTAGTCGAGGAATGGTGCCACCGCCTGGTGAACCCTTGAGCCGATCCTCTCAGCGCAAACTTTATCTGCTCCAGTTTTATGAACCCCGCCATATCGTTTACCCAGGCCTCCAGTCCGGGGGGTTTCGCCTCCTTCCACATGAGTAGAATCCTACGCCGGGCTACTAGGGACGCAAAGGCCACAACGTCGGCCTCTTTCACCTCCTGCACTCCCGGCTCATCCGCAACTCCAAATAAAGCTAGCCCCCAGCCTGGTTTGACCCGGGCCTTCACCACCTTGGAAATCACTCCCGTCACTCCCTTCCAATACCCCTCCAGTGCCGGGCACGACCAAAACATATGTGCGTGGTTTGCCGGGCTTCCGCCGCACCTCCCACACTTGTCCTCCACTCCGAAGAACCTGCTCAGTCTTTCTCCCGTTCTGTGTGCTCTATGTAGCACCTTGAATTGAATCAGGCTAAGCCTGGCGCACGAGGAAGAGGAATTTACCCTGCTTAGGGCATCAGCCCACATTGTGGTAGTATGCATTAGGGGTCATGTGGGACTGTGAAGCTATGATGTCATTGGCTGACAGATCCCGGGTCCTGGTTGGACGTTGACCTCTAGCTCCACCCTGAAGGCGTAGTATAAGTACCTGGAGTCCTCCCCCGCAGGCAGTCTACTACTGAACTGCGGGGGAACAGTCACGCTTAATAAAGCCTCATCGACTTCACTCTATTCGTCTCTCAGTGTCTTTGTGCGCTACAATTTATTTAGCGTGACTAAAGGATTATGGAGCTCAGGATCATCCCGGAATGCCTGAGGATCAGCCCCCACGCAGTGAACGTGGCAGCAGCTTTCAAGCACTGGCAGACTTGTTTCGAGGCCTACCTCAGAACGGCCACCGGCCGGGTCACAGAAGACCAAAAACTACAGGTCCTGCACTCGAGGTTAAGCACGGAGATTTTCTCTCTCATCGAAGACGCAGAGGATTTCCAGACGGCGCTCGCAGCACTAAAAAGTCTCTATGTCCGCCCAGTAAACCAGATCTACGCTCGCTATCAACTCGCAACGAGACGGCAAAGTCCCGGAGAATCGATAGATGAATTCTACGCCGCGCTACTAATTTTGGGACGAGCCTGCAGCTGCCCGTCGGTGAACGCAAATGAACACACGGACATGTTAATGCGCGATGCTTTTGTGGCAGGTATGAACTCCTCCCAAATCCGCCAAAGACTTCTAGAAAAAGAGTCACTAGGACTCTCAGAGGCACGGGCCCTAGCAGCCTCCCTAGACGTGGCCGCGCGAAATACCCGCGCCTACGGCCCCGACCGCGCGGCAGCCCATCGGGCTCCGTACGTACCCGTCGCGACAAACCCCCCCCCCCCCCCACCGGACACCCCACAGGCTTGCGCGGTCCAAACGCCAATTCGCACCAGGGGCGCCCGCTGCTATGTCTGCGGCCAGGCGAAACACCCCCGGCAGCGCTGCCCGGCCCGCGCAGCGATCTGTAAGAGCTGCGGGAAAAAGGGCCATTTCGCGGCTGTGTGCCGGTCCCGCGAGGTCGCCGCTGTCCAGGGAGAACAGGGAGCCCTGCACGCCGTCTACGCTCCCCAACCCCCCCAGCGCCCCATGTACGACCCGCAGGCGCAGCCACTCTGGGTCCCGACCACCGCTGTCCCGGGAGAACAGGGAGCCCTGCACGCCGTTTACGCTCCCCAACCCCCCCCCGCGCCCCATGTATGATCCGCCGGCGCTACCAATTTGGGTCCCGACCACCGCTCTCCCCGGAGAAGAGGGGGTTCTGCGCGTCTCTAACGCCCCCCAAACCCCCCCCTGCGCCCCACGTATGACCCGCCGGCGCTACTAATTTGGGTCCCGACCACCGCTGTCCCCAGAGAAGAGGGAGCCCCGCGCATTCCTAATGCTCCCCAACCCCCCCAGCGCCCCATGTGCGACCCGCAGACGCCGCCATTTTGGGTCCCGGCCACCACGAGGGGAGGAAGGGCGCCGCCATCTTGGACCACCCCAGACCTGTACGACGCACGGGGGCGGCCATTTTGTCCACCCCCGCCGCCATCTTGTGACACCCCAGCCATGTGCGATGCATGGGGGCAGCCATCTTGTTCACCCCCGACGCCATCTTGGACGGCAACAACGGACCCCAGTGTCGACGGCTCCACGGGGTTCGAAGAAGACGCTCAACCACTACAACCACGTCTCGCTTCAATGATGCTGGACCAAGCTCGGCCCCGGACACTCCAGACGACGACGACAACGGTGCTGATAAACGGGCACGAGACACCATGCCTAGTCGACTCCTTGAGCACGGAGAGCTTTATCCACCCCGACACGGTAAGACGCTGTTCTTTGACCATATATCCCAGCGCACAAAAGATTTCCCGAGCTGCAGGATCCCACTCCGTACAGATCAAAGGCTTCTGCATAGTTACCCTAACGGTGCAAGGGAGGGAGTTCAAAAACTACAGGCTCTACGTCCTTCCCCAACTCTGCGCCCCCACATTACTGGGATTAGACTTCCAGTGCAATCTACAGAGCCTAACCTTCAAATTCGGCGGCCCAATACCCCCACTCACTATCTGCGGCCTCGCAACCCTCAAGGTGCAACCCCCGTCCTTGTTTGCAAACCTCACCCCGGATTGCAAACCCGTCGCCACTAGGAGCAGACGGTACAGCGCCCAGGACCGGACCTTCATTCGGTCCGAAGTCCAGCGGCTACTAAAGGAAGGCATAATCCAGGCCAGCAATAGTCCCTGGAGAGCACAGGTGGTAGTAGTAAAGACAGGGGAGAAGCAAAGGATGGTCATAGACTATAGCCAGACCATCAACAGGTACACACAACTAGACGCGTACCCTCTCCCCCGCATATCCGACATGGTCAATCGGATTGCCCAATATAAGGTCTTCTCCACCGTGGACCTCAAGTCCGCCTACCATCAGTTCCCCATCCGCCCAAGTGACCGCAAGTACACAGCCTTCGAGGCAGACGGGCGATTATACCATTTCCTAAGGGTCCCATTTGGCGTCACAAACGGGGTCTCGGTCTTCCAACGAGAGATGGACCGAATGGTTGATCAACACGGGTTGCAGGCCACGTTCCCGTATCTCGACAATGTAACCATCTGCGGCCATGATCAGCAGGACCACGACGCCAACCTCCAAAAATTCCTCCAGACCGCTAAAGCCTTGAACCTCACGTACAACGAGGACAAGTGCATTTTTAGCACCAACCGGCTAGCCATCCTGGGCTACATAGTGCGCAATGGGATAATAGGCCCCGACCCCGAACGTATGCGCGCCCTCATGGAATTTCCCCTCCCACACTGCTCAAAAGCCCTAAAACGCTGCCTGGGGTTCTTTTCATACTACGCCCAGTGGGTCCCCCAGTACGCAGACAAGGCCCGCCCGCTAATACAGACCACGACCTTCCCTCTGTCGACAGAGGCTTGCCAGGCCTTCAGCCGCATCAAAGCGGATATCGCAAAGGCCACGATGCGCGCCATCGACGAGTCCCTCCCCTTCCAGGTCGAGAGCGACGCCTCCGACGTAGCTCTAGCGGCCACCCTTAACCAAGCGGGCAGACCCGTGGCCTTTTTCTCCCGAACCCTCCACGCTTCAGAAATCCGCCACTCCTCAGTGGAAAAGGAAGCCCAAGCCATAGTGGAAGCTGTGCGACCTTGGAGGCATGACCTGGCCGGCAGGAGATTCACTCTCCTCACGGACCAACGGTCGGTAGCCTTCATGTTCGATAATGCACAGCGGGGCAAAATCAAAAATGACAAGATCTTAAGGTGGAGGATCGAGCTCTCCACCTTCAACTACGAGATCTTGTATCGTCCCGGAAAGCTGAACGAGCCGTCCGATGTCCTATCCCGCGGCACATGTGCCAACGCACAAATTAACCGCCTCCAAACCCTCCACGAGGACCTCTGCCACCCGGGAGTCACTCGGTTTTACCACTTTATCAAGTCCCGCAACCTCCCATACTCTTTAGAGGAGGTCCGTACAGTCACAAGGAACTGCCACATCTGCGCAGAGTGCAAACCGCATTTTTTCAGGCCGGATGGTGCGCACCTGATTAAGGCTTCCCGCCCCTTTGAACGCCTTAGTCTGGATTTCAAAGGACCCCTCCCCTCCACCGACCGCAACATATACTTCCTTAATGTGGTGGACGAGTACTCCCGCTTCCCATTCGCCATCCCCTGTTCTGACATGACCGCGGCCACAGTTATTAAAGCCCTGAACACCATATTCACACTGTTCGGTTGCCCCGCATACGTCCACAGTGACAGGGGGTCCTCCTTCATGAGTGACGAGCTGCGCCAGTTCCTGCTCAGCAACGGTATAGCCTCGAGCAGGACGACCAGCTACAACCCCCGGGGGAACGGGCAAGTAGAGAGGGAGAACGGCACGGTCTGGAAGACCGTCCTACTGGCCCTACGGTCCAGGGACCTCCCAGTTTCACGGTGGCAGGAGGTCCACCCGGACGCCCTCCACTCCATCCGGTCACTACTGTGTACTAGCACTAACCAAACGCCTCATGAGCGCCTCCTTGTCTTCCCCAGGAAGTCCTCCTCTGGAACGTCGCTGCCGACCTGGCTGGCGGCCCCAGGACCCATCTTGCTCCAAAAGCATGTGCGGGCGCACAAGTCGGACCCGTTGGTCGAAAGTGTTCACCTCCTTCACGCGAACCCGCAGTACGCTTACGTGGAGTACCCCGACGGCCGACAGGACACGGTCTCCCTGCGAGATCTGGCGCCCGCCGGCAACACACACACACCCCCCCCCGACACCAATCACCCAACCCCCCCCCCTTCCTGCCACCGCCGCACCCCGCGACCGCCCCCTTCCCAGGAGGATCAGTCCTCCTCCCAGGCCCGACCAGGAATGAAGCCCAAGCTGAAACCGTAAGGCTCCCGGAGACGACAACACCGGAACAAGCACCACCACCACCACCGGGGTCGAGGCGATCGATACGGACGACCAGACCGCCCGACCGACTCGTGGCGTCGATCTAACAGTACAATATGTGGACTTTTAACGAGAACATTTTGTCTTTTCCTGACGATTACTGTAAATAGTTTGAAACAAAAAAAAACCTTGTACATACTGTGATAACATGCGAAAGTTTTCCTCCCAGGACCAGCCTTGTAAACTCTTACCACCATGCGAAGCATCACCCCGCCGGGTTCATTTTTAACAAGGGGTGAATGTGGTAGTATGCATTAGGGGTCATGTGGGACTGTGAAGCCATGATGTCATTGGCTGACAGATCCCGAGTCCTGGTTGGACGTTGACCTCTAGCTCCGCCCTGAAGGCGGAGTATAAGTACCTGGAGTCCTCCCCCGCAGGCAGTCTACTACTGAACTGCGGGGGAACAGTCACGCTTAATAAAGCCTCATCGACTTCACTCTATTTGTCTCTCGGAGTCTTTGTGCGCTACACACATACCCTCCTCTATCTCCTCCCCTAGCTCTTCTTCCCACTTTCCTTTTAATTCGTCCACCAACTCCTCCCCCTCTTCCCTCATCTCTCGGTATATCTCTGACACTTTGCCCTATCAGACCCACACCCCCGAAAGCACTCTGTCCTGAATCCCCTGTGCCGGGAGCAGCGGAAATTCCCTCACCTGTTGTCTTGTGAACGCCCTCACCTGCATATATCTAAGGAAGTTTCCCCGGGGCAACTTATACATTTCCTCCAATGCTCCCAAGCTCGCAAACGTCCCATCTATAATTAAATCTCCCACCCTCCTAATTCCCAACTGGTGCCAGCTCTGAAATCCTCCATCCATTCTTCCTGGGGCAAACCTATGGTTGTTCCTGATTGGGGACCCCACCAGGGTTCCCCGCACACCTCTCTGTCGCCTCCATTGTCCCCAGATATTCAATGTTGCCGCCACCACCGTGTTCGTGGTAAACTTTTTTGGTGAGAGCGGTAGCGGCGCCGTCACCAGCGCCTCTAAGCTCGTCCCTTTACAGGACTTTCTCTCCAGTCTTTTCCACGCTGCTCTCTCTCCCTCCATCATCCATTTACGAATCATCGCCACATTGGTGGCCCAATAGTAGTCGCCCAAATTCGGTAGCCAATCCTCCTCTGTCCCTGCTATGTTGTAGGAACCCCCTCCTTACCCTCGGGACTTTCCCTGCCCACACGAAGCTCGTGATGCTCCTGTCTATTTTTTAAAAAAAGGTCTTAGTGATTGGTATAGGGAGACATTGAAATACAAATAAGAACCTCGGGAGGACCATCATCTTAATTGCCTGTACTCTGCCCGCCAACGACAGAGGCTGCATGTCCCACCTCCTGAAGTCCTCCTCCATTTGTTCTACCAATCGTGTCAGATTAAGTCTGTGTAAGGTTCCCCAGCTCCTAGCGATCTGAATCCCCAGGTATCGGAAGTTTCTTTCCACTTTCCTTAGAGGCAGGCCTTCTATCTCTCTACTCTGGTCCCCTGGGTGTATCACGAATAGTTCACTCTTCCCCATGTTAAGCCTATGTCCCGAGAAATCTCCGAACTTCCTCAATATCTGCATGACCTCTATCATCCCCCCCACTGGGTCCGACACATACAACAGTAGGTCATCCGCGTATAGCGAGACTCGGTGTTCTTCTCCCCCTCTAATCACCCCTCTCCATTTCCTGGAGTCTCTCAACGCCATGGCCAGAGGTTCAATTGCCAACGCGAACAACAGTGGAGATAGCGGGCATCCCTGTCTTGTTCCCCTATATAGTCGGAAATACTGCAATCTTTGCCGACCCGTGACTACACTTGCCGTTGGGGCCCCATAAAGAAGTTTGACCCAGCTAATAAACCCGTTCCCGAACCCAAACCTCCTTAACACCTCCCATAAGTACTCCCACTCCACCCTATCAAATGCCTTCTCTGCATCCATTGCCGCCACTATCTCTGCCTCCCCCTCCACTGGGGGCATCATTATCACCCCTAATAGTCGTCGCACGTTGACATTCAGTTGTCTCCCCTTTACGAACCCTGTCTGGTCTTCGTGCACCACCCCCGGGACACAGTCCTCTATCCTCGATGCCAGTACCTTTGCCAGCAATTTGGCGTCCACATTCAATAATGAAATAGGTCTATAGGACCCACACTGCAACGGATCTTTATCCCTCTTCAGAATTAGCGATATCATCGCCTCCGACATTGTCGGGGGTAAAGTCCCTCCTTCCCTGGCCTCATTGAACGTCCTCACCAACAACGGGGCCAACAAGTCCACGTATTTTCTATAAAGTTCCACCGGGAACCCGTCTGGTCCCGGAGCCTTCCCTGTTTGCATGTTCCCCAGCCCCTTAATAACCTCGTCCACCCCAATCGGTGCCCCCAGGCCTTCCACCTCCTGCTCCTCCACCCTCGGGAACCTCAATTGATCCAGGAACTGCCGCATCCCCTCCTCTCCCTCTGGGGGTTGGGACCTATACAGTCCCTCATAAAAGGTCTTGAACACCTTGTATATCTTCCCTGCTCTTCGCACCGTGGCTCCCTTTTCGTCTCTAATTCCCCCTATCTCCCTCGCCGCTGTCCTCTTTCGCAACTGATGAGCCAGCAGGCGACTAGCCTTTTCCCCATATTCATACCTCCTCCCCTGTGCCTTCCTCCACAGCACCTCCGCCTTTCTGGTGGTCAAGAAGTCAAACTCCGTCTGGAGTCGTCTCCTCTCCCTGTACAGTCCCTCCTCCGGGGTCTCTGCAAATTCCCTGTCCACCCTTAAAATCTTCCCCAGTAATCTTTCCCTTTCCTTGGCCTCTGTTTTCCCTTTGTGGGCCCCAATGGAGATCAGCTCTCCTCTGACCATCGCTTTTAGTGCTTCCCATACCACTCCCACACGGACCTCCCCGTCGTCATTGGCCTCCAGGTACCTCTCAATACACCCCCGCACTCTTCCACACACTCCCTCGTCCGCCATCAATCCCACATCTAATCGCCAGAGTGCTCTCTGCTCCCTTTCCTCTCCTAGTTCCAGGTCCACCCAGTGTGGGGCATGGTTCGAAACCGCTATGGCTGAATACTCAGCTTCTTCCACCCTTGAGATCAACGACCTTCCCAGAACAAAAAAATTTATCCGGGAGGACACTTTATGGACATGGGAGAAGAAGGAGAACTCCCTGGCCCTCGGTCTAAGAAATCGCCATGGATCCACTCCCCCCATCTGGTCCATAGATATCCTTCTAGCGTGATTGCTCCCCCCATATTACTTCCGCAAGTCAGCTGACTTCAACTGACCCCGGCTACTCCTGCTCACTCCTTGACCCCCCCCGTGTGGGGAACTCCCATCCGCCTTGCCCCTGTCTTCCCGCCATAATCTTTCTTGCGCGGGAACATCCCTTTATCTGACCCGCCTCTTGTGGCGCAGCTCCCTTTCCTCTCCCCCTCCCATTCCTCATTCTCTGCCTATGTCCCTTCTTTCCCCCCTCACCGGCGCCCACATTTCCTAGTGTCTCCCCCCATCCCAATTTACTTCTCTATTTACATCAACCATAACAATAACAATAACATTCCCTACAGTATCAGTCCCTCAGTTCCGATCCAATTTCTCCTCTTTAATAAAGGTCCATGCTTCTTCCGCCGTACCAAAATAATGGTGTCTCTCCTGGTACGTAACCCATAGTCGTGCCGGCTGCAGCATCCCGAACTTCACCTTCTTTTTGTGTAGCACCTCCTTGGCTCGGTTAAAACTCGCCCTCCTTCTCGCCACCTCCGCACTCCAACCCTTGTACACCCGTACCACTGCATTCTCCCATCTGCTACTCCACACCTTTTTAGCCCATCTCAGGACCTCTTCTCTATCTTTAAGGCGGTGAAATCGCACGATTGTCGCCCTGGGTGGTTCTCCCGCTTTTGGTCTTCTCGCCGGGATCCGATGTGCCCACTCCACCTCCAAGGGGCCCGTAGGGGCCTCAGCTCCCATCAATGAGCTTAGCATCTTACTTACATAAGCTCCACAGTCCGCTCCTTCCACTCCCTCAGGGAGACCCAGTATCCGAAGGTTCTTCCTTCGCGCTCTGTTTTCTAGGGCCTCAATCCTTTCAATGCACTTTTTATGGAGTGCCTTGTGCGTCTGTGTTTTGACCGCCAGGCCCAGGATCTCGTCCTCATTATCCGTCACCTTCTGCTCCACCACGCGGAGCTCTGTCTCCTGGGTCCTTTGTGCCTCCTTGAGCCCCTCAATTGCCTGTAGCATCGGGGTCAGCACCTCCCTCTTTAGTAGCTCCACACACCGTTTCAAGAATTCGTCCTGCTCGGGCCCCCATGTCGCCTGGGCTTTCTCCGCCGCCATCTTGTGTATTCTCCCTTTCTGTCCCTTTCGTCGAAGATTCCTCGCGCTGCAGCCGCCGCCGCCGATATTTTCCTCTTTCGTTGGGGGGGGGGGGACTCCCTATTCACTCACCCCACACCGGGTTTCGTCACCCAAAAATTTCCCGTTGGGGCTCTTAAAAGAGCCCGAAGGTCCGTTGGAGCTGGAGCCGCCGAAACGTGCGGCTTAGCTGGTCATCGCCGCAACCGGAAGTCCGCAGCACCGTTGATTAATGGACGATCGCCGTCACAATTGGTGATGAATCGACATCTTAGAACAACAAGTGAGGGAGGAAATTGCAGGGGCACTGATCCAAAGTTTTAATTCTTCTCTGGCCACGGGAGAGGTGCCAGGGGATTGGAGAACCCCGAATGTGGTCCCACTATTTAAAAAAGGCTGTAAGGCTGTAGGGATAAGTCTACAGGAATACAGCCTACAGCCTGTAGGAATAGTTGTGGCATAGATTACAAAAGCAAGGAAGTCATGTTGGAGTTATATAGAACATTGGTGAGGCCACAGCTGGAGTACAGTGTGCAGTTCTGGTCGCCACATTAGAGGAAGGATGTGATTGCACTGGAGCGGGTGTAGATAGATGCATTTCACCAGGATGTTGCCTGGGATGGAACATTTAAGTTATGAAGAGAGGTTGGATAGGCTTAGGTTGTTTTCCGTGGAACAGAGAAGACTGAGGACTGACCTGATTGAGGTGTACAAGGTTATGAGGGGCACGGGCAGGGTGGATAGGGAACAGCTGTTCCCCTTAGTTGAAAGGTCGATTACGAGGGGACACAAGTTCAAGGTGATGGGTGGGAGGTTCAGGGGGGATTTGAGGAAAAGCATTTTTATCCAGAGGGTGGTGGTGGTCTGGAATGCACTGCCTGGGAGGGTGGTATAGGCGGGTTGCCTCACATCCTTTAAAAAGTACCTGGATGAACACTTGGCGCGTCTTAACATTGGAAGCTATGGGCCAAGTGCTGGCAAATCAGATTAAGATTGCCTTTCATGCAGCGGTGCAGACTCGATGGACTGAAGGGCTTTCTCTGCACAGTACGTTTCTGTGATTCTGTGAATGTGGTAGCGAGCGGGAACTGCTGCGAGCTTCTCGGTGCTCGGCTTCTTGCCGCAAATGAAGGCTTGCCAGCTGATTCACCGGCACCACACTTGCCAGCCCCCTCCCCGCTATGTCGAGCAACACTTAAACAGCACTTGTTCAGCCATCCGCAGTCAGCTCGCAACAATGGCACTAAGACCGGCCCCAAGATTCAGTGATGCGGACCTGGGGAAGCTCCTAGACGTGGTGGAGGCCAGGAGGGATGTCCTGTTCCCCCGAGGGCTCTGGTGGGTGAGCCACAGGGCAGCCAGTACTGCCTGGAATGTGGTGGCAGGGGCTATAAGCTCTGGGAGCATGACCAGGAGGACTGACCTCCAGTGCCATAAAAAGGTCAATGACCTACACCAGACAGCACGGGTGGGTCGACACCAACGCCCACCCCCCACCCCCACCTGGAGACCTTTCCGCCTCTATGCGAGCATCCACTGAGCCCCCCCCAACTCTCCATGCGGCCCCAACCCTCCTTTCACCCTCCCCCTCCATTCAACCCCCTTTCAACCCTTCCTTCATACCCCTCCCAGCACTGTGAGCCACGCGTGTGGTTAATGATGCCCTCTATGCGTCTCCTCAGGATAAGCTCTGGCACAAACATCGGGGTGGGCGTAGACTGGCAGCGGGGTGACGGACTTAAGTATCCTCATCTCCTTCGAGGAACGGGCCCTGGAGGTGACGGGGGTAGCCAAGGACAGTGCGGTTACCAATGCGGAGGTTGGCGGAAGTCACAGAGGTGAGGAACCACCAAACATCACCCGGAGGACCTGTCAAACATGAGTTGTTATTGCCTTGCTGACTGATCCATCCTGCCACTGACCACCTGTCCATTCTTCCAAGGTCCTGCAGCCGACCGTGTCAGCCAATCCTGGGTGGCCCCTCTCCAATCTCCCAGGAGACCACCTCGGAGGAGAGCTCCGAGGAAGACACGATCGATGCGTCACAGCAGTCATACCCACAGTCCACCAGTGCAGAGACGCATACCTCAGTGGGAAACGTTAGTGGTCGGGCTTTTGGGGCACAATCTGATGAGTGCCACACAGCTGCTGATGCATATCAGGTAGAGGAAGGAATCCCTAGGTGAGACAGCAGTCAGAGGCCTGCTGGATCCCAGGACCCAGTTGGGACCCAGCCTGAAGCTGAGCCTCTGGTACAGGGTTACCTTGAGCTGATGGAGATGATAGGGAGCAACTGGAACATTCAGCGGGAGATGTCAGTGACACTCCAGCAGATCCATAGCCGCTTAGAGGAGTCTCAGAGTGGGAGATGTCACCAAATGACATTGCGGACGAAAGTGACAGAGGCGCCATACTGGTAGTGCTCAAGTGTGCCGACGCAATTCCAGAACCCTGGAGTGATATAACACATACTCTGGGAGGGTGGGGGATGGGGGTGATGGGTGGGTAAGGTATCGACGACAGACTAGGCCATGCCCTAGGTGAAGTGGGCGACTATGAGGGCCTCCTGGCCCTCCAGGATTGCCAGACATTCCCATTGCCACCTGTCCTGCAGCTGCTTCCCTCATCACGTGGCCTTCGATGCCCCTGCCAGGCGTCCTCTGGGGCTCTGGGGTTGGAGATCGAGGCATCGGAACTGCATCTTCAGGAGTCCGATGCACCGTTCAACGACAGCCCAGGTGGCCACATTGGCCTCATTGTACCGGGTCTCGGCTTGGGTCTCTGGTTTCCATAATGGCATCATTAGCCAGGTCCTTAGTGGGTACCCCTTATCCCCTAAGAGCAAGCCGCCCATCCTGGGGTAGTTCTCAAAGAGGTCGGGGATGATCAACTGCCCAGGATGTAGCTGTCGTGGATATTCCCCAGGAAGCGTGCACACACGTGCATGATGTTTACGTGGTGGTCGCACACGAGCTGTATGTTCAGGAGTGGAAACCCTTTCTGTTCTTGTAGGGCACTCCCAGATGGCTTGGTAAGCGCAGGGCAACATGCATGACATCTATTACCCCTGGATCTGGGGGCATCCCGGCCATTGTGGAAACCGTGCATCCTATTGGGCTTGGTCTATGTCAAACTTGATGTAGTTTTCCACCCGGGCAAACAGGGCATCCGTGACCTGTCAGATGTACCTGTGGGCTGTAGACTGGAGATGCCACACAGGTCCCTGCTCGAGCCCTGGAAGGATCCCGAAGTGTAAATGTTCAGGGCTGCAGTGACCTTAAAGGCCACAGAGAGCGGGTGTCTTCCTATTCCATCTGGTGCCAAGTCCGCGACACACCGTCTCCTCGTTGAGGCGGAGCCTCCTGTGGCACGCGCTGTCAGTCATCTGTTCGAATGGACAGCGACGCCTGAATACCCTGGGCCTTTGCAGGACTCCCCCTCTGGGTCCCTCCCTGGCCTGATAGCGGCCGGGTCCTCAGGGTGTGGGCAGGGTCTGGCACATGGGTCGCCTGTGAGCAAAGATCGGCTCCCCACCGATGGCTACTCACCTCCTTGACTTCCCACCGATGGCTACTCACCTCCTCAGCTCCCCACCGATGGCTACTCACCTCCTCGGCTCCCCACCGATGGCTACTCACCTCCTCGGCTTCCCACCGATGGCTACTCACCTCCTCGGCTTCCCACCGATGGCTACTCACCTCCTCGGCTCCCCACCGATGGCTACTCACCTCCTTGGCTCCCCACCGATGGCTACTCACCTCCTCGGCTCCCCACAGATGGCTACTCACCTTCTTGGCTCCCCACAGATGGCTACTCACCTCCTCGACTTCCCTGTAGTGACTAATCGGGGATCGTAGGGTTCAGTGCTGGGATCCCAGCTGTTCACAATATACATTAATGATTTGGACGAAGGAATTGCATGCAATCTCTCCAAATTTGCAGATGATACTAAGCTGGGTGGCAGTGTGTGCTGTGAGGAGCATGCAAAGAGGCTGAAATGTGACTTGGACAGGCTGGTTGAGTGGGCAAATACTTGGCAAATGCAATATAATGTTGGTAAGTGTGAGGTTATCCACTTTGGTGGCAAAAACAGGAAGACAGATTATTATCTGAATGGTGGCAATTTAGTAAAAGGGGAGCGGCAAGGAAACCTGGGTGTGATGGTGGAACAGTCGCTGAATGTTGGCATGCAGGGACAGCAGGTGGTGAGGAAAGCTAATGGCATGTTGGCCTTCATAGCAAGAGGATTTGTGTTTAGAGTAGAGATATCTTGCTGGAGTTAAACAAGGCCTTGGTGAGGCCACACCTTGAGTATTGTGTGCAGTTTTATCTCCTAATTTGAGGAAGGACATTCTTGCTCTTGAGGGTGTCCAGCGAAGGTTCACCAGACTAATTCCCAGTATGAAGAAAGACTGGATTGACTGGGCTTGTACTCACTGGAGTTTAGAAGAATGAAAAGAAATCTCATAAAAACATATAAAATCCTGATGAGACTGGATAGGCTAGATGCAGAAAGAATGTTCCCCATGTTGGGGATGCCCAGAACTAGGGGCCACAGCCTAAGAATACGTGGAAGCCATTCAGGATTGAGTTGAGGAAGAACTTCTTCTCTCAGAGAGTTGTGAACTTGTGGAATTCTGTACCACAGAAAGCTGTTGGGGCCAGTTCGTTGGATATATTCAACAGGGAGTTGGCCCTTGTGGCTAAAGGGATCCCTTGAGAGTGGGAGTGGGATACTGAATTTGCAGGATCAGCCATGATCATATTGAATGGTGGTGCAGGCTCCAAAGGCCGAATGGCTTACTCCTGCACCTATTTTCTATGCTGAGAAGCCCTTCTGCCAGGTTCACGTTTTTAAAAAGAAGTACTAATCGGCACTTGCTGGGGAAGCCGATGAATCACCGGAGGCCGTTGAATAAGGGGTGTCTCCCGTTAATTATATGGAGATAGGGCTTAAGTGGTGATAATTGGTTTCTCGCCACGTTACGGCGAGATCCCGATTTTGCCTATGTGACCGGGCTGGTTGCATCGCAAACTGTTTGGGTCTGGCGCGGTTCTCGTTTTCGGCCTCTCCCTCTATTCACCGGCCTCGTTCTGCTTGAGCGAGAGTGTAACGAGACCAGAGAATCATGCCCGTTGTCTCCCAAACTGAGGATTTCACCCAGAGATACAATGAATTGTTTGTGGTACCTGCACAAGCCTGTATGATGACATATTAAATATCCTAGGTTATTTTTCTTTTTGAATCTGGCTGGTTGCAACAAGTGAACACCAGGGGAAAAAACATTGTCATATCACTGTAGAATTTTGGCACAATGAAGTGGTAACCAGGAATGAATTATGCAGTTCCGCATAAATAATTTTGCTTGAGAAGAGAGACAGCTTATTTTATGGTGTAATTAAGTGAGAATATGATTCTAAATTTGAAATGTATGTGGGTGTAGAAAAGAGATAAGGATGGGTTAGCAGGGCTTGGTTGGAGATAGTATACGGGAAACAGCGTTGAGTGAATTGATATTGCCTTTATAATTTATACTCGGGTAAGGGAGAAAGACCCTCGGGAATATTTAGCAGGGGATTTGTGAGATTTGGCATTTTCGTCCAATGGGTTTGGAGAATATTGAAGTTTGAGAATCCAGTTTCACTTTTTTCAATTTTTGCCTGTGTTTATTCTGGCCATCTACACTGGTGATATTCATCCCCTCTGCTCTCTCTCAGCTCCCGCTCCTCCTGTTCTGGGGGGCTGCACTGCTACCGTACCTTTTAGTGGGCTCTGCTACCGCTCAGCTTTCACTTCACATGATCTGATATGAAGAAAAAGAAAAATAAGTCAAGGGTAGGATCTTACTAGATCAATATTTTTTTTTTTTAAATGATGGAAAAATTGATGAGACTAAATTTCATTTAAACCAATCTCTAGGATTAATCCAACATATTAAATGATGTAGGTGAGGAAATTGTTGATGTATTGTCATGATGTTCCAAACGCTCTCAATTCAGAAATTGTCCATTTGGATTGGAAAATGTCACTCTATTATTGTAGAATTATAACAGAGATAAACTCGGAAATTCTAGACTTATTCATAGATCATAGAATTTACAGTGCAGAAAGAGGCCATTCGGCCCATCAGGTCTGCACCGGCATTTGGAAAGAGCTCCCGACTTAAGCCCACGCCCCCGCGCTAACCCTATAACCCAGTAACCCCACCTAACCTTTTGGACACTAAGGGGCAATTTAGCATGGCCAATCCATCTAACCTGCACATCTTTGGACTGTGGGAGGAAACGGAGCACCTGGAGGAAACCCACGCAGACACGAGGAGAAAGTGCAAACTCCACACAAGTCACCCCAGACTGGAATTGAACCCGGGTCCCTGGAGCTGTGAGGCAGTAGTGTTAACCGCTGTGCTACCGTGCCACCCACAATTAATCTATCATTTGATGTGGAGAGGTTACTCATATTTGTTATGAGATGATCAGACAGTTCATGTTGATTTGCAAAGGGTAACATATATCCAACAAACCGAGTTGAATTCTTTGGCAAAGTAGCTTTTTAAAAATTCATTCACGGGATATGGGGGTCACTGGCGAGGCTAGCATTTATCGCCCATCCCTAATTTCCCCTGAAGTGGCGAGCTGCCTTCTTGAACCGCTGCAATCCATGTGGTGTCGGTAAACCCACAGTATTGTTCAGGAGGGAGTTTCAGGATATTGACCCAACGACAGTGAAGTAACAGCGATATATTTCCAAGTCAGGATAGTGACTTAGTTGGAGGGGAACCTCCAGATAGTTTGTTCCCAGGTGTCTTCTGCCCTTGTCTTTCCAGATGGTAATGGTCATGGACTTGGAAGGTGCTGCTTAAGGAACCTTGGCAGGTTCCTACAGTGCATCTTGTAGATGGTACACACTGCTGCCAAATTCATCGGTAGAGGAGGGAGTGAATATTAGTGGAAGGGTAACAATCAAGGGGGCTGCTTTGCATTGGATGATGTTGAGCTTCATCAGTGTTGTTGGAGCTGCACTCTCTGGGCAAGTGGAGAGTATTCCATCATAATCTTGACCTGTGCCCTGTAGTTGGAGGATAGGTTTTGAGGAGTCAGGAGGTGAAATAATCACCATAGGATTTCTAGCCTCTGACCTGCTCTTATAGCAACAGTATTTATGTGGCTCAGCCAGTTCAGTTTCTGGTCAATGGTAACCTTCATGGAATATAAGGGACTGTCTATGGAGGATATTTGTATGGACTTCCAGATTGCCCTTATTAAAGGGATAAGAAATTGCTAACAAAAAGGCGAATGGAATGATGACCTTTATGACAATAGGACATGGCTTTCTATTCCTTTTGGGAAAATAAGATTAAGGGGCAATCTAATTGAGATGTTTAGAATTATTGAAGCATTTGTAGAGTTGACAGAAACAACTTTCTTCAGAGTTAGGCTGTTCAAGAATGATGAGTGGAGAAAATTCTTCACACACATTGCAATGGAAATCTGGAACTCTCTTCCCACAAAGAGCTGTTGAAACTAAGTCAGTTGAAAGTTTCAAAACTGAGTTTGATAGATTTTTTCAGGCATTTAAGGATTATAGAACCAAGACAGGTGGAAGGATTTAAGGTAAAAATCATCCATAATATAATCAAACAGTGTAACAAGCTCAAGGAACTGAATGACCCAGTATTCAAAACCTCTAAGAAAAGCAAAAGGTAAGCTAATGTGTTGAAAACAACAAAGAAATCCACTCTTGTAATATGTCAGTCAGCTGTTAATATTGTCGCACTTGAGGTCTCCAAATGGTAAATAAGACATAAAATTTTGATGAACCAAAATATGTTTATATTAATAATATAGTTATATTATGAATATTTAAAAGTATGCTTAAAATGCCTTTTAAATGTCAATAATCTTTTCATTCTAAACACAGACATTTTCTGGGATATTTCTTAGTCTCCTTCCATCACGGTGGAATTTCTGAGCCTCATTGAAGCAAGTCATGAGTGTGGGTTTTACAATCATGAAACGTGCAGAAAAATTAAATCACAATTTTTTAACCGCATCTGTCCTGTAAAACGTGTGCACTTTATCACCACAACAAATATTTTATTGAAGTATTAAATACCAATGCAGTAGAACGATATGACCAGAACTCTGTCAAATATCATACTGAATCCATTCAGGTGAATTTCTACAAAAGCTATTGGCTGTTTATGCCATTTTCCCAAGGCTTCCAAAGCTTCCCATTGAAGGTTCGGTTGATGAGTGGGGAAAAAAATCCATGTAAATTCATCCTTTGTCTTTGTCATGTTCAAAACTGGCTCTGGTGTCTACCTACATAACAACAGTGACTGTGCTTTAAAAAAAGGAAATAATTGAGCGTGCAATAACTTTGAGAAGGCCCGGGGATATGATATGGCATTAACAAATACAAGTTCCTTTTTTTAACCTTCAAGTCAATTATTGTCTTGTAGTTACAGTGCCACATCTCACTTTAGGCAAATTTGTGTATCTGGCTTTATTAACTTAACAATTATCTGAAAAGCTGCTTCCATTAAAGTAAATGGTTTTCACAGGTTGAAGGTAAGGAACTAAATGTTATTTTAATTCACAATGGTTAAGTTTTTCAGTGTTACATTTGTGTATGAGAAAAACAACAGCTGTGAATAAATGATCACTTTGTTTCATTTTTTATACAAGAAAAAACAAAACACTAGAGACTGTTGAATGCTAAAGTTGTGCTGCAGGGAATGACAGTGACTCCTTATTTCTTTATGAATTACGCAATTAGCCTTTAAAATGCTGTACTTTAAAAATCTCATTATGATCTGTAGATTTAGGCAAAAATCAAAACATGATTAGCAGCGATTCATTATCACATCAAAGAGCATTATTTTTGCAAATGAGATGCATTATTTTTCTCATGATAATCTTTAATTGGAATTTGTGCAAACTTCTAGATAAACAACATTTAGGACACGGAGAGGATGCAGCAGTAAAACCCTCTTTGATACAGTACTCAGTTTATCGGCTACATTTATACCAAGAAACTGGCTTAGACAAAGAAAAAGAGAAAATTTAAACAACATTAAAATGAAATAAATGGGACATCTATGAAATTAAATATTATGGAATCGGTGACAAAAATGTCCTAAAAATGAGAATGTATGTAGCAGAAATTATGTGAAACAAATCTAAACTGATTAAAATAGAAATTCCATTTTCAAAGAATGGGCTATGAGTTAATGGCTGACCAATTCATCTGTCAACAAGATGAGAAAATAATTGTGAGTTTGTACTATAATTCTGTTGAGCTGAGGTGCAATAATCTAGAAAAATAAAATCAGATGGGCTTCATTGTGCCATAATCTGACTCCCTAAAGCCTGTCCACCGTCTACAAGGCACAAATCAGGCGCTGGATTCTCTGGTTGCCAATGCTGAAATCGCGTTCGGCGATCAGCCAGAAAATCACAGTTCCTGACAAAATCGGGGGCAGAGCATCGCGAAAGCGGCATACCGAGAGAGTACGCCACGCCACATACCGCCGGCCTAAGGACATTGCCTGAGGCCCGCCGCCCGATGCTCCGGCCCCGACCGGTCGACTTCCCAACGGCGTTGGTCAGGTTTAGTCACATCCGTCGGGAACTCAGCATGGTGGCTGCGGACTCAGTCCAGCGCCACCACAGTCGGGGAGGGCTGATCCGCAGGCCGGGGGGGGACTTTTATTAGGGGGTGGGGCACTGTGGGGGGGTGGTCTGGGGTGCGTGAGCCGGCCAAAGGGGGGGGCACTATTTTGTGGATCGGGTCCGCGAACGGCCTCTGCCATGTAGCACGGCGCGGCAGTTGCAGGCGGCTGCCGTGCGCATGCACGGCCAGGGACTCAGCAATTCTCCGGGCCATATCGGCAGCTAGCGCCGGGTGCTCTATGCTGCTGGCATACGAGCCCCCAGCGAAACGAGGAATCGGTGACCGTTTTACGCCATTTTCACCGTTCCCACGCCGGCGTGAGGGCAAAGCCCCAGAATCGAAGAATCCAGCCCCTGATGTATGATGGAATGTTCTCCATTTGCCTAGATGAGTACAGCTCCAACAACACTGAAGAAGCTCAACGCCATCCAGGACAAAGCAGACCAATTGATTGGTGCCCCCACCTACAAACATTCACTCTCTCCATCACCGTCGAATAGCTGTGTACCATCTACAAGATGTAGGAACTCACCTAGGCTCGTTAGGGAGTACTGTCCAAACCCATGACCGGTACCATCTGCATGTACCGGCAGCAGGTACCTCGGTGTACCACCACCTGGAGGTTCCCCTCCAAATCGTTCACTACCGCCGCCTGGAACTATATTGCCATTCCTTCACTGTCACTGAGTGAAAATCCAGGGACTCTCTCTTGAACAGTACTGTGGGTGTGACTACACCTTGGGGACTGCAGTGATTCAAGAAGACAGCTCACCACCATCTTCTGAAGAGAAACTAGGGATGGGCGATAAATACTGACCTAGCCAGCGATGCCCACATCCTGTAAATGAATAAAACATATAAACTGATCAGATGTCAGAAAACAAGTTGCTTTAATATTTAAGAATGATATACAGAGATAAACAGGTTGGTAGAAAATAATTTTAGCTTTACAGGTTTGCTCCTCTTGCATAATTTTCATGATTAAATAATTTAAACTATAATTTACTGTGTTGTGCATGTAAGATGTGAATCTGTCAGACAAATATCAGGGAGTAATTACGCTATGTATTGGAATTAACATCGGTACTATACATGGGTTAATGTGTCTGAATTTTGGTAGCATTATTACGGTGTTCACTAATTTTTGCCCACGCTCGCATTAAATTCCTCCGGGCAATATTTGATTCAATACATGTGCATGGTGGTCATGTTCTTTATTAAAAGGTTACCAAAAGCTCAAAGGTGGGGACGTTTGCTAACGATTCCATCGTGTTCAGTATTCTTCCTAACTCCTCAGATACTGAAGCACTCTGGATCCATATGCAGCAAAAACTAGACAGCATTAGGCTTGGGATGATAAGTGGCAAATCCACCACACAATTACCAGACAATATCCAACATTAGAATGTAACCAACTCACCTTGACATTCAAAGACATTAACATTGCTGAATCTCCACGATCAACCTTGAAGGTAGGTTATCATTGATCAGCTGTCTACAAGAGCAGGTCAGATGCTAAGAATACTGCAATGAATAACTCACCTCTTGAGTCCCCAAAGCCTGTCTACCATCTCCATAGCACAAGTCAGGAGTGTGATGGCATACCCTCCAGTTGCCTGGATGAGTGCAGCTCCAATAACACTCAAGAAGCTTAACATTATCCAGGACAAAGCAGCCCCTCTGAACGATGCCTCATGCACCACAGGGGCTGGTTTAGCACAGTGGGCTAAACCGCTGGCTTGTAATGCAGAACAAGGCAGCAGTGCGGGTTCAATTCCCGTACCGGCCTCCCCGAAAAAGCGCCAGAATGTGGCGACTAGGGGCTTTTCACAGTAACTTCACTGAAGTCTACTTGTGACAATAAGCTATTATTGTATTACCTTCAACATCCACTCCTCCTACCACCAAAGCAAAGTGGCAGCATCGAGTACCATCTAGAAGATGCACTGTACCTTCTAAACCAGTGAAATTTATCACCTAGAAAGACATGGGTCAAAACCCTAGAACACCTTTCCTAACAGCATTGTGGGTGTACATACACCAGGTGGACTGCAGTGTTTTAAGAAGGCAGCTTCCCACCACCTTCACAAGGTCAATTAAGAATGAACAATAATGGTGGCCTAAACAGTGACATCCACAAACCATAATAGATTGAAGAAAAGTTCTGGGGCGGCACATTGGCACAGTGGTTAGCACTGCTGCCTGCGGCACTGAGGACCTGGGTTCAAATCCCAGCCCCGGTTCACTGTCTGTGTGGAGTTTGCACATTCTCCCCATGCCTGCGTGGGTTTCACCCCCCACAACCCAAAGATGTGCAGGTTATGTGGATTGGCCACGCTAAATTGCCCCTTAATTGGAAAACAAAATAATTGGGTACTGTAAATCTTTTTTTTTTAAAGAAAAGTTTTGACTTTTTGGGAGTTTGTGGAGTGCCAAGATTGATATGCAGATTTTTTTCCTGCTTGGTTTCTGATTCTGACAAGAGTCTTTACAAGAATCAGCTAGTTTATCGTTCACTGCCACATAATCACAATCACTGACGTCCTGATCACATGCACCAGTCTTCAAAAGGACCCCAAAATGGTCAGGGGTCAAGGTGTGAGGGGTGATTATGTATCTTGCATTTGATTCTGCCTATTTAATCGTAGTTCCCTGTTATAAGGCATCTTCATCAACACCCACATTCAAATCAAGCACCAGTGTGATTTGCTATGGTGTTCATCAAGAAATAAAATATATTTATCATGAAACGTGTGCAAATCTGTTTTTTTCAGTAATTTGTACACAAACAAAAGGTTTTGACACAATGTTTAAGCTTGACATTCAACCAGTATGTCTTCGGAAGATAAAAATAATGCTGATGAAAGAAATGCTTCATTATCAGTCTCAAAATTGCACATGCTGAACTCAGACATTTTCAGACAAGCACTACCAGAAGGCAGCGTGGCTGTTATTAGACGTTAAAGACTGCTAGAACAAGAATCACCTGCTAGCAACTTCCGATGAGACTAAATAATAGTTTACTTCCGATGAGACTAAATAATAGTTTACTTCCGATGAGACTAAATAATAGTTTGGTATGTTGAAAGTTGACAACCCAGCCACAGTGTTTGAACATAATTGAAGTTCATTAAAATAAGTTTTAAAAAGAAAGACAGGTGAAGCAGGCATACCTTACAAAAAGGTGCAACAGGTTATTATATCCTAAAGCAATCATCAACTGTTCATTAAGACTTTAACAACGTAACATACTGTACATCATTGAAAAAGGGGGAGAAAAGGTTGAACATGACTGCAGGTGCAAGAGAACAATTTTGCAGTCAAGGGCAGGAGAAATCCTGGCCGACTATTGGTAGCAGGAATCCAACTGAATATCGGAAGTCCGACCGCGCATCAGAATTGAGTCTGTAAACATTGAGAATGGCCACTTTGGGTGACATATTTGAGAATTCTAATGCTAGATGTTGTTGAAGCATTTACTTGCTGGGAATAGATTAGCATTACTGCAGCATTTATTTGCTTGACAGTAAAGTATAAAAACAGTTATTATTCATCCTTTTCCCAATCTGTTAAATCTGTAAGAATCGTCTGTAGCCATTTTAATTTTCCTGCAATCATTTCAAATCTGTGCCTGTTTTACACCTGTAATTGACAACAAATAAACTAACACCATTCAGCATATCAACCTTTTGAGTGAGTCATCAATTTGTTCTCTTTTTGAGTGAGTCATCAATTTGCAGGTCAGAATAAATTATATGCTTGGGTGTTTTCAATCCTTACCATTGTGTGTTGCTTGTCAGATATGCAGGCCAAGTAGTTTTGTTTTCAGCAAATTTGATTGCAAATCTCTAACAGTAAACAATTAAAAATAACATTTCATGTTAAATCGAGTAGAGTCAAACAGTATTTAAAATTTACATTTGCCAGATGTTGGTATCAAAATTCAGCTGGTTTAGAACACCCAGAAACTTTCAAATTAAGTATGATCACCAGTAATTCATTTTACAATAAACTTTCTGGAGAATTTGCATCACACCCATATTTTGAGAAATCGTAGCTAACCCAACCAAGGTGACAAGGTTACAAAGTGATGATTGTTTCATTCCTCAGCATTGTCATCCTGCACCATAACAATTCACCCAAGGGCTATATTCACGTTACAAAATAAACTTATATTCTCTCTTCACTTTTAAATTAGAATAAGTAATGTTATAATATTGTTGCAAATAGAGAATGGAGTCTTGGACAGTTCTTGTGTTTCTTCAGTTTATGAATTCCCATTTCTTTTGTTGAGAGTTCCTGGCATATGTGCTTGTGGTGGAAGTTTGAATGTTGGATGTCACTATCTTTACAAGGTAGTCAACAAAGTTGTCGGACTTGAGGAAAAAATGGCTGGATAAGGTTGAACATGATACAAAATATCCATAAATTGACAACATAAATATAAATTCGTCCTACTTCATTATTTAGGTATTTCATTCTTCCAGATCTGTTGCAAATCTCCACATTTCCAAATCATTACTTCTTCTCGGAGTATTTTGCCATCCAAACAATGTAATTACATTGCAAGCTACCGTATCCCTTAATGGTTCTGAGGTGAAATCATTTTGGAATCTGTGAAGGATCTGTGATGAGGAATGCTAACAGACTTTGTTGACCTTTACAGTGAGATTGATTTAAATACTCAGTTCTGAACAAACTATTTGAAAGCTAGCAACTAATATATGTAAAATTCAATTTAAACAATGTCTGATTATACTCTATATAACATAATTTTTGATTGTTCATTGTAGGGCATTTGCAATCAGATACATTTTGAACAAAACTGAATATCTGACAAGCAACACACCAGTAGTGAAAATTAATAGATTTGTACATGCTTTCTGATATCTAAATTGCGCTTAATTAAAGTAAATTCCAAGGCTACAAGTGCAAACAGGAAATTCAGACATTTGAGAAGAATTAAGTATTGCAGATCACTGCTTTATTGTTCAGATCAGGTGAGGAGGTGCCGAATGGCTCCCTTCTTTTCCTGCTCTTCGTTTGACTGCAACAGATTTTTTGTTTCAAAGGAATATACTTGCCAATTCAGTAAATACCTAACTCTTTATGTGCTGTGATCAGAAAAGTACCAAATGGCAGGTTTTCTTGAGTTTAACAAAGAAAAAGGTTAGCTTTATTATAGTTAAACTAATCTAAGTAAAATAATAAAATACTTCAATTTATGAATTCACATTGCTTTCGTTGAGAATTCCGACATTTGCCAATGTTTGTGATGGAAGTTTGAAAGTTGTATGTCATTACAAAATAGGCAACAAAATTGTTGTACTTTAGGAAAACAGTTGAACAAGGTTGAACATGATGCAAAAAATCCAATTTTCACACACAGACACAAAAGTGCACACATTCACTAAAATATAGATTACAGAGTGGGGAAGGATTAGTTGGTCAAATTCGAGTTCGCAAAAAGGAATTTACAGTCTGTAGTTCTGTGGCCTTGTGACCTTCCTTCATTGGTCTCAATGCTGCTGATTGAACGATTTGAGGCGGAAATTTCCCATCTAGGATTGTGAAATTTGGGAGGTGGGAACATGAAGTATTTCCTGTTGTTAAGGCTGGCAGGAAACCACACCATAACTTCCTGCTCCCAATCTCATTAATTATAACAACATGTTTTGCTTCATATTCTGTGATGGGCAGGCCTGATGGCACATAGTCTGCCATGATACTGGGTGCCAAATTGAAAAGGTTCCCAACATCACTGACATGCTATTGAAAAAAGAAGATGGACATTGTTCAGGTAAGTCCTGGCTTCTGCATGTTCCGGATGTGTTTTCCACCAGCATGATTTCCTGCTGATATCACGGAGAATGGGGCCTTGGTGCAAGATTCTGGCCAGGCCTTCATCTGCACCTCATTCATGGGATAGAACATAGAACATAGAACAGAGAAAATACAGCACAGAACAGGCCCTTCGGCCCACGATGTTGTGCCAAACCTTTGTCCTAGATTAATCATAGATTATCATTGAATTTACAGTGCAGAAGGAGGCCATTCGGCCCCCTGAGTCTGCACCGGCTCTTGGAAAGAGCACCCTACCCAAACTCAACACCTCCACCCAACAACAAGGGCAATTTTGGACACTAAGGGCAATTTATCATGGCCAATCCACCTACCCTGCACATCTTTGGACTGTGGGAGGAAACCGGAGCACCCGGAGGAAACCCACGCAGACACGGGGAGGATGTGCAGACTCCGCACAGACAGTGACCCAAGCCGGAATCGAACCTGGGACCCTGGAGTTGTGAAGCAATTGTGCTATCCACAATGCTACCGTGCTGCCCTTAAGAACAAATAAATCTGCACTATATCATTTTACCGTAATCCATGTACCTATCCAATAGCTGCTTGGAGGTCCCTAATGTTTCCGACTCAACTACTTCCACAGGCAGTGCATTCCATGCCCCCACTACTCTCTGGGTTAAGTACCTACCTCTGATATCCCTCCTATATCTTCCACCTTTCACCTTATATTTATGTCCCCTTGTAATGGTTTGTTCCACCCGGGGAAAAAGTCTCTGACTGTCTACTCTATCTATTCCCCTGATCATCTTATAAACCTCTATCAAGTCACCCCTCATCCTTCTCCGTTCTTATGAGAAAAGGCCTAGCACCCTCAACCTTTCCTCGTAAGACCTACTCTCCATTCCAGGTAACATCCTGGTAAATCTTCTTTGCACCTTTTCCAAAGCTTCCACATCCTTCCTAAAATGAGGTGACCAGAACTGTACACAGTACTCCAAATGTGGCCTTACCAAAGTTTTGTACAGCTGCATCATCACCTCACGGCTCTTAAATTCAATCCCTCTGTTAATGAACGCGAGCACACCATAGGCCTTCTTCACAGCTCTATCCACTTGAGTGGCAACTTTCAAATATGTATGAACATAGACCCCAAGATCTCTCTGCTCCTCCACATTGCCAAGAACTCTACCGTTAACCCTGTATTCCGCATTCATACTTGTCCTTCCAAAATGGACAACCTCACACTTTTCAGGGTTAAACTCCATCTGCCACTTCTCAGCCCAGCTCTGCATCCTATCTATGTCTCTTTGCAGCCGACAACAACCCTCCTTACTATTCACAACTCCACCAATCTTCGTATCGTCTGCAAATTTACTGACCCACCCTTCAACTCCCTCATCCAAGTCATTAATGAAAATCACAAACAGCAGAGGACCCAGAACTGATCCCTGCGGTACGCCACTGGTAACTGGGATCCAGGCTGAATATTTGCCATCCACCACCACTCTCTGACTTCTATCGGTTAGCCAGTTCGTTATCCAACTGGCCAAATTTCCCACTATCCCATGCCTCCTTACTTTCTGCAGAAGCCTACCATGGGGAACCTTACCCTTATCAAATGCCTTACTAAAATCCATGTACACTACATCCACTGCTTTACGTTCATCCACATGCTTGGTCACCTCCTCAAAGAATTCAATAAGATTTGGAAGGCAACACCTACCACTCACAAATCCGTGCTGACTATCCCTAATCAAGCAGTGTCTTTCCAGATGCTCAGAAATCCTATCCTTCAGTACCCTTTCCATTACTTTGCCTACCACCGAAGTAAGACTAACTGGCCTGTAATTCCCAGGGTTATCCCTAGTCCCTTTTTTGAACAGGGGCATGACATTCGCCACTCTCCAATCCCCTGGTACCACCCCTGTTGACAGTGAGGCCGAAAAGATCATTGCCAACGGCTCTGCAATTTCATCTCTTGCTTCCCATAGAATCCTTGGATATATCCCGTCAGGCCCGGGGGACTTGTCTATCTTCAAGTTTTTCAAAATGCCCAACACATCTTCCTTCCCAACAAGTATTTCCTCGAGCTTACCAGTCTGTTTCACACTGTCCTCTCCAACAATATCGCCCCTCTCATTTGTAAATACAGAAGAAAAGTACTCGTTCAAGACCTCTCCTATCTCTTCAGACTCAATACACAATCTCCCGCTACTGTCCTTGATCGGACCTACCCTCGCTCTAGTCATTCTCATATTTCTCACATATGTGTAAAAGGCATTGGGGTTTTCCTTGCTCCTACCCGCCAAAGATTGTTCATGCCCTCTCTTAGATCTCCTAATCCCTTTCTTCAGTTCCCTCCTGGCTATCTTGTATCCCTCCAATGCCCTGTCTGAACCTTGTTTCCTCAGCCTTACATAAGTCTCCTTTTTCCTCTTTACAAGACATTCAACCTCTCTTGTCAACCATGGTTCCCTCACTCGACCATCTCATCCCTGCCTGACAGGGACATACATATCAAGGACACGTAGTACCTGTTCCTTGAACAAATTCCACATTTCACTTGTGTCCTTCCCTGACAGCCTATGTTCCCAACTTATGCACTTCAATTCTTGTCTGACAACATCGTATTTACCCTTCCCCCAATTGTAAACCTTGCCCTGTTGCACACACCTATCCCTCTCCATTACTAAAGTGAAAGTCACAGAATTGTGGTCACTATCTCCAAAATGCTCCCCCACTAACAAATCTATCACTTGCCCTGGTTCATTACCCAGTACTAAATCCAATATTGCCCTCCTCTGGTCGGACAATCTACATACTGTGTTAGAAAAGCTTCCTGGACACACTGCACAAACACCACCCCATCCAAACTATTTGATCTAAAGAGTTTCCACTCAATATTTGGGAAGTTAAAGTCACCCATGACTACTACCCTGTGACTTCTGCACCTTTCCAAAATCTGTTTCCCAATCTGTTCCTCCACATCTCTGCTACTATTGGGGGGCCTATAGAAAACTCCTAACAAGGTGACTGCTCCTTTCCTATTTCTGACTTCAACTCATACTACCTCATTAGGGTGATACTCCTCGAACTGCCTTTCTGCAGCTGTTATACTATCCCTAATTAACAATGCCACCCCCCCACCTCTTTTACCGCCCTCCCTAATCTTATTGAAACATCTATAACCAGGGACCTCCAACAACCATTTCTGCCCCTCTTATATCCAAGTTTCCGTGATGGCCACCACATCGTAGTCCCAAGTACCGATCCATGCCTTAACTTCACCCACCTTGTTCCTGATGCTTCTTGCGTTGAAGTATACGCACTTCAACCCATCTCCGTGCCTGCAAGTACTCTCCTTTGTCAGTGTTCCCTTCCCCATTGCCTCATTACACGCTTTGGCATCCTGAATATCGGCTACCTTAGTTGCTGGACTACAAATCCGGTTCCCATTCCCCTGCCAAATTAGTTTAAACCCTCCCGAAGAGTACTGGAAAACCTCCCTCCCAGGATATTGGTGCCCCTCTGGTTCAGATGCAACCCGTCCTGCTTGTACAGGTCCCACCTTCCCCAGAATACGCTCCAATTATCCAAATACCTGAAGCCCTCCCTCCTACACCATTCGTGCAGCCACGTGTTCAACTGCACTCTCTCCCTATTCCTAGCCTCGCTATCACGTGGCACCGGCAACAAACCAGAGATGACAACTCTGTCTGTCCTGGCTTTTAACTTCCAGCCTAACTCCCTAAACTTGTTTATTACCTCCACACCCCGTTTCCTACCTATGTCGTTGGTACCAATGTGCACCACGACTTCTGGCTGCTCCCCCTCCCCCTTAAGGATCCTGAAGACACGATCCGAGACATCCCTCACCCTGGCACCCGGGAGGCAACAAACCTTCCGGGAGTCTCGCTTGTGACCACAGAATCTCCTATCTATTCCCCAAACCATTGAATCTCCTACAACTATTACTTTTCTATTCTCCCCCCTTCCCTTCTGAGCCCCAGAGCCAGACTCAGTGCCAGAGACCTGGCCGCTAGGGCCTTCTCCCGGTAGGTCATCCCCCCCAACAGCATCCAAAACGGTATACCTGTTTTGAAGGGGAACGGCCACGAGGGATCCCTGCATTTTCTGCCTGTTTGTTTTTTTCCCCCTGACTGTAACCCAGCTATTCTTGTCCTGTACCTTGGGTGTGGTTACCTCCCTGTAACTCTTCTCAATCACCCCCTCTGCCTCCCGGATGATCCGAAGTTCATCCATCTTCAGCTCCAGTTCCCTAACACGGTCTTTGAGGAGCTGAAGTTGGGTTCACTTCCAACAGGTATAGTCAGCGGGGACACCGGTGGTATCCCTCACCACCCACATCCTACAGCCTACAGAAGGAGCATGCAACTGGCCTAGCCTCCATCCCCTCTTACCTGACAGAATATAGCTGCCCTGTGGACTAACTAAATCTCCGCCCTCCGACTCTGCTCCCAGTCAGCTACACTTTCTGTCAACTCCTGGCTCTCTTCTCACTCTTGTCGGAAACAAAATGAAAGGAGCACCTTACTCCCTCCTCACCTAACTCCCTCGGTCACCAAACTCTTACTATAGCACTCAAAATGCACCAAATTCGGCACTCAGTGCAAACCGATGCAGGTCAGTTTCATGCTGGCTTCCAGTGGGTTTCCCAATCCACCATGGCAGATACTAGAGAAAGATATCGTGGGAAACTCAAGCTGGCATGAAACCGAGTTCGCATTCCTGCCAAATTGAAAATGAAAATCGCTTATTGTCACGAGTAGGCTTCAATGAAGTTACTGTGAAAAGCCCCTAGTCGCCACATTCCGGCGCCTGTTCGGGGAGGCTGGTACAGGAATTGAACCCGCGCTACTGGTCTTGTTCTGCATTGCAAGCCAGCTGTCTTAGTCCACTGTGCTAAACCAGCCCCATTCTCCCCCCTGTTGTCCATTGAACTGTTGGTAGGACAATGGGAGAATTCTGTCCATGAATAGATGATTTGGTTGTTCTTCTGGGAGATGGGAGTGCTGAGTTAAATTCTTTTAAGAAGTTTTTGTCTGCAGCTGATGCAAGGTCCCTGGATGCTGGCAATCAGCAAAACAGGGTTAGAAGCTTGCCAGGTGGGTTGGGGCGAGATGGAGGCAGGAGGAAACTCACTTGGGTCTTCACTCTCAATGTCTCAGCTGCTTGTCCTAGGTTATGCAGAGAAACAGACACTTAAACATACTTAAAGTTGGCTTGTCACATGACCTACCCTCTCCAAATGCCCAGGGGATCCAAATAAGTTCATTGTATTCCAAAATTAATTTCATCAGCTCTCCTAGCCATGCTCCAATTGGCCACGTGATTAGCCTTAACGGTTTATCTCCAACAGTTGAATACCTCAGGTGATTGCCTTAATGCCTTTCCAATGGAGGTCCTTCCTATTTTTCCGAGGTCATAGACTTAGATTGGTTTTTCAGATGTGCTGTCTCCATTTCAATATATTAGAATGTGGAAGGTCCAATAATGCAAATTAGGATAACCATTATGGCTGTAAGCTCAAGTCACCTTTAGCCTCTTTGTTTGAAAAAAGTCCTTGTTTTTATAAGTTCAATTCAGGTTCTTAGCCAATGGATTATTTGACATTAACACATTTTCATGACACTGTTCTCTCTCGGCTGACATTGAAATTTACCCTGGACTAATGAGATACAAGTCTGTGGTGAATGTATAATTACTGATAATTCACCAGTGCACTGTGTTATGTTATTAACCCTGTGGGCTCTACCTATGGGCCATTGTGTGGCTCCACCCACAGGGGATATGTTGGGCTCCGCCCATGGCTCCACCCCCTTTACAGGAAGTATAAGAGCTGCTGACCTGCAGGGCCGCCATCAGTATTGTACCGGTCACAGGCAGGCTCAGTTCTAAGCTGATTAAAACCACGGTTTACTTCTCCACGTGTCTTCGAGTGAATTGATGGTCGCATCAAAGTCCGTATTTTCTGTCAGCTGTAAAAACTCAATGTGAGATAACTGTGGCAAGTTGCAATGCAGTTCCTCACGAGTCCAAGTTCACAGCAAAAAAAGATATACCTCAGCTTAATTGCAACAGCAGAATGGTAGTCCAATTCAGAAAACCAGGGAACTGTGTGAGGAATGAAATGGAAATGTTGCACTGACGCCAGAAGTGAAGGTTGACACTTATTTTAGGAGTAACCTTTTATTCTAAAGCTGTTGTGCACCTTATCTGGTCCTAAACTGCTTGACACTGAATTAATAAGAAACTGATCAATCAATTAATAAATTAACGTGAAAACTAATGGATATCTGAATTAAAGAATAAACGTTTAGAAGTTTCAGCCCTTTAGTTTCTTGTTCTGTCATTTCCCAATTTACATTGCTACATGAGTAGCTACTCAGTTGGCTCCCTTCACAGCTCATGTTTGTCCCTTATAATGCATGACATTGCTGCTGATAGATTTTTTCTGAATAACTGCAAACATCAAGGAAGTATATCTCTGTCAACAAAATGCTATGTAGTAATAGTCTTTGGAAGGTTCTTTAGAACATTTATTTTGAGGACTGTGCTTTAATTTCCATCATTTCAGTCTATGAGGTGAAATCAGACTGTTTTAAATTGACGTGAAAATATATTCCTTCAACCGCATTGTCAAATGAGATCCAAATAATTCTTTATTACAGCTGATATTCAAGATTGAGACAAATATAGTTGATACACCATCAGATTTTAAATGCTTACCTTGTCACTGTGAAAAGTAATGCGGTATGCTTGGCAATGGTATAGCACTTCTGCTTATTCCAAGGTGGTCTCACCTGTCTAATTCTGATAGGTGCTAAATGACACCATCTGCCCTTTTTAACAATGAAAAATTAAAATTATCATTTATGATTTACAGTGTATTTACATGCCATGTAGTAGGTTGTTTTTTTGGCAGGATGAGGGTGTTTCTCGCACTGGCTAGCTTATTGAGAAAGGTTGGAGCTTTGCCATCCCTTAAAAACATCAGCACTAGAAGCAAGGCTGCATAATGTCACGAAAAATTGCCACAACAGCATATATCGTATATTATAGGTAATGTAAATATACAGACAACTTTCAGTCTTTTGAAAAGTCAGTCTAATCAGAAGTGAGGTCATAACTCTAAAACATAGAGCATGGGAAGCCCAGTACCAAACTCTGAACTTGGCTCCTCTGAGGACATGGTGGTCACATCGGTTTTAACAACTGGTTCTCCGTTGCATAACTCTTTGCTGACTGACACCTGACCAGATTGACTGCCTGGCTGGCATGTGGGAATAGATGGCAGTTAGGTACAGCTGAGAATCTATCTGAACTATCTCCAGCAGTCAGTGGTAAGAGGGCTTTGCAAGACATCAGAAATCCAACTAGAATGGGTGGGGGTGCGTGGGGGGGGGGGGGGGGGGGGGGTGGAAGCGAGGGCTCCTTGATGGGCCCGGGGTAGCATTCCAACTCCTGGCCTACAGGGAGTTTAAAAATAGCAAGTCTTTAACATTTACCATGAGGAGTTGGCACCTCCTATTTTGGACCTGCTGAGAGACAGCTTTCGTTCAGTTAATTCTACATTGCAATCCAATGATGTCATGGGGCCACAAGCTTTACATGTTAACAATGCCCTGCCTGCCTTTGGTCCAGGGTTTGATTTCAGCTAGTGAAAATTTAAATAACTTCAGGAAGGCTGTAGTTGGAGTCAGGAGGTAATTTTTTTAAAAAATTAGCTCCTTCCATGTTCCATTCCAGCCGAGTAAAGTTTTAAAATTGGGGTCAATGCAACTGAAACTGGCTGACATGATTGTGAAAAATATGCAGTGATGTGACATTGGGCGCGATTTAACAGGCTTGTCGTGCCCGACTTGGTGTCGGGACAAGGCCTTTGAAACTTGCGAGAAGCACTCACAAGAGTTGCGCCATTCAAAACGCCTTGTGAGATTTAACAGAGTTTCACGAGACATCACGATCTGGATCTCACCCTCACTGGGCGTGATCCAGCTCAGTATATTTAAATGATCCATTATGCGTTTGCAGGATTCTCCAATTGCCAGGGACCCAAAAGCCAGGGCACCATTTAGAACTGGTTTCCATAAACGTGGACCAGTAATAATGGCACTGCCAGGAACTGGGCCCAGGGGGTGCTGAGCAGATGGGAGAGGTTGCGAGGATGTTCCAAGGGTCCTCCCCGAGGTTGTGGGGTTTTGAAAACAGTGAGGGGCTGAAAAGGAGGGTGGAATATCACAGCAGCCAGACAAAATGGCAGCTCAATCTGTGAGGAGCTTTTCCTGTTGGGCCCTCGAGCAGGAAATGACTCTGAAGTGCAGCCTCGAAGGAGAAAATCTCCTCAAAACAAAATGGCAAAGTGCCGTTGAATGGTGGGGTGTTTTTCGGTGCTGCAGCCGCTGAGAAACACCCTGTTAAATGCTCCCAAAACAGAACATAGATTTTTTTTCCCCGGTTAAATCGCGCCCATTAGTTTCTATGTGTCCAACATGAGTTGTATTGAATCCTTTAATCTCAGTTCTTATGCTTACAGCTATATTCTGACATGATAGTTTCTTTTAGTGACTGATGCATGATCAATAACTACTAAAATGAGGTTGTAGCACAACTGAGAGCTTTAATAAACTAGAACTGTCCCCCAGCAGCTCAGGTACAGAATGAGGGCTGCTGGGACTGGACTGACACTTATACCCCGCCTATCAGGGCGGATCTACATACTATACAGCCAATGGTAAACCCCCAGGTTTAACCAATGGAACTTCAACCTCTCGGGTACTGCAATACCTGATAATAGCACATTCACCCCCGGTTAAAAAGGAGTCCGGCGAGGGTTGTGGCCAGCGGCTACAACTGTATTCAACATGGTATGATCAGATATGGAGGCACCTTGATACCTCCTTACATTGTTTAGAGGACATTTACAGTCATGGCAGATATATACAGTCAGTGTTTATTATTTACAGTTACAGATCAGTTAAGATGAAGCAATCAGTCAGTCGGGTGCCCTGGTCATCCTTTGGGATCATCTGGGCCTCGGTGGTGATTCCGGTGGGGGTCCAGGCGTCTGCGATTTTGGGAGCGTGACTTCAGCCTCCATGGCAGCTTCGCCACCCCGAGATGGCGCTGGTGGGGAAAGCGGTTGACCTGGGAGGGGGGCGCCTGTAGGGGGCGTCGGTGGGTGGGAGGGCCCAGGCAGGATCGGTGGGAGGACTGACCCTCCTGTGAGGTGCTGTGGAGGGGGGGTGGGGGTGGTATTTGGGGTACGCGTGGGGTTCCAGCGGGCGCCAGGTCCCGTAGGGAGACCGTATCTTTTCGGCCGTCAGGGAATGCCACGGAGACGTATTGGGGGTTAGCGTGCAGCAGATGGACCCTCTCGACCAACGGGTCCGACTTCTGCGCCCGCACGTGTTTTCGGAGCAGGATGAGTCCGGGTGTTGCTAGTCAGGTCGGGAGCGAGGTCCCGGAGGAGGACCTCCTGGGGAAGACAAGGAGATGTTCGTGAGGTGTCTGGTTGGTGGTCGTACAGAGCAGTGACCGGATGTAGTGGAGGGCTTCCTGGAGGACTTCTTGCCAGCGGGAGACTGGGAGGTTCCTGGACCGTAGGGCCAGTAGAACGGTCTTCCAGATGGTTCGTTCACCCTCTCTACCTGCCCGTTTCCCCGGGGGTTGTAACTGGTTGTCCTGCTTGAGGCAATGCCCTTGCTGAGCAGGAATTGATGCAGTTCGTCACTCATAAAGGAGGACCCCCTATCACTGTGTATGTAAGCAGGTAAACCGAGCAGTGCAAAGATACTATGGAGGGCCTTGATGACGGTGGTTGCGGTCATGTCTGGGCAGGGGATGGCGAATGGGAACCGGGAGTACTCGCCAATCACGTTCAGGAAGTACGTGTTGCGGTCGGTGGAGGGGAGGGGGCCTTTGAAGTCCATGCTGAGGCGTTCAAAAGGACGGGAAGCCTTTATCAGTTGCGCCCTCTCTGGCCGGTAGAAGTGCGGTTTGCACTCAGCGCAGATTTGGCAGTCCCTGGTGGCTGTCCTGACCTCCTCGATGGAGTAGGGCAGGTTGCGGGTCTTGACAAAATGGAAAAAGCGAGTGACCCCCCGGGTGGCAGAGGTCCTCGTGGAGGGCTCGGAGGCGGTCCACTTGTGCGGTGGCACATGTGCCGCGGGACAGGGCATCAGGAGGCTCGTTTAGCTTCACGGGACGATACAAGATCTCGTAGTTGTAGGTGGAGAGTTCTATCCTCCACCGCAAGACCTTGTCATTTTTTATCTTGCCCCGCTGTGCATTATCGAACATGAACGCCACCGACCGTTGGTCAGTGAGGAGAGTGAATCTCCTGCCGGCCAGGTAATGCCTCCAGTGTCGCACAGCTTCTACTATGGCTTGGGCCTCCTTTTCGACAGAGAAGTGGCGGATTTCGGAAGCATGGAGGGTACGGGAGAAGAAGGCCACGGGCCTGCCCGCTTGGTTGAGGGTGGCCGCCAGAGCTACATCGGATGCATCGCTCTCGACCTGGAAGGGGAGGGACTCGTGGATGGCGCGCATCGTGGCCTTTGCAATGTCTGCTTTGATGCGGCTGAAGGCCTGGCGGGCCTCCATCGACAGGGGGAAGGTTGTGGACTGGATCAGGGGACGGGCTTTGTCTGCATAGTTAGGGACTCACTGGGCGTAGTAGCTAAAAAAACAGAGGCAGTGCTTCAGGGCCTTGGGGCAGTGAGGGAGGGGGAACTCCATGAGGGGACCCATGTGTTCAGGGTCGGGGCCTTTCACTCCATTTCGCACTACGTAGCCGAGAATGGCTAGGCGGTCGGTGCTAAACAGGCATTTATCCTTGTTGTACGTTAAGTTAAGGATTTTAGCGGTCTGGAGAAATTTTCGGAGGTTGGTGTCGTTGTCCTGCTGGTCATGGCCGCAGATGGTGATGTTATCGAGAAACGGAAACGTTGCGCGTAAGCCGTACCGGTCAACCATTCGGTCCATCTCGCGTTGGAATACCGAGACTCCGTTAGTGACACCGAAGGGAACCCTTAAAAAATGGTAGAGCCGCCCGTCTGCTTCGAAGGCAGTGTATTTGTAGTCACTAGTGCGGAGGGGTAGCTGGTGGTAGGCGGACTTGAGTTCCACCATGGAGAAGACCTTATAATGCGCGATCCTATTTACCAGGTCGGATATGCGGGGGAGAGGGTACGCGTCCAGCTGCGTAAACCTGTTGATGGTCTGACTGTAGTCAATGACCATCCTATTTTTCTCCCCGGTCTTCACCACCACTATTTGGGCTCTCCCGGGACTGTTGCTAACTTCAATGACCCCGTCCCTCAGTAGCCTTTGGACCTCCGACCTAATGAAGGTCCGGTCCTGGGCACTGTCCAGTCTGCTCCTGGTGGCGACGGGTTTGCAATCCGGGGGTCGCGAGGCTGCAGACAGTAAGGGCCGCCGAATTGGAAGGTCAGACTTTGCAGATTACATTGGAAGTCCAACCCCAGGAGTGTAGCCGCGCTGAGTTGTGGAAGGACATAAAGGTGGAAATTGTTGAGAGTGTACGATGTTGAGTTTGGTCCAGAGTCACCGAGGCCAGACGCAGTATTTGTGAATTTTGATCGGGCAGTGTGTAGTTGGCCGGGCTGGGGTCCTGGGGCCCCATCCAAGCTGGCGTCTCCCATGGGTCGCACATGGTTGTCAGAGATGGCCAAAATGGCGGCGCCCATCCATCCAGCGCGGTGTCCGGGGAACAAGATGGTGGCGCCCGTGGGCCGCACGTGGCCTTAGGATATGGGGATGGCGGTGACTGCTGGCTGCCTGGGGCCCGAGGAGAAGTTCGCTGTGGCAGTCCGGAGTTGCCGCTGGAGACCGCAGCCACCGCTCATGCCTGGCAGACCCCCACAAAATGGCCCTTCTTGCCGCACCCTTTGCAGGTGGATGTGTGGGTCGGGCAGCACTGGCAGGGGTGCTTTTCATGCCCGCAGAAGAAAAAGTGGGACCCATCAGAGTTGGTGGGCCGCCTTACAGCGCAGGCGTGCGGGGACACGGGGAAGGTCAATGGCGCTGCCGCTGCGGGATTCCACGCTGCCCAGGGGGCCGCCGCGCGGTTGGGCACGTAGGATTGTGCGTTCCTGGAGGCAACGTCCATGGACCCTGCCAGGGCCCGTGCCTCACTAAGTCCCAGGGTGTCTTTCTCTAAAAGACGCTGGCGGATCTCTGAGGAGCTCATACCTGCTACAAAGGCAACTTGGACTAGGAGTTCCGTGTGGTCGCTCGCCGAAACTTGCGGGCAGCCGCAGCTTCTGCCCAGCACCAGTATCGCGTGGTAGAACTCCTCCAATGATTCCCCGGGGCTTTCTCATCTCGTTGCAAGCAGGTGACGTGCATAGACCTGATTTACTAGGCGGATATAATGTCCTTTTAAAAGTTCGATTGCTGCATCAAAGTCTTCCGCCTCCTCGATGAGGGTGTATATCCCAGGGCATACCCTTGAGTGCAGGAGATGCAGTTTCTGCTCCCCCGAGGGTGTGCCTCCAGCCGTCTCAAGGTAGCCTTTGAAACACGCCAGCCAGTGTTTGAAAATCGCCGCTGAGTTTGCCGCGTGGGGACTGAGTTGCAGACACTCCGGCTTGATTCGGAGGTCCATCCTTTCTACTTAAGTCTGGTCTATTAAATTGATGCACGATCAATAACTACTAAAATGAGGTTGTAGCACAACTGAAGGCTTTAATAGACTGGAACTGTTCCCCAGCAGCTCAGGTACAGAATGAGGGCTGCTGGGACAGCACTGACTCTTATATCCTGCCTATCAGGGCGGAGCTACATACTATACAGCCAATGGTAAACCCCCAGGTTTAACCAATGGAACTTCAGCCTCTCGAGCACTTCAATACCTGACAATACCACAGTAACCACATCCAAGGCTTAATCTCACAATCAGAACAGGTCCGAGACATAGACAAGCAAACACAAAACAATTGAACAATTCACTGATGACACCAGATAAGGAGAGCTAGTGGGCGGGAATCTCCGTCCCGCAGCACCAATTTTCTGGTGTGTCGCGTCCCCGCTGGCAGCGGGATTTTCCGTCCTGCCAGCCGGCCAGTGGGGTTTCCCATTATGGGCAGCCCCACGCAGTCGGGAAATACCTGGGCATGGGTGTGCTGCTGGTGCAATGGAGAATCCCGCCAACGGAAAATCCAGCCCAGTATTTTTAACAAAGTAGAGTGGCACAATTCAATTCCATATGAGACTTAACAACAAAGACTGAGGTCACAATCTATCAGCTTTGTTGCGCCCGACTTGGGATGTGACAAGGCTGGTAAATCTCTCAAGAGTCCTCTCGCAAGATTAACCAGCCACCTCACGCCTTGTGAGATCTAACGAGATCTGGTGAGGCTTCGTGATCTGGATCCTGCCCATTGAGGTCGAGATCCATATTTGCATATTCCAGTGAGTACTTAATCTCACTTGAATATGGTTATGCGGCATCTACCCAGCACCCAGAATCGAACAGCCTCGTCTCGGAGACCCCGCGGGTGTTGGTATCGTGGTCAGGCTCTTGGCAGGGTGGTACACTGGCAACCCGATGCCACCTGGGCACCAAAGCACTGACAGCCTGGAACCCTGGCAGTGCCACCCGGACACCCTGGCAGTGCCCAGATGGCACTGCCAGGCTGGCAAGGCCACTGCCAGAACACCAGGCTGGCATTGCCAAGATGCCCAAGTAGCAACTGGTCCATGCTGGGGATCATACCTGGGCTGCCCTGCCCTTTTGCGGTGGGGTCTGGGGGACTTGATAACTCACTAGTTGGTGAGTTGGGGTATTGGGAGGGTCCAGAGGCTGCAAAGGAAAAATGTATGGGCATCAATTTTTGATAAAATTTTGTTTAGGCTTCTGGTGACAGCATTCATGCCACTGAGCATACCTGCACTATTCTTTTTTCCTATTTTATGCACATAAGAAAGAAAAATGCATTTCAAAAACTGGATACTGCAGCAGTAGCTGTTGCAGTTCTTGCAGCATGAATTTTTCCCACGAACGTTGTACCTCTAAAACAACATTTTCTGAACTGGGTATCTCAACATCTTAGCTCGCGTGAACATTCCTGCTATTAAAATAGATGCATGGATTTGGGGGAGGGGATTGTCATTTGAAAATGTAAAGCATATGGGGCGAAATTCTCCCCCAACGGCGCGATGTCCGCCGACTGGCGCCCAAAACGGCGCCAATCAGACAGGCATCGCGCCGCCCCAAAGGTGCGGAATGCTCCGCATCTTTGGGGGCCGAGCCCCAACATTGAGGGGCTAGGCCGACACCGGAGGGATTTCCCCCCCTGCCAGCTGGCGGAAACGGCGTTTGTTGCCCCGCCAGCTGGCGCGGAAATGACATTTGGGGCGGCGCATGCGCGGGAGCGTCAGCGGCCGCTGACAGTTTCCCGCGCATGCGCAGTGGGGAGAGTCTCTTCCGCCTCCGCCATGGTGGAAACCCTTGCGGTGGCGGAAGGGAAAGAGTGCCCCCACGGCACAGGCCCGCCCGCGGATCGGTGGGCCCCGATCGCGGGCCAGGCCACCGTGGGGGCACCCCCCGGGGTCAGATCGCCCCGCGCCCCCCCCAGGACCCCGGAGCCCGCCCACGCCGCCTTGTCCCGCCGGTAAATAGCTACTTTAATTTACGCCGGCGGGACAGGCAATTTCTCGGCGGGACTTCGGCCCATCCGGGCCGGAGAATCGAGCGGGAGGGGCCCGCCAACCGGCGCGGCCCGATTCCCGCCCCCGCCCAATCTCCGGTACCGGAGACTTCGGCAACTGGCGGGGGCGGGATTCACGGCGGCCAACGGCCATTCTCCGACCTGCTGGGGGGTCGGAGAATGACGCCCATGATGTCAGCTCAGTCACCCATCAAGTATTTCTCCACTTTTTATTTTATTGGAGTTAACAGCAATTCACCTTTGCTGTAGCATAAAAATGACATGACTAAATACTGCATTGGTTGAAAACCTAGTTTTGTTCATACAATATGGTCCTGGGGGACTGGTTAGCCCAGTTGGCTAGATCGGATCAGATTAATGCCAATGTCAAGAGCCTCGATCCCTGATCTGGTTGAGGTGGACTCAAACCTGCCTCCTTTCACTATCTGTCATTAAATATCACAGCACTTTGCAAGAAGAATCACAGAATACTACAGTGCAGAAGAGGCCCTTCTGCCCATCGAGTCTGCACTGATGCATGAAAGGCCCTGATCTGCCCATGTAATCCCACTTACCAGGTACTTTTTAAAAGATGTGAGGCATCCTGCCTCTCCCACCCTCCCAGTTAGTGCATTCCAGACCGTCATCACTCTCTGGGTAAAAACGTTTTTCCTCAAATCCCCCCTAAACCTCTAACCCCTCATTTGAACTTGTGCCCCCTCGTAACTGACCCTTCAATTAAGGGGAACAGCTGCTCCCTATTTACCCTGTCCATGCCCCGAATAATTTTCTCACCACTCAGTCTTCTCTGCTCCAGAGAAAACAACCCAAGCCTATCTATCCAACCTCTCTTTATAACTTAAATGTTCCATCCCAGGCAACATTCTGGTGAATCTTCTCTGCACTCCCTCCAGTGCAATTACATCCTTCCTATAATGTGATGACCAGAATTGCACACAGTGGCCTCACCAAAGTTCTATACAGCTCCATGACCTCCCTGTTTTTGTAATCTCTCCCCCGATTGATAAAAGTGAGTGTCCCATATGCCTTTTTCACCACCCCATTAACCTGCCTTTCTGCCTTCAGAGATCTATGGACAAACATACCAAGGTCCCTTTGTTCTTCGGAACTTCCCAGCCCTTTCATTGTCTACTTCCTTGTTAAATTACTCCTTTCAAAGTGTATCACCTCACACTTTTCGGGGTTACATTCCATCTGCCACTTATCCACCCATTTGACCATCTTGTCTATATCTTCCTGTAATCCAAGACACTCAATCTCACTGTTAACCACCCAACCTATTTCTGTGTTATCCGCAAACTTACTGATCTTACCCCCCACATAGTCACCTATGTAATTTATATAATTGACAAACAAAAGGGAACCTAGCAGTGGTACTCCACTGTTCACTGGCTTCCAGACACTAAAGCAGCCATCTATCATCACTCTTTGTCTCCGACCGTTAAGTCAATTATGAATCCACCTTATCAAATTACCCTGTATCCCATGTGCATTTGCCTTCTTAATAAGTCTCTTAATAAGGCTTTTCTGAAATCCATGTAAACTACATCAACTGCACTACCCTCACCTACACACTTGGTTACATGCTCAAAACATTCAATCAATGTTGTTAGGCATGACCTTCCTTTGACAAAGCCATGCTGACTATCTCTTATCAAATCTTGCCTCTCCAAGTGGAGATAAATTCTCCCCTGCAGAATCTTCTCCAAAAGAAAGGTCTGTTGTTTCCTAGATTTCTCTACAACCTTTCTTAAATAATGGGACCACATTAGCAGTTCTCCAGTCCTCTGGCACCTCCCCATGGCCAGAGAGGAATTGAAATTTTGGGTCAGAGCCTCAGCAATCTCCTCCCTCTCCTCCCACAGCATCCTGGGACAGAATTCATCTGGACCTGGAGATTTGTCCACTTTTAAGCCCACCAACAACTCCAAAACCTTGTCACTCCCGATGACAATTAAGCAGCTGGCTTGTAATGCAGAGCAAGGCAGCAGCGCGGGTTCAATTCCCGTACCTGCCTCCCCGAACTGGCGCCGGAATGTGGCGACTAGGGGCTTTTCACAGTAACTTCACTGAAGCCGACTTGTGACAATAAGTGATTATTATTATTAATCTCTCTCCCCGAGTTCCATAACTACCTCCTCATTTTGTTGGGTGAAGACAAATGTGAAATATTTGTTCAACACCCTATCAATGTCCTCTGGCTCTGCCCACAGATTTCACCCATGGTCCTTAATGGGCCCTACTCTTTCTCTGTTTATCCTCTTCCATTGATATATTCATAGAATATCTTGGGATTTTCCCTACTTTTACCAGCCAGAGCTTCCCTCTTTTGTCTTCGAATTGATTTCTTAAGCTCCATCCTGCATTTTCTGCACTCCACTAATGCCTCTGCAGACGTGCTCCTCTTATACTTGATATATACACCCTGACTGTCACTACAGCTGTCGCCAGTGGAAAGAGTGTTGATGCCTTGTGTGTTTTATAGTGCCAGACCACCTTCTAGTGTTCTGCCTGGTGATTGGTTGTGTTCTGTCCTGTGTGTTGATTGGCTGTACTGGGTATCTGCCAGTCCGTATCTCATTATGTGCATGAGTGCATATCATGACATCTCCCCTTTTTAAAAAACAAATGTTGGTTGCTTGGAGCATGTGCGACTGTATTTACATGTAGAACTATTTACATTAAATGGCGAGTGGATGCAATAAAGTGGTTGAATATATACCTAAGAGGTGTCTAGCGTGTAGATACAGAACAAAATTTACAAGAGAAATGTCTATAAGTCCAATCTTTGGGGCTTGCGTCTGATCCTTGTTGACCGCTTGAGAGGTGGAGGTGGGGCGATGGTGCCTTGACAGGTGGGATTGCTGCCAGATTGGTGGCCTCCTGGTGCGAGGTGTCCGGAGGAGGCATAACAACATATGGAAAAGTAGGATCTGGTGATCGGCAGGCAACTTTGCGCAGTAACCTTCTGTTGCGCCTGACAATGGAGGCATCAGCCATACCAACTACAAACAATCTGGGAACAGCCTGTTGAACAACAGCTGGAGCTGACCAGCCTCCATCAGGTAGCTTGATCCGAACAGCATCTTCCGGAGATAGCACAGGCAAATCGGTAGCATGAGCATCGTACGTCAGCTTTTGCTGGTTCCTGAGTTGCTGCACCTTTTGCAACACTGGGAGGTGATCCAGGTCTGGTAAGTGTATGGCTGGAACAGTCGTCCGCAGGTCTCTATTCATGAGGGGTTGAGCCGGAGACATACCGGTGGACAGAGGGGTTGCCCTGTCTGCCAACAGCGCAAGGTTGAAGTCAGAAGCAGAGTCCGCAGCCTTGCAGAGCAGTTGCTTCACTATATGGACCCCTTTCTCAACCTTCCCGTTGGACTGCGGATAGTGTGGGCTTGAGGTAATGTGGTAGAATTGGTACAACTTGGCGAAATTGGACCACTCTTGGCTGTGGAAGCAGGGATCATTGTCACTCATGACAGTGAGTGGAATATCATGTCTGGCAAATATCTCCTTGCAGGCCTTGATGACTGTCCTTGATGTGAGGTCTGACAGCTTCACAACATCCGGGTAATTTGAGAAGTAATCTATGATGAACACATAGTCACGCCCATTGGCGCGAAAAAGGTCGATTCCCACCTTGGACCACAGAGAGGTCACAATCTCGTGTTGCTAGAGTGTTTCTTTTGTTTGAGCAGACTGGAAACGCTGGCAGGTTGCACAATTGAGGACCATGTTGGATATGTCCTGGCTGATTCCAGGCCAATAGACAGCCTGCCGGGCCCTGCGCCTACACTTTTCAACACCGAGGTGTCCCTCGTGGATTTGTTTGAGCACTAAGCTCTGCAGACTGTGAGGAATAATGATACGATCTAGCTTGAGGAGGATCCCCTCGACGACTGTCAGGTCGTCCTTCACATTAAAGAACTGAGGGCATTGCCCTTTTTGCCAGCCATTTGCAAGGTGGTGCATTACACGCTGCAGAAGAGGGTCTTTGGCAGTCTCTTCACGAATGCCGATCACTCTTTCATCTGAGGCCGGGAGGTTGCTGGCACACAGCTGCACCTGTGCCTCAATCTGGCGGATGAAGTCAACCTGTTCACAGGGCGAGGTGATGGAGCGGGACTGGGCATCCGCAATTATCAGCTCCTTGCCTGGTGTGTATACCAACTCAAAATCGTACCTTTGGAGTCGAAGGAGAATGCACTAAAGCCTGGTCGTCATGTCATTCAAGTCCTTATGAATGATATGGACCAAGGGTCTATGGTCAGTTTCCACTGTAAATGTTGATAGACCGTAGACGTAGTCGTGGACCTTTGCAATGCCGGTTAGGAGGCCCAGGTACTCTTTTTCTATTTGAGCGTACCTCTGTTCAGTAGGAGTCATGGCCCTTGACGCATAAGCAACTGGAGCCAAGGACGCGGCGTCATCCCTCTGGAGGAGCACCGCACCAATGCCGTCCTGGCTTGCATCCGTGGAGATTTTTGTTTCCCTGTCCGGGTCAAAAAACGCTAGTACCGGAGCAGTGGTGAGTTTTGCTTTGAGCTCGAGCCACTCTGCTTGATGTGTGGGTAGTCACTGGAATGCAGTGGACTTCTTCACCAGGTGCCTGAGAGCTGTGGTGTGTGAGGCCATGTTGGGAATGAATTTTCCCAAGAGGTTCACCATTCCGAGGAAGGGCAGTACCGCCTTCTTGTCTTCTGGGGTCTTCATGGCGTTAATGGCCTTGACCTTGTCCGAATCTGGTCGCACACCCTGCTGGAATATCTGGTCGCCCAAGAACTTGATGGTTGACATGCCAAAGGAGCACTTGGCCTTGTTCAGCTTGAGGCCGTTTGCATGGATACGTCGAAAGACTTGTTTGAGACGAGATATATGTTCCTCGGGGGTCGTGGACCATATGATTACATCATCTATGTAAACATGCACACCCTCAATGCCCTCCATCATCTGCTCCATAATACTGTGGAAGATTTCAGAGGCTGAGACAATGCCGAACGGCATACGGTTATAACAGTACTTGCCAACTGGTGTGTTAAACGTGCAGAGCTTCCTGCTGGACTCGTCCAGTTGTATCTGCCAGAAACCACGCGATGCATCTAACTTCGTGAAGAATTTGGCGTGTGCCATCTCACTGGTCAGTTCCTCCCACTTCGGGATCGGGTAGTGTTCCCGCATTACCTTCTGGCTCAGATCTTTAGGATCTATGCATATCCGCAACTCTCCAGAGGGCTTCTTCACACAGACCATCGAGCTGACCCAGTCAGTTGGTTCCGTCACTTTGGAGATGATGCCCTGGTCTTGGAGCTCCTGTAGCTATGCCTTTAAACGTTCCTTACAGAGGAGCCGGCATCCGGCCTGGTGCATGGATTACAGGCGTGGCATCAGGCCTGAGTAGGATCTTGTAGCAGTAAGGCAGAGGGCCCATTCCATCAAACACATCTGGATATTGAGCAAGGATGTCATCAATGTCAGCCTGAAGATCCACATTGGAAGAAGACATGGCATGGACTCGCTGTATGAGGTTGAGTAGCTTGCATGCATGGGCACTGAGCAGGGATGCCTTATCAGGCTTGATGATTTTGAATCGCAGTGTGACATTGATGGTCTTGTTGGAGACAAATAGATGACAAGATCCTAGTGCAGGTTATGGCATTGCCATTATAATCGAGGAGCTGGCACGCTGGCGGAAGAATTTTGGGTTGCTTTTTAATGTGGTCAAAATCAGCTTGAGAGATGAGATAGCCAGAAGCACCAGTGTCCAGCTTGAACTGGATGCTGCATTGATTTACGTGTACGACAGCACGTCATTCGTCCGCGGAATCCACATCGGTTTTTGGCTGCTTCGTTCTCCCGTTCATGTTGCGCATGCATGGTGCCCCGGGAAAAGCGCACAAAATGGCCGCTTTCATCGATACTGAGGCGCTGCATCCGGGCGATGGCCTGTACACACTCTGCCTCATGGGAGGCAAGTTTTTCGTATTCTGCCGATTTGAAACGGAAGTACCGATTTCTCGCATGCTCATGCACTGTACACGTCTTGATTGCGACTGGCAGAGTCATGTGCTTAATTTTGAGGAGTTGCTCCCACAAGGAATTGGAGAGCACCCCAAAAACGATCTGATCCCTGATCATGGAATCAGCAGTTGCACCATAATTGCAGGACTGCGCTAATATACGGAGATGAGTTAGAAAGGATTGGAAAGTTTCATCCTTACCCTGCAGGCGTTGCTGGAAGATATAGCGCTCAAAGGTCTCGTTTGTTTCGACTTCACAGTGACTGTCGAACTTCTCCAAAACGGTCTTGAATTTGGTCTTGTCCTGGCCATCGGTAAAATTAAGCGAGTTGAAAATCTGGATGGCTTGGTCCCCCACAGTGGATAGGAGCAGCGTGACTTTTCTGGCATCGGACGCATCCTTGAGGTCTGAGGCCTCAATGTAGAGCAGGAACCTTTGCTTGAAGACCCACCCGTTGGCGCCAAGATTGCTGAAGATCCGTAGCTGTGGAGGAGCCTGGATCTTCTCCATGCCGCTGGAAGGCACTTGCTGGTCATCACGGAATCACTTGAGGTAAACCACTTAGAGATAGTAGACTACTGGTACCATGTCGTGTTAATCACCCTGGGGTAACACGGACTGCAACTGGATACAGTTGTACTTGAAAGTAGACTCCAAACTTTGATGTTAGTTCAATACGCTTTATTGAACTTGTTAAGCAGTGCACACAGTTCGCTGTGGGTTTGACACCCTACTAATGTAAGCGAGCTTACTAGAACTAACTAGACCAGACTAGCTCTGAGCCACATGTAGAAGGTGCTAACTGATATATACACCCTGACTGTCACTACAGTTGTCACCAGTGGAAAGAGGCAGAGTGTTGTTGCCTCGTGTGTTTTATAGTGCCAGACCACCTTCTAGAGTTCTGCCTGGTGATTGGTTGTGTTCTGTCCTCTGTGTTGATTGGCTGTACTGGGTGTCTGTCACTGCCTGTCTGTATCTCATTATGTGCATGAGTGCATATCATGACAGGTGTGAACATCGCAATGTCACCAAAAAGGGGCATGGAAAATCAGTAAACTCGGTTCTCTCTGGACTTTCCACAAGTGTCATCGATTCCACACAGGTCTAATGCAGGCTCAAAATTGCCCCCACTGTTTACAGCAGGGTTTCAGGGTGCAGCTCAGAAGTGGTAAACAGATGTTGCAAACAATTCGTAAAGATGATAGACAGTGAAGACAGAAAGGGACAACAAGTTCAAAGGGATAGCAGATTGATAGAACGTTAGAATTTCTACAGTGCAAAACGAGGCCATCTGCACTAACGTTCCAAAAGAACACCCCACCCAGGCCCACTCCCCCATCCCATCTCCATAACCCCACCTAACCTACATATTTTTGGACAATTGGGCAAATTTAGCATGAACAATCCACCTAACCTGCGCATCTTTGGATTGTGAGAGGAAACCGGAGCACCCGGATCAAGCCCATGCAGACATGGAGAGAAAGTGACAACTCCACACAGTCAGCCAAGGCCAGAATTGAACCTGGGCCCCTGGTGCTGTGATGCAGCAGTGCTAACCACTGTTTGGCAGGAAAAAAGAACAATTGGAATTTAGGTTTTCTGAATCTTGGAACTGTCCTGATGGCTTATTTTCATCTAAATAGTCTGGATTACTGTAACACATTTTCAGTTGTTGAAAAAGAATTAGTGTCATAGCTGTGGCAGAGCTGCCTTAAAGTGATGGTTTGCACCAGGCTACCTGTTGGTATCTATCACTCATGGTCATTCTTAGTGATGCTTCACAAAATAGTGCTTTTGTAGCTGATCTTGACTTTATACCAGCTGCAGTGAGCTTTTTATGAACTACTTTTTCCTTATGTTTTCCAACACCACTTTCTTGTCTCTTTTGGCTTCCAGTGAAAACTCACAGTCTGTGCATGTGGCAGCACTGGTTCGAATTTCAGCAGGTGCCAGTGCATGTAATTCTCCTCAGTAAATCTGCTGTGGATTCAGTGACATTGTTTGTTACTTCACAAGATACCCAGCAGAAACATGAAACTATTCAGAGAATTGGATTGAAAGAAAATGCCTTTTAATGCCTTCGTTTAAAAGAACCACTGCACACAAATTCATTTCTGGTTGAGATGGTGAAAAAGCAGACAGGACATTTGTGCACAGTTTGTGTATGTCTCAACATAATGCTGATCATTCGGTTGTCTGTTTTGCAAATAATAAAAAAAATTACAACAAATTTCTGAAGGTAATTCTCCACTTCACAAGACAGCATATTGAAAAGCTGAGCGAAAACTTAAATAGTTTAAGCAACCATGAAGTAGGCAGCTAACCAAAGGGGCAAAGATAGAATAGTCCAGTGGTGGGCTCATTGCCCAGTCAATTGCATACACCTGATTATAAGTAGATTAGTTTCAAACTTATGTTGTCACAACCACTTCAAAGACACTTTACCACATAATGCCTGCATTTTGGAGGGTTTTCTGTATTGTCCTTAGCACCAAACGTTTGAAATGTTTGATTGCATGACCTGATCTCTGCAAGAGCCACACTGGAATGGGTGAAAAACTATCTGTGCCGCAATGTACAATGAACAATATGGTGCTTAGGACAGGAATGAGGTTCAATCAAGGGGCAGAGGTCTTAGTTTCACACTCCTGAGCAGCAATAATATTTTGAATTGTTTTAAACTTGGATGTGTCGGAACCACAGGCTGTTTAAAAAAAAATCCTGCCAGATGGTGTGCATTATCTTTTTCTGGCAAAGCAGCATTAATTGCAGAGAAGCCTGAGGCTGCACTCAGCTCATCAGTGTGATAACACTACATGACCCTGATTATCTGTCAATCTGCTCAATTAAAAGAATCATTTAGATATTCACCCAATCATTTGCCCATCCAGCCACCTGGGCCTCAACCAGGCTCCTTTTTAATACTGGCCTCTCGCTTTGCGTGGTTTTTACATGTTTCGAAAAGATGTAATTGAACTAAATAAAGCGTCTTGAGGGCAGCTGTAACATCTGCTGTTTGTGGTATGTCAAGCCTTCAGCTTTAAAAACAGTTACATATGCTCCAAATTAGCGGGTCACAGAGATGAAGCAGTTGATGATAGTGTTTTCGCTTGCATGATAAGCAGCGTGCAGCTGTGTGCAATTTACAATTAAAGGTTGCTCAGAGCTCAGTTGCAATGGTGAATAAAGTGGCAAGAGGTCAGTCAGTGAATTAGACCAATTAGAGCTGAATTATCTATTCCCTTACACACTGATAAGCAGCCCTGTCACTGGTTTTAGACAGTTTCTCAACCTACATTCTGATCTCTTACGGTAATATAAGCACACATAGAGGCATGTGCTGTGCTGAAGGACCATTTCTGCATTCAATCTGACATTTGCATTGACCATGGCTAGGAGTCTTTGGTGTCTAAATTATTTTTTAAATTACCAGCTGGACTAATTTAAGAGGAGTGTATTAGAAGTCTGTTAAAATATTTATTGTAATGTACTTAATATTTAATAGATCAGTTTCAGATTGTTTTGTTAGATGGCCCGAGGATGACCTTCATACCAACAATGTGCCAATTCTCACTCATATATGGCGCCTCACTATTCTTAGGTGGCACACGTTCATTGACTTCCACATGTATTCCCAATCTCTTGCTCTGCCATGAGTAAGCTCTTGAGTCCAGGCTCGATAATTCCCCCACAGGAAAGGGGTGAAGTCAGAAGCAAAGTTCCTTCAGCCATTTGTGGACACCTTCAAACTGTTAGTTTACACTTTGCCAAGGATCTTGGTCGAGTCAGCTGGTGATGGTTCATGTTGGAGGTTAAGCCAAGAAAGATGCAGAGGGGAAAAATAAAACTTAAAAACATACAAAATCAATCTCCAATCCTCAAAAGAAACAGAAGACCACACACCCTATCCACTTTTCCCTGCAATTATGCAAATCAAGGAAAATGTCCTTCCTTTGCTGAGCACTCCCTGTGGCGATCTACAAACTGGCCCCAGAGGGCGTTCCAGTAGGATCCATAATACTTTAAGTGCACATTTTGTACTGTTTGCTTTTCTCTGTGGGAAAATAAGGCTTATGTAAATAACTGCAGTTACAATTGTCTTTAAGTATCTTATTAGCTCCCATAAAATGTTGCCATCTCAATCCAATTTTGAACTATGGGGTAGGAAATTTAAGAAATGCTTTTTTTTACCTTTAGTAAATTTAGGTAAAAAAGATTTAAATCACATGGGACAAGGATAATTGACTGGGACTGAACAATCTGTAATCCTACAAAGTGACAAAAGTAGGCTTTGTACCAAGACTAAAATCTTAAATCCCACCTGGACAAGTCCAATCCACATAGACCTGCTGCGATCTGTTCAAAATCGACTCAGATGTACCATGGAACACCATTAAGTGTAGGAAACAAATCCAATGTTTCTTAAGATGAGTAGCTCCTGTGCTGAAGTTCAACATTTCCAAATGATGGAATCATTGTTCAGTGGGGCAGAGTGGGTTCTATGCTGTGGCTGGAGGATAGTATCAATCAGTGATACATGTTACAGTGAGTATAGCTGTTCATTGTGCTGCTTGTGAGAAAGCTTCGGAGCGTGCTGTTCACCTCGCAAGGGTTCAAAGAACAAAGAACAAAGAACAAAGAAATGTACAGCACAGGAACAGGCCCTTCGGCCCTCCAAGCCCGTGCCGACCATACTGCCCGACTAAACTACAATCTTCTACACTTCCTGGGTCCGTATCCTTCTATTCCCATCCTATTCATATATTTGTCAAGATGCCCCTTAAATGTCCCTATCGTCCCTGCTTCCACTACCTCCTCCGGTAGCGAGTTCCAGGTACCCACTACCCTCTGCGTAAAAAACTTGCCTCGTACATCTACTCTAAACCTTGCCCCTCTCACCTTAAACCTATGCCCCCTAGTAATTGACCCCTCTACCCTGGGGAAAAGCCTCTGACTATCCACTCCGTCTATGCCCCTCATAATTTTGTATACCTCTATCGGGTCGCCCCTCAACCTCCTTCGTTCCAGTGAGAGAAAAAGTTGCCCACAGAACACGAACATCCAGTGCAGAAGGAGGCCATTCGGCCCATCGAGTCTGCACCAACCCACCAAACCCCCATTTCCACCCTATCCCCGCAACCCAATAACCACTCCCAACCCCTTTGGTCATTAAGTGCAATTTATTATGGCCAATCCACCTAACCTGCACATCTTTGGACTGTGGGAGGAAACCGGAGTACCCGGAGTAAACCCACGCAGACACGGGGAGAACGTCCAGACTCCACACAGACAGTGACACAGTGGGGAATCGAACCTGGGACCCTGGCGCTGTGAAGCCACAGTGCTATCCACTTGTGCTACCGTGCTGCCCTGGTTCAAATTCAGGCTTGCCAGTTATCTAACAACAAACTATCTTCCTATGGATAGAGGCAAGCAGAAACATTTTGAAGTCAAAGTACTTCCAAGATTACAATGCTGGTGATGGGAATTCAGAACGAAGTCAACTAATTGTGACTCAGTAAACTGATGATGTTGTTGTGAAAGTAATGCATGCCTGTTAGAAAGAGAATAAATTGTCTTGCAAGTTATTTCGGCAGGGAACAGTGTTTTTAATTCAACAACGTATTTACAACATTTCTTAACTTAGCTTTCTTTCTGTTTTTTAAAGTGTTTCATCAGCTCAGTTGCAGTCATTTTCAAAGTTATTGTCTTCTGTGAGGTAAACTGTCGGATTCAGATCAGGCTTCAATCTGAAGGAGCAGAGAAAACCCTCACATGTAATTAAGGAAACAGTCTCAGGATTTATTTGTAGCTTTGAAACAGATGCTAATGGGATAAAGAAATGGGCGCGATTCAATGGGGTAAAAATATATGTTCTGTTTTGGGCACGTTTAGCGGGGTGTTTCTCGGCAGCTGCAACACAGAAAAACACCCCGCTATTCGACGGCACCGTGCTATTTTGTTTTGGCCTCGGGGAATTTCTCTCCGCCAAGGCCATACTTCAGTATCTCCCACAACCTCAGGGAGGCCCCAGGAACATTCACTCAAATCCCCCCCTCCACCTGGTAAGGCCCCACGGGTCCGATTCCTGGCAGTGCCAACCTGGAGCCTGGCACTGCCAACATGGCACCCTGGCACTGCCACCATCAGCCTGGCAGTGCCAGGGTGGTACTACCAGGGCACCCAGCTGGCACTGACAAGTTACCTGGGTGCCAGAGAGAAGTATGAGGGTGCCACCCTACCCTGTCCTCGACCACCCAGGGTCTCTAATGGCCTGGGAGATGCCCCCATTAAAACTGATCCATGTTTGTGGAAACCAATACTAAATGGTGCCCTGCCAAGTTCTCCCAGGTGTGGCTGTTAGGTGCTGGCTGACAGGAGAATCCCGTGAATGCCTAATTAAATGATTCATTCTATGCAGATTTGGAAATCCCCCCAGTGAGGGAAAGATCCAGATCGCAACGTCTTGCGAGTTTCCGTGAATCCTCGCGACACGTTTCAAGCATCGCAAATCTCGCAAGAGGCCTTGCCCCGACACGAAGTTGGGCGCAATGAGGCCACTAAATGGCACCCATAATCTTCCTTTCTTAATATTCCTGTTGCTAAATGCCATAAAGCCCATGAAGATGTGTGAAAATGCATTGAGGCTATATGTATATGCCATCTGGCATATAGCTGTACCTACATATTATCACACTTATGAACATGCCACCACATTCACGTCGACCTACTATTAGTTGCACACAGTACCTTAGTTAGGACTGTACGTCATTTTGCCAATGGCAACATGAAACATCTTGTGCTCTAGTTTCCAGAGAAAACTGTCTCTCAAAGTGGAGAGAGAACACAGAAGAAGGAATTCCACTCCAACCCAATACGAGAGGGAAACCCAATCTTGGGAAGGAAATCCAAAGTAAGATAACCCTGGAGTCACCCTGCAACCTGGTTTTGTCAAATATTGAAGATACTGTGAACTGTTAAAATAAAGGCATCAATACATTTGCTTAGACAGCAAACATCTCGTGTTGTTGGTTGCAAGTGAACTGGATATTTCACACAGTGGAATCCATTCAAATTCATGCAGGCAGTGGTTGTGCAAGGCAGCATTAAATCCACACGAGAACAATCTCCAACCCCAGGCCCCTCAGGAACCCTGCCAGCCTGTAGAATTGCACAGCCTTCTCATGCTGCTGTCAGTTGTACATGGAGGAGGGAATAAAATTGCCTACTCAAGCAGATGAGAAACTTGCCACTTGATTTATACATCTGTGGACAGCTGATTGACTATGTTGCTGATATCCACAGTGATAGTCTGAAGCATAAACATTAAAGGCTATTTGACCTAGACAGTTACTGGATGTGCCTTGTATGTGGGTGAGTTTGTTTGCTAGGAGCATGTGGCATAACAATGTACTTTATTCCCAACTTATGTTTCTTTATTGGGCAAAAGTGATCATGAGAATCTCAGTTATACCTTCAGGGAAGAAAACAGAGGAAAATCTATTTAAAATAAACTTCCTTCTTCACACTATTCAAAGGCTGGAATATAGGGCTGAATTTTAAAATTGTGCCATGCACACAGTGGGAGAGACCAGATCTGAAAGTCTCAGCAGTGCTCTTTTTAACTCAGCAATAGTATTTGCATCCGATTTCTGAGGTTCACAACCAATTAGAGCGAGTGGGTATGAATAAACTCCTAGAGTTTAAGGGACTATGTGAGCATCTTAATAGAAACATTCTAGAAGTGAGACAGGTTGCCAAACATTTCACCTTGCATCAGGGCAAACACCAAAAATGCCAATTTTTTTAAAATGACAATAGTTGATACTGTTATGAGAAAAGGATGTTGACTGGTTGAGGCATTGCTATGGATAAATCAATGGGGAAGTGTAGGCTCCACAAACTCCCAAGTGTTATGGGCCAGGGTTTTGAGAACACCAAAGTGTATCATGGAGTTCACCTGACTCACAACTTTTAATAGATTGTGGTATGGGGAGCACAAGGTACAGCAGAAATGGAAAGGTTTTTTTAAAAACAAAACAATGTTTATTCTATGAACTCAAGGAAACTTTTTAAAAACATACAGTGAACATCTTAGCAACCATTAATTCAAATACAACCCCCAAAGACTACAACACTAAGTAATCCTTTAAGCTTTCCTTTTTAACATCCACGCGATTTAAAAACAAAACCTTTATCAGAAGCACATCAGGTTAAAGTCACTACTGAAAACATTTATAATTCTGAATTCACCAAATGATCAAGAGATAGTCTTTTGATGGCAGAGAGAACAGCAGTACACCTGCTTGGTCTGGCTTCAGCTCCAACACTGAAAACAAAACTAAAACACACCCTACAGCCTGCTCAAATACGAAAGTAAAAAGCTGACAGACAGCCCAGCTCCACCCACTCTCTGACATCACTGCAGTAGTAAACACCCATTTCTTAAAGGTACTCTCACAACAGATATTTATATACACACCCATTTATAAACACCCATTTCTTAAAGGTACTCACACATGACACAAGTAATTCAAAAAATATGCAAGTCTTGAACATTTTCAATTCGTTTGCAGAGACGAGGGGCGGGATTCTCTAAAAATAGGGCTATGTCCCCACGCCAGCGTGAAAACCGGCACCAACGGCTCCGGCTGCAATGGCCCCTGAAAGTGAGGCATTCTCGCCTTTCTAGGGGGCTAGATTGCCGCCGGAGTCGTCCCCGCAGCTCCAGCTGGCGGGGAACGGCCCGCGCGAGTCCGCGCATGCGTGAAACTGCCGGCCTATTCCCGTGCATGTGCAGTACTGCCGGCGTAATTCTGCGCATACGTGGGGGTTCCCTTCTCTGTGACGGCTCCTGGACAATATGGTGGAACCCTACAGGGGCCCGGCGTGGAGTAAATTAGGCCCCCATGGAACCAGCCCACCCACCGATCGGTAGACCCCGATCCCGGGCCAGGAAACCGTGCCCCCACCCCACCCCTGCCCCCGGGGTCAGGTCTCCCTGCCCCTCTCCAGGACTGCCCATGCTCACTCACTTTCCAAGTCCCGCCATGCACGAGGTGAGTAATCCACGCCGGCGGGACTGGACCAAACCCGTCGGCCACTCAGCCCATCGGGGCCCGGAGAATCGCCGGTGGGGCCGCTGTCAACGGCCCCCGACCAGCATGGTGGCGATCCCGCCGCTGCCCAAAAAGCAGCGCTGGAGAATGTGGAAACCGCGATTCTCACGCCCCCCCGCCAGGGATTCTCCGACCCGTCGCCATGTAATGAGCTTGAATGGTTACCTTGAATTTGTTATTTGTATTGAATTGTTCGTCAGGTGCTGCCCAATTTCAGAATCATATCCAACAGAAGAGGTTTTATTTTGGGTTTTTGCAAGTAATTGGGCAGCACTTGCTTACCAACCCCGATTGTGCTAATAGCTACACTAAAAACCAATTTAGGACAGTCTGTTGATCTAATTTACAGTTGCGAGAACTGACATACATTCATACACAGAGAACCGTTCTCTGCAAACAAAAGGAATATGTTCAAGCCACATGCCTCTTTTGAATTACCCAGAAACTTGGGGGGGCCTATAGTTCCTTGCTGCTTTCTTCATGGAAATGCCTCAGCTAGAGTTGACTTGCGAACCAATGAGCACCCATTTCTCCAGTAGTTTTAATTCTTGTGATCATAGAAACATAGAATTTACAGTGCAGGAGGAGGCCATTTGGCCCATCGAGTCTGCACCGGCCCTTGAAAAGAGCACCCTATTTAAGCCCATGCCTCCACCGTATCCCCATCACCCAGTAACCCCACCGAACCTCATGGACACGAAGGGGCAATTTAGCATGGCCGATCCACCTGACCTGCAAATCTTTGGACTGTGGGAAGAAACTGGAGCACCCAGAGGAAACACACACAGACACGCGAGAAAGTGCAAACTCCAGACAGTCACCCAAGGCCCAGTCACCGTGCGATCATTTGAAATTTGGTATTCTTGTATTTGTCCTGATAGCTGCAAGATGAAAAGCTTCGACAACATATCTCTCTTTTCAGCAATATTGAAGCTCTGTACTACTAAGTGACCATTCCAGAGGTACGAGACCTGAACCAGCAACTGGAAAAGTGGAAGGTCAGTGTGCAAAAGCTGCGCTACATTCCTCAGATGCATCCCTGGACATCATGCTGTGAGCTGTAAGGGTGCAGAGGAAGATTATCTTCCCCACAGATTGAAGGAAGAAGGGAACCATGTAGAACAAACAGGTGAGGCTGTAAGTGACAGAGGAATTCAGCAATAGAGATACAGTGCTTCATTCCTGGTGAGAATGCCAGGGGAGGTTTAATGAGTTCAGGGAAGGAAAAATGAGAGGCATTTTTGCATTCAAGTGCAAACTGTCTCAACCTGACTCCCCAACCTTCTCCTGCACATTACTCCTGTGTACAATACACCTTGCAGATGAACCCATCCCCTTTTTATGCTTTTACTCACATCTTCAACCGACCAGCCAACATTGACGCTTGCTATCAACTTATTGCAATGTCACAGCCATCCCAAAGTGGCCCTTCACAAATGTTGTCCTTCCATCCTCACAAAATATTCCACAGCTCACTCTCATAAGCCTCTTCTTTCTTTCCTTGGAGTAGAACAGTGCACAGAACAAGAGAGCAAAGAACAGGGGCTGGCCCTCCAGTCATGGCAATCCTGACAGCAGCAGAGAAGACAATATTAGAGAGTAGCTGGATCTTGACATGCATGGCTATTGGTAATGGAGAAATGGGGGGCTGGATTCTGCGAGCCTCCGCCCTGAAATCGCATTCAGTGCGGGGGGGCGGAGACTGGATATCAACCCGGAATTTTGGACCGGCGCCGCTCTTGCAATTCTCCAGTCCCCGGAGAATCGCTCGAGAACTGCGCCTCCATGTGCAAACTACGCGACGTGGGTAGGGGGCCATTGACAGAGGCCTCCCGTGATTCACCGTGCGCAACTGGCCGAGTTCCCGATGCCGTGGTTCTAACCACCTATCGGCCGTCGGGAACACAGATGGCGGCTGCGGACTTAGTCCGCGACAGCCCTGGTGGGGGGCAGGGGGGCCGTTCACCGGGGGGGGGGGGGGGGGGGGGAGGGGGCTTCATGGACGGCCAGGGGAGTGATCGGGATTCACGGACCCGCGGACCCACGCAACCTCGGGGGGGCCTACGTTTTTGGTGCCGCTCCGCGGTCCGAGTCCGTCATGTCACACGGGGCGGCAGATGCAGGCCGCCAACATGTGCATGCGCGGATGCCCGAGCAGAAGTGCGGGACCCCGTATCTGCAGCCAGAGCTGCGAGAACCACTCTGGGGCCCTGACAGCCCCCTGCAGATGGGAGAATCACTCAGGACTTTCTTAAGGAAAGTCCAGCGTGAAATGCCACCATTTTTACGCTGGTGTGGGGAAAAGCCCCAATACTGGAGAATCCAGCCCGGGGTCTCCGAGCAAATTAGAAAATTAAATTAGACAGGTCAACTTGGAGTGGGTTGGAAAGAGGAAGTTTGCGGTGGCCATATTGGACGGCCCAAGAACAAAGGCGAGCCTGGGAACGTAGTGGCATGTCCACAAGGTAAGTATGGCTGGCTCCAGAGAGGGGTGGGGTACAGAAACCCTCCCAGTCAGGATAGTCACCTGGAACATGAGGGGACTGAATGGATCAGTGAAAATATCCAGCGCCTTCGTTCATCTAAAAAGCTTGACGGCTAACGTAGTCTTTCTTCAAGAGACCCACTTAAGAGAGAAGGACCAACTGAGGGTAAGAGAATGTTGGATGAGACAGGCATACCAGACACAAGGGCGAGGGGGGTGGATATACTATTTAACACAAGGGAAGCCTTTGCAGCAACGAACATGGTGCCTGACCCAAGGGGGCGGTACATCATGGTTAGTGGGATCCTAATAGGGGCTCGGTGTATTAGTCAAAATATATGCCCCTAACCATTAAAAACACCATGGCAGAGACCCCGACATCAACACCCACCTCTGATAATTTGGGAAGACTTTAACCATGTACAGGATCTGAAGGCAGATAAGTCCAGCCCCTGATCAGGGGCTAAATCAGGAATGGCGAGGGAACTAACCACCTTCATGGAGCCGATGGGGGTTGGGTGGACCGGTGGAGTTTCAGCCACCTGAGGAAAAAGGAGTTTTCCTTCGTCTCCCATTTCCACAAAGTCTATTCCCATATAGACTTCTTCGTAGTGGAAAAATCGGTGCTTCCAGGGGTAGTAGGGGCGGAATACTCCACCATTGTAATCTGAGACCTCACACAACCCGTGGATGTGAGGTTGGAGATGGGCCGGGCCCAGTGTCCCCCAAGGAGGCTGGACACAGCCCTCCTTGTCGAGAAGACCTTCCGTATAAGAATGACACAAGCCATCGACTGGTATGTAACCTGCAACCAGAATAGGGGGTCTACCTCTCCACATTCTGGGAGGCACTGAAGGCAGTAATCAGGGGTGAAATAATAGCATATGGGGAACTCAGGGACATGAAGAAAGGGCGACCAAACAGCGGCTGATCAAAATAGTTCGGTGGTACTCCACAGACCTGATGGTTGAGCTGCTAGCGGAGAGGAAAAAACTACAAATGGAGTTTGACGTGCTCTCCATTGGGAAAGCAGTAAACCAGTTTCACCAGGCATGGAGGATCTTCTATGAGCTCGGGGACAAAGCAAGCTGCTAACTGGCACACCAGCTGAGGAAACACGCAGCCACGAGAGAGATAGCGTAGATAAGGGACAGGAACCAAGGGTGAGGGCAGCACGGTGGCGCAGTGGTTAGTGCTGCTGCCACACGGTGCCGAGGTCCCAGGTTCGAGCCCGGCTCTGGGTGTGGAGTTTGCATATTCTCCCCATGTTTGCGTGGGTTTCGCCCCCACAACCCACAAATGTGCAGGGTAGGTGGATTGGCCACACTAAATTGCCCCTTAATTGGAAAAATGAATTGGGTACTCTAAATTTATTTTTAAAAAAGGAACGATAGGGTGGTCATGGCTCCAGGGCAGATCAATGGAACCTTTGCAACTTTATACCGGAGACTGTACACCTCAGAGCCCCTGGAGGGGAACTTGAAGATGCAGCAGTTCCTGGACGGGTTGGGCACCTGGCTGTGGAGGAGGGTAGCACCCTTTGCAGGGAAAGCAAAATGTTTGAACTTACAAAACCTGAAGAAGGGATCATAGAATTCACAGTGCAGAAGGAGACCATTCGGCCCATCGAGTATGCACCGGCTCTTGGAAAGAGCACCCCACTTAAGCCCACGACTCCACCCTATCTCTACAACCCAGTAACCCCACCTATCCTTTTTGGACACGAAGGGCAATTTATCATGGCCAATCCACCTAACCTGCACATCTTTGGACTGTGGGAGGAAACCGGAGCGCCCGGAGGAAACCCACGCAGACACGGGGAAACCGTGCAGACTCCGCACAGACAATGACCCAAGCCGGGAATCGAACTTGTGACCCAGGAGCTGTGAAGCAACTGTGCTAACCACTGTGCTACCATGCTGCCCTCAATGGATGAATGGGTGCTGACCGTAAGGGACCTCTACGTGGACGATAGAGTAGCATCCCTGGGGGAAATAATGGAGAAGCTCCAGCTCTCAAAAGAGAATGAGCTCAGGTACCTGCAACTATGAAACTTCCTCCGTAAGGAGGCCACAACGTTCCCATACCTACCCTACTGTAAAACTGTTAGTGCAGGACGAATTAGGGGACGGTAAATCCTCAGATATATGTGGACGGCTGTTAGAGGAGGTAAGGGCCCCACTAGATGAGACAAGAGAAAGATGGGAGGAAGAACTGGGCATTGAGATTGGGTAGGACTTTGGAGCGAAGTACTGCATAGGGTGAATACTGCCTACCCCACCTCCTCATGCGCAGGGCTGGGCCTAATGCAGATAAAAGTGGTGCACAGGGCACACCTGACCAGGCACGCATGATCGGTTTCTTCCCGGAGATCGAAGACAAGTGCCAACGGTGCCAGTGGGGTCCGGCCAACTACTCTCATGTGTTCTGGGCCTGAACCAAGCGGGCTCTGGACCACCTTTTTTGAGGCCATGTGCAAAGTCGGGAGCGTGGAGCCATGCCCTTTAGTGGTGGTCTTTGGGGTGTTGGAGCAGCCAGAATTCTTTGTGTGGAGGAGAGCCAACACCTTGGCCTTCGCCTCCCTGATTGCCCGGCGGAGACTGCTGCTCAGATGGAGGTCAGCAGCATCACCCAAGGCTGCAGACTGGCGATCCGGCCTTACAGAATTCCTGAGGGGGTTGGAGGAAGTGTTCCACTGCACATGGAAGCAGTTCACCAACATCTTCCAAGACCTGTTTGGGGCCAGCAGCTGAGGGGGGATGGGGAGTATGGGGTTGGAATGGGGAGCTGGTGGGGGGGGGGAGGGAGGAATAACCAGAGGAGGGGGATGGGCGGGAGGAGGCGAGGAGAAAGATGGGGAGGTAGCACCTATAATTCGGGGAAAGCAAAATTTTGAAGTACACCAGGCACGGTTGCCCACAAGCAGCACTACAGCAACACAGCCCTAAAAGAGGGTAAAAACTCCAGGCGAGACTTTCCCACTTACGGTTTGCCTCGTCCTGTGGAGCTGTCCGCTGGTTCTACACGCCCCCTCAGGTTACAACAGGGTATTTTGAGGTGATAGATTTTTACCGTGTCTGTCACAAGTGTGAAAACTGATCACATTGTTACTGTGGCTATCACAAGTGTATAATCTAATCAGATTTCTTGTATGTTCAGATCATAGAAACATTTTATTTATATATTATTTTGGCAGATACAATTGCTCGGGTTATGTGTTGATAAGTTTGTTTGTCATAAATGACATTTCTCAATAAAAGTACTTTTTGAAAAATTAAATGAAAACTGGAGAAATTATGCAAAACTTGCATTGAATTCTGGTTTGACCACAGAGTGAAGTTTTGGTCATCATATTATTAAAAGAATATAGATGCATTGGAGAGGGAGCAGAGACGATTTACATGGACGATTCCAGAAATAACAGGAAAGGATTTACAGTTTGTGTCTTTTCTCTTAAAATGAGGAAGTGTGAGGGGTTCCCCAATAGAGATTTTGAGTTAGACCTATACATGGTTTGCCATCTAGAATATTCTTAATATTGGAATTTAATATTCACAGTTTTAAATTATCTAAATTGAAATTCTCTGTATAAATGTACCCCCATTGTATTATTGACATTAAGAAGTAGTGTGATATTTGGTACAATACCCCTAACATCAATTGTGTTATCTTCAATCTTAATTCATGTTTAACATGTAAATTATAAAATGTTCCTGTTACTTTTGGGGTGATAATTTTATTTGACTCCCTTCAATTTTCTAAATTAATTTTAAATTAACTAAGTAAAATAATTGAAATGTGATATTTAAGGCCTGTGACAATGTATCAGTACTTCAGTGGAATAATTACTACGGCCTACTAGTTCTGGGATTTCCCAATAGATAAACTCGTCTCTGCATTTTAAATGTCAATTTGAATTTAATACAGCATGAATCTATTCACACATTTCTAGAGCTATTCCACCTACACTATTCTGTTGTATTTCAATTAAATATAAAATGTAAGCCATGGTACAGTACTAGTATCAACCTGTTCTTGTCCATTACTTGTCAAAACACATCTGTTATCATTTTCCTAATGATTATATTTTTACTATTTTTGATAGTGCCACGATGCATACTGATTTTTACTCTTTTTTTTATTTTGGTGCTATCAGTGCGGAGACATTAAAGCTATTTTGTTATGGGTGCTGTGACGATACAGGTATCGTTGCTACCATCAGCGTGATATAATTTTAAGGTATTTTAATGAACCATTCTCTCCTGCAACAGTCTCATTGCAATTTGTAATCCCTATGGACCAGATGTTGCAGCATTGTAGCCTTTCTGCCATTTCTCTATAGGAATCATGACATTTTGCACTTGTGCGAACTACATTTTGGCCATGGTTTGAATGGAGCAGGCTACATATGCGAAGTGGGGAGGATGAGGTGAAGAATTTTGTTCAGGCCTGCATGCTGAGGAGCTTTAACTTCACAGCATGCATTTTTTTTGAAGAGAGGATCCCCACCTGGAGGTTGGAGAACACTCTGGGGCAGGTCACAGGAGCACGTAAGGAACCTGCTGTTGCATTAGATGGAACCTGGAGAGGCAAGGGTTAGGGGTCTGATGTCAGAGAAGAAGGTAAGCTAATTGGGAGGTTGGGAAAGAAGCACTTCTGTACATCCTGGACCACAAACCATTTCTGTGAAGCAGTCCTCACTTGCCTTTATCTGTAGTGTGACATTTGGTACAATATGCCTAACATCAACTGTGTTGCGGATTTCCTCAGCCAAAGAGAGCTTACCAGCAAAGGAAATACCTGGAAGATATGTTAAACCCCGTGGCATGTGACCTCATTATATTTAACTGGCCAACATGCCCCTTGGAAGTGGGTTGCTCACCCACCACTTGACCTGCCTTTGCAAAACCTGGAGGAGGACAGCTTTATGGTAGGTTTAAATCAGGCCTGAGAATTAAAAACTTTTGCATCTCACCTGTCCCAACCCATTTGTTTTGGGAGAGGGTGGGGTATTTCTGTTCGTGCCACTGCGGAATCATTACGAATATACCCACTCAACACAGACTCAGATTACAAATTAAATAACAAGGGTACAAAACCTCCGGTATCCGTCTTGAAATCTGGGTTTTGGTTAGGAGGTGGGTGTCAGGACTCCAAGGAAATCCTCCATGTATACATGTGGTGAAACTGCCCACAAAGTTTAAACTTTCATTGCATGGCACCCACCATGAATGTCTCCAATGCTGACCTCAGTGTCCGAGACTTGGGCCAGATATGCGGGACTTGGCTGCAAACATATGAAATGTGATGCTGGTCAATACCTGGCCTAACTCATTGATTAGCCAGTGCGACTAAACTCAGCACTACAACTGACCTCCCCCCTTGCATGATTCTGCCGCCCCTAGCCCGACACACCCTGACTAACAACACCTGCACTGAGAACAAACAAAGAACAGTACAAGCTTATGTACAAAGACAACAGAAACTATTAAATAAACAAAAATCTACAATCATTCCAGTAAGAACCAAAAATGATTTTCTTTACCAACTGCATGTAAAACACTTTGGAATTTAATTCAATTTAACTCTATAGCATCCTGATTCTCATTTGCTTTAGGTTAACACCTGTGTCTGTATCAGCCACAGTCTTGGCCTCTGAGCCTGTCTCCAAAATAGAGAGTAAAATGTTCAATTAAACATTCAAATACCTGGGGCTGGATTCTCGGGTCCCCCAACCACGTGGTTCTCAGTCACGTGCAGTTCAGTGGTGGCGGGATTCTTTCTTCCCGCTGCACATCAATGGGATTTCTATTGAAGTCACCCATGCCTCCAGGAAACCCACAGGCAGGACTGCGCTGCTGTGTGAACAGAGAGTACCAACGGCTGGAGAAATCTGGCCCTAGATGTTTGTGGTGACTGTCCCTTTCGATAAGGTACCACATAAAATGATACTTAATAAGATGTTCGCCCATGGTGTTCGGGGTCATATTTTACATGGATTGAGGATTGGCTAACTGATAAAAGACAGAGAGTTGGGATAAGAGGGGCATTTTCAGGATGTCGACCTGTAACTAGTGGAGTGCCACAGGGATCCGTGCTGGGACACAGTCATTTACGATATATATTAATGACTTGGACGTGAATGCACTATTGCCAAATTTCATAGAATCATAGAATTTACAGTGCAGAAGGAGGCCATTTGGTCCATTGAGTCTGCACCGGCCCTTGGAAAGAGCACCCGACTCAACCCTATCCCCGTAACCCTGGAACTCCACCTCATGTTTTTGGACACTCAGGGAAATTTAGCATGGTGCATTCATCTAAACTGCACATCTTTGGACTGTGGGAGGAAACTGGAGCACCCTGAAGAAACCCACGCAAATATGGGGAGAACGTGCAGATTCCACACAGACAGTGACCCAAGCCGGAATCGAACCTGGGACCCTGGAGCTGTGAAGCAACAGTACTAACCACTGTGCTACTGTGCCGCCCCACATGGTTGTGGTGATTCCATCCAATCACCACAACCAAATTTAAGGACAACACAGAAATAGGTGGGAAGCCAAGTAATGAGGATGACACAAAAAGTCTCCAAAGGAATATTGATAGGTTAGATGAGTGGACAAAAACTTGGACGATGGAATATAATGTAAGAAAATGTGGAGTTATGCACTTTGGTAGGAAGACTAAAGGAGTTGAATATTATTTAAATGGAGAAAGACTGTAGTAAATTGCAGCACAGAGGGCTTTGGGGGTCCTCGTGCGTAAATGACAAAAAGCTAACATGCAAGTTTGGCAGCTGATTGGGAAGGCAATTTTTTCAAACTAATTTACGGGATGTGGGCGTCGCTGTCTAGGCCAGCATTTATTGCCTATCCCTAGTTACCATTCAGAAGGTGGTGGTGAGTTGCCATCTTGAACCGCTGTAGTCCTTGAGGCGTAGGTACACCCACTGTGCTATTCGGCAGGAAGTTCCAGGATGTTGCCCCAGCGACAGTGAAGGAACGGCACTATATTTCCAAGTCAGGGTGTGAGTGACTTGGAGGGGAACCTCCAGGTTGAGGAGTTCCCAGGTTTCTGCTGTTCTTGTCCTTCTAGAATGTAGTGGTCTTGGGTTTGGAAGGTTCTGTCTAAGGAACCTTGGTGAGTTCCTGCAGTGCATCTTATAGATGGTACACACGGCTGCCACTGTTTGTTGGTGGTGGAGGGTTTGAATATTTGTGGAAGGTGGAGCAATTAAGTGGACTGCTTTGTCCAGAAAGGTGTTGAGCTTCTTGAGTGCTGTTGGAGCTGCACTCATCCATGGAGAGTATTCTATTACACTCCTGATGTGCCTTGTAGATAATGGACAGGCTTTGGGGGTCAGGAGGTGAGTTACTTGCCATGGGATTCCTAGACTTTGACCTGCTCTGGTATCCACAGTATTAATATGGCTAGTCCAGTTCAGTTTCTGATCAATGGTAACCCCCAGAATGTTGATGCATTTGCATGTATGTTTGCATTTATTTCAAAGGGAATGGAGTACAAAAATAGGGAAGTCCTGCTAAAACTCTAAAAGGCACTAGTTAGTCCACACCTGAAATACTGTGAACAGTTTTGGTCCCTGATGCACAATCAATTACTCTCGAGACAAGGTGAGTCATAACTAATCGGCTTTATTCAGCTAGAACTGTACCCAGCAGCTTCGATACAGAAAGTGAAGGCTGCTGGGACAGCATTAGTTCTTATACCCGCCTCTCAGGGCGGAGCTATGTACGTTAGCCAATGGTAGACTCCTAGGTCTAGCCAATGGGCATCCACCTCTCAGGTACTGCAATACCTGGTATTACCACATTCACCCCCTGTTAAAAAAGAACCCAGCGGGGTGATGGCCAGTGTTACTGTCGCCTTTTGCACGGTAGGACCAGGTATTGCAGGTACCGTGATGTTGAGGGTAACAGAGAAAGTTTTTATTGTGTTATGGTGCAGCAATCAGACGGTCAGGTGGCCTGCTCATCCTTCTGGAGCGTCTGGGCTTCGGCGTTGATCCTGGTGGGGGCCCCGGCGGTTGTGGCTCCGGAAACGTGGTGTCTTCCTCCCTGGCAGCTTTGTCACCCCTAGGCGGCGCTGTTGGGGAGGAAAGTGGACAGGGGGAGGGGCGCCTGTAGGGGGCGTCGGTGCCTGTTCGCCGCTGGGTAGGGGCGGCGGCAGTACTGACCCTCCGGTCAGGTGCTGCGGGGAGGGTGTGGGTGGGGGCAATGGTGCGGGTGCGCATGGGGCTCCGGCAGGCACCAGATCACGAAGGGAGACCGTGTCTTGGCGGCCACCGGGGAACGCTACGTAGGCGTACTGGGGGTCGGCATGCAGCAGGTGGACCATCTCGACCAACGGGTCCGACTTGTGCACCCTCACATGTTTCCGCATCAGGACGGGTCTGGGTGTCGCTAGCCAGGTTGGGAGCGAGGTCCCGGAGGAGGACTTCCTGGGGAAAACAAGGAGACGTTCGTGAGGTGTCTGGTTTGTGGTAGTACAGAGCAGCGACCGAATAGAGTGAAGGGCCATTGGGAGGACTTCTTGCCAGCGGGAGACTGGGAGATTCCTGGACCGAAGGGCCAGCAGGACGGTCTTCCAGACCGTTCCGTTCTCCCTCTCTACCTGCCCGTTTTCCCGGGGGTTATAGCTGGTCGTCCTGCTGGAGGCGTTGCCCCTGCTGAGCAGGAATTGACGCAGTTCGTTGCTCATAAAGGAGGACCCCCTATCACTGTGTATGTATGCGGGGAAACCGAACAGTGTAAAAATACCCTGGAGGGCCTTGATGACGGTGGTCGTGGTCATGTCCGGGCAGGGGATGGCGAATGGGAACCGGGAGTATTCGTCAATCAAGTTCAGGAAGTACGTGTTGCGGTCGGTGGAGGGGAGGGGGCCTTTGAAGTCCATGCTGAGGCGTTCAAAGGGACGGGAAGCCTTTATCAGATGCGCTCTCTCTGGCCGGTAGAAGTGCGCTTTGCACTCCGCGCAGATTCGGCAGTCCCTGGTGACTGTTCTGACCTCCTCGATGGAGTAGGGCAGGTTGCGGGTCTTAATGAAATAAAAGAAACGAGTGACCGCCGGTGGGCAGAGGTCCTCGTGGAGGGCTCGGAGGCAGTCCACTTGCGCGGTGGCGCAAGTGCCGCGGGACAGGGCATCAGGAGGCTCATTCAGCTTCCCGGGACGGTACAAGATCTCGTAATTGTAGGTGGAGAGTTCTATCCTCCACCGCAAGATCTTGTCGTTCTTAATCTTGCCCCGATGTGCATTATCGAACATGAAGGCCACCGACCGTTGGTCCGTGAGGAGAGTGAATCTCCTGCCGGCTAGGTAATGCCTCCAGTGTCGCACAGCTTCTACTATGGCCTGGGCCTCCTTTTCGACAGAGGAATGGCGAATTTCGGAAGCATGGAGAGTTCGGGAGAAGAAAGCCACGGGCCTGCCCGCTTGGTTGAGGGTGGCCGCCAGAGCTACGTCGGACACGTCGCTCACGACCTGGAAGGGGAGGGACTCGTTGATGGCGCGCATCGTGGCTTTTGCGATGTCCGCTTTGAAGCGGCAGAAGGCCTGGCGGGCCTCCGTCGACAGACCCGCAACCTGCCCTACTCCATCGAGGAGGTCAGGTCAGTCACCAGGGACTGCCGAATCTGCGCGGAGTGCAAACCGCACTTCTACTGGCCAGAGAGAGCGCATCTGATAAAGGCTTGTGGACTGGATCAGGGGTCGAGCCTTGTCTGCGTAATTAGGGACCCATTGTGCATAATAGCTAAAGAAGCCGAGGCAGCGCTTTAGGGCCTTGGGGCAGTGAGGGAGGGGGAACTCCATGAGGGGGCGCATGCGTTCAGGGTCGGGGGCTATGACTCCATTTCGCACTACGTAGCCTAGGATGGCTAGACGGTCGGTGCTAAACACGCATGTATCCTTATTGTAGGTCAGATAAGGATATTCGCGGTCTGGAGAAATTTTCGGAGGTTGGTGTCGTGGTCCTGCTGGTCATGGCCGCAGATGGTGACGTTATCAAGATACGGGAACGTTGCGCGTAAGCCGCACCGGTCAACCATTCGGTCCATCTCACGCTGGAAGACCGAGACCCCGTTCGTGACACCGAAGGGAACCCTTAAAAAGTGATAGAGCCGCCCGTCTGCTTCGAAGGCAGTGTACCGGCGGTCCCCATGATGGAGGGGCAGCTGGTGGTAGGCGGACTTGAGATCCACCGTGGAGAAGACCTTGTATTGCGCAAACCTGTTTATCAGTTCGGCTATACGGGGTAGAGGGTACGCGTCCAGCTGCGTAAACCGGTTGATGGTCTGGCTATAGTCGATGACCATCCTATGTTTCTCCCCGGTCTTTACCACCACTACTTGAGCCCTCCAGGGGCTGTTGTTTGCTTCGATGGCCCCTTCCTTCTGCAGCCGTTGGACCTCGGACTTGATGAAGGTCCTGGGCACTGTACCGTCCGCTCCTGGCAGCGACGGGTTTGCAATCCGGGGTGAGGTTCACAAACAGGGAAGGCGGGTCGACCTTAAGGGTCGCGAGGCCGCAGAAAGTAAGGGGGGGTATATGGCCACCAAATTTAAAGGTCAGGCTTTGTAGGTGGCACTGGAAATCCAGCCAAAGAAGGCTGGCTGCGCAGAGGTGCGGCAGGACGTACAGGCGGAAATTGCGGAATTCCCTGCCTTGGACAGTGAGGTTCGCTAGGCAGAACCCCTTTATCTCCACAGCGTGTGACCCGGAGGCCAGGGAGATCCATTGGTTTACGGGATGGGTGACAAGAGAACAGCGTCTTACCGTGTCTGGGTGGACAAAGCTTTCCGTGCTCCCGGAGTCGATCAGGCACGACGTCACGTGGCCGTTGATGGCGATCGTTGTGGTGGTTTTCGCTAGTGTCCGGGGCCGACTCTGGTCCAGGGTAATGGAGGCCAGCTGCAGCAAGGGGGAGTTCTGGTCAGGCAGCGTGGAGTCGGCAGTGCTGGGGGCTTGAGGTCCCATCCAAGATGGCGTCAGCCACGGGTCGCACATGGAGTCCGGGGATGCAGAAGATGGCGTTGGCGAGGGACAAAATGGCGGCGCCCACCCATCTAGCGTGGTGGCCGGGGGGCAAAATGGCCGCGCCCGTGGGTCGCACGTTGCCTGGGTATAGAAGGGCGGCGGTGGGCCTTGGACGGCCGGCACCTGAAACAAAGGCTGCTGATAGTCACTGGCGACCGCTGCCACGGCGCGGCCCTGGCAGACCGCGACATAGTGGCCTTTCTTGCCGCACCCTTTGCAGGTGGCGGTGCGGGCCAGGTAGCGCGCGCGGGGATGATTCGCTTGGCCGCAGAAGAAGCAGCATTGGCCGGCGGTGAAAATGGGCCATCTAGCAGCGCAGGCCTGCGGGGTTAGCGGGAAAGTCTGGGGGGCCACGACAACAGGGTGCCACGCAGTCCAGGGGGGTGCCGTGCGTCCGGGAGCAAAAGCCAGTGCGCTTTTGTACGCAACGTCCATGGACCCTGCCAGGACCCATGCCTCAGTGAGGCCCAGTGTGTCCATTTCAAGGAGCCTTCTGCGGATGTCGGGGGAAGTCATACCTGCCACAAAAGCGTCCCGAATTAAAAGTTCCGTGTGCTCGTTCCCCGTAACTGCTGGTCAGCCACAGTTCCGGCCCAGCACTAGTAGAGCCCGATAGAAGTCTTCCAGTGTTTCTTCAGGGCTCTGCCTTCTAGTTGCCAGCAGGTGACGGGCGTAGACCTGGTTGAGGGGACAGATGTAATGTCCTTCTAGCAGCTCGATAGCTGCAGCATAATTCTCCGCCTCTTCGATCAGAGGGTAGATCGCAGGGCTGACTCGGGAGCGTAGAAGGTGCATTTTCTGCCTCTCCGTGGGGGTGTCGGCGGTCGTGTCGACGAAGCTCTTAAAACACGCCAGCCAGTGCTTGAAGAGAGCAGCGGAGTTGTCTGCGTGGGGACTGAGCTGAAGGCACCGGGGCTTGATGCGGAGGTCCATCCTTTCAGAAGTAATAGCTGATTAAATTGATGCACAATCAATTACTCTCGAGACAAGGTGAATCATAACTAATCGGCTTTAATCAGCTAGAACTGTACCCAGCAGCTTCGATACAGAAAGTGAAGGCTGCTGGAACGGCATTGGTTCTTATACCCCGCCTCTCAGGGCGGATCTTATACCCCGCCTCTCAGGGCGGAGCTATGTACGTTAGCCAATGGTAGACTCCTAGGTCTAGCCAATGGGCAGCCACCTCTCAGGTACTGCAATACCTGGTATTACCACAGTCCCTTTATCTAAGAAAAGATATACTGACATTGGAGGCAGTCCAGAGAATGCTCACTAGGATGATCCTAGGTATGGAGGGATTTTCTTATGAGACGAGGATAAGTAGGTTGAGCTTGTGCTCATTGGAGTTCAGAAGAATGGGAGGTGGCCTTTTTGAGACATGTAGGATACTTGGCAGGATTGATGCTGAGAAGTTGTTTTTCCTTATGGGAGAGTCGAAGACCAGAGAGCACAAACTCAGAGTAAGGGCCGCTCATTTAAGACAGAGGTGAGGAGAAATTTCTTCTCTCAGAGGGTAGTGAATCTATATAATTCTTTACCACAGAGAGCTGTAAAGGCTGGATTGTTAAGTATGTCCAAAGCTGAAATAGAAAGATTTTTAATCAGTCAGGGAATCAAATGTTATGGGGATAAGGCGGGAAAGTGGATTGAGGATTATGTCAGATCAGCCATGATCTCACTGAATGACAGAGCAGACCTGATGGGCAGAAGGCCGACTTCTGTTTCTATGTCTTATGGTCTTTCAGGACAACACAGCAGAAAAGGGTCACCTGACTTGGGGAACCAATTGGGACTCAAAGTGGGGAATCACCCCAGCGGGTGGAGTTCTCTTCAGCAGGGGACATGTAGGGAACTAGCTGCAGCCAAGTGGCTGCTGATCAATTTTTACCAATGAATCCTTCTTTTGTTCATGAATGGAGTCTCTGAAAGTAAATCTTTACAATGGGTGTTCGTGCTCCTTGGACTGGAAGGGAACTTTGGCATAATGCTGAAAGTTGGTAAGCTGAGTGAGTTTGTTAATTTATGGGATGTGGGAATTGCTCGTTTGTCCAGCATTCATTCTCCATCCCCAGTTGCCCTTGAAAAGGTGGAGATGAGCTGCAGTCCCGCTGCAGTCCCTTATGTGTAGGTACACACACAATGCTGCTGGGGATGGAATTCCAGCATTTTGACCCAGCAACAGTGAAGGATCAGCAATATATTTCCAATGCAGAATAGTGAGTGACCTGGAGGAGGGGAACCTCCAGGTGGTGGTGTTCCCAGGTATCTTCTGCCATTGTCCTTCTAGGTTTTGGGTTTGGGAAGTGATGCCTAAGGTGATGTTGAGTTTCTTGAGTGCTGGAGCTGCACTCATCCAGGCAAGTTGAGTGTATTCCATTACACTCCTGACTTATACCTTGTAGATGGTGGACAAGCTTTGTGGGGTCAGGAGGTGAGATACTCACCATAGGATTTGCGCGGTTGTTTGAAGGCAAGTAGTGGAGGTGTGGGGATGACCTTGGCAAGATGTTCATCTTCATCGATGACGTGTTGAAGGTTATCCCCACACTCCCACTACTTGCCTTCAAACAACCGCGTAACCTCAAACAAACCATTGTTTACAGCAAACTACCCAGCCTTCAGAATAGTGACCACGACACCACACAACCCTGCCATGGCAATCTCTGCAAGACGTGCCAGATCATCGACATGGATACCATCATTACACGTGAGAACACCACCCACCAGGTACGCGGTACATACTCGTGCGACTCGGCCAACATTGTCTACCTCATACGCTGCAGGAAAGGATGTCCCGAAGCGTGGTACATTAACGAGACCATGCAGATGCTGCGACAACGAATGAACGCACATCATGCGACAATCACCAGGCAGGAATGTTCCCTTCCAGTCGGGGAACACTTCAGCAGTCAAGGGCATTCAGCCTCTGATCTCCGGGTAAGTGTTCTCCAAGGCGGCCTTCAGGATGCGTGACAACGCAGAATCGCCGAGCAGAAGCTTATAGCCAAGTTCCGCACACATGAGTGCAGCCTCAACCGGGACCTGGGATTCATGTCGCATTACATTCATCCCCCACCACCTGGCCTGCGAAATCCTACCAACTGTCCTGGCTTGACACAATTCACACCTCTTTGACCTGGGGTTACCCCATCTCTGGATCTGTAAAGATTTAATCACCTGCTAATGCTCGCATTCCAAGCATTGTCTGGCATCTTTGAATCTGTCTATATTTATGTTTCTGGAACATACCTCTTCATTCACCTGAGGAAGGAGCAGTGCTCCGAAAGCTAGTGACATCGAAACAAACCTGTTGGACTTTAACCTGGTGTTGTAAAACTTCTTACTGTGAATATATTCCACACCTGATTCTCTACAACCCTTTGGAGCAGAAAGTTCCCAGGATATCCTTAAATGAAGACATTTGTTCTCACTTCAATCATAATATGAGTCTGCATCTCCTTATTTTGTAGGCAGAAGAAACATCGTCCCATAATCTACCCTGTCAAGTCTCTTAAGAATTGCACATGTTCCAATGAGATCATTACTCATTCATCTAGATTGTAAGAAATATAGGTCTAAACTACTCTATTCTGTCTCATAGGTAAATGCCCTCATCGTAGAAATCAGTCTTGTCAAACTTCCTTGCACGCCAACCATGGCAGGTTTATGGGTATGATCTGTCGGCCTTGCCGTACCCGAACTGCCATCTGCGGGTCCCGCTAAGTGTTGACATGAGCGCAGATTTCGTGAAGTTTCATGACAGCAAAACCTACGCCGCACCTGGACCGATTCAGCTACTGTTAAGGGGCTAGCACCGGCGCCATGTGGAACACAATTGATTCCACTGAGAAATGGTGCAGGATTCACTGGTTTCGCAATTGACACTCAAGAGGCTGACAAGCTGCAACCACATATACACACTTCACTCCCCACACACACCATCCCTGTCAACAAGATGGCAGCAATATGCGAGGCCCCACATTTCGCGGATGCAGAGCTTGAGACCCTCCTGAATGCTGTGCTCCCGGTACAGCTGGTGGAAGTAGGAACATCCAGCACCTGCAGGTGCAGTTGGAGGAGTCCAACCGCGTGCAGCAGAAGGAAGTGGTGCCGACCATGCGTGCCACCCAGGCCAACACCATCCTCGGTGGAGACATTGGTGGTGATGGTTTAGGCTTTGGACCAGCATGTCCAAGGTCTGGGGCATTCTGTGTAGGCGCTGGTCATGGCTCAGGGTTGCCGCCTCACAGGCGATCATGTGCCAGAGCCACCTCGACATAGCAGCGATGCTTCTGAGCCAGTCACAGCAGGCCATGGCTGGGAACATTGGCGGTATTGCCCAGGCGCTATTATAATTATAGGTGCTAGCCGATGTGGCACAGACGCAGAAGGAGGTGGCCCAGTCCCAGAGGGAGAGGACGCAGTCACTGGCTGATGTGACACAAACCCAGAAGGTGGTGGCAGAGTCAGTTGGTGATGTGGTGCAGTCCCAGATGGAAATGGTCCATTCCCTGTGCTCCATGGCTGCGTGCATGCAGACCCTGGTCGAGACCAGAGCTGGGACTCCAGGACTGGCAGTGTTAGGTAGGGGGGAGCCTCGGGGGGTTGTTCCCCTTGCACTCGCATCCTATGGAGTAGCCTGGGGGCCACCGGACACCTCGAGGGAAGAGGAGGTGATGGGGCCCGCACCGGTGACTCCCGCAGGGGAGGTGCCGGAACTCCGCAGCACCTCAGACTCCACCCCACTCCTGTCCCTAGTGCATCACATGAGCAGCCGGTGGAACAGAGAGGCACCACGCCACCTGGGATACCCGAGCAGCAGCCAGGCCCATCCAGTCACGGTCACCCCAGAAGACACCCGCCAACGGGGACCCAGATTTCAGGGTGGGAATCACAGCAGGCCACCTCCACTCCTGCTGTACCATCTGGGGACCCACCTAGATGTAGCCTTAGGGCCTGTAAGGCCAGAAAGTTAGACACTAGTTAAGGTGGCATGAGCGCAGGGCACAGTTTAGTTATAGGGGCTAGGGCACAAATACGTAGAAACGTTGTCACATTAAACAGCCATGACCACTGTCACGCAGGAGCCAACCCTCAGCCGGGTGGGCGTCTCAAACATGTTAGAAATCATTGAGCGCGCCTGAATGAAGATGTCATGCACGATGCCCGGGTATCGGGTGCGGATGTGTATGCTACACAGCTGATGGTCACATATCAGCAGCACGTTCATCAAGTGAATCTCTTTTGGTTTGTGGAGATCAGCCTGTCATCTGCAGGTGCCTGGGGACGTGCACCCGTCGATCACTCCCTGGATCTGGGACATCCCGCCGATGCCGGTGAACCCAACTGCCGGGGCATCTAGGTGGGCCCAGTCCATGTTGAAATGGATGTATTGAGCCGCCTGGGCATGTAGGGCCTCCATGACGGCGCAAGTGCACCTGTGAGATCCCGGACAGGCTCCCACTCAGCACCTGGAAATGTCCCATGACGTAAAGATTCAGGGCAACCATCACATCGACGGCCACCGGGAGTAGCTGTCCTCCCCCATTCCCCCTTGGTACCAGGTGTGCCATGATCTGGCAGATATGTCGCACTGTTTACCTGCTCAGCTGGAGTCTTCGATGGCATGCAAGTTGTCGAATGACAGGCGCTGCCTGTACACACAAGGCTTCATGTGGTTCCTCCTTGACACCTCCTCCACCAGATCATCACGTCTGATCTCTGTTCATTGAGACCTGTTGTGATTCTTGTCGACCTCAGGCTCTGCTTGCGGGGGTGGAGAATCCCGGGAGCCAGGAGACCCCGGCTTTGAACGGGCTGAGGGCACCAACCAGGTCACATTGGGTGTCACAGGTCAGGAACATCGGTGCAAACCCCGTTTATTCTCCGGGAATAGCAGGAGGTGTACCAGGCACAATGCGGCTGTAAAATCACTCCCATAGTTATGTTTTAATAATTCTTCTCATATGATTAATATGTTTACATTGAATAGAAGAACATAGCCCAAGGAAGGATGGATTTGTTTTCAGTGAAGGTTCATAATTTGATCCTGATATTTTCTAAAGGATCCATTAACATTGGGAGATAGGACAAATTGATTTTTTTTTTGAGAATATTGCGGGTTTTGTTTTGTTTCGAATGTTGTTGACTGTTTTAGAATGCTGTGGATTGTCTTGTCACAGCTGTCAAAATGTAAGCAGAGTTTCCAGTGCAGATTGTTGGATGTATTGGCCCGCAGCCTCCTCAGTGAGAATGAAGCTCTTAATAAAAAAATATTTCTATTTTCAGCTTGGTTGTTGCAGAGTGTTAACCAAGCAGGGAAAAATCTCAAGGGAGAGCCATGTAATTGCAATAATATTGAGTTAACACAGCATGTGGAGGCATGCACTCCACTGAGTACGGCCTTTAGTTGTTTCACTTGTGTCTGCCTCAAAATAACCCACATTTTCTATTGATAACCTCTTCCTTTATGTGTACCTCTAGGAACTTATAGAATGAACCTCTTGCCTGCCTACTTAAATATTCTGTTCTCTCATTCTTCCTCAATTTCTGGGTCATTTGATGCTGAATTCTTAAATCCTCCCAATCTGTTCTTTTGGGCAACATTAAATGCTTAGCAACCATAGCCTTTTGAGAGAGAGGAAGTTCCAGATTTCTACTCACCCTTTGCTTGAAAAACGTAGAAAATGTACGGCTTGATTCTCTGTGATTCCACACATGACTAGATTCCAGCCTTAGTTACAAATCCAGAAGCAAGAGCTAAGCATTAGCTAAGCACTTTACCACAGAGAAAGTAAAACCAAAGGGAGTAACACAAAGCCCCAATGTAACACAAATCAAGCACAGGATACTCTCGCCCATGTGGCAGTCACTCTCAGTGCTCATTTATTTTTTGCTTTAATGTGGGGTTTCAGTGAGAAATCAAAGAATGGCCAACCAAACCAGAAGTAAAATTAAAAGAAGCAAAATTGTTTATTCAACAACAAAATCGTTTTAATAGATTTCAATTTTGCAAAACTAGAGCATTAGTTTCTCTAGAATTTCTCTTGAATTTGAATCATATTATGCTTATCATTTCAAAAGTGTTTTGAAGTGGTTATTCACAAGCTGAAGTGTGCACTTGAGTCTGTAATCAGAATTTAAGATGCCGTCAAATCAAAACAATTTTCTGTTGGAACTTCACACCTGGTCCTAGAGGGAGCTTCTCGCTCCTTTCCTATTTATTTGCATTCATTTTTTTTAAACAAGGTTAGAGGAACAGACTTAGGCCATTTAGCTCCTTGTGCCATTCAATGAGATCATGGCTCAAATGCATTAACGCAATTAAAAAATGTACAAATTGTACAAACTATTCAGCTGTGACTGTCTCAGTGAGACATTAAAGAACAAATTTAAAAAACAGGGGTACGTTAAGAGACATTGTAGCCATCTGGGATGGCAACGTCCCGATTACAAAATGGACACTTGCAAAGAATGCAGGGAAAATTGGACAATGCTAAGAAACAAGCAAGTGCAAGCTCTGTCTGTTGATTGGAACCTTAAACTCTCAGACAGGACAGAAATAACCAAGCAATCTACAGACTAATGAGCCATCTCTGGGGACAAAAGGGGAACATTTAGATACACAATGTTAAGGCAGACTCCCCGGCGCCAGAAAAAGCTAAGACAAAGCAGACTGACAGTCACCAGGACACGCCCAGCGATCAGGGAACCACCCCTCTATTGGAGGAAAATTGATACAGATGATTGGGAAAGACCCAATTAGTTGAGGCCTAGTTCAAGGCCCGCCCAAAAGCGCACAAAGTCATTTTTAGTATAAAAGGTATCCCCCAAGGGAGAACCGCCCTCCTTTGGCTTTGGCTCTCACCGAAGAGAGAGACCTGCCTAGCAGCTGCACCAGACCAAGTAAGTCCCAAGTCAACGCACGCTACGAGATCGACGCTCCTAGTTGCTACCCTGTAAACAGCTCAACCCAGCAGCCTCAGAACCGAGCAACGGCCATTGTTCCTCTGACTGAGTTGGTGCCCGAAGCTAAGTATAGGCTTTAGTAATAGTGGTAGTTTAGATTGTAGAGTTTATGCATGAGTAGATTTGACTGTGTGTAAATAAATGAGGATTGCTTTTGAGCTTACTAACTGGTGTATCGAGTCATTGATCAGTATTCGATTCTGAACCTTGTGGCGGTGTCGAAAGATACCTGGCGACTCTTGAGCAAACGTGATTAAACAGAACCAAATTAAGAGCCAACCAAAAGTTAGCAACAACATGTTCCTGACAATAATATGAATTATTCTCTTAAATCTAAGGAAAGAACCACAGGAGAACATTTCAAACAGATTAGGGGTCATATTTTGCCAAGGAGCAGAAACATCTTAAATAGGTTTCTGAACCACAAGTTTGATTCGCCCCATTTTCGGGCATGGTCTGCAGTCTACCCTCACCCGTTTCTACTGATCAGTCACCACACAAACTTGGTGCTGCCTCTTCACTAATTTGATTGTAGAATTAGCCTAAGTGGAGCCTATGCTGCTAGTCACCAATATGTTCAAGCAGGCGGCCAAGAAACATCCACTGTTAGCACATGGTGCTGCCAGCCATTGACTTTTAAAGGTGGAAATACCAATGGCGAGGTTCACTTGTGGTATTTAAAATCAGAATACAGGCAGCATGGCTGCTAAGGGAGAGAGAGGAGGTAAGACATTTTTCCAAATATGCAACTGTGAGCTGTCAGTCCTGCCTCTGGCTTGGGGGTGGGGAGGCCAGGACCTGGGTGGGGGGGGGGGGGAAGCGGGTGGTGACCAGGGGATGGGCCATGGGTCGGAGTGTCCCCTTGGGACCAGGATGTCCAGGCACGGACCGCCATTGCTGCGGCCTGCAAAGCAGCCATCTAGCTGTGCACCCCCCTGACAGCCCACCATGGCCTGTGGTTGCATCACATGCCCCTAGCCACCCATGGGTAGCGCCAACCACTGGTACCCCTGCTGGCAGGGACAGGTACCGGAGTCAGAGGACCCCTGATTCCAGGCACTGACATGGGCAGGGGTGCAGTGGGTAGGGCAAAGTGTTAGGGGAAGGGCCCGGGGTGGGGGTGGGAATGGAGGGGGGGTTGGGAGGGGAACATGCGAGGCAGAGACTGCAATGCAGGCCGGGGCCACCATGTAGCCCACCGGACCTGGTTAGGCATGAGGGTGCCTGCCATGCTTACATGTCTGTCCTTTACTCTCTGCAGATAATGGATTTCAGTATCCGGCCAGGAGTGGTTGCCATCTGCCTTATTGCCGCAGCCTTGGCGGACGCAATGAGGCTCTATGAGCAGGAGGTGCTGGGGGAGGGGCCTGCAGCAGCGGAGCCTGTCCCAGAGAAGCAGGAGCCAGCTGGTGAAGATGGAGAGTCGGCCACCCTACAGGCCATGGAGGAGGTGGGAAGGCAGCACCGCTTCAGGCCTTGAGTGTACCGACATTGCCAGTCATTCTAGGACCTGCCAGACCTGGGGCTGGTTTCTCCGATTCTGGGGCTATGTCCCCACACCGGGCCTTTAAATAACACAAATGATGGGTCCCTCTTACAGTTGTACAAATGTTATTTGATGAGTTTACCTCTGTGATCTAAGTTTGTGCATCATGCACCAAATCAGTTGGTTGGCTATTTAGCATTATAATCTGGGAAGATTCCAGGACACACATGAAATGCTTATGTAAGTGTTCTTCCCAAAAAAGTGTCCTGAGGCACTTCATGGTCTGCTTGGAGGGCCTCCCACGTCCGTTGCCCCAGCCAGCGTTGTAATGGAAATCAAATTCAAGGCCGATCGAGTATTCAGGCATTCAGGCCAGGATCCCTTTGATGCACTAGTTGCTAATGGTTGGAAAAGGTAGAGCTTTTGTGCTCACCCTCCTGCATTGACAGTGTTGCTTAGGGTGGGCAGAGGCTTCGCCCCGATTTCATCCTTCGAAAAGTCTGATACAAGGCCATGCACGGACATAATTTATAGATCTTCCACCAGAACTATGATGGGGATGCACCTGGAGATCAACAGACTTTCAATCATTTATGTTAGAGGGACAAATATCTCAGTTGTCAACCTGACTGCAGAGCCTTGGAATCAGGCTTTGATTTATTTTCCGAAACCTTTCCTCCTCTCCACATTTTCCATTACCTAAAAAAGCATTCTCAAAACCCACCACTTTGACTAGCTCTTCTGTCACTACTTTTAACTCTCCCCTAAACCACACTTCATACTATCCCAGCCTTGGGACATTTCATTGCATCAAAGGCGGCACAGTGGTTAGCGCTGCTGCTCACAGCTCCAGAGTCCTGGGTTCAATTCCAGCCTCAGGTGACTGTGAAGTTTGCACTTTCTCCCCGTGTCTGCGTGGCTTGCCTCCGGGTGCTCCAGTTTCCTCCCACAGTCCAAGATGTGCAGGTTAGATGGATTGGCCATTCTAAATTGCACCTTAGTGTCTAAAAAGTTAGGTTAGGGTTACGGGGATAGGGTAGAGGCATGGGCTTAGGTGGGGTGGTCTTTCCAAGGGCTGGTGCAGACTTGATGTGCCAAATGGTCTCCTTCTGCACTGTAAATTCTATGAACTATCTATAAAGAGCAAGAGAGCAAATTCAACATGGACTGATTCCGCTATTGCTAAGAGGCTAGCACCAGCGCCACGTGGAACACAATCAACTCCAATGGGAAATGGTGCGGTATTCACCAGTTTCACGATTGACACTCATGTTGTTCATAATATTTGGAAGTTTCCCCAAACACTATTTTAAGGATGTATCAGTGTCACCTTTGCTGTCCAGTCTCTGAAAAAATACACTATCATTCTGCCTGTCATCTCACAACCTGAAGGTACAATATGGTAATTAATACCATTCAACATTAGTGGACATATGGAGGTAAAATGGATATGCCAAGAGCTCTTTAACTATAAAGAAAACCAAATTAAAATATTAATTTACTGATAAATATTACATAAATAACCCAAGCTCGTTTTTGTTCTTTGTCATAGAATAAAGGCTTGCTATATTAAGAAACTGCCCAAAAGCAACTGAAGTTTGTAAGATACCCATGGAGATATTTAACTCTCTTTTAAGTATGATTAGAAGATCGACTTCATTTTCATATTCAGTTCCATGGTGGATTGCTTTATCCTGAATTTATTGATTAATTTATGAAGAAATAAGGCTGTGATTAGCAATTTCTTTGATGAAGGGGAATTTATGCATACATATATTTGGCAGTTAACAAAAATGATTCGAAAATAGGTTAACTCTCTGGGGTCTGTAGTGGCAATAATAAAATATTAAAAAGTGTATTAAGAAATAATGCTTGTTCTTAACATTTGAGACTGTTATTGTTTCAAAAATATGATATTCATAATAAATTAATTCTGGTAATTGGGGAGGTTGCTCCTTTTATCAGAAGGTAGAGCTGAGACATCTTCCCACCCTCCAGCACTTTGAGGGAATAATCGAGCAGCCCTCCAGTGTGTGAGGAAATTAAGATGCCCAAAATATTCAAAATTAAAAGTAGAAAACTTTCTCCAACTAATATCGCCTTCTTCAAAGTTTAACTTGAATGAGATTTTTCAAGTGATCTTGTCATTCGCCCTCTCCTTTTCGCCAACAAAGGAAGTATCTGGTAGCAGAGATCAAAAAGGCATGTTCGCAGCTCGTGAAGGACGTCAATTTTAGGAATATGGTGCCATGTTTTGGATTCACTACAGAAAATGCTTTAATGGACTAACCAGGTCAGCAAAGATTTATGCAATGGCACATTGTAGCGCACAATGACTTACGAGAGAGACGAGTAGAGATGAAGTCGATGAGGTTTTATTAAGCGAGACTTGTCCCCAGCAGTTCAGCAACAGAATGGATGGGCGGGGAGAAGCTCGGGTTCTTATACTCCGCCTTCAGGGCGGAGCCAGGAGTCAACAGCCAACCAGGACCCGGGATCTGTCAGCCAATAGCATCACGGCTTCACAGTCCCACATGACCCCTAATACATACTACCACATTCACCCCTTGTTAAAAATGAACCCGGCGGGGTGGTGGTTCGCATGGTGGTAGGGGTTTACAAGGCTGGTCCTGGGAGGAAAATTTGGGCATGTCATTACAGTTTAAGCCCTACACTGTGCTATGTACAAGGTTTATGAAACTATTTACAATATTAGTAAGAGAAAAAAAGTTTTTTGTTACAGTCCAACAACATTCTTGGTGTCACGCCGCTGCCACGAGTCGAGCGGGCGGTCTGGTCTTCCTCGTCGATCGCCTCAGCCCCAGTGGGGGTGCAGGTGCTTGTTCCGGCGTTGTCGTCTCCGGGATCGTTTCGGTGTTTGTTCCTGTTTCACTCATGGGCGGACACGGGAGGAGGATCGATCATCCCGGGAAGGGGGCGGTCGCGGGGTGCGCCGGTGGCAGGGAGGGGATGATCGGTGTCGGGGGGTGTGTGTGTGGCCGGCGGGCGCCAGGTCTCGCAGGGAGACCGTGTCCTGTCGGCCGTCGGGGTACGCGACGTAGGCGTACTGCGGGTTCGCGTGGAGGAGTTGAACCCTCTCGACCAACGGGTCCGACTTGTGCGCCCGCACATGTTTCCGGAGCAAGATGGGTCCTGGGGCCGCCAGCCAGGTTGGCAGCGACGTTCCGGAGGAGGACTTCCTGGGGAAGACAAGGAGGCGCTCATGAGGCGTTTGGTTAGTGGTGGTACACAGCAGCGACCGGATGGAGTGGAGAGCGTCCGGGAGGACCTCCTGCCACCGGGAAACTGGGAGATCCCTGGACCGTAGGGCCAGTAGGACGGTCTTCCAGACCGTGCCGTTCTCCCTCTCTACTTGCCCGTTCCCCCGGGGGTTGTAGCTGGTCGTCCTGCTCGAGGCTATATCCTTGCTGAGCAGGAACTGGCGCAGCTCGTCACTCATGAAGGAGGACCCCCTGTCGCTACGGATATATGCGGGGCAACCGAACAGTGTGAATATGGTGCTAAGGGCTTTAATGACTGTGGCCGCTGTCATGTCGGGGCAGGGGATGGCGAAGGGGAAACGGGAGTACTCGTCCACCACGTTCAGGAAGTATGTGTTGCGGTCGGTGGAGGGGAGGGGCCCTTTGAAATCGAGACTGAGGCGTTCAAAGGGGCGGGAAGCCTTGATCAGGTGCGCTCTATCTGGCCTGAAAAAGTGCGGTTTGCACTCCGCGCAGATGTGGCAGTTCCTGGTGACTGTACGGACCTCCTCCACAGAGTAGGGGAGGTTGCGGGACTTTATAAAATGGTAGAACCTAGTGACCCCCGGGTGGCAGAGGTCCTCGTGGAGGGCTTGGAGACGGTCTATTTGTGCGTTGGCACATGTGCCACGGGATAGGGCATCGGACGGCTCGTTCAGCTTTCCGGGACGGTACAAGATCTCGTAGTTGAAGGTGGAGAGCTCGATCCTCCACCTTAAGATCTTGTCATTTTTAATTTTGCCCCGCTGTGCATTATCGAACATGAAGGCTACCGACCGTTGGTCGGTGAGGAGAGTGAATCTCCTGCCGGCCAGGTAATGCCTCCAATGTCGCACAGCTTCCACTATGGCTTGGGCTTCCTTTTCCACTGAGGAGTGGCGGATTTCTGAGGCGTGGAGGGTTCGGGAGAAAAAGGCCACGGGTCTGCCCGCTTGGTTAAGGGTGGCCGCCAGAGCTACGTCGGAGGCGTCGCTCTCGACCTGGAAGGGGAGGGACTCGTCGATGGCGCGCATCGTGGCCTTTGCAATATCCGCTTTGATGCGGCTGAAGGCCTGGCGAGCCTCTGTCGACAGGGGGAAGGTAGTGGTCTGTATTAGCGGGCGGGCCTTGGCTGCATACTGGGGGACCCACTGGGCGTAATATGAAAAGAACCCAAGGCAACGTTTCAGGGCTTTGGAGCAGTGGGGGAGGGGAAATTCCATGAGGGGGCGCAAGCGTTCGGGGTCGGGGCCTATTATCCCATTGCGCACTACGTATCCCAGGATGGCCAGCCGGGTTGTGCTAAAAACGCACTTTTCCTCGTTGTATGTGAGGTTCAAGGCGTTAGCGGTCTGGAGGAATTTTTGGAGGTTGGCGTCGTGGTCCTGCTAATCGTGGCCGCAGATGGTTACGTTGTCGAGATACGGGAACGTGGCCTGCAACCCGTGCTGGTCAACCATTCGGTCCATCTCCCGTTGGAAGACCGAGACCCCATTCGTGACACCAAATGGGACCCTTAGGAAGTGGTATAGACGCCCGTCTGCCTCGAGGGCTGTGTACTTGCGGTCACCTGGGCGGATGGGGAGCTGGTGGTAGGCGGACTTGAGGTCCACGGTGGAGAAAACCTTATACTGGGCAATCCGATTTACCATGTCGGATATGCGGGGGAGAGGGTACGCATCTAGCTGTGTGTACCTGTTGATGGTCTGGCTATAGTCTATGACCATCCTTTGCTTTTCCCCGGTCTTTACTACTACCACCTGGGCTCTCCAGGGACTATTGCTGGCCTGGATTATGCCTTCCTTCAGCAACCGCTGGACTTCAGACCGAATAAATATCCGGTCCTGGGCGCTGTACCGTCTGCTCCTAGTGGCGACGGGTTTGCAATCCGGGGTGAGGTTTGCAAACAAGGACGGCGGTTCAACCTTGAGAGTTGCGAGGCCGCAGATAGTGAGTGGGGGTATTGGGCCGCCGAATTGAAATATTAGGCTCTGCAGGTTACACTGGAAATCTAATCCCAGTAATGTGGGCGCGCAGAGTTGGGGAAGGACGTAGAGCCTGTAGTTTTTAAACTCCCTCCCTTGCACCATTAGGTTCGCGATGCAGAACCCTTTGATCTCGACGGAGTGGGATCCTGCAGCTAGGGAAATCTTTTGCATACTTGGATGGATGGTCAGAAAACAGCGTCTTACCGTGTCGGGGTGGATGAAACTTTCGGTGCTCCCGGAGTCGATCAGGCATGGTGTCTCGTGTCCGTTGATCAGCACCGTTGTTGTCGTCGTCTGGAGTGTCCGGGGCCGTGATTGATCCAGCGTCACCGAAGCCAGTCGTGGTCGTAGTGTCTCGGCGTCTTCTTCGGACCCCGTGGAGCCATCGATGCTGGGGTCCTTTGTTGTCATCCAAGATGGCGGCGTCCATGAATCGCACGCGGCCGGGGGTGGACAAAATGGCCACCCCCATGGATCGCACGTGGTCGGGGGTGGACAAAATGGCCGCCCCCATGAATCGCATGTGGCTGGGGAGTCACAAGATGGCGGCGCCCATCCTCCCCTCGTGGTGGCCGGGACCCAAAATGGCGGCACCCGCGGGTTGCACATGGGGCACTGGGGGGGTTGGGGAGCGTTTGGGATGCGCTGGGCTCGTTCTTCTCCGGGGATTGCGGCGACCCCCCGGGACCGGCACACAGCCACGTAATGGCCCTTCTTGCCGCAGCTTTTGCAAATAGCTGCGCGGGCCGGGCAGCGCTGCCGGGGGTGTTTCGCTTGCCCGCAGAAATAGCAGCGGGCCCCCCCGGGATGATCTGGCGCTTTAGCCGCGCAAGCCTGTGAGGGAGGGGGGGGGGTTTGTCGCGATGGGGGTCCACAGAGCCCAAGGGGCTGCCGCGCGGTCGGGGCCGTAGGTGCGGGCGTTTTGCGAGGCCACAGCTAGGGAAGCTGCAATGGCCCGTGCCTCTGAGAGTCCTAGCGACTCTTTTTCTAAAAGTCTTTGGCGGATTTGGGGAGAGTCCATACCTGCCACAAACGCATCGTGAATTAGCATTTCCGTGTGTTCAATCGCGTTCACCGGCGGGCAGCTGCAGCCCTGTCCCAAAATTAGCAGCGCGGCGTAGAATTCCTCTAACGATTCTCCGGGACTTTGCCATCTTGTTGCGAGTTGGTAGCGTGCGTAGACCTGGTTCACGGGGCGAACGTAGATGTTCTTCAGTGCTGCGAGCGCCGTCGGGAAATCCTCTGCGTCTTCTATGAGAGGGTAAATTTCCGGGCTTACCCTTGAATGCAGGACCTGCATTTTCTGGTCATCTGTGATCCAGCCGGGGGCCGTTCGGAGGTAGCCTTCAAAAGAAGCTTGCCAGTGTTTAAAAACTGCTGCCGAGTTCGCTGCGTGGGGGCTGATCCGCAGACATTCCGGGGCGATCCGGAGCTCCATAGTCCTTTAAGCTCGCTTAATAAATTGTAGCGCACAATGACTTACGAGAGAGACGAGTAGAGATGAAGTCGATGAGGCTTTATTAAGCGAGACTTGTCCCCAGCAGTTCAGCAACAGAATGGAGCGGCGGGGAGAAGCTCGGGTTCTTATACTCCGCCTTCAGGGTGGAGCCAGGAGTCAACAGCCAACCAGGACCCGGGATCTGTCAGCCAATAGCATCACGGCTTCACAGTCCCTAATACATACTACCACACACATTAACCTACATTGTGCTTTATTCCACATGCTCACTGTGCTTTTGCAAACTTACTCCAGCACATTGTCCTTCACACCCATTTAACTTGCACAAACCCGTCCTTTTCTTTCTATACACTTCCTCACATCCTAACCTACCTATTCAATGCAACCACTCACCACATCTTTATATAATGTCATGCCTCATCTTCATTGTCACTTACGTCAAATGTGCTCCATCCATCGATAAACACATGCTAGTGCACAACTCAGATGTATTTTCTTTCCCTCCTTACAGGAAAAGAGAGCACAGAGCACTGTGGAGATGAAAAGAACTGAAGTAACCCTTCAAACATTTTGCAGCTGCCAAATGCAAAGAACATAAGAAATAGGAGCAGGAGAAGATCATGAGCAGGATTCTCATTGGCTGACGGCAAAATCGCGAAACGCGATTGGGCGGGGAACAGGTTCTGACGGCAAAATCGCAGTGGGTGCTGATTTGACGCCAAATCGCAAAACTCCGTCACCTCAAATGCGGCGTCAATGTGGTCCGGAACACACTTACAGTACACACCATTTGCATGTCATTAGCAGGCCGGGCCCAGTATTCACCAGGGCCTCCTTGATTCTCCATCTCCGATGGGCCGAGTTCCCAACGCCGCAGTTCACTGGTGGTTTTAAATATCGTGAACCTGGTGTCGTGGCTGATGAGGAAGAGAGAGGAGGTAGGGCACAGAGAGGCGCGACTGTGGGCTGCCAGGCCGGACACTGGCCGGACAGGCTGGGGTGGGGAGGAGGCCTGCCAGGGCCAGGCGGTGACGAGGGAACGGGCCGTGTTGCCGGGGTGACTCCCCACGGGACTGGGGTAGTGTCCAGGCATGGACCGCCATTCCCACAGCCTGCAAGGCAGCCATCTTGCTGCACCCCCACTGACCACCCACCATGGGCCATGGTTCTGCAGAGTGACACCGGATGTATGGGTGCCCCCACCCCCGCACCCCACTCTCTGCCATACTCCCCACCCCTTACCGGCCGTCACCTGCCGGCAGTGCATCAGGTGGCCCACCCAAGAGCAATATCCACTGTAGCCCCTACGGTGGCGCCGGACGGAGGCCGCGGATCGTACCGCTGGCATGGGAAGTGCCAGCCAGCTGTACCCCTAGCATCAGGGATTATCGCCAGGGCCAGAGTTCACACGGGCAGTGACAGGGCCAAGGGATGCAGGGATGGGTGGGAGACATGCGGGGCAGAGCTCGCAGTGCCAACCAGGGGTACAATGTAGCCCGGTTGACACAGAGGGACGCACCATGCTAACGTGCCGGCCTTTCACCCACTGCAGACAATGGATTTTGGAATTCAACCAGCAATGGTGGCCTTCCTGCTGGTCGCCGCAGCCCAGGGGAATGTCCTGCGGCTGTATGTGCTGGCACTGCTCGAGGAGGAGGAGGAAGCTGCGGCAATGGAGCGTGAAGCAACGCAGCATGCCATAGAGGAACAGGTGGCAACCACCCAGGATGGAGAGCCGGCCGCCCACAGGCCGAGGAGGTAGAAGTGCCAAGGAGGTGCCGCATGAGGCCCCGTGTGTACCGGCAGCGCCTGTCATTCGAGGACTTGCCACATTGGGCATGCAGCCAAAGACTCCGGCTGAACAGGGAGACAGTACGACATGTCTGCCAGATACTAGCACTCCTGTCACCATGGGGGAATGGGGAGTACACCCGCTCCTGGTGGCCGTCAAGGTGATGGTCGTGCGAACTTTTTACGCAATGGGCCTTCCAGGCGTCGGGTGGGGACCTGTCCGGGATCTCACAGACCTCGGTGCTGTCACGGAGGCCCTATACGCCCAGGCAGCTCAATACAACCACTTCAATGTGGACTGAACCCACCAGGATGCCCAGACAGCAGGGTTTTCCACCATCAACAGGATGCCTACGAGCACCTAGAGATGACAGGCCGCTCTACACCAACCAAAAGGGGTTCCACTTGATGAACGTGCAGCTCATATGTGACCATCAGCTGTGCATCATGCACGTCTGCGCCCGATACCTGAGCAGTGTGCACAAGGCCTTCATCCTGGCAGACTCGACGATTCCTGACATGTTTGATATTTGACCCCCTGGCTGGGGGGTTGGCTCCTGGGTGACAGGGGTTATCCACTACGGTGGTGCCTGCTGATGCCTATCCGGAGTCCATGCCAAGACACACTATAACGACACCCATACAGCAACCAGGAGTGTGATCGAGCAATGCATCGGCCTCCTGAAAATGCAGTTCAGGTGCCTGAACCACTCTGGAGGGGCCCTCCAGTATAATGCTGAGAGGATCGCCCGTACGTGGCGGCCCGCTGCGTCCTCCACAACATCGCGTAGCAGATGGGTGACGTCTTGGAGGAGGAGGAGGAACGCCAGTCCTCGCCCGACGAGGAGGATGTGGGGAGGGTGGGCAGGGCATGGAACCCAGGCAAGCAAGGGTGGCCGCACGACGTGTGCGCCAGGGCCAACGTGCATGGGACGCTCTGCTCACCTCCAGGTTCACCAACTGGGGGGGGGGGGGGGGGGGGGGGACACTAGCCAGGGACACGGACACTGCATACCGCCAGCACCCAGCCACACACCACCGTCCACCCCCTCACTTGCAACACCCTCTGTGATACATACCTGCTGGAGTACGGTGTGCAGGCCCTGTGTTGGCAGTAACACTGGGTCAGGTCCATGGGATGGAGGATGATGACAACTCGCTCTGCGATGAGCTCTGGTGCTCCACATCGTCTCACTCCTGCCCACAGGGGCACTTTCCACCGTCCACCTGGGTGATCTCCGTATGCGAGCTGGCCATTCCATCACATGGCCCCATCAAATCCCTGGTGTGATAGTGGTGGGGATGGTTGTGGTGGGGGGAGCCCAAGGTTGTGGTGGAGGGAGCCCGAGGAGCCCAGGCCACTCATGACGTCCGCCCATTTCCCACCCTGCCTCTCTGGTCAGCCCAGACGACCCCTCTCACCCATCCGACAGAGCACCAAGGGAGGTTGTAACAGTGTGAACAGCTGTTTAATCTATATACAGATTTTTGCCCTGACCCCTATAACTAAACTGTGCCCTGCCCCCATGCCAACTTAACTAGTGTCTAACTTTTTGGTCTTACGGACCCTAAAACTACGTCATGATGGATCCCCAGATGGTGCAACAGGACTGGAGGCGGCATGCTGTGACTCCCGTCCTGCGACCTGGGTCCCCGTGGGCAGACGTCTCCTAGGGCCTGGATGGCTCCTGCTCTGCTCGGGTGTCCAAGATGGTATAGTGCCACCCTATTCTGTGCGCTGCCCACCAGATGCACCAGGGAAAGGAGGGGGGGGGTGCGAGTCCGAGGTGCTGCGGTGTTCCGGTAAGGGGCGGCACGGTAGCACAGTGGTTAGCACAGTTGCTTCACAGCGCCAGGGTCCCAGGTTCGATTCCCACTTGGGTCCCTGTCTGTGTGGGTTTCCTACGGGTGCTCCGGTTTCCTCCCACAAATCTCGGAAGACGTACTTGTTAGGTGAATTGGACATTCTGAATTCTCCCTCTGTGTACCCGAACAGGCGACGGAGTGTGGCGACTAGGGGATTTTAACAGTAACTTCATTGCAGTGTTAATGTAAGCCTACTTGTGACAATAAAGATTATTATTAGAGTGTGATCTCATCAACATCGTACCCACAACCCACCTCTGTCAATGTCCCACATGCTGCCTTGTCTTCTAATGGCTTTATCTTCCCCTACACAGGTGCAGGTCGAACTTATTTTTGGCAGGGTCCTCAGAAACGCCAAAATGATATGAACACTGCCAGGAACACCTGTAATCATAGAATTTACAGTGCAGAAGGAGGCCACTCGACCCATCGAGTCTGCACTGGCCCCGGAAAGAGCACCCCACCTAACAGCAGTTAGAGCAGGAATATGAGCAGCTGATACCTAACTCTTCTGAGTTACACCACGTAGGAATAGCAGAAAAATAAAAGGGAAGGCTTTTTGTTACACAAAGGTACGCACATGTATGTTTGAGAAAATGTAGGATTCCGAAGTGTTTTTCATTTATTCCGTAATGACCCATGTGCTGGGAAAAGCCTATATTTTATTCGGCGCAATGCTGCTTTAAGAACAAAATATGCTGGGAAGTATTCTGAAGGAAGGTTAATTTGTTTCCTGATTGTGACATTATTACGTTCTAGGCTCATGTGACCGAGAGTTGCCATGGGGATGATCAACGAAAAGCAGAGGATAATACCATGGCCAGAAAGGCATTTAATATTCATAACTTTAAACATGGATTATATTCAGTACTGAATTTTCTGGAACTGCCATTTCTTTTCAAAGTGGACACCAACAGGCTACTAACATGGCTGTTGATGGTGTTATGGGCGAGGCATTTTCAGAACCCCAAAATGTATCATGGAGTTCAACCAACCTTTCCCTTTAATGTATTTGTTGCTTTCCCTAGCACACGGCTTTTCCCCTAGGTGTGAGATTACAATTATGGACACGTGGGTTTTTAAACACAAAACACTGTTTATTCCATGAACTCAACTTAACATCTTAAATAAACATTGAATCTCTTAACACCCTTTACTTCAAAGATAACTCAGAAAGTATTGCAACAGTAAATAATTCCTCAAAATGTTACTTCAAACTTCCAAGAGACTTAACACCATTAAACAAAATCACATCAGGTTAAAAGCTTTACTATTATGAGTTTAAATCACCCAAATGATCCAGAGATAGTCTTTCATGGCAGAGATCCAGCTCACTGCAAACACAGACACTCCCCAAGCTCTTTTCAAACTTGCAGCTCTCTGGAAACAGACAGACGCACACAAGCTGCTTTTTAAACCTGAAACTTAAAAACTGCAAAATGGCTGATCTAAAGCCCAGCTCCACCCACTCTCTGACATCACTGTTTTCTTAAAGGTACATTGCTTAAACATCCATGTCTTAAAGGTACTCTCACATGACAATGGTCAAAAGACTTTTTCAATTTCTGCATTGACTCAGAAGTATCTAAAATCTCCAGACACTTCCTAATTGAATGATCATGTGCTGAGTGCCTCCACTGAATGGACACACCAAGATGAAAACCATTTGAAGAATTCACAGCACCTATTGTTTGTGGACTTACCCATAACTCAAAATCAATGGACTTCACTGTCTCTGAGATTGATAAGTAACAAAGAGAGCTTCAGAAACCAGTTAAATCATAAGTAGGTGTGAATGGCCACCCCATTGTGCAGCCCATCTATTCCCCGATTGTGCAGCTCTGGCTTCGAACTTCAAAACATTCTGGGTGGACAATAGAGGTATTGATTATGTGGCCTTCTGATCAAAATTGTCTTCACACATCTACATTAAGCATGAGAGAGAAACCAGTCAGTCTGTAAGCAAAAAACAACAGCAGCAGCAACATCTAAGCCCTAAAACTGGGCATGAATTCTTCAGCTGTTGAGATTCCCTGTTCCCGCCACAACGCACTCCCGTCCGTGGGGTTCCTGACTCGGGATTTCCTCCTTGGGATCAGGGTGGCCTGGCTCAGACTGACATTGCTGCAGTATTAAACCCACCCCTTTTGTGCTTAGAACATAGAACATAACAGTGCAGTACAGGCCCTTCGGCCCTCGATGTTGCGCCGACCTGTGAAACCAAACTAAAGCCCATCTATTCCATTATCATCCATGCTTATCCAATGACCATTTAAATGCCCTTAATGTTGGCGAGTCCACGACTTTTGCAGGCAGGGCATTCCACACCCTTCTCTGAGTAAAGAACCTATCTCTACATCTGTCCTATGTCTATCTCCCCTCAATTTAAAGCTATGTGCCCTCATGCTAGCCATCACCATCCGAGGAAAAAGGCTTTCACTGTCCACCCAATCTAATCCTCCGATCACCTTGTATGCCTCTATTAAGTCACCTCTTAACCTTCTTCTCTCTAACGAAAACAGCCTCAAGTCCCTCAGCCTTTCCTCAAAAGATCTTTCCTCCATACCAGGCAACATCCTGGTAAATCTCCTCTGCACCACTTCCAATGCTTCCACATCCTTCCTACAATGCGGCGACCAGAACTGCACGCAATACCCTGCTTCTTACAGGCTCCCAGCTTCTCACACTGCTGAGTGTTGCCTGTGTCCTTTGGCAAATGGGAAATTCAAATGGGAAATCTCATTGGCCGGTGGCAGGAATGGAGAATCCCGCTGCCGGTGATGGCGTGCCACCAAGGAAGACATGGCTGGGGAGGTGGAGAATACACCTCTTAATCTCCCAAACAGAGAATTCCAGCTATAATATGCTGATACAGCCTAATTGAACCTTGCTTTAATAAAGGCATTCCTGGCATCACAGCAATGGTCCTCATTATCCACCTCCTCTACTTCGTCACCCCCCCACATCAAATCATCTGAAGAGGGTATAAGCTCGTGGCTTTCACTTTGCCGCAATCCAAGCCTTGCTGTTGTGCAATATTTTGCAGAGTGTAGTAAACCACAACCATTTTGGAGACCCTGTGGTGGATTCTCCGGTCGCCGATGGCGAAATCGTGTTCAGAGACGGACCGGAGAATCCAAATTCCCAACAGAATCGGGATGCTCCGTACCCTCCAAAGTGGCATACTCGCAGAGTGCGCTGTGCTACGTATCCACCGCCTCAGACCATTGCCTGAGGCCCGTCCCCGATGATCCATCCCCGACCTGCCGAGTTCCCAAAGACGTGGGTCTCTCATGGTCTCACCCGTCGGGAACTCAGCGTGGTGGCTGCGGACTCAGTCCAGCACCGCCACAATCAAGGAAGGGCCGATCCGTGGGCAGGGGTGGTCATATTCATGGCTGGGGGCACTGTGGTGGGGTGGTTCCCGCGCAATCCGGCCGAAGAGATTACTATTTTGTGGGCCGGGACCGCAAGCGGCATCCGCCATGAAGCACGGTGCGGCCGCTGCAGGTCTCCGCCGTGCGCATGCGCGGCCACGGACCCGGCAAATTTCCAGGCCATATCGACAGCTAGAGCCGGATGCTCTGTGATGTGCTGGGTGCTCTGGATCTGTGGAACACATGCAGGCCACCAACATTTAATTTTTATTAAGTTAGAAACTGTTGAACATACTTTCACTGTGGGTTAACACGATGTTAGATTAAACTAAAGACCTATTCCTGTCCTAACCAGTCTATGCACTCAGCACATGGTGAAGATCTGTGCTGTAAGCTCTGTCCTTCTAAGAGGCTGCATCCTGAATGAGCGGGAACTCTGATGCCCCCTGTCTTTATAGTGAGTGTTCTCTTACTGGTGATTGGCTGCGGTGTTGTGTGTGTTGATTGGTCCCACTGTGTGTCCATCAGTGTGTGTGTCTGCACCATGATAGACTGGTGTATATTATGACACTCTACTCTGCCTCCCTGCTAGCCTCCAGCAAAACGGGGAATCGGTGGCCGTTTTGCACCAGTTTCCCTGGCCGTTCCCTTTGCTGGTGCGGGGACATAGTCTCCAAATCAGAGAATCCAGCCTCCTGGCTGTTGAAAACTGTAGGGAATCTCCAAACCTATCCAAACATCAGGGGCGGATTCTTTGTCAGCTGATCACGGTCAGATTGAGATGTTAGACAATGACTCCCACATGCTACATGTTCCGCCCACCCATGGGAATGCAATTAGGTTGTATGAAGTGCTCACTTAATCACGATTGCCAATTCCCTATCAACAGTAGCCTTCAGCTGCACGGCCAGAGGCCTCAGCAGTCAATGGGGGTTATGGGTGGTCGGTGGGGCAGATGGGCAGGAGCCAGGGTTGCCTCTGGAACAGATACACATGATCCAGTGGGTGGCATGGTGGTGCCACATGCAGTTGCCTCCCCCAGCGCTTTGCCCCTCCCCCCTAAGATCCCTCCCAGTCGAAGGTCTCACACCCCTGCCGAGCTCTGGGACGGCAAGCCCAGAGCCCCCGGGCTCTTTGCCTGTGATCACCTTCTCTGCTCCCCGCAGAAGCCCTTCTGTTTTTCAAAGGGAATGCTATTCGGCGCCAGCTGGGGAGGCCGATGAATGACGGGAGGCCGTTGGATGTGGGATGGCTCCCGTTAATTGGATGGAAATAGGTCTTGAGTGGTGATAACTGATTTCTCACCATGCTACGGCCACATCCCAATTTCACCTATGGGAGCGGGCTGGTTGCATCGCAAACTGTTTGGTGCCAGGCGCAGTTCTTGTTTTCAGCCTCTTCCGCTGTTCACCGGCCTCGTTGCGCTCATGCAGGAGTGTACCAGGGCTGGTTTAGCTCAGTGGGCTAGACAGCTGGTTTGTGATGCAGAACAAGGCCAGCAGCGCGGGTTAGATTCCCCCAGCTTTCCCGAACAGGCGCCGGAATGTGGTGACTGGGGGCTTTCTACAGTAACTTTATACTTGTGACAATAAAGGGTTATTATTATTTACAAGGCAAGAGAATTGCACCCCTCATCTGACCACTGCACTTTATCTCTGTGTATTCAATCTAAACACTGCCTGACTCCTCCAATTTCCATTTCGACATTGTCACTTTAAAGAGCTTGGGCGATGCATTTTCCACATCATATCCACTGCATAGCTTGGAGATTCATGACCAGAACTCAAACTTATTGCTTCAAATAAGCTTAAATAAGAGAATCCAATATGCTGGTGTAACCTTTGTGTTTCACAGCACAATTCTGACCTCCCCTCCATTGTTCACGTTAATATTGTGGCCATATTGTCATAATAACAGATACTGACGCACAGTGGCCAATGGAGTTGGAGTTTGCACTGACGTAATATTAAGTAACATCTCTTTTTCGATGCAGACTCAATGGGCTGAGTGGCCTCCTTCTGCACTGTAGGGATTCGATGATTCTATTTGGCTTGTGTTGATGTCATGTTGCATTTTCCCATATGACTTACCTCAGTGGTAAACAATTTTTGCTGGTGGCTGAAAAACACCAATTAAGACAATCATTAGGAAGCAAATCTAATCCAACTTTATGATTCAGCTATTTTCAACTATTGTTAAAAGCAAATGACACCTGCGGCATCATCCCTAAACTGGTCCTGAACCAAAAACTATTTCTGTGAATGGGAATGATTTCACAGCAATAGTGGTGGCCTTGAATGTTGTGGAGAGAAACATGAGGAACATTTAATGCACCCTTGGCAGGGAAGTAACAATGAAAAACAGACATTACCACAGAGAAAGAGCACACTGGAAACTCCAATATTATTTGGAAATGTCAGAGGAGCAGTACATCCAGAGATTGAAGCTCAGGAGGGAGAGTCTGATGTGTGCCAAACGAGCAGCTGGTTTGAAGGAGCCCTCAGTGACTCCAGCTGTTCTGCCCGTGGCTATTAAAGGCACTGAAATCATTAAATATATAGCAACAGGTTCATTCCAGGCACTATAAATTGGTTTTGTTAATATTAGTGGAGACAAGGAGGTCAGGAAGTGACTGATGAAATGGAAGGCTGCCAGATATGTTAGTGCTTTCAGGAGTGGTCGTTTGGTCATATAATACTTGAATATTGTTGAAAAAAGAGACACGTCTAATTTTTTCATCAAGACACTGCACAAGAATACCAACATCAGGGGAAAACAACAATTTATACTGTATGAGACGTGAGTGCTGATTGGTTGGCAGGTGCATTCTGATTCGTGGAGCCATTGCTGTGGCGAATGCACCAATTGATGGTGACTGACAGTTAACTGCCAAGCATTGGTTGAAATTTAAATCAGGCATTGGTTGAAATTTAAATCAGGCAGCTTAACCCTAATTTGCCAAGGCATTGCCCTAAGGAATGCGGCAACAAAGGGTTGTGGCTTATTTTGTTTAGCTCTCATAGGTGCAATGTATGTACATGCTCTTTCTGTCAGCAAAGTGCCTTCCAGTACACGCAAATACTGTGAGCCCGACTAACAATCTTAAATTAGTTATCAGTGTAATCCTTAGCTTACTGTGGATTATTCAGCAAATGTCCAAACACAGAGTCACATCTAATGTTGGACAATGTTTTGAATTTTGCAAGCACAGTCTGGTGGGGTATGATCTGTAGCTTGCCCATTTGGGAACAGAGGAAGGGACATGCTGTTTTATACAACCCACCAGTCTTTGGCACATTTGGTCTATGTGCCTAGTGGCACTAAAATTCATATACTATATTATTCATTTGTGTGATAGACTGAACATCCTTTTGGCTTAACGGCAGCATCCTGTTGCTGGTGAATACCACTCGTGTTGTTTCTCCATAGTAACAGTGTGACTTAATTTGTTGCTCAAGGTTTTGGGGTACCTTGGGCGGGATTCTGCGAAAACCGGAGAGGCGGGCAACTCCGGCGCGAAGGAGTGGCGGGAACCAGTCCGGCGTTGGGCCGCCCCGAAGGTGCGGAATCTTCCGCACCTTCAGGGGCTAGGCCGGCGCCAGAGTGGTTTGCGCCGCGCCGGCCGGCGCGGAAGGCGCTTGGCGCCATGCCAAATGGCGCCGAAGGGCCTCCGCCGGCCGGCGCGAGTTGGCACATGCACGGGAGCACCAGCATGTGCTGGCGTCATCCCAGCGCATGCGCAGGGGGGGGTTCATCTCCGCGTCGGCCATCACGGACTGTTACAGCAGCCAACGCGGTGGAATAGATTGCCCCCACGGCACAGGTCCGCCAGCAGATCGGTGGGCCCCGATCGCGGGCCAGGGTGCCGTGGGGGCACCACCCGGGGCCAGATCCCCCCGTGACCCCTCGAGGACCCCGGAGGCTGCCCACCGATAAGTACCTGTTGTAATTTACGCCAGCGGGACTGTCCGTAAACGGGTGGCCACTCGGCCCATCGCGGGCTGGAGAATCGCTGGGGGGAGCCGCTGCCAGTGGCCGCTGACCAGCGCGGCGCGATTCCCGCCCCCGCCAAATCCCCGGCGCCGGAGAATTCGGCAGCCGGCGGGGGCGGGATTCACGCCCCCCCCCCCCCCCGGCGATTCTCCGACCCGGAGGGGGGCCGGAGAATCCCGCCCCTTGTCCTTCCAGGATAATCTGAGGTAGACTGGGTACTTTTCAAGACCGAAACTGAAAAGGTGATAGAGATGAAAGAATATGTGAAGAGAATATGTGAAGAGAAAAAGATTGGTAAAGACAAATGAAGGTGCCTTACAGTCAAAAACGGGGGATTGTATGATGGGGAACAAAGAAATGGCTGACCAACTAAATACATACTTTGGTTCGGTCTTCACAAAGGAGGACACAAATAACATGTCAGAAATTTTGGGGAACACAGGGTTTAGTGAGAATGAGGAAGTGAAGGAAATCAATATGAGGAAGGAAGTAGTGTTGGGGAAAATGATGGGATCGAACACTGATAAATCCCCAGGGCCTGATAATCAACATTCCAGAGTACTTAAGGAAGTGGCTCTAGAAATAGTGGATGCATTGCTGGTCATCTTCCAAGATTCTATAGACTCTGGAACAGTTCCTACAGATTGGAGGGTAGCTCCAAAAAGTGAGGTAGCGAGAAAACAGGGAGTTATAGACCTGTCAGCCTGACGCCATAGTGGGGAAAATGCTAGAATCCATCATAAAAGATTTAATAGCAGAGCACTTGGAGAACAGTGGCAGGATTGGACATAATCAGCATGGATTTATGAAAGGGAAATCTTTATTGACAAATCTACAGGAATTCTTCGAGAATGTAACTAGCCAAGTTGATGAAGGGAGTGGGGGGAGTGGATGTGGTTCCTCTGGACTTTCAGAAGGCTTCCAAGAGATTAGCGGGTAAAATTAAAGGACACGGAATTGGGTAGAAATGGATTGAAATGGATAGAAAACGGGTTGATAGACAGGAAACAAAGAGTAGGAATAAACACCTCTTTTTCCAAGTAGCAGGCAGTGAATAGTGGGGTACCATAGCGATCAGTGATAGGACCACGGCAATTCACAACATATATTAATAATTTAAATGAGGGAACTAAATGAAACATCTCCAAATTTGAAGGTGACACAAAGTTGGGTTGGAAGGTTCTCAGTGAGGAGGATGCAGGGATGTTTCAGCATGATTTGGACAAGTTGCAAGAGTGGGCAAATGCATGACAGATGCAGTATAATGTGGATAAATGTGAGGTTATCCACTTTGGTGGCAAAAGCAGGAAGGCAGATTATTGAATGGCTCTAGATTGAGAGAGGGGAATGTGCATTGAGACCTGGGTGTCTTTGTACACCAATCACTGAAGGTAAGCATGAAGATGCAGCAGGTGGTAAAGAAGAGAACTGAAGACGAGGGAGCTTTCTTTCTTTTCACATGCTCACAAATGTTATTCCCGGATAGACTTTTTTATTTCACATCAGATGTTGATTTCAAGAAAGGCGGGACAGAGTACTTGACGATTGTGGTGTCTGACCACGCTCTGCACGGGCAGATTTACGGGCGGGAAAGCCGTTCCCTTGCACAGCCTAATGGAGACTGGAGGATGGTTTCCCTGCAGATGAGGGAATATGTGAGAGGTTGGAAGGGCCATTTGTAACCACATGAATCAGAACGACATGGGTGCAGTCTCTGCTGGGGTGCTGTTGGAAGCACTGAAGGATATCATTAGGGGAGAGCTCATCTTGATCTGAGCGCACAGACAGAGGGTGGAGCAAGAGGAGTAAACAAGATTTGTGGAGGTGATCTTAGCAGTTGACCGTCGTCACCTGGAATCACATGATGAGGCACTACTGAAGGAGAGCCAGAGGCTCCAGGTGGAGTTTAATCTGGTCACCTCAGATAAGGCGGTGAGACAACTATGCAGAGCCAGAGGGTTTGTGTGCGAATACAAGGAGAAGGTTGGTAGGATGCTCGCCCACCAACTGAGGAAACAGACGCCTGCTAGGGAAATAGGTAAGCTGAGGAACAAGGGGGGGGGGGGGGGCGAAGTGGCAATGGACCCAGCAGGGATCAATAACATTTTTGACTCCTTCTATCAGAGACTATACCAATCGGACGCTCTGTCAGGAGATGAACTGAGACGATGCTTTTTGGACGGATTAGAGTTTCTGAGGGTGGATCGGGCGAGGGCACAGGGGTTGGGGGCCCCAATAGGTCCACGGGAGATGCTGAAGTGTGTGGGTTTGATGCAGTCAGGGACGCCTCGGGTCCGGATGGATTCCCAGCAGAATTTTACAAACGCCTTGGCGCGTTGCTGGGTCCGTTAATGGTGCGGATAGACAACAAAGCACTGGAGAGGGGTGTGCTCCCCTCCCCCACCCCCAGTCCCCACGCTGTCACAGGCCTCCATTTACCTCATCCAATAAAAGGACAAAGATCTGGAATAATATGGATCCTATCATCCGATTTCACTCCTAAATGTAGATGCGAAGCTCCTGGCTAAGATCTTGGCTGCCCGTGTTGAGGGCTGTGCCAGACATGGTTGGAGAGGACCAAACTGGATTCGTAAAAGGCAGATTATTAGTGACCAATATATGGAGACTGTCATGTGAGAGTACCTTTAAGAAATGGGTGTTTATTACTGCAGTGATGTCAGAGAGCGAGTGGAGCTGGGCTGTCTGTCAGCTTTTCACTTTTGTTTTATGCTGTTTGCTGCAAGGTGTGTTTTAGTTTCGTTTTCAGTGTTGGAGCTGAAGCCAGGCAGAATGGGTGTACTGTTGATCTCTCTGCCATGAAAACATAAGAACATAAGAACTAGGAGCAGGAGTAGGCCATCTGGCCCCTCCCCCTCGAGCCTGCTCCGCCATTCAATGAGATCATGCCTGATCTTGCGTGGAGTCAGCTCCATTATCCAGCCCGAACACCAGACTATCTCTTGATCATTTGGTGAATTCAGAATTATAACTGTTCTCAGTAGTGAATGTAAACCTAATATGCTTCTGTTAAAAGGTGTTTCTTCTGTCTTCTGGATGTTGTTTGGGAAGTTATTAAGGATTACTTCGTGTTGTATTCTTTGGGGGTTATATTTGAATTAATGGTTGCTAAGTTTTTCACTGTATGTTTTAAAAAGGTTAACTTGAGTTTGTAGAATAAATATTGTTTTGCTTTTAAAAAATACTTTTCCATCCACACCTGTAGAGTGCTCCCCATACCACAATCTATTAAAAGTTGTGGGTCAGAGGAACTCCATGATATACTTTGGGGTTCTCTAAACCCTGGCCCAAAACAAGACTATTAAATGTAATCATGATGCCCGCAGGAGGAAACAAGATGGAGGTTTTGTTGTCAATGGATGCCGAGGAGGAATTCGACAGAGTGGAATTAGTATACTTGTTTGACATTTTGGAGCCGTTTGGGTTCGGAAAGGGATTCATGGATTGGGTTAGGCTGTTGTATGAAAGCAAGCATCTCCACTATTGGGGTTAACTCTGAGTACTTCATTTTGCAGCGCGGGATGTGGCAGGGATGCCCGCTCTCTCCTCTGCTCTTCGCCCTTGCAATTGAGTGAGTTTGGCTTCTTCTCTGGATACAAGCCAATACGACAAAGAGCAAGATGTTACTGATTGGCTCCAGAGAGCAGGAGAGGTGTTTGAGTGGGCTCCCATTCGCTTGGCAAGAAACAGCTTTTATTATCTGGGGATTTAGGTGGCACGCGACTGGGCCCAGCTTCACAAGTTAAATCTGGCAGGTTTAGTGGAGGGGATGAAAGAGGAGCTTAAAAGGTGGAACAGGTTGTTGCTGTCTCTGTCCGGGAGTGTCCAGACAATAAAAATGATGATCCTGCCGAGGTTCCTTTTTGTATTTCAGAATCTTCCAATCTTTTTGCCCAAATCTTTTTTCAGAAAGGTCAATAGACTTATTCTGAGTTTTGTGTGGGCGGAAAGGGTAGAGGAGTGCTGGCTTGGCTCTCCCTAACGTCCAGAGTTATTACTGGGCTGCCAATATCGTCATGGTCTGGAAATGGGTGTTCAATCAAGGGTCGGTGTGGTGCAGGGTGGAAGTGGTGAAGGGGAACAGCTAAGGTCGTCCGTCAGGGTGAGCACGGTAGCACAAGTGGATAGCACTGTGGCTTCACAGCGCCAGGGTCCCAGGTTCGATTCCCCACTGGGTCACTGTCTGTGCGGAGTCTGCACGTTCTCCCCGTGTCTGCGTGGGTTTCCTCCGGGTGCTCCGGTTTCCTCCCACAGTCCAAATATATGCAGGTTAGGTGGATTGGCCATGCTAAATTGCCCTTAGTGACCAAAAGGTTTAGGAGGGGTTATTGGGTTACAGGGATAGGGTGGAAGTGAGGGCTTAAGTGGGTCGATGCAGACTCAATGGGCTGAATGGCCTCCTTCTGCACTGTATGTTCTATAAAATGCGCGCGAAGCCCCTTCGGGTATAAGAAGAAGGCCCCAAGAGAGAATCGCTCTCTTGGAATTGGCTCTCAAAGCAGAGAGACCCGTCTACCAGCTGCACCAGAAGCAAGTAAGTCCAAGCAACGCTCGCTACCAGACAGACGACCTTAGCTGTTCCCCTTCACCACTTCGACCCCAGCAGCCTCAGATCCGAACAACGGCCATTGTTCGTCTGACTGAGTGGGCGCCCAAAGCTATGTATAGGCTTTAGCAGTAGTGATAGTTTAGTCTGTAGTATTTTGGGCATGAGTTGATATTGCTGTGTGTGTAAATAAATAGTATTTACTTTGAACTAACTAACTGATGTACCGGCTCTTTGATCAGTATTCGGGTTTGAACCTTGTGGCGGTATCGAAAGATACCTGGCCACTCTAAAGCAAACGTAATTAGAATTAAGGAAGGCGACCATACTGACCACCATATTTAGAACCAAATAAAGAGAGCAACATTTACTGGCGACCTCTGACGGGACTCGACCTGAAAGTGGCCTAGTCACTCCGAGAGAATCCCAAATTTGAATTGGAATCCAATTAGAAACAGAAAAACCACAAGTGTAAGAACGATACTGATCAAACCTCCAAGATTCGGAAGTGTGTTAATGCATGCGTACTAACAGGGATATAAGGTAAACCTGTGAGAATTTGTTGCGTAAAACTGTCGGGAGTTTTGTAGGCCAGAAATTAGCGTAAGCCGTACCCATGTTTGCGTCACCACTTTATCACCCCCTGTTCCAAATTCGGTAGAGACCACAGAGATAGAGAAAATGGCAATGAAGGCAATGGAACGCCTTATGAACCCCCAAGAAGTTGAGGTCACAGCGACCAGTAGAGTAGGTCAGTGTCCCGTATGTGAAGAAGAGATCAGAAAATATCTCAAAGGGAAAGGATGGCCCCTTTGGAGTAAATTATGCGCCAATGATGAAACAGGCCCCGGAAGTATAGGGCATACTTGGTGGGAGAACCTGACAGAGATCCATAAGAAGAGCTTAGGGAAAGCTCGCAAGCCGATGGCAATCGTGTCCTACTTGGCACAATTGCGAGGCACAGAGGAGGTCGTGAGGACGCTCCTTAGAGAGATTGCGGAGAGAGACAAGAGTAGTGAAGGAGATGTGAGTGGATATGAGAGAGAGAACAAGGAACTGAGAGAGCAGTTAGTGGAGAGGGACAAGGTGGTGGAGGATGCCAAGCGGGCACACCAGTCTTGTCTCACCCATTTGAGCAGCTTTCAGTCCCAATACGACAAAGCCTACCAAGACACGCAACGCGCAATGTTGGTCAGACAGGAAACCGAATAACAGGTCGAGCAGTTACAGAAACAGTGCAGCGATTTAAAAGCAGCCCTACGAGCACTCGGAACTTCCATGACGGAACAAAGGCAGAGCTCGGTAGATCACGCAAAGTGCCGGAAGCAAATTGCAGAATTGCAATCTGCTTTCTGTTCAGAATGGGTTTCAGAGCACATTTGGACCCTAGTTAGACCAGGAAAATGACCCCGATTGGCAGGAGTTAAATGAGTCTGCCCACAGATATTTACATCGGACATGTACACAGGAAAAACCCCAGAAACAGAAAGCACCCCAACGCCCGACTGCACAAGCAGAACACACCCCTATGAACCCTGTAACCCACATCGCAGGGCCGCAGCAGAAGGAAACTCAGTCTGCTTGATCAAGGCGTACTCCGGTCAGTAGCCTCCACGAATAATGTACCAATTTGGCCCATCAGGAAGCCCGATGGATCATGGCGACTGACCATTGATTACCGGGAACTGAACAAAGTAACCCCAGTAGCATCCCCCACCGTAGCCGCGAGTCCCGAGACCATGCTCAAACAGGGACTACAGTCAAAAAAAATTCGGTTCTGGACATTAGCAACGGCTTTTGGTCCATTCCATTGGATAAAGCGTGCCAATATAAATTCGCAGAGACATTCCAGGGACAGCAATTTATGTGGAAATGCCTTCCACAAAGGCTTCCACAACTCCCCCTCCATTTTCCACGGACAGCTGGCAAATGGATTAGCAAGATTTTCCCGACCCGATTGTCTGGTCCAATATGTAGATGATCTGCTACTACAGACGGACACAAAGGGAGAGCACATTTCGCTTCTCGCCAAACATTTAGAACTCCTACAACAGATTGGCTGTAAAGTGAACCCCAAGAAGGCCCAGATTTTACAGGAAAAAGTGATTCACTTAGGTACAGTAATCACACATGGCAAACGTGAGATCGAGCATAAACGAATCGACTCGATCGTCAAATTACCCCTGCCCCATAACGTCTCAGCCCTTCGGTCGTTTCTAGGACTGGTTGGCTACTGCAGAAATCAGATCGACGGTTTCGTCACAAAAGCAGCGCCCCTATCCGAACTTCTCAAGAAGCAAGCACCTTGGGAATGGCTTCCACAGCACACGGATGCCGTGGATGCTTTAAAAAGAGCCCTCAGCACAGCCCCCGCATTACAGGTCCCAGATCCACTTTCCCCATACGCAATTGAGGCTGCAACTACTGACCGAACCCTTTCGGCCTTGCTCCTCCAAGAACGACATGATCGCTTAGGCCCCGTGGCATACGCCTCACGTGTATTAGATCCAGTCGAAGAAGGATTTTCTGCCTGCGAAAGGCACCTGCTCGCAGTCTTTTGTGCAGTACAATACTTCGCCTACATTACAGGACTCAACCTCATCACCATTCTCACTGAACACACCCCAACACAGCTACTATTAGATGTTCGACTTAAGGATGGCACAGTCAGCCAAATCCACGCAGTCCCTTCTCTTACAGGGACGGGACATAACAGTTAAGAGAACCAAGACCCACACTTTCCTAGCCGACAATTTACAATGCAGGTACCCCACATGAGTGTGAGATCATCTCCACTAAACATAATACAGGTCCCTTTATACCAAAGTCAGCGCCCAAGAAAGCAGGTACTACGCCCCAGAGATGCCAGCCCACAGACACATGCGCACCCCTGAGAATCTATGTGGATGGCTCCTCCACCGTTCTAAACGGGAAAAGAATCACCGGTTGCGGTATTTATGTAGAGGACGCACAGGGACGTGCCCTAGAAGAGATTTCGTTAAAATTGCCAGGTCACTGAGGCTCGCAGGCAGCAGAACTGGCAGCCATAGCGTACGTTGTAGATCACCCCGACTCGTTTCCGACCCCAGCCGACATATATTCGGACAGTTTATATGTCTGCAACAGTTTAACCAAATTCCTACCCCTGTGGGAAATTTGAGGATTTGTTTCCGCAGACGGAAAGCCCCATTACTCCAGCATATCCTAAAAATGGCCAAAGACCGTAAATATGGAATTATCAAAGTTCGAAGTCATCATCCTTCTTCCTCCCTGGTAACATTAAAGCAGATGCCCTAGCGAAAGTAGGTTCCAGACATGGTCACTTTTGGAACCCTCCCCCGAAAGCGTCCTAGTACACGCGGTTCAGGTCTCACAGACCAACATTCAAGATTTGGCGAAGGCTCAAAAGGACTCAAAAGCAGCTCAGGGAAGTTTTAAAAGGCAATTTCCCAGCCCCAGATAATATGTTTAAAAATGCGAAAACCACACATGACGGTGTGATTTTAAAAGACGGTATTTCTGTAGTCCCCAGCCAGGACAGGAATCAAATTATTTGGCAGTTCCATGACAATCATGGACACCAGGGCATTGAACCCACTCTAGCCCACATTACATCGAGAATTGCTTAATCTGTGCCCAGAAAAATCCGGGCAGATATGCAAGAAAAGCTCAGCTACGTCACACCCGCCCCGTTAATGGCCCCTGGACGCATTTGCAAATCGACTATATAGGACCCCTACACCCCTGCAGAAATGTTTTTAAGTATGTGTTGGTGGTCATCGACACCTTCACAAAATGGGTGGAAGCTGTACCATCCAGAACAAACTCTACAAAAACGACAGCTAAAATCCTAACACAGCACATCTTTACAAGATGGGGACTCCCACACAGTCTAGAGTCCGATCAAGGCTCCCATTTTACAGGACGAGTGATGAAAAACATTCTCATAATTTTCGGAATAAAGCAAAAGTTCCATATTGCGTACCACCCCCGATCAAGCGGCATAGTAGAAAGGATGAACAGAACTTTAAAAACGACCCTCAGAAAAATGGTGCAACAACACAACAGCACCTGGGACACAGTCCTCCCACTTGCATTAATGTTCATTCGAAACACGGTATCCATGTCCACAGGATACACCCCCCACACCCTCATGACCGGATGCCCCATGAAAGGGACAGAATATTTATTAGGACTGGATTTGGCCAGCCCCGCAGTCACCACCCTCACGCATGAGAAAGCAGTACAACAGATTTCAGAAAATGTGAAGGCCGCCCAGCTTGCAGCAGCCGTCAGGCTTGGAACCCGCAAGAAACAAATCAAAGTTTGCTTTGATAAAACGGTACATGCCACCGAGTTTGCAGTTGGGCAGCAAGTGATGCTATCCCTATACAACCCCAGTTCATTCCTTTCCCCCAAAGTTTCCGGATCCTATTCCATCTCAGATAAAGTCAGCCCCTCTGTATATAAGATCACCTATCCGAATGGCAAGTCTGCGTGGTTTCACATAAACCAGCTTAAGGCCAATGGCTCGCAGAATAACCATACACACCACATCTCGCTTGCAGTAGCAGACGAGCACGCCCCGCCCACGAACAACGTATTCCTACCGTCCCCCAACCTGTCCAGCCCGTCCTCAGACACAACTTCGACTCCACCCCCAGAGGCACGACTCCGCCTCTCCCTTCCTTCAACCAGCAGCGACAGCGATAGCGATAGCGACAGCCCCAGGACACCACGTTACGATTACACCCCTGCACCAGGTCCCACTCCCAGCGATTCCGAACATGATTCCAGCGACCCCTTCTTTGAGATAACATACATTAAAGCCCCTGATCCAGACCCACCGCCCAACGATTATGGATTGAAGCATAGCAGCTCCAACCTCAACACACGATTCTGGCACCGAGACAATTCGTTCAGGCTCATCCGGAATGATGAGATGGACCCCAATTCGCCCCAAGCAGCTTTAGCGCACCTACTCCAGTCAAGAGTATGGCAGCCGGGAGAAGATAATGACATAGAGTCTGACTCCCACCAAACAAATCCCTTTGCAACTCTATTCGCTTTACAGCAATGAGGTCTCCAGATGATGGTAAAAAGGAACCGATGGAGATTTACGGTGTCCTTTCTGATGGGACCTGCACCATGTTTGTAATGTATGTTTGTTTGTTACTATGAAGGTTAAATGTTGTTGTCAATTTAAAGTTTTCATGGCCCCACACCACCACTCTTTTAACGCCCACTGGCAGTTAATGGAACAAGTTTGTCCGCGGACCCTCCAAGTATCAGGTCATGGGTGTGAGGCCTTGCTGAGTTTCTTCATTTGGAGAGAATTAAGTTTACTATTAGAGAGGTTCTTCGTGAGGTGGAAGCTGTTCATCAACCTTTTTAAGAAGTATTAGAGCGTCAGAGGGGGAGTGGGAGGGAAGTGAGGGAGGGTGACGGGGTATAGTAACTATTGGTTAGTAAGGAGTAGGGGAGGTATTTTATTTTGGTTCAATAATTTTTGGGGGTGTGGCTATTTGTATATTGGGGGAGTCCCTGTATTATATTGCCAAAGTATTATATGCACTGTTACTGTATTATGGATTGTTCAATATTGTTTTGCTTTATTGACTGTTCCTGTTTTTGTATTTTCTGGATATACCTTCAATAAATTATCTTTTTAAAAATAGAAGGGAAATGGTATAATGACCTTGATAGCGAGAGGATTCGAATATAAGAGTAGGTATGTCTTGCTGCAGTTATACAGGACCTTGGTGACACCAGACCTGGAATATTGTGTGCAGTTTTGGTCTCCTTACCTGAGGAAGGCTGTTCTTGCGATAGAAGGAGTATAGCAAAGATTTACCAGATGGCTTCCTGGGATGGCAGTACTGACACATAAGAGATTGAGTCGGTTAGGATTATATTCGTTGGAGTTTAGAAGAATGACTGGACCTCATAGAAACCTATAAAATTCTAACAGGAATAGACAGGATAGATACAGGAAGGATGTTCCCGATGGCGGGAGAGTCCAAAATCATAGGTCACAGTCTAAGGATACGGGGTAAATCATTTAAAACTGAGATGAGTAGAAATTTCTTAATCCAGAGTGGTAAGCTTGTGGAGATCGTTCCCACAGAAAGCAGTTGAGGCCAAAGCATTGTATGTTTTCAAGAAGGCGCTTGGTATATGTCATAATATACACCAGTATATCATGGTGCAGACACACACACACTGATGGACACACAGCAAGACCAATCAACACACACAACACCGCAGCCAATCACCAGTCAGAGCACACTCACTATAACGACAGGGGGCATCAGAGTTCCCACTCATTCGGGATGCAGACAATCACCAGTTAGAGCACACTCACTATAAATACAGGGGGCATCAGAGTTCCCGCTCATTCGGGATGCAGCCTCCTGGAAGGACATAGCTTACAGCTTACAGCACAGATCATCACCATAGACTGTGCATAGACTGGTTAGGACAGGCATAGGTCTTTAGTTTAATCTAACATCGTGTTAACCCAGAGTGAAAGTATGTTCAACAGTTTCTAACTTAATAAAATAGTGTTGTACTATTTTAAGTGTTCGTGGCCTGTGTGTGTTCCACGGATCCAGAGCACCCAACACAACAGTATAGCTCTTGGGGCTAAAGGGATCAAAAGATATGAGGGAAAAGCAGGAACAGGTTACTGAGTTGAATGATCAGCCATGATCATAATGAATGGCGAAGCAGCCTCAAACAGCCTACCCCTGCTCCTATTCTCTATCTTTGTATCTTTCAGCAACAGAATATGACAACAGAATGAGGTTGCTGCCTTTCAAGGTTAAACCACATTTGGCTTATCTGCTCACTCGATTCCCCATTCCACCCAAAATGGCCACCCAAAAGCATCCTAGAAAATGACAGACAGCCAGCTACCACAGCATGCGTTGTGGCTATACCAATTGTAAAGCTTCTCACAGCCTAGAGTAAGGCGGCAAAGGGTGACCTCAGTCCCCAGAGCCTTATACTTATACCCTGCAGCCAGCCAGCACACATATTCCTGCCACTGAAACAGTACCTAGAAGCTGCACAAGAATACATAAAAATATATACTACCAAGGGGAAACATAGAAATACAGTACAGAAACATAGGGCGCGATTCTCCAAAATGGAGATGAAGTGTTTGTGCCGTCGTGAACGTCGTCGCGTTTCACGACGGCGCGATACAGGTGCAGGGACTACCGATTCTGTCCCCCACAGGGGGTCAGCACGACGCTGGAGCAGTTCACGCCGCTCCAGCCTCCCTTCCTGGCGCCAATTGGATGCCACGCCAACCCGCGCATGCGTAGTTGGGCCGCGCCAACCCGCGCATGCGCGGGAGACTTCTTTAACGCTCAGACCCTGACGCAACATGGCGCGGGGGTTCTGGGGCTGGAAGCGGAACAAAGTAGGCCCGGGGCGGGGAGAGGCCGGCCCGCCGATCGGTAAGCCCCAATCACGGGCCAGACCCCATCGGAGGCCTCCCCCGGTGAATGAGCGCTTTTCCCCGCCCCACATGCCGCCCCCCGACCCTTCGCGCAGAGTTCCCGCCAGCAGCGACTCGGGTTGAACGGCACCGGCGGGGCTCTGCTGTTTCCGCGCGGCCACTCACCCCATCCTGGCCGGAGAATCGGCGGCACGGCCTCGTACAGCAGCCCACAACCGGCGCCGCGCCAAATGTGCCGGTGCAAATGGTGCCGATTCTCCGCATCTCGGAGAATTGCACGCTGGCGTCGGGGCGACATGGCGCGGTTGCGGCGATTCTCCGGCCCGGCGCGGGGCTTGGAGAATCACACCCATAATAACACAAAAGCCATTTAGCCCATCGACTCCGTGCCAGCAGAACAAATGCTGTGCAACCTCATCCCACTTTCTATCTCTCAGTATGTGGTCTTGTAGGTTACACTTCAAATACATAGCCAAGTACTTTAAAACAATGAGGGTTTCTGCTCTCATGACCCTTTTAGTGAGTTCCAGATCCCACAATTATCTGAGTGAAAAACATACTCCTCAAATTCACTCTCATTCTTCTGCCAATGTTTTAAATCTATTCCCCTTGGTTATTAACATCTTTGCTCGGGGAAATAGATCCTTCTTATCCATAGTTTTTTTGTTAAACACTGGGCAGGATTCTCCGTCCCTGATGCTAAAATCACGTTCGGCGATTGGCTGGAGAATCCCCTTTGGCACCGAAATCGGGGTTGGCATCGTTTCGCGATGCTCTGCCTTCTCCAAAACAGCGTACTCACAGCACAGAGTATGCCGCACGCCATCGGTACAGCCTCAGGACCTCACCTGAAGCCCTCCCCCAATAGATCGAATTCCCAATGGCTTGAGGCGCGTGTGTTATTTTTTTTCGGGAACCCGGCGTGGAGGCTGCGGTCTGAGTCCAGCACCGCCACAGTCGGGGAAGCCGACCCGCAGGCAGGGGGGTTTTGGCAGGCGCTGAGGGCCTGGCCAAAGGGGACCACTATTTGGTGGCCGGATCCGGATGTGGCCGACGCCATGTTGCATGGTGCGATTGCTGCAGGCCGCCACCGTGCGCAGGCACGGCCACGGACCCGGCATTTCTCCAGCCGTATCCGCAGCTAGAGCCATGCGCTTTATGCTTGCTAGCCCAACACTAGATGGAGGATCGGTGGAGTTTGCGCTGTTTTTTCAGGTGCAAAATGCCACTGTTCCCACGCGGGCATCAGCACATAGGGCGGGATTCTCCTGCACTTGGCGCGATGGTCCGACACCGGCGTCAAGAACGGCGCAAACCACTCCGGCATCGGGCCACCAGGAAGTTGCGGAATCCTCCGCACTTCCGAAGGCTAGGCCGGCACCGGAAGGGTTGGCGCCATGACAACCGGCACTGAAGGGCCGCCATGGTCCCGCGCATGCGCAGAACCGCTGGCATGTTCTGGCACATGCGCAGAACCGCCAGCGTGTTCCTGCATATGCGCAGGGGGGGTTCTTCTCCACGCCGGCCATGGCGGAGCCCTACAGAAGTTGGCGCGGAGGGAAAGAGTGTCCCCATGGCACAGGCCGTCTGCAGAACAGTGGGCCCCAGGCCACCGTGGGCCCCCCCCCCCCAGGGCCGGATCACCCCGTGCCCCCCCCGAGGACCCCGCTAGACAGCCGACAAGCCAGGTCCCGCCAAGATGGACCATGTCCATTTCACGCCAGCAGGACTGGCCGAAAACAAGCCGCCGCTCGGCTCAGCGGGGCCCGGAGAATAGCCATGGGGGGCCGCTGCCAACGGCCCCGGACTGCCGCGGCTTGCGCACCCACCTGAAAACTAGCGCCGGAGTATTCGGCAACCGGCGTCGGAGCGGCGGGGCGGGATTTACGCTGCACCCTGGCGATTCTCCAACCCGGCGGGCCATAATCTCCCAAACGGACAATCCAGTCCAAGGTATTTTGGACTTATTTTTAAATGTTGATGTTTCCTAATTGGATGGTAACTATGTTAATCATGTCTGGGGACTTCGGATGGAATTGGGCTGCTGATGAATACTACTTGAAGGGCTGAACTAATTGAGTGGGAAGTAAGACATCCTAAATCATGGAGACTGATTTAGTCAGCCTGTGCAAAAGATCCCACATTTGTGCAGGAAGTAATGCAAGTGCCTACAAATATGTGTGGTATTTATCGTGAAATTTTTTTAAAAATGAATTTAGAGCACCTAATTCATTTTTCCAATTAAGGGGCAATTTATTGTGGCCAATCCACCTACCTGCACATCTTTGGGTTGTGGGGGTGAACTCCACACAGACATGGGGAGAATGTGCAAACTCCACACGGACAGTGACCCAGAGCCAGGATTCGAACCCGGGTCCTCAGCGCCGTGAGGCTGCAGTGCTAACCACTGCACCACCGTGCTGCCCTTTATGGTGAAATTTACCTTTTTTTTCCAGGATACCCTTTGCCAGTCACTTAATATTTCTTTATTACAGTAAACATTTTCGAAAATGTATTCCTGTGTATCAATTTTCTTTTTGTTGGCTTTGTTCGTTTCTTTTAAAAGGTATCAATTTCTATGGGGATCATACCATCAGTCTCATCCAGCCCTTCCCTGACTGCACTGTACAGTTTGATGGCTCCATTGCCAAAATTTTCAGAGTGAAGAACAGAACGAAACAGAGCTATGTCTTAACCCCACTTTGTTTGGCAACTTCTTCACCATACTCCTGGGGCGTCATTCTCCGACCCCCCGCCGGGTCGGAGAATGGCCGTTGGCCGCCGTGAATCCCACCCCCGCCGAAGTCTCCGAAGGGAGAAAAGTCGGCGGGGCGTTAATGCGCCGCTGCCGCGGAGAATGTCACGGGTCTGCGCAAGGCAGCCGATTTTCGGCATGCCGATATTCTCCCTTCCGGATGGGCCGAAGTCCCGTCGACGTGATGACCGTTCACGTCGACGTGAATCAAACCTCCTTTTCATCGGCGTGACCCGGTGCTCCAGGCTCACGCAGACCAGCGTGGAGGTGAGTGACGGCCTGGGGGGTTGGCTCTGGGCAGGCGATGGCGTGGCCGCAGACTGATTGCGTGAGGAGAGGTGTGTCTCGGCTTGTGTGTGTGCGGCGGGGGGGGGGGGGGGGGGGGGGGTGCGGTTAGAGGAGGCTGGGCTCCGGGGGAGTGCCGGGAGGGGGTCCGTGCCGGGTGGAGGTTGGGGGTTGGGGGGGGGTCCGTGCCGGGGTGGAGGTTGGGGGTTGGGGAGGGGGTCCGTGCCGGGGTGGAGGTTGGGGGTTGGGGAGGGGGTCCGTGCTGGGGTGGAGGTTGGGGGGGGGTCCGTGCTGGGGTGGAGGTTGGGGAGGGGGTCCGTGCCGGGGTGGAGGTTGGGGAGGGGGTCCGTGCCGGGGTGGAGGTTGGGGAGGGGGTCTGTGCCGGGGTGGAGGTTGGGGAGGGGGTCCGTGCCGGGGTGGAGGTTGGGGGGGGTCCGTGCTGGGGTGGAGGTTGGGGGTTGGGGAGTGGGTCCGTGCCGGGGTGGAGGATGGGGGGGGGTCCGTGCTGGGGTGGAGGTTGGGGGTTGGGGAGGGGGTCCGTGCCGGGGTGGAGGTTGGGGGGGGGGGGTCCGTGCTGGGGTGGAGGTTGGGGAGGGGGTCCGTGCCGGGGTGGATGTTGGGGAGGGGGTCCGTGCCGTGGTGGAGGTTGGGGGGGGCCGGGCTGGGGTGGAGGTTGGGGGTTGGGGAGGGGGTCCGTGCCGGGGTGGAGGTTGGGGGGGGGTCCGTGCTGGGGTGGAGGTTGGGGGTTGGGGAGGGGGTCTGTGCCGGGGTGGAGGTTGGGGGGGGGTCCGTGCTGGGGTGGAGGTTGGGGGTTGGGGAGGGTGTCCGTGCCGGGGTGGAGGCTGGGGGGGGGTCCGTGCTGGGGTGGAGGTTGGGGGTTGGGGAGGGGGTCCGTGCCGGGGTGGAGGTTGGGGGGGGTCCGTGCTGGGGTGGAGGTTGGGGGTTGGGGAGGGGGTCCGTGCCGGGGTGCAGGTTGGGGGTTGGGGAGGGGGTCCGTGCCGGGGTGGAGGTTGGGGGGGGGGTCCGTGCTGGGGTGGAGGTTGGGGAGGGGGTCCGTGCCGGTGTGGAGGTTGGGGAGGGGGTCCGTGCCGGGGTGGAAGTTGGGGAGGGGGTCCGTGCCGGGGTGGAGGTTGGGGGGGGGTCCGTGCTGGGGTGGAGGTTGGGGAGGGGGTCCGTGCCGGGGTGGAGGTTGGGGGGGGTCCGTGCTGGGGTGGAGGTTGGGGGTTGGGGAGGGGGTCCGTGCCGGGGTGGAGTTTGGGGGGGAGGTCCGTGCTGGGGTGGAGGTTGGGGGTTGGGGAGGGGGTCCGTGCCGGGGTGGAGGTTGGGGAGGGGGTCCGTGCTGGGGTGGAGGTTGGGGGGGGGTCCGTGCTGGGGTGGAGGTTGGGGGTTGGGGAGGGGGTCCGTGCCGGGGTGGAGGTTGGGGGGGTCCGTGCTGGGGTGGAGGTTGGGGGTTGGGGAGGGGGTCCGTGCCGGGGTGGAGGTTGGGGGGGGGGTCCGTGCTGGGGTGGAGGTTGGGGGTTGGGGAGGGGGTCCGTGCCGAGTTGGAGGTTGGGGGGGGGTCCGTGCTGGGGTTGAGGTTGGGGGTTGGGGAGGGGGTCCGTGCCGGGGTGGAGGTTGGGGGGGGGGTCCGTGCTGGGGTGGAGGTTGGGGGTTGGGGAGGGGGTCCGTGCCGGGGTGGAGGTTGGGGAGGGGGTCCGTGCCGGGATGGGTGATGGGAGGGCAAATGAGTTGTTCCACCTGGCCAGGTGCCAGCCTCCAACAGTTGGACCCATGCGGTCCATGCCACCTGGCTGGGGGGAGTAGGGGATATGGGCAATGATGACATGTCGTCGTTCCCCTCCCCCCCACCAGGCCGGCATGTTTTCAGACCATCCAGCGATGTTGGCCGCCGTGGTGGCAGCCGCTCATGTCTATGTTGCCCTGGATGAGGAGGAGGAGGAGGAGGAGGAGGAGCGTGCCAGAGAGGCGGCGCAGGCTGCCGCAGAGGGGCAGGCGGCAGCCGCCCAGGCTGGAGGGACACCTGACCGACAGGACAAGGAGGGGGAGGAGGACGTCGTGGCCCCACGGCAACGGAGGCACCCGAGGGCGCCCCATGTGTACCGGCCCCGGCAGTCATACCAGGACCTCACGGACCGGGAATGCAGGAGGAGACTCCGGATGAGCCGGGAAACCGTGGCACACATCTGCCACCTGCTGGCACACCTGTCACCGCGTGGCACTGGCGGGGGACACCCTCTTCCCGTGTCCGTCAAGGTTACGGTGGCCCTGAACTTTTATGCAACGGGGTCATTCCAGGCACCGAGTGGGGACCTGTCCGGCATATCGCAGACATCGGTGCATCGGTGCATCCGGGCAGTGACAGATGCCCTTTATGCCATGGCGCACCGCTACATCCGCTTCCCCGTGGACCGGGCCAGCCAAGATGCCCGGGCCGTGGGCTTCTCTGCCGTTGCCGGGTTCCCCATGGTCCAGGGCGCGATCGATGGGATGCACGTCGCCGTGCGGCCACCTGCAGAGAACAGGGCCGTGTTCACTAATAGGAAGGGGACCTATTCAATGAACGTACAGGTGGTCTGCGACCACCGCATGATGATCCTGCACGTCTGCGCCCGTCACCCAGGCAGTGTACACGACTCATTCGTGTTCTCGCGGTCATCCATCCCCGGCATGTACGAGGGACGCCATCCCCGGCTGAGGGGCTGGTTGCTGGGCGACAGGGGCTACCCATTGCGATCGTGGCTGATGACGCCTATACGGAGGCCACGCAATGAGGCGGAGAACCGCTACAATGATGCCCATGTAGCGACAAGGGGAGTGATCGAGAGGTGCTTTGGCATGCTGAAGATGCGTTTCAGGTGCCTGGACCTCTCTGGGGGCGCCCTCCAGTATTGGTCAGATAGGGTCGGCCGCATCATTGTGGTGTGCTGCGTCCTGCACAACATAGCCCAACAGAGGGGCGATGTGCCGCAGGCAGAGGAGGGCGGAGTGGAGGAGCAGCAGGAAGAGGCACAGTCCTCCCCAGATGAGGGGGATGGGGGCAATGGTCAGGGCAGACGGGGTAGACACAGGTGGGTGGCTGTCCACCGTTACCGGCTGGCCCAGCGGGCACGGGACAGACTGATAGACGCCCGCTTCACTGACTAGATGGGCGTGGGAATCGGGTAGTATGGCCACAGACCGCACACCATGACAACAGCCGACCACCCACACCCCCCACCCATCCACCCACCCAGCACCCTCACCCCCCTCCCCAACCCCACACACCCCACCCGCATGCACACCACCCCCCCACCCCTAATTGCCGATCCACCGGCGGCACAACGGGCCGGGCTCACCCAGTTGCGGGTGGACGCGTGTCTATCGCAGGCCATGGAGGATGATGACAACCCGCCTCCGATGAGCTGGCTCTACATCGTTGGACTATGTCTGACCCATGGCCACAGTACCACCATCCACCCGGACCATCCCTGCATGCGGCTGTGACACTGCAGCGCACGGTCCCGTCCTCTGCCCGGGGGATGTTGATGGCGGCCCAGGGGGAAGGGGGCAGACTCACCTGGGGCTGAGGTAAGACCACCCGTCACACACACACTTGCGCTCAACGTACATGACACACCCGCACACTTTGGACAGAGCACAAAGGCAGCTTCGGTAGGTGTAACATTGACTTTGATAACCAAAGGAGTTCATGCACGTGCCCTAGCCCCTAAAACTCATCTGTGCCCTGCACCCATGCCAACTTACTCAGTGTCTAATTGTTTGGCCTTACGGGCCCTTTGACTATGTCTACGTGGTTCCCCAGATGGTACAGCAGAACTGGAGGTGGACTCCTGTGATTCCTGCCCTCTGACACCGGATCCCTTTGGCGGCCGTTTCCTGAGGCGTCCTGGCCTAGATGGGCCAGGCTGCGGCCCGGGCGACTGGGATGGCGAGCTGCCAGCCTGTCCTGCCCGTTGCCCACCCGATGCACCTGGGACGGAAGGGGGGGAGTCCGAGGTGTCGCGGTGTACCGGGACCTCCCCTACAGAGGGAGCCGGGACGGACCACACCACCTCCTCCTCCCTCGGGGTGCCCGATGGCCCCCAGGCCTCTACATGGGTGGGGGATGCGAACGGACTGGCCATCCGACGCGCCCCCGACATCTGGCGCTGCCAGTCCTGGAGGCCCGTGCTGGTATCGACAGGGGTCTGCAGGTTTGCAGCCATGGAGCCCAGGGGGTTGTCGAACCCTGTCTGCGACAGTGCGACGCCAGCTCGCACATGGCCACTGGCGCCGATGCCCTCAGCGATGGCCTGCTGAGACTGGGCCATGGCCTGCAGAGACTGGGCCATGGCCTGCAGAGACTGGGCTATGGCCTGCTGAGACTGGGCCATGGCCTGCTGAGACTGGGCTATGGCGTTGAGCGCCTCTGCCATCTGGCGCTGGCACTGGCTCATGGCCTCCTGTGAGAGGGCAGCCATTTCCTGGGCCACAGACGCCGCCTGCACGGAAGGCCCCAGGCCTCGCAAACCGTTCCCCATGTCTGACACCGTCGCACCCATTGCCTCCACCGCGGACGCCACCCGTGCGGTGTCAGCCTGGGTGGCACGCATGACCGGGACCACTCCCAGCTCCTGGACGCGGGTGGACTCCTCCACCTGCGACCGCAGCCGCCGCAAGCCACCCGTCACCCTATTCGCTCGTCTCCGTGTCGGTGGTTGCATCGGATCTATGTGTGGGTGTGGTAACTGCAGGAACCCGGGATCCATCTGGGCGGCAGATGTTCGCTTGGCCTGGGCTGCCCTCCGACCGCCCGGTCCCTCTGCTGCTCCTACCTCCACCTGCTGTACCGGGACGGCTGTGTTGTGCGCACCAGTGAGTGTACCAGACGCCTCATCACTAAAGTGCCCAACCGTGGTGAGTGTTTCTGCGATGGTGGAGGGTGTTGGTGACAGCAGTGGCGTTGTGTCGTGCTCTTCGTCCCACTCTGAGTCCATGGCACTTTGGGGTGGGGGTTCGTCTCCACCCATCCACTCTGAGTCACTGTCCGGTATTTCGTCTTCCCGGGTAGGGGTGTCCTGGGTAGTGCTGTCCCGGGTAGTGCTGTCCCGGGTAGTGCTGTCCCGGGTAGGGGTATCCTGGGTAGTGGTGTCCCGGGTAGGGGTGTCCTGGATAGTGGTGTCCTGGGTAGTGGTGTCCTGGCTCGGATGTGACGGGGGCCTGTGGCTGCCCCCCTCATCGCTAGGTGGTCGCTCCCGCACGTGACAGGGGTGTCGTCTCCCTGTTGCTCCAGGTCTCTCCGTCTCCCGTGGTGTGCGAGGGGCATCCTGCGGGCGTCGCATGCTGGAGGGTGCGGGTCTCTCCGTCTCCCGTGGTCTCCGAGGGGCATCCTGCGGGCGTCGCATGCTGGAGGGTGCGGGTCTCTCCGTCTCCTGTGGTCTCCGAGGGGCATCCTGCGGGCGTCGCATGCTGGAGGGTGCGGGTCTCTCCGTCTCCCGTGGTCTCCGAGGGGCATCCTGCGGGCGTCGCATGCTGGAGGGTGCGGGTCTCTCCGTCTCCTGTGGTCTCCGAGGGGCATCCTGCGGGCGTCGCATGCTGGAGGGTGCGGGTCTCTCCGTCTCCTGTGATCTCCGAGGGGCATCCTGCGGGCGGTCTGCATCTGCGGGGATGGGTGCCTGGACGTTTGGTCCTGCGATACACAATGAAGCATGCATGGTTAGACATCAGGCAGTGATCAGGTGATACGGGGGAGGGGGATATAGGGGAGGGGGGATATGGGGACGGGCTGTTGGTGGCTCACTTGCTCGTGGGGCCCCGACCTCTGCATCAGCAACCTCCCGGTCCTCAGGTCCGCCAGCCAGTTCCAGGGCCCTTTCTTCGTGTACGGTCAGTGGCCTCTCATCAGCGGGCCCTCCTCCAGTCCTCACATGCTCCCTATTGTTGTGTGCGCGCTTCTCCTGTGGGGGGGGGGGGGTGGTGGCAGGGGTAAAAGGCAACAGTGTTAGGCAGGTATATGAATGCACGCCATCGGTTGCGCGTGCATTGCAGAGGTTAAGGTTAGGGCTGGATTCACTTGGGGATATGGGGGATATGGGGGAGGGGGGATATGGGGGATATGGGGGAGGGGGATATGGGGGAGGGGGGATATGGGGGATATGGGGAGGGGGGATATGGGGGATATGGGGGAGGGGGGATATGGGGAGGGGGGATATGGGGGAGGGGGGATATGGGGAGGGGGGGATATGGGGAGGGGGGATATGGGGGATATGGGGGAGGGGGGATATGGGGGAGGGGGGATATGGGGGAGGGGGGATATGGGGGATATGGGGAGGGGGGATATGGGGAGGGGGGTATGGGGGATATGGGGGAGGGGGATATGGGGGATATGGGGGAGGGGGATATGGGGAGGGGGGATATGGGGAGGGGGGATATGGGGGAGGGGGGGATATGGGGGAGGGGGGATATGGGGGAGGGGGGATATGGGGGATATGGGGGAGGGGGGATATGGGGGAGGGGGGGATATGGGGGATATGGGGAGGGGGGATATGGGGGAGGGGGGTATGGGGGAAATGGGGGAGGGGGATATGGGGGATATGGGGGAGGGGGGATATGGGGAGGGGGATATGGGGAGGGGGGATATGGGGGAGGGGGGATATGGGGGAGGGGGGATATGGGGAGGTGGGATATGGGGGAGGGGGGATATGGGGGATATGGGGGAGGGGGGATATGGGGGAGGGGGGATATGGGGGATATGGGGGAGGGGGGATATGGGGGATATGGGGAGGGGGATATGGGGGATATGGGGGAGGCTCACCCTGCCTGCTCTGACGAGGTCGTTCACCTTCTTGTGGCACTGGGTGCCTGTCCGTGGTGTTAGGGCCACAGCGGTGACGGCCTCTGCCACTTCCCTCCACAGACGCCGGCTGTGGCGTGGGGCAACTCTGCGGCCGTGCCCGGGATACAGGGCGTCCCTCCTCTGCTCCACCGCGTCCAGGAGCGCCTCCACATCGCGTGACTCGAACCTCGGGGCTGAGCGACGGCCAGCCATCAAGTCGGGTGTTGCGGTCGGGTGTTCCGGTCGGGTGGGGGGGAGCTGCGCGGCCTTATGAGCCGTCACGCCGTGCAGCGCGTATGACGCTGCACGGTGTGAACCACTGTGCAAGCGCGGATCCCGTTACGTCGCTGCTAGCCCATTTCGGGCCGCAGACTATCGGCCCATTTTTATGACGTGACGCAAGTGGGATTTGCGCCGATCGGCGGAGTTTCCTCCGATAACGGAGAATTTCGCCCCTGATCTTTGCCTTCCCTCCAGATATGAAAGTGGGCAATTTGCATACTAGGTAAGATGGCATGCTCGATAATATCTGAAGACTGAAATCGAAGACAAATACACCGCATCCTGATCAAAGAACTCTACGCTGGTGATGCTGTGCTAGTCGTTCACACAGAGACTCAGTGACAAAGACTCATAAACCGTCTTTCCTATGCCTGTAACCTGGGGCGTCATTCTCCGCCGGCGGGAGTCTCCGTTTTGCCGGTGCCTGGGGGTTTCCAGACGGCGTGGGGCTGCCCCACAATGGGAAACCCCCATTGACCGGCCGGTGTTACGGAGACTCCCGCCGGCCGGTCGGTGCAGAAATGTGGCGGGGCGGGTAGGAGAATTTCGCCCCTGTTCCCCCTGACTCTATGCATCAAGAAAACAATGATCCTGGGACAAAGTTTTTTTTTAATTCATTTGTTTATGGGATGTGTACATCATTGGTAATGCCACCACATGTTACCCAACCCTAATTGCCCTTGAACTGAGTGGCTTGCTAGGGCAGTTAAGAGTTACAATATTGCTGGGGCTTGGAGTCACAAAGTCCAGGGCAGAATTTGAACCCATTGTCATGATGTGCAGACACACACAGAATGATATACAGACAAGCAGCTAATGGACACGGAGAACAGGACAATCAGACCAATCAGCAGGCACGACACTCAGGGGTGGAATCTGACTATAAAAGACACAAGGCACTCACACTCCACCTCTTTCCACTGATGAACATCTAGAGAGTCAGTCAAGGGTGTTGTTACAATCTCACACCTCCACCACATGGCTAAGAGCTAGTCTGGTTCAGTCAGACAGAGTAACCACACTTAGGTTAGCATAGAGTCGAACTCACAGAGAACTGTGCTAACTATGCTATTAGTTCAATAAACCTGATTGAACTAACTTCAAAGTCTGGAGTATCTTTTTGATCTAAGCTGCATTCAGTTGCAGCCAGTGTTATACCAGTGTACCTAACACGACACCCATATCTCAGGTCATTCATCTGGGTCTTTAGATTACCAGACCACTGACATTACCACTGTACCACCATCACCCCACAACATGTTACATCTCTGGCCAGTTCACACTAAATACACCCCACTGGAAGTGATTCGTAAATTTTGCAACCTCAGATTCACAGTGACAGACAATCTGTCCCTTGATGCAGATCTTGTTCGGCACAGAGGGAAAACAGTTTTGGCTCACTCGGTAAGCCATCAAGTTGACCCTTCAAGCCAAGCTGATGGTTTATAAGTTCCCTGTTCTCAGCACCTTGTTGTGTCGCTGTGAAACATGGAAACTTTACAGCTATCAAGAAAAGAAGCTCAACAATTTCCAACTTTGTTTTCTACAGTGCATTATAGGTATGTCCTGGCATGACAAAATCATTAATGCAGCAATCCTCTGAAGGGCAGAGCTCCTAGGTTTGTTTGCACTCGTCAAACAGGGGCAGTTTTATCAATTTAGGCACATTTGCAGGAAGAACGATGGATGTCCAAGGGCTTTATGTATGATGAGGTGGCTGAAACCACATGGCCAGTGGAATGCGCAAAACTCTGCTTCAAGTGTGCTTGTAAGAGTGATATTAAGGACCTAAACATTGATTATTACATTTGGAAGTCACGAGCTGATGACATAAGAAAATTGTGACACCTTATGGGCTGGTGTGCACCACTATGATGACCAGTGGCTAACGTGGCTTGGCAACAGGTGCCAGCACTGAAAGTAACAACCCACAACTTTGAAGATTCATGTGTGGCAATTGTGGCAGAACCTGACTCTCAAGGATTAACCTCTTCAGCTATTAGCAAAGGTGTGCCATATGAAGACACCCCATCTGAAATGATTTGCATGCTGCGTGTCCATCATCTTTCATAGATGGAACGATGCTGAAGACCTGACATGCCCAATAAAGACCGAGGCTGGAATTCTCCGGGTATTGCGATTCAATTTTCCCGCCGGCAGTGCACCTCTACCAGCACGTTTCCGGCAGCTTGGGGTGGTTACAATGGGAAATCCCATTGACAAGTGGCGGGAAGATAGAATCCCCCTGCCAGCAAAAGACATGCCGCCGAGAAACTCGTGGCTGGGGAACGGGAGAATCCCACCCCGAGCCCAGTAAGAAAAGGGTCAACTGTAGAACAGCTGTTAAAAAATATGGACGATGTGAGTGCGGTTTATGTGGGCAGGTAAAACCCCACGGGTGAAGAAGATGTTGCTGGAGCGTGGGGCTGACCCTTCCGACTTTTATAAATTATTATTGGGCGGCGAATATAGCGATAGTCAGGAAGTGGATAGTGGGGAAGGGGTTGGTTTGGGAGCGGGTGGAGGCAGCCTCATGTAAAGACACGAGTTTGGGGGCACTGTTAGCGGCATCTCTGCCGTTCTCACCGGCCAGATACTCCACATGCCCGGTAGTAGTGGCAGCCCTGAGGGTGTGGGGCGGCAGCACATTGGGCTGGAAGGGGCGCCGGTGTGGGCACCAATATGTGGTAACCATCGGTTAACTCCGGGAGGGCTGGATTGGGGGTTCCGGAGGTGGCAGCGGGTGGGGTTCGAGAGATTTGGAGATCTCTTTATATATGATGGCTTCCCGAGCTTGGAGGAGTTGGAGGAGGAGTTTGGATTGCTAGATGGGAATGTGTTCCGGTATCTGCAGGTGAGGGACTTTGTGCGGAGGCAGGTTTCGGCCTTCCCGCACCTGCTGCCCCAGGGTCTACAGGATAAGGTGGTAGAAGTAGGGGAGGGGAAGGTTTCAGAGATCTACAAGGAACTGATGGAATGGGAGCGAGCTCCGAAGCGGGAGAAGCGAAAGTGGGATGAAGAGCCGGATGGGGAGTTGGAGGCCGGATTATGGGAGGAGGCCCTGAGGCGTGTCAATGCATCCTCGTCGTGTGCCAGGCTCAGCCTGATACAATTCAAGGTGGACCACAGGGTGCACATGATGGTGGCCGGATGTGCAGGTTCTTTGAGGGGGTGGAGGATAGGTGTGGACGCTGTGAGGGGGGAACCTGCAAACCATCTCCATATGTTTTGGGCATGTCTGAGGCGGAGGAGTTTCTGGCAGGGGTTTGCTGACGTCATGTCAGAAGTATTACAAAATGAGGGTGGTTCCGAGTCTAGAGGTGGCGATCTTTGGTGTGTCGGAAGATCCAGGAGCCCAGGGGTGAGAGAGGCAGATATTCTGGCCTTTGCCTCTTTAGTGGCCCGGAGACGGATCCTACTCGGATGGAGGGATTCGGAGGCCCCGAATTCGGGGGTATGGGTTAGCGACACGGCGGGGTTCCTCAGACTCGAGAAAATCAAATTCGCGTTGAAGGAATCACTGCAGGGATTTGCCCGGAGGTGGCAGCCCTTCATCGACTTCTTCGAGAAAAATTAAGCTGTCAACAGTGGCGGGGGGGGAGTGGAGGGCAGCATGGGAGGTTGAGTAAGGTCAGGAAAACCAGTGGAAAGTGGGGCTGGGGAAGGGGGTCCTGTTTGGGTCAGCCATGTTGGCTGGGGTTTTTTACTGGGCCGGGTGTTGGTTATCTTGTTTTGTTCCTGTTGATACCTGATTGTTAAAATTATAAATGCCTCAATTAAATATTTTCAAAAACAAAAATATGGATGATGATGATAAAGGAGTCCGATCATGGAGAGTGTGGATTGATAGTTATATCCAGAATGATCCAAAGAAAGGGAGGTTCTGTCATGTTGACTACAGGAGATTTCAAATAATGGAAATTTGCTGAAAGAAATCTAAAGGAAAATAGATAATACTCTGGATGGGTTAAAGCCCTATGGTTTAAGCAAAGAGATCAGAATATAATTGAGTGTTGTGATTTAAGATAAATTTCATAGGATGGTACAGCCTATCAATATACTAATGCAAGCCCATCTCGTGAACTGCGGTACAAAATGTTAAATACTTCAAAGATCTTTACCGCAGGCCTGGGAGACAAGCATTGTAGCTGTCAAGGAGAAACCTGACTGAGCGGCAGAAGGAGAATCTGCAAACAGTAGGAGCTGGACACTTTGGGTGATCGTATGATTAAATTTTCTGGAATGTTTGAGCATCCTGGTGCCAAATATTGTTGACGCATTTATTTGCTGGGAATACAGTAAAAATGAAACTTTTCTTTTCTTGTTTTCTTCTTCTTCTTGCTCAATCCATTAAAACTGTGATAATAATTCTGCAATATTTTTATTTTATTTTCAATCTGTAATCATTTTAAATAAAATATGACCCCCATTGAGGAGAACACCTTTTTGTGTGAGTCATCAATTTGGGACTTTGACAACTCCGAAAGGCTGTAGCATCCTCACAGCCCTTGCTAAAAGCCATTGGCTCGGCCCTGCTTAAGGTAGGATCCTGCCATCTGCAAAGGTAAATCCCTTTAAAACTTAAGTCTTACAAAATGTAAGTAAAGCAGTCAATCACAATAGAAAGGTCTTGGATTTGCAGTAACAGTGATCTGCAAATGTTTAAATTGATTTAAAATAAGACCATGCATCTTTAATTCCAACAGCATAAAGCAATATAAGTTTATTTTCTAACTCGGATCCAATTAAAAACAAGTGTTTTGAAGAGTTCAAATTGATTTTCTATCAGATACCATAGCAACGGTAATTTCAAGGCTGAAACATATTTTTTATAAAACAACTGCTTTGATGTGTTTCTGTTGCACAAGTATACTTTAGCCAAAATAAATTCACCAGCATCTTTAACTTAAAAATGAAAATCAAAATAATTCTCAATTCTCTGTGCACAGTCTTGAATTAAATGAACATTCTCAATCAACTGTATTCACACTTGCATAAAAATATTGATCCCTAAAGCGGGTTATAAACTCCAAGTGCCAAATTTTACAAGCCCAAGGAATATTTACACACACTCTCAGAAACCTTTTCCATTTTTGAACAAAAAAGGAAAAGAACATGATGAACACATTCCTACATCTTTAAGTTTGTCTGTCGACTTGCGGTTATATATCGGTGTTCAACTCACAATTGGCTTGGTTAGATTTCTTATTTTTTTCCATTTATCACAATTATCACGCCTCACTGTAAATTCTCCATAAGTGTAATTGAGATTTCATCTTCAGAAGTTCCCTATTTTTGTTCCCAAGTCCTTTTTCAGGAAGGTTAATGGGAGAGTCTCGGGGGTTTTGTGGGCGGGGAAGACCCCGCGGGTGAGGCGAGTATTCCTGGAGAGTGAGCGAGGTGCTGGCATTGCTGAATTCGCTAAATTATTATTGCGCAGCAAACATTATAATGATGAAGAAATGATCGTTGGAGGAGAGATCGGTTTGGGGAAGGATGGAGGCACGTCATGTAAGGGGATGAGTTTGAGGGCACTATTGTTGGCTCCTCTTCCGTTCTTGCCAGTGGTTGTTTCGGTGTTATGGGTGTGGAGCCAGTGCAGGCAGAATTTCGGGCTAGATGGCATGTCGTTGTGGGTGCCAATATGTGACAAACATAGGTTTGTGCCGGCTGGACTGGATGCAAGATTCCGGGGGTGGGGGCATGCGGAGGTCGTGCACTTTAGGGACTTGTTCACATGACGCACGTTTGTGGGACTGGAGGAGTTGGAGGAATTGTATGAGTTGCCCAAAGGGAACGGCTTTAGGTACCTGCAGGTGAGAGATTTTGTGAGGAGCTAGGTGCCGTTCTTCCCGAGGCTGCCACCTCTGGTGTTGCAGGACAGGTTGTCGTTGGAGGATGATATATGGGAGGGGAAGATGTTGGATATCTACGAAGAATTGATGGAGTGGGAAGGCGCCCTAGGTGGAGGAGATTAAGCACAAATGGGAGGAGGAGCTGGGAAGGGAGTTGTGGGTCAGGACGTGGATAGAGGCCTTGCAGAGAGTGAACGCATCCTCACCATGTGTGACGTTGAGCCTCATCCAGTTTAAGGTGGTGCATAGGGCTCACATGACGGTGGCGAAGATGAGCCGGTTCTTTGCGGGGGTGGAAGATAGGTGGGCGTTGGTGTGTTATGCTGCTTCGGATAACACAGGCTGCTACTTGATGCAGTCTTATCTAAAGGATGCTCCAGACTCTGAAATGAGTTCAACGTGTTTATTGAACTATTAACACAGTTCTCAAATGAGTTTGACTCTCTGCTAATCTAACTGTAGTAACTCAGTCTAACTGTACCAGCTTGCACTAAGCCCCGTGCTGGGGTGTGATGCTGCTGATCAACCCTGTCTAACTCTCTAGATGTCTGTCTATGGAAAGAGATGTAGGAATGTGTGGGTGCCTCATCCCTTTTATAGTGTTTCTGTCATGCCCCCTTGTGATGATGATACCTATGAGTGTCCTGACTGCCCATTGGTTGTGTCCTATTCTGAGTGTTCATTGGTTGCATGTTTGCATATCATGACATCTCCCCCTTTTTTTTTTAGATGTATATACATGTGAATATGTCTGTCTAAAGTGACTGACTGAGGAATACAGAACAGAACAAACAAAACAAATGCTCATAAGTCCAGTCTCTGAGGCTTGCGTCTGATCCTCGTCGACCGCCGGAGAGGTGGTGGAGGGAATGACGGTGTCTTGACAGGCGAGTGGGAGGCACGGCTGGTGGCTGTCATAATATACACCAGTATATCATGGTGCAGACACACACTGATGGACACACAGAGGGACCAATCAACACACACAACACCGCAGCCAATCACCAGTGAGAGCACACGCACTATAAAGACAGGGGGCATCAGAGTTCCTGCTCATTCGAGTTGCAGCTAGCTAGGAGGACAGAGCTCACAGCCTGTAACACAGACATTCACCATGTGCTGAGTGCATCGACTGGTTACGACAAGGCAAAGGTCTTTAGTTAAAGCTAGTAGACTGTAGTAACCCACAGTCTGAGTATGTTTAAAGAGTTAATGATTCAATAAAATAGTGTTGCACTATTTCAAGTGTTGGTGACCTGTTTATGATCCAGAACACCCAACACATCATGATACAAGGAATGGTTGGATATTAGCACTTCTTAGACCTACCTGCAAGTGATCTGCCTTCCTCCAGCATTCCGTCATCCTGCAACATGGACAACATCAGCCCGCCGCCGCCGCTCCGCATCGCCGGCAACATCGGGGCCAACTGGAAGATTTTCAAACAGCGCTTCCAGCTCTTCCTCGAAGCCACACTCAGGGAGGGCGCCTCGGACACCAGAAAGATTGCTCTTCTCCTGTCCACGGACCATGCCATCCACATTTTCCACTCTCCCACCTTTGCGGATGATGAAGATAAAACAAAGTTCAAGACGGTCCTCCTCAAGTTTGACACTCACTGCAGCGTAGAGGTGAATGAAAGTTTTGAACGCTACGTGTTCCAGCAGCGTTTGCAGGGTAAGGATGAATCTTTCCAATCCTTTCTCACGCACCTCCGCATCCTTGCGCAGTCTTGCAGCTACGGGCCCACCTCCGACTCCATGATACGCGACCAGATTGTTTTCGGTGTTCAGTCGGACCCCCTACGTCAGCAGCTCCTCAAAGTAAAGCAACTCATCCTAGCGACCGCCATCGAGACCTGTGTCTTACATGAAAACGCCACGAGTCGGTATTACCATATACAAGCGGCTGAAACGGCACACCAAGGTCCCCACGAGGCGGAATGGGTCCAAGTGATTGAGCACCTCCAGGGCCTCATCCTGGATGAGGGCGGCCATTTCTCGCGCTTTTCGCAGACTCCCGCGCTTGTACGCACCAAACGAGGGGACGGCGACATTGAGGAACGTAATGCGCAGGTGCGCACCACGCACGGCCGCACCGTGCATGCGCGGTGGTGCAGCGAACGTGCTGATATCACGACGTGCCGCAACTGTGGCTCCGCCCATTTAAAGCGGCAATGCCCCGCAATATCTCGACAATGCCTACGATGTGGCAGACTGGGCCACTATGCTGCCTTCTGTTGAGTAGCTCAGCCTGCCAATTCATATCGCTTCAGCCAGCCTCGCAGGAATGTTCGGGCAATTCAACCCACGGTCACCGAGTCTGATGCGGACCTCCCACACAGCAGTGAATCCGAGGACCCGAAGGCACCTTTTTGAGTCGGTGTCGTAACGAAAAACAAAGTGTCCCCGGTAGACAGCATTGATCCAGGCGATGAGTGGTGTGCCATCCTGACCTGGACTATGCAGAGATTCCGGTCACTCTGCATCCTCCTCACTCTGATGCAGTCCAGCCCGCTCCTCAGCCGGCGGCTCCCGACCCACCCTTGAAGCGGTCAACCAGAATTTGTCGCCCACCTCAGAGACTGCCTTTGTGAACTTTGTGGACTTATGGACTTTCTGATTTGTTCTGTTCTTCCGTTTAATCGTTCAAGTGGTTTGTCTACAGTGTTCATCTCGTTATTCTTGTGACACACTGTTTTTTTGCACCAGGTACCTTCCCATGTAAATAGCTTAGTTTTCATGTACATAGTCCTGTAAATATTTCGCACACACATAGTCAGGAACATTCACCATACACTATTTATTATCACGCAGGCGCATTTTTTATAAAAGGGGGATGTCATAATATACACCAGTATATCATGGTGCAGACACACACTGATGGGCACACAGTTGGACCAATCAACATACACAACACCGCAGCCAATCACCAGTGAGAGCACATGCACTATAAAGACAGGGGGCATCAGAGTTCCCGTTCATTCGAGTTGCAGCTGGCTAGGAGGACAGAGCTCACAGCCTGTAACACAGGCATTCACCATGTGCTGAGTGCATCGATTGGTTAGGACAAGGCAAAGGTTTTTGTTAAAGCTAGTATCGTATTAACCCACAGTCTGAGTATGTTTAAACAGTTCATGATTCAATAAAATAGTGTTGCACTATTTCAAGTGTTGGTGACCTGTATGTGATCCAGAACACCCAACACTTCAGTGGCCTCGTGGTTCTAGTTGTCTGGAGGTGGCAATTCGACATGTGGAAATGGAGGGGAAAATAGTTGTGGGCAAGCAACATTTTGCAGTGCCCTTCGATTCCTTCGCACTATGGAGCCATCAGCCATACGTATGACATAGGATCTGGGAGCAGCCTGTCGAACAACGACAGCGGAGAAGAACACCCACCATCCGGTATCTTGATCCGGCGTGTCTGCCGGGAATAGCAAGTCCAGATCGGGAGCATGTGCGTCATAGCCCTGCTTCGGGCTGTCGTGAATCTGCTGCATTTTCTGCAGTACCGGGAGGGGATCAAGGGTGGGCAGGTGTATGGCTGGAAGCGTCGTCCGCAGATCCCTGTTCATCAGCAGTTGAGCTGGCGACATGCCGGTGGACAAGGGAGTCACCCGGTACGCAAGTAGTGCAAGGTGTATGTCGGAAGCGGAGTCCGAGGCCTTGTGGATGAGCTGCTTAATGATGTGCACCCCTTTTCGACTTTGCTATTGGACTGCGGATAGTGCGGACTGGAGGTGACATGCCTGAAATTGTAGCTCTTGGCAAACGTGGACCATTCCCGACTGTGGAAGCACGGGCCATTGTCGCTCATGACGGTGTTCGGGATGCCATGCTGTGAGAATGCCCCTTTACATGTTTTGATGACGGTCCGTGAGGTGAGATCTGGCAGCTTCAGCACCTCAGGATAGTTTGAAAAGTAATCTATGATTAAGATAGAGTCGCGACCATTTGCGTGGAATAGGTTAATGCCAACCTTGGACCACGGAGAGGTCTCTAGGTCATGAGGTTGGAGCGTCTCCCTTGCTCTGCGCTGGTTGGAACCTCTGACAGGTTTCGCAGTTCAGGACCATGTCCGTGATGTCCTGGTTGATGCCGGGCCAGTAGACAGCTTGCCGTGCCCTGCGTCTGCACTTTTCTACGCCCAGGTGTCCCTCATGAATCTGACGCAGCACCATGCTCTGGAGACGTAGCGGGATGACTATCCTGTCCAGTTGGAGCAGGATGCCATCGATCAGCGTCAGGTCGTCCTTGACGTTGTAGAATTGAGGGCATTGCTCTTTCTGCCAGCCATTGCTGAGGTTGTGGATGACTCGCTGCAATAGGGGGTCTTTGGCCGTCTCTTCTTGGATGAGAACGATCTTCTCATCTGTTGCCGGGAGAGTGCTTGCACACAATTGTACCTGCAATTCAATGTGCTGGATGATCTCCAGTGGTTCACTGGGTGAGTTGACGGAGCGGGACAATGCATCGGCGATGATGAGCTCCTTGCCAGGTGTGTACACCAAATTGAAATCATACCTCCGGAGTTTGAGCAGAATTCTCTGCAAACGAGGGTCCATGTCGTTCAGGTCCTTTTGGATGATGTGGACCAGAGGCCTATGATCTGTCTCAACAGTAAATGTTGGAAGCCGTAGACATAATCATGAAATTTGAGGATGCCGGTGAGAAGACCTAAGCACTCCTTCTCAATCTGCGCATATCTGGTCTCAGTGGGTATCATTGCCCGTGATGCGTATGCTACTGGTACCCAGGATGACGTGTCGTCTCCTTGAAGCAACACTGCCCCAATGCCATCCTGACTCGCATCTGTGGATATCTTGGTCTCTCGGTCTGGGTCAAAGAGTGCAAGGACGGGTGCAGTGGTGAGCTTGGCTTTCAGCTCCAGCCACTGTGTTCGGTGCTCCGTCTTCCACTCAAAGGCGGTTGATTTTTTCACCAAGTTGCGTTGGGCCGTGGTGTGTCTGGCCAAATTCGGGATGAACTAACGAAGGAAATTGACCATTCCCAGGAAGCGCAGTACTGCCTTGTTGTCTTTGATGACTTTAATTTTGTCTGTGTCCAGGTGCACACCGTGTTGCGAATTCTGATCACCCAGAAACTTCAGCGTGGATGTCCCAAAACAGGACTTGGACCTGTTCAGCTTGAGGCCATGTTCATGTATGCGTCGGAATACTTTCTTGAGTCACGACATATGTTCCTCTGGGGTTGTGGACCAGATTATGATATCGTCAACGTAGACATAAACACCTTCTATTCCCTCCATCATCTGTCCCATGATGCGATGGAAAATCTCTGATGCCGAAATGATGCCAAATGGCATTCGGTTGTAGCAGAATCTGCCAAAAGGCGTGTTGAAGGTGTAGAGCCTTCTGCTGGATTCTTTAAGTTGGATTTGCCAAAATCCTTGGGATGCGTCCAATTTTGTGAAGAAGCGCGTGTGTACCATCTCACTCATAATTTCTTCCCTCTTCGGGATGGGATAATGTTCCCGCATAATGTTTTTGTTTCAATCCTTGGGGTCAATGCAGATGTGTAGGTCCCCCGAAGGCTTCTTTACGCACACCATCAAGCTGACCAGTCGGTTGGTTCAGTGACCTTGGAGATGATGCCTTTTTGTTGTAGACTCGTGAACTCAGCCTTCAGGCGTTCTCTCAGTGGAGCAGGGACTCGTCATGGTGCGTGGACCACTAGCTCGGCATCAGGCCGCAGTAGAATCTTATACTCGTACGGCAGCATGCCCATCCCGCTAAATGCATCTGGATACTGGGTTAGGATGTCGTTGATGCTGGCCTGAAGATCCGAATGGGACGGCGTCGTGGTGTAGACCCTTTGAATGAGGTTCAGTTGTTTGCAGGCGTGCGCATCTAGCAGGGAGGCCCTGTGTGGTTTAACAATTTCCAAGCGTAAGCTTCCTTGTGTGTGTCGGCTGACACCTGCAGACGGCAGGACCCAAGTGCCTTGATTGCGTTTCCATTGTAATCCAGGAGTTTGCAGGCAGCTGGAAGGATTGTGGGGGGCTTCTTGATTCTCTTGAAGTCCACCTGCGAAATCAGGTTGGCGGAGGCACCTCTGTCCAGTTTGAACTGGATGGGGCAGTGGTTGACCTTCATCACTGCATGCCATTCGTCCTCGGAATCCACGGCCAGGATTGATTGGACTCGCAATGTGTCCAGTGTGGCGTATTCCCACTTCGTAATAATGCCCACTCGGTAAGTGTTGTCCAGGTATTCATCATCTGGATCCGTTGCACTGCCTGGATCAGAGTCATGCATTTGGTGTTGCACACTTCTGATACGCCCAGAGATAGGGGTAACCCCAGGTTAAAGAGGTGTGAATTGTCTCAAGCAAAGACAGTTGGTAGGATTTCGCAAGCCTAGGCCAGATGGTGGGGATGAATGTAATGCGACATGAATCCCAGGTCCCAGGTCCGCACTCATGTGTGCGGAACTTGGCTATAAGTTTCTGCTCGGCGAGTCTGCGTTGTCGGGCGTCCTGAAGGCCGCCTTGGAGAACGCTTCCCTGGATATCTGAGACTGAATGCCCTTGACTGCTGAAGTATTCCCAACTGGAAGGGAACATTCCTGCCTGGTGATTGTCACGTGATGCCCGTTCATTCGTTGTCGCAGCGTCTGCATGGTCTCGCCAATGTACCGCGCTTCGGGACATCCTTTCCTGCAGCGTATGAGGTAGACAGCGTTGGCCGAGTCACATGAGTATGTACCGCGTAACTGGTGGGTGGTGTTCTCACGTGTAATGGTGGTATCCATGTCGATGATCTGGCACGTCTTGCAGAGATTGCCATGGTAGGGTTGTGTGGTGTCGTGGTTGCTGTTCTGAAGGCTGGGTAGTTTGCTGCAAACAATGGTTTGTTTGAGGTTGCGCGATTGTTTGAAGGCAAGTAGTGGGGGTGTGGGGATGACCTTGGCAAGATGTTCATCTTCATCGATGACGTGTTGAAGGCTGCAAATAAGATGTCGTAGTTTCTCTGCTCCGGGGAAGTACTGGACAACGAAGGGTACTCTGTCGGTTGTGTCCCGTGTTTGTCTTCTGAGGAGGTCGGTGCAGTTTTTTGCTGTGGCGCGTTGGAACTGTCGATCGATGAGCCGAGCACCATATCCTGTTCGCACGAGGGCATCTTTCAGCGTCTGTAGATGTCTGTTAGGCTCCTCCTCATCTGAGCAGATCCTGTGTATACGGAGGGCTTGTCCATAGGGGATGGCTTCTTTAATGTGTTTCGGGTGGAAGCTGGAGAAGTGGAGCATCGTGAGGTTATCCGTGTGCTTGTGGTAAAGCGAAGTGCTGAGGCGACCGTCCTTGATGGAGATGAGTGTGTCCAAGAATGCAACTGATTTTGGAGAGTAGTCCATGGTGAGTCTGATGTGGGATGGAACTTATTGATGCCATTGTGTAGTCGTTTCAGTGATTCTTCGCTGTGGGTCCAAAGGAAAGAAATGTCATCTGTGTATTTGGTATATAACGTCGGTTGAAGGTCCTGTGCGGTGAGGAGGTCTTGTTCAAACTTGTGCATGAAGATGTTGGCATATTGACGTGCGAATTTGGTCCCCATGGCTGTTCCATGCGTCTGGATGAAGAACTTGTTGTCGAAGGTGAAGACGTTGTGATCCATAATGAAGCGGATGAGTTGCAAAATTGCGCCTGGAGATTGGCAGTTGTCGGTGTCGAGTACTGAGGCTTTTGCAGCAATGCTGTCGTCATGGGGGATGCTGGTATAGAGTGCCAAGACGTCCATTGTGACGAGGAATGTTCCTGGTTCAACTGGTCCGTGGGTGCTGAGTTTCTGTCGGAAGTATGTCGTGACGCGACAGAAGCTGGGCCGAAAACCTGCGCGATGGCCGTCACCCGGTGCCAAAAACGGGGCGGATCACTCCGGCGTCAGGCCCCCCCGAACGGTGCAAATTCTCCGGGCCCGAATGGGCTAGCAGCGGCGTGACGCTATTTGCGACGGCGTCACCCACTGTGGACGCACCGCGTCACTGATGCCGCGCGGCGTCATCAACACTGCACGGCGCCACAGCACAAAAGACGCGCCCCCCCCCTTCCCCCCCCCCCCCCGGAAGACCCGACCGGATGGCCGCTCACCGCGCAGCCCCGAGGTTCCAGGAGCGCGACATCGAGGCGCTCCTGGACGCAGAAGAGGAGAGGAGGGAGGCCCTGTACCCCGGACATGGCCGCAGGGTCGCCCCACACCTCAGCCAGTGCCTGTGGAGGGAGGTGGCAGAGGCCGTCAGCGCTGTGGCTGTGACACCAAGGACAGGTACCCAGTGCCACAAGAAGGTGAACAACCTCATCAGGGCAGCCAGGGTATGTCCCCCCCGATGTGCGGCACACCCCCAGGTGCAACCAACCATAACGCTAACCCAACCCTAACCCTAATGTGCTGCGCACCTCTGCCAATATACGCGCAACTGATGGCGTGCATTCATATACCTGTCTAACACTGTTGCCCTTTACCCCTGCCACCCACCCGCCCTCCCCCCACAGGAGAAGTGCGCACACAACAACAGGGAGCGTCAGAGGACTGGAGGGGCCTAGCTGATGAGAGACCGTTCACCGTTCATGAGGAAAGGGCCCTGGAACTGGCAGGTGGACCTGAGGCCTGGGAGGTTGCCGATGCAGAGGTCGGGGGCCCACCAGCAAGTGAACCACCCACGGCCCGTCATGGCGCTCAACGCCGTGGCCAGTCTCAGCAGGCCATGGCGCAGTCCCAGCAGGCAATGGCCCAGTCTCTGCAGGCCATGGCCCAGCCTCAGCCGGCCATCGCTGAGGGCATCGGCGCCATTCCCCATGTGCTAGCCGGCGTCGCATGGTCACAGACAGGGACGGGCAACTCCCTGAGCTTCATGGCTGCAAACCCGCAGACCTTTGTCGATACCAACACGGGCCTCCAGGACTGGCAGCGCCTGGTATCGGGGGCACCGGATAGCCGGTCCGTTCGCACTCCCGTCCCATGTAGAGGCCCGGGGGCCATCGGGCACTCCGAGGGAAGAGGAGGTGCTGGGGCCCGTAACTGGTACTCCTGTAGGGGAGGTCCAGGAACACTGCAGCACCTCGGACTCCCCCCCATTCCGTCCCAGGTGCATCTGGTGGGCAACGGGCAGGACAGGCTGGCAGCTCGCCATCCCAGTCGCCCGGGCCGCAGCCTGGCCCATCTAGGCCAGGCCGCCCCAGGAAACGGCCGCCAAAGGGATCCCGAGTCAGAGGGCAGGAATCGCAGGAGTCCACCTCCAGTTCTGCTGCACCGTCTGGGGAACCACCTCGGCGTTGTCAAAGGGCCTGTAAGGCCAAACCATTGGACACTGAGTAAGTTGGCACGGGTGCAGGGCACAGACGAGTTTTAGGGGCTAGGGCACGTGTATGGACTGTTTGCTATTAAAATCACTTTCACACCTACTGAATCTGCCTTTGTGCTCTGTCCGAAGCATGCGGGCCAGCATACGTTGAGCGCCAGTGTTTGTGTGAGGAGTGGTCTTACGTCAGCCCCAGGTGAGTGTGCCCCCCCTCCCCTAGGGTCGCCCTTACCATCCCCCCCCGGGCAGAGGACGGGGCCGTGTGCTGCAGTGTCATGGCCGCATGCAAGGCTGGTCCGGGTGGATGGTGGTACTGTGGCCAGACATTGTCCAACGATGTTGAGCCAGGAGCTCATCGCAGGGCGGGTCGTCATCATCCTCCATGGCCTGCAATAGTCACGCTGCCACCGGCGACCGTGTGAGCCCGGCCCGTCGTGCCGCAGGTGGATCTGCAATGGAGGGGTGGTGTGCATGCAGGTGGGGTGGGTGTGGTTGGTGGGTGGGTGGGTGGGTGGGTGGGGGGGTGAGGGTGTTGGTGTTGGGTGGGTGAGGGGGTGTGAGGGTGGTCAGATGTTGCCATGGTGTGCGGTATGTGGCCATACTCGCACATTCCCACGCCCCCTAGTCAGTGAACCGAGCAGTTATCAGCCTGTCCCGTGCCCGCTAGCCTAGGCGGTAATGGTGGGCAGTCACCCGCCCATGTCCAGCCCGTCTGCCCTGACCATTGCCCCCATCCCCCTCATCTGGGGAGGTCTGCGCCTCTTCCTGCTGCTCCTCCATTCCCCCCTCCTCTGCCTGCGGCACATCGCCCCTCTGCTGGGCTATGTTGTGCAGGACGCAGCAGACCACAATGATGCGGCCGACCCTATCTGGCGGGTACTGGAGGGCCCCCCCAGAGAAATCCAGGCACCTTAAACGCATTTTGAGCACGCCAAAGCACCTCTCTATCACACCGCTTATCGCTGCATGGGCATCATTGTAGCTGTTCTCTGCGTCACTCTGTGGCCTCCGTATAGGCATCATCAGCCACGACTGCAATGGGTAACCCCTATCGCCCAGCAACCAGCCCCTCAGCCGGGGGTGGCGTCCCTTGAACATGCCGGGGATGTAAGACCGTGACAACACATATGAGTCACGAACACTTCCCGGGTACCGGGCACAGACGTGCAGGATAATGATGCGGTGGTTGCAGATGTTCATGGAATAGGCCCCCTTCCTATTGGTGAACACGGCCCTGTTATCTGCAGGTGGCCGCACAATGACGTGCATCCCATCGATCGCGCCGTGGACCATGGAAAAATCGGCCATGGCAGAGAAGCCCACAGCCCGGGCATCCTGGCTGGCCCGGTCCACAGGGAACTGGATGTAGCGGTCTGCAATGGCATAAAGGGAGTCTGTCACTGCCCGGATGCACCGGTGCACCGATGTCTGCGAGATGCCGGACAGATCCCACTCGGCGCCTGGAATGACCCCGTGGCATGAAAGTTCAGGGCCACCGTAACCTTGATGGACAGGGGGAGAGGGTGTCCTCCCCCAGTGCCACACGGTGCCAGGTGTGCCAGCAGGTGGCAGATGTGTGCCACGGTTTCCCGGCTCATCCGGAGTCTCCTCCTGCATTCCCGGTCCGTGAGGTCCTGATACGACGAACGGGGCCGGTACACACGGGGCCTCCTCTGGCGCCTCCGTCTATGTGGCGCCACGACGTGTTCCTCCCCCTCCTCGTGCTCCTCCTCCTCTTCGTGCTCCCCCTGCTCCTCCTTCTCTGCCTCGTCCTGTCGGGAGGGTGACCCTCCAGCCTAGGCGGCTGTCGCCTGCCCCTCTGCCGCCTGCTCCTCTGCGGCATGCTCCTCATTGCCCGTACCCCCCCCCCCCCCCCCCCCCCCCGCAGCCAGGTGCCATGGGCTGCACGGGCGCGACTGTTGGAGGATGGCACCTGGCCAGGCGGACGACCTCCCTCGCCCTCGCCCCCTCCCCAGCACTCATCCCCCCTCCCCGGCACTCGCACTCACGCCCCATTCCCGGCACTCGCACTCACCCCCCTCCCTGGCACTCTCCCTCCCTCGCCGGCACTCACCCCCCCTCCCCGACACTCGCACTCATCCCCCCTTCCCGGCACTCGCCCCCCCTCCCCGACACTCGCACTCACCCCCTCTCCCCGGCACTCACCCCCCCTCCCCGACACTCGCACTCACCCCCTCTCCCCGGCACTCGCCCCCCCTCCCCGGCACGCGCTCTCACCCCTCCTCCCCGGCACTCAACCCCCCTCTCCGGCACTCACCCCAGTCCCGTAGTCACGTCGGCGGGACTTCGGCCCACCCGGCCGGGAGAATACGGGCAGCCCCGGGGTCCATAGCATCGTGCCGGCCCCCGCCATTCTCCGAGGCGGGCAGCGCAATTAACGCCTCGCCGACTTTTCAGCGTTCGGAGACTTCGGGAGACGGCGGGGGCGGGATTCACGCCAGCCTCGCCGATTCTCCGACCCGGCGGTGGATCGGAGAATCCCGCCCATTGTTGTTTATGAAGAAAAGATCATTTCAGTTGATCATCTAACCACGACCAGAGACATTGGAAGTGTACAGGGCAAGATGAGCAAAGATCTCCACACCCTCCCACCCACAAAATCCCTTCCTCCCCCCACCCACCAATCGTTTTGATAAGTTCATCTGAAAGCCCAAGATCGACTTGTATCAGATATCACAGGCAGCATGATGTTAGGGGTGTATGTGCGAAGATGCCGTGTTGCATGTGAACAAGCACATGCGGGAATGTAGAATGAATTTTCACTGAAGAACAGATTTCAGACATGTTTAGTTAACTACAGCACCGTATGAAATGGCTAATGTTGGTCTGGAAAGTAGTGCAAATTTTTTAATCATCAAGGCACTGATATAAACTCCACAGAGAAACCGATTTTAAAGTAATCAGCATAGAGTTATACACACGGATATCTGTCAGATGGATTAAAATTAATAGCAAGCACCTGCTCAGAAGCACAAGTTAAAATCAAAATATAGATTTGAGTAGAATGTCAGTGTGGTAAGTGTCATGGGTCATTTGAAATGCCTGCTGCAAGGTAAAGGGTTAAGTCTAAAACCCTAGAATAATAGCTACTCAGCATGTGCCTAAGGAATGTTATACAGAAAGCAATTAGGAGAGCAAGGAGGGATATGAGAAAGCTCTCTGAAAGTAGAGAAAATGCCAATATATTCTGTAAGTATATCAACGGGAAGAGGATAACCAGAAAAAGAGTAGGGCCCATTAGGGACCAACGGGAGAATCCGTGGGTGGAGCCAGGTGACACTGGGAGGGTGATGAATGACTACTTCACATCTGTCTTCACCCAAGAGAATGATAAGGTAGATTAGAACTCAGATAGGGAGTGACAAGGTTTTGGAGATGTTGGCAGGTTTAAAAGTGGACAACTCTCCTGGTATTGATGAATTGTGTCCCAGGATTGTGTGGGAGGAGAGGGAGGAGATTGCAGGGGCTTTGGCCCAAATTTTAATTCCTCTCTCGTCATGGGAGAAGTGCCAGAGGACTGGAGAACAACTAATGTGGTCCCACTATTTAAAGAAAGGTTGTAGAGATAAGCCAGGGAACCACAGTCCAGTATATCTCACATCAGTTGTCGGGAAACTATTGGAGAAAATCCTGAAGGAGAGAATCTATCTCCACTTGGAAAGGCAAGGTTTGATCAGGAATAGTCGGCATGATGCACTATCAATTACGACGAGACGCGAGTAGAGAGTAATCGAGGCTTTATTACACAGAGATATGTGGCCTCCTACAGCTGCTGCCGAAATGGCTGCAGTTCGGAGAACACACACATTTATACTCCGCCTACTGGGCGGAGCCAGCAGGCAGGGATCTACCCCTGTCCCTGCAGCACAGGGACCTTACCGTAATACCCTCGTATGCCGTGCAGTATATACAATATAATACAACAGTGGTGACTACCACATTCACCCCCTGTTAAAAATTAGTCCAGTGGGGGTGGTGGAAAACTATTTACATACAGGTTGTCATTAAAGTTTCAGAGAAGGTTACAAATTTAGACGGTCAGGCGCCTTGATCCGTCGTTGAGAGCACCACAGTGCTGGTGGCGAGGCAGGCGTCGGCTCGGTCATCGGTGACTCCGGGAGTGTGTCGACATCCTCTTCATCCCCGGGTGGGACCAAGGGGAGGACGGATTGTCCTGGAGCGGGGGCTGTGGTGGGGTGTGCTGGGGGAAGGGAGGGTGGCGCTGGGGCAGGGGGGGGGGAGGGGGGACCCAGCTGGTGCCAGGCCTCTGAGGGAGACTGTGCCTTGGCGGCCGTCAGGGTATGCTACGTAGGCGTACTGCGGGTTTGCGTGGAATAGCAACCAACGGGTCCGCCTTGTGGAGCCACACGTGCCTGCGGAGGAGAACGGGACCTGGAGCTGCCAGCCACATTGGGAGCGAAACCCCACAGGTGGACTTCCTGGGGAAGGCAAAGAGACGTTCATGGGGGGTTTCGTTAGTCGCCGTGCACAGGTGCGACTGAATGGAGTGAAGTGCGTCAGGGAGGACCTCCTGCCAGCGGGAGGCCGAGAGATTTCTGGACCGTAGGGCCAACTGGACGGCCTTCCAGACCGTCCCATTCTCCCGCTCCACCTGCCCGTTTCCCCGGGGGTTGTAGCTGGTCGCCCTGCTCGAGGCAATGCCCCTGTTGAGCAGGTACTGGCACAGCTCATCGCTCATAAATGAGGATCCCCGGTCGCTGTGGACGTAGGCGTGGAAATTGAACAGAGCGAAGATGGTGTTGAGGGCTTTGATGACGGTGGCAGACGTCATATCGGGGCATGGGATGGCGAAAGGGAATCTGGAATATTCGTCGACCACATTGAGAAAATACGTGTTGCGGTTGGTGGAGGGGAGGGGCAATTTGAAGTCCACGCTGAGGCGTTCAAAGGGCGGGAGGCCTTCACCAGGCACGCACGGTCTGGCCGGTAGAAGTGCGGTTTACACTCCGCGCAGACCTGGCAGTCTCTGGTGCCTGTACTGACTTCCTCGATGGAGTGGAGCAGATTGCGACCCTTAATGAAGTGATAAAAGCGGGTGACCCTTAGGTGACAGAGATCGTCGTGCAGGGTCCGGAGTCGGTCCACTTGTGCGCTGGCACATGTAGCTCGGTACAGGGCATCGGGGGGCTCGTTGAACTTACCGGGGCGATACAGAATCTCGTAATTAAAGGTGGAGAGCTCGATCCTCCACTGCAAGATCTTATCATTTTTGATCTTACCCCGCTGTGTGTTGTTAAACATGAAGGCAACCGACCGTTGGTCTGTGAGGAGAGTGAATCTCCTGCCGGCCAGGTAATGCCTTCAGTGCAGCACAGCTTCAACGATAGCTTGGGCCTCCTTTTCGACGGAGGAGTGCCGAATTTCGGAGGCATGGAGGGTGTGGGAAACAAATGCCACGGGCCTGCCTGGTTGAGGGTGGCGGCCAGAGCGACGCCTGATGCATCGCTCTCGACTTGGAAGGGGTGCGTCTCGTCGACCGCGTGCATCGCGGCCTTGGCGATGTCGGCCTTGATACGGTTGAAGGCCTGGTGAGCCTCGGCCGTCAGTGGGAAACCGGTGGAGTGGATGACTGGGCGGGCCTTGCCCGCAAAGTTAGGGACCCACTGGGCGTAGTACAAAAAGAACCCCAGCATCGTTTGAGGGCCTTGGGGCAGTGGGGAAGAGGGAGATCCATGAGGGGGCGCTTGCGATCGGGGTCGGGCCCTAGAACTCCGTTCTGAACCACATAGCCGAGGATGGCTAATCGGTTTGTGCTGAACACACACTTCTCCTTGTTGTAGGTTAGGTTGAGGAGTTTGGCGGTGTGGAGAAATTTGGAAAGGTTAGCGCCGTGGCCCTGCTGGTCGTGGCCGCAGATGGTGACGTTATCCAGGTATGAGAAAGTGGCCCGCAGTCCATACCGGTCAACCATTCGGTCCATCTCCCGTTGGAAGACTGAGACCCCGAAGGGAACAATAAGGAAATGGTAAAGGCGGCCGTCCGCTTCAAACGTGGTGTACGGGTAGTCCGCCTTGCAAATGGGGAGCTGGTGGTAGGCAGATTTCAGGTCCACTGTTGAGAAGACCTGGTAGTGTGCAATCTGATTGACCATATCAGATATGCGTAGGAGGGGGTACGTGTCGAGCTGCGTGGACCGATTGATGGTCTGACTGTAGTCAACGACCAACCTATTTTACTCCCCCGTTTTCACCACTACCACTTGGACTCTCCAGGGACTGTTGCTGGCCTCGATGATACCTTCCCGCAGCAGCTGCTGGACCTCAGACCTGATGAAGGTCCTGTCCTGGGCGCTGTGCCGTCTGCTCCTGGTAGCGACTGGTTTGCAATCCGGGGTGAGGTTTGCAAACAGAGAAGGTGGGTCGACCTTAAGGTTCGTGAGGCCGCATACAGTAAGGGGTGGTAGGGGCCCACCAAATTTGAGGGTTAGGCTCTGGAGGTTGCACTGGAAGTCCAGGCCGAGTAGCAACGCAGCGCAGAGGTTTGGGAGGACGTAGAGGCGGAAGCCGCTGAACTCTATGCCCTGGATGGTGAAGGTGGCGATGCAGTACCCCCGGATCGCCATGGAGTGGGATCCGGAGGCCAGGGAGATTCTTTAGTTAATGGGGTGTACCACGAGGGAGCAGCGCCTTACCATATCGGGGTGGATGAAGCTCTCAGTGCTCCCGGAGTCCAGAAGGCAGGATATCTCATGCCCATCGACCTTCACCTTTGTCGATGCGGTCGCAAGGTTGTGCGGTCGGGACTGGTCGATCGTGACGGAGGTGAGACGCGGCTGGTCATCGGTGGTTGCAGGCGATGAACGGCCCGATGAGGTGCCCGCCGGGCAGGGGTCCTGAGGTGGGGAAGATGGCGGTGCCCATGGGCCGCACGTGTCCTGAGGCAGGCAAGGTGGCGGCGCCCTCGGGCCGCATGTGACCTGGGCAGGCAAGATGGCTCAGCCCATTGGTTGTGAGGCAAACAAGATGGCAACGCCCATGGGCTGCACGTGTTGTGAGGGGAGCAAGATGGCGGCGCCCACGGGCCGCATGTGGTCTGAGGCGAGGAAGATGGCGGCGCCCACTGGCTGCACGTGGTGGGTGCAGTGGCAATAGCGGCGATTGAACGGGCCTGGCACACTGCAGCAAAATGTCCTTTCTTGCCGCAGGCCTTGCAGAGCGCGCCCCGCACCGGGCAGCGCTGCCAGGGATGTCCGCAGAAGTAGCACCTGGGTCCCCCGGGGTTGGTTGGCTGCCATGCGGCGCAGACGTGGGGTTGGCTGGTGGCGGTCGCTGATGGGGTCCACGATGGGGTGGCCGCTGGCGGGGTCCACGATGCCCAGGAGGGGTGCGCCGTACGGTCGGGGCCATATGCCTGTACGTTGCGTGAAGCGATTGTGAGCAAGAGCGCTAGTTTCTTGGTCGCTGCGAGGTCAAGCGTGGCCCCTTCTAAGAGGCGCTGGCGGATGTAGGCCGACCCTATGCCTGTAATGAACGTGTCTCTCATTAGCAGGTTAGAATGTTCAGTGTCCAAAACGGCCTGGCAATCACAGTCTCTCACCGGGGCGAGCAGGGCACGCCAGAAATCTTCCACAGACTGACCGGGAAGTTGGTGCCGCGTGGACAGGAGGTGCCTAGCGTAGATCTTGTTGGTCTGCTGAGCGTAGTTCTCCTTCAGTAGCGCCATGGCCTCTGCGTAGGTAGGCGCGTCCTGGATGAGGGGAAAGACATCGGAGCTCAGCCGCGTGTACAGAATCTGGAGCTTCTGTGCTTCTGGGATTGGGTCTGTCGCAGATCCGATGCATGCTTCAAAGCAAGCTAGCCAATGTGCAAAGTCCTTTTTGGCGCTGTCTGCTTGAGGATGCAGCTGCAGGCGATCCGGCTTGATGTGGTGGTCCATCTTTGTAAAATCGCTGTTAATAAATTGCTGCACTATCAATTATGACGAGACGAGAGTAGAGAGTAATCGGGGATTTATTACACAGGGATGTGTGGCCTCCTACAGCTGCTGCTGAAATGGCTACAGTTCGGAGAGCACACACATTTATACTCCGCCTACTGGGCGGAGCCAGCAGGCAGGGATCTACCACTGTACCTGTAGTACATGGGCCTTACCGGAATACCCTCGTATGCAGTGCAGTATATACAATATAATACAACAGTGTGACTACCACACGGCATGGCTTTTCATAGAATTTACAGTGCAGAAGGAGGCCATTCGGCCCATCGAGTCTGCACCGGCTCTTGGAAAGAGCACCCTACCCAAGGTAAACACCGCCACTCTATCCCCATAACCCAGTAACCCCACCCAACACTAAGGGCAATTTTGGTCACTAAGGGCAATTTATCATGGCCAATCCACCTAACCTGCACATCTTTGGACTGTGGGAGGAAACCGGAGCACCCGGAAAAAACCCACGCACACACGGGGAGGATGTGCAGACTCCGCACAGACAGTGACCCAAGCTGGAATCGAACCTGGGACCCTGGAGCTGTGAAGCAATTGTGCTATCCACAAGGCTACCGTGCTGCCCCTCCAGGCAGCTTTGTCAGAGGGCTCGTGAAAAGGGACCAGTTTGAGGGCACTATTGCTGGCAGCTCTGCCGCTCCTGCAGGCCAGGTACTCCGCGAGCCCGGTGGTCGTATCAGCATTGAGGGTGTGGAACCAGTGCCGGCAGCATTTTAGAATGGACGGCATGTCCCTGTAGTTGCCGATTTGTGACAATCACAGGTTTGCTCCGGCTGAGTTGGATGCGAGGTTCCGGGGGTGGCGGCAGGTGGGAATAGAATAATTTAGAGATTTATTTGTTGGAGAGAAGTTTGTAGATTCTGAGGAACAGGAGGGGACATATCATTTTTATGCATTTTCAGTCTCCCTAGATGACGCTTTGCAGGACTGCCTTGTCTGGTGCATCGGCGATACTGCGTTGCCCAGAGATTGGGCCTACCACTTGGATACTCCGGACAAAGAAGAGGCCATAGTACAAGTCCATTGCTTACCTGCACCCTGCGTAGCCCCCATCCACATCCCCGTGCAGATGAATGGACACTGGCTGCTTATGGAGCTGGACACTGGGGCAGCAGAGGCCATCATAAGTCTGAACACATTCAACCATATCCAGCAAGGTGTCCGGACATTGATGTTGCACCCCCACCTTGACTCGTCTGGCGATGTATATGGGGGAACAGTTGCTGGTTCGGAGGACGCTGAGGACACCCGTCGTCATGGTCATCAGGCGGTCCAGCTCACCCTGTCTGTGGTTCGGGGTTATGGCCCCAGTCTCCTGGGGCGCGATTGGCTACACCACCTTTGCTTAGACTGGCACCGCATTTTGCAGGCCTGGTCCAGCAGACTGGGCGAGGCGCTGGGGAAATTCCCTGAAGTTTTTCAGTCTGGTTTGGAGACCACCCACAGGGCTATGGCCAAGGTCTATGTCGATCTGGAGGCTCAACCTCAAGTTTTTTAGGGTACGGCCCGTGCCCTATGCATTGGTGGACAGGGTAAATGTGGAACTTGACCACTTGGAGAACCTGGGCATCATTCGACCAGTGCGTTTTTCGGATTGGGCAGCACTGGTAGTTTTGGTTCTGAAACCAGATGGGACCGTACATCTCTGTGGCAACTTTAAACTTACAGTTAAAATGGCCTCATGGTTGGATCGATACCCCATGCTCCGCATCAAGGACTTTTATGCCACAGTGGCGGGAGATGGTATATTCACCAAGCTGGATATGAACAATGCCTCATGTTAATACGTTACCATCAACCAAGCTAGGCCTCTATGAGTATACACAGTTGCCATTTGGGGTTTCGTCAGCTTGCGAGATTTTTTAACTTGTGGTGGAAGGTACATCTGGGTGTCATCCTGTTCATGGGCACAATGCACCAGGAATAGTTATGGAATCTGGAGGCCATCCTCTGGCGGTTTTCAGAATTGGCATGCGCCTGCTGCAAAAAAAGTGTGTTTTTTCACATTAAACCTGGGCTACTGCGTGCACCAAGCCGGAATGCTCCCGATGGAAGACAAAGTGCATGCCGTGCAGCTTGCCCCAGCAACAACAGATGCAGTGGCACTCCGCTCCATTAGCGGTGTGTTGAATTATTATCGCAAGTTAGTCCTGAACCTGGCAATGGCGCTGGCCCCTCTGCACCTCCTGCTGAATAAACACCAGAACTGGTTCTAGGACGCTGCCCACGAAGCAGCTCTCCATCGTGTCAAACAGCAACTATCCTCATCGGACGTGTTGACCCACTATGGCCAGAGAAAGCCCCTAGTCATCACTTGTGAGGCGTTGCCCCGCAGGATCAGGCAGTCCTGGTCCATTGGATGCTGGACAGTAGCGAACGACCGATCGCCTTCGCGTCCAGGACACTGTCTGCCGCCGAGAGCAAGTATGCACAGGTGAGAAGCATGGTTTGCCGGTGATCTTTGGAAATAAGCAAAACCCCTCCTGGGTCTTTCGCATGAAGATGAGGCGATTCCGCCCATATTGTCTGTGCACGTGCTGCAATGGGCTCTGCTACTCGCCACTTATGAGTATTCTCCAGGACATAGACAGGGGACACAGATAGTGCATGCTGATGTGTTGAGCTGACTGCTCCTGCTGCCATGGCCTTGCCTTGCCCTCTGGTGGATCAGGTACTGGCTGTGTTGAACTCCATGGGTTCCTTGCCTGTTACCTCATCTTGTATCCTTGACTGGACATGGATGGATCCCATCCTTGCCCAGGTGCGATATCTCTTCCTCCAGGGTGGTCAGTATAACCAATTGCCTAAGGAGCTATAGTGTTCAATTCTGGTCGCCACACTACCAGAAAGATGTGGGGGCTTTAGAGAGGGTGCAGAAGAGATTTACCAGGATGTTGCCTGGTATGGAGGGCATTAGCTATGAGGAGCGGTTGAATAAACTCGGTTTGTTCTCACTGGAATGACAGAGGTTGAGGAGCGACCTGATAGAGGTCTACAAAATTATGAGGGGCATAGACAGAGTGGATAGTCAGAGGCTTTTCCCCAGGGTAGAGGGGTTAATTACTAGGAGGCATAGGTTTAAGGTGCGAGGGGCAAGGTTTAGAATAGATGTACAAGGCAAGTTTTTTACACATAGGGTAGTGGGTGCGTGGAACTCGCTGCCGGAGGAGGTGGTGGAAGCAGGACCGATAGTGACATTTAAGGGACATCTTGACAAATACATGAATAGGATGGGAATAGAGGGATTCGGACCCAGGAAGTGTAGAAGATTGTCGTTTAATCGGGCAGCATGGTCGGCACGGGCTTGGAGGGCCGAAGGGCCTGTTCCTGTGCTGTACCTTTCTTTGTTCTTTGTTCTTTGGGCTGAGGGCATTTTCTACCTGGGTGTCAGAACTAAGTATCAAAGACAGGGTTTTACTGTGGAGTATACGGGTCACGATCCTGGCTAAGGGATAGGGACTTGTGTTACAGGATCAACACAACGGGCACGCAAGGGCGACCAGGATGAAGATGCTGGCCAGGAGCTGTGTCTGGTGGCCGGGACTCGACGCCAACATCAGGAAGTTAGCATAGCAATGCTCTGTCTGCCAGGAACACCAGTGACTTCCCGCAGCTGCACCCCTCCACCCCTTTGAGTGGCCAGACCACCCATGGGCCCGCGTCCACTCAGATTTCGCCAGCCCGTTTATGGGCTCAATTTTCCTCCTTTTAGTGGAGATCAATTCTAAATGGTTAGAGGTTCATTAGATGGTGACGATCACCTCTCATGCAACAATTGAGAAGATGCGCCTCCCTTTCTTCACACATGGCATGCCGGACGTCCTTGTGATGGACAATGGGCGTCCTTCACGAGTGCAGACTGTGTTATGCTTCTTCAGACAAATGGCATCCGGCATGTAAGGATAACCCCCTATCATCCGGCCTCCAACAAGTTGACAGAGAGTGCCATCCAGACTTTCAAGCAGGGCCTCCGTAAACAATGGACGGGATCCTTGGGCACGCATTTGGCCCGCTTCTTGTTCGCATGTGGGACCACACCACACACGAGACACAGTGCACTGGAATGATTGGGAGTAGGTTTGATTTGATCTTAGTTTCAGACTAGTACGGCACAACATCGTGGGCCGAAGGGCCTGTACTGTGCTGTACAGTTCTATGTTCTAGGTTCTATAGAACACAGAACATAGAACATTACAGCGCAGTACAGGCCCTTCGGCCCTCGATGTTGCGCCGACCTGTGAAACCACTCTAAAGCCCATCTACACATTTCCCTTATTGTCCATATGTCTATCCAATGCCCATTGGAATGCCCTTATTGTTGGCGAGTCCACTACTGTTGCAGGCAGGGCATTCCACGCCCTTACTACTCTCTGAGTAAAGAACCTACCTCTGACATCTGTCTTATATCTATCTCCCCTCAATTTAAAGCTATGTTCCCTCGTGCTAGACATCATCATCCGAGGAAAAAGGCTCTCACTGTCCACCCTATCCAATCCTCTGATCATCTTGTGTGCCTCAATTAAGTCACCTCTTAACCTTCTTCTCTCTAACGAAAACAGCCTCAAGTCCCTCAGCCTTTCCCCATAAGATCTTCCCTCCATACCAGGCAACATTCTGGTAAATCTCCTCTGCACCCTTTCCAATGCTTCCACATCCTTCCTATAATACGGCGACCAGAATTGCACGCAATACTCCAAATGCGGCCGCACCAGAGTTTTGTACAGCTGCAACATGACCTCATGGCTCCGAAACTCAATCCCTCTACCAATAAAAGCTAACACACCGTACGCCTTCTTAACAACCCTCTCAACCTGGGTGGCAACTTTCAGGGATCTATGTACATGGACACCGAGATCTCTCTGCTCATCCACACTGCCAAGAATCTTACCATTAGCCCAGTACTCTGTCTTCCTGTTATTCCTTCCAAAATGAATCACCTCACACTTTTCTGCATTAAACTCCATTTGCCACCTCTCAGCCCAGCTCTGCAGCTTATCTATGTCGCTCTGTAACTTGTAACATCCTTCCGCACTGTCTACAACTCCACCGACTTTAGTGTCATCTGCAAATTTACTCACCCATCCTTCTGCGCCCTCCTCCAGGTCATTTATAAAAATGACAAACAGCAGTGGCCCCAAAACAGATCCTAGTGGTACACCACTAGTAACTGGATTCCAGTCTGAACATTTCCCATCAACCACCACCCTTTGTCTTCTTCCAGCTAGCCAATTTCTGATCCAAACTGCTAAATCACCCTGAATCCCATTTCTTCATATTTTCTGCAGTAGCCTACCGTGGGGAACCTTATCAAACGCTTTACTGAAATCCATAGACACCACATCAACTGCTTTACCTTCATCCACCTGTTTGGTCACCTTCTCAAAGAACTCAATAAGGTTTGTGAGGCACGGCCTACCCTTCACAAAACCGTGTTGACTATCTCTAATCAAATTATTCCTTTCCAGATGATTATACATCCTATCTCTTCTAAACCTTTCCAAGATTTTGCCCACAACAGAAGTAAGGCTCACTGGTCTATAGTTACCGGGGTTGTCTCTACTCCCCTTCTTGAACAAGGGGACAATATTTGCTATCCTCCAGTCTTCTGGCACTATTCCTGTAGACAAAGATGACTTAAAGATCAAAGCCAAAGACTCAGCAATCTCCTCCCTAGCTTCCCAGAGAATCCTAGGATAAATCCCATCCGGCCCAGGGGACTTATCTATTTTCACACTTTCCAGAATTGCTAACACCTCCTCCTTATGAACTTCAAGCCCTACTAGTCTACTATCCTGAATCTCAGTATTCTCCTCGACAACATTGTCTTTTTCCTGTGTGAAAACTGACGAAAAATATTCATTTAGCACCTCTCCTATCTCCTCGGACTCCAAGCACAATTTCCCGCTACTGTCCTTGACTGGCCCTACTCTTACCCTACTCATTCCTTTATTCCTGACATATCTATAGAAAGTTTTCGGGTTATCCTTGATCCTACCTGCCAAAGACTTCTCATGTCCCCTCCTGGCTCTTCTTAGCTCTCTCTTTAGGTCCTTCCTATGTTCATACGGTGACTGGAGTGGCTCCAGTGGAACTGCTCATGAGCCGACACTTCCGCACCCGCTTAGGGTGGTTAGCGCCAGACACGAGCGAAGGTGTGATGTGCTCAAGGTCAGCAGGTAGGGTCTCTGCCCCCCCCCCCCCCCCCCGTCGGCAGGCCCGTCATTTTACCCTGGGAGACAAGGTTTTCATCAAAATTTCGCCCTTGGTGCCCATTGGCTATCTGGCGCTGTGCTGCAACAGACTGATCCGGTGTCCTATCGGGTTCAGGTAGGGGCCCAGCAGTTACGACGGCATTTAGATCATCTGTGGCCACCTTTGTGTCCACAACCAGAGGCAAACCCCGTTCCTGAGGATTCAGGGCCAGGGTCCCACGAGCCCGCGATGCCGTCGTCCACCCACCCCCTGGACCAGCCGATAGGCGCGCCCTCAGAGATGGAGTCCGTGCCCCCTGGTCATCCGGAGGGGAGCCAGAGGCACAGGCTCCACCCACCACAGTACTGCCACAGCATTCCAATCGTAAGAGACGTTCCCTGGTGCGGTACACTCCATCGAGTTGCCACCTCTCCAAGGTTCATCAGCCCTCTTCCTCTCTTCCTCCCTCTGATGAACGGCTCATGGAGGGGTTTGGGACTTCATGGGCTTGGGAATGTCCTACCCTGGACCTGACGAAAGCCTACGAAGTTGGGGCTCTGGTTTTCCCAGAAGCCCTCAGAGAATGCGCGCTCCCCCACTGAAAGGGGGCGGAGCTCCCAAGGACTTCAGCTAAAAGCCAGCTGGTTCAGAACCGGCCGGCGCTCACTTGGCGAAGTAGCTTGCACGGAAATCTCTGAAAAAAACTTAAATAAACCTCCTGTTTATCCTGCAACCCAATGTGGGGTGCTTACAATAGGCGGTTTCATTTTCTGTTTGGGCTGGGCTAAAAGTTAAAAAAGTGGGGGGCAGGCACCATGGTGGCCGAGTGGAGAGTAGGGGGAAGATGGTTGTGGCGGGGGTTGTAAGGATGCTTTGCTGTTGCCGTCGTTTTTGATGTTTTTTCTCTTTATTATGTACATATTTGAAAATGTCTCCAATAAAATGTGTTTCAATAAAAAACAGGGTGGTGAAAAAGGCATATGGGACGCTTGCCTTTATTAATCGAGGTATAGGTTACAAAAGCAGGGAGGTCATGTTGGAGTTGTATAGAACTTTGGTGTGGCCACAGCTGGAGTACTGTATTCAATTCTGGTCACCACATTATAGGAAGGATGTGATTGCACTGGACGGGTGACAGAGGCGATTCACCAGGATGTTGCCTGGGTTGGAACATTTAAGTTATGAAGACAAGTAGGATAGGCTTGGGTTGTTTTCGCTGAAGCAGAGAAGACTGAGGGGCGACTTGATCGAGGCGCACAAGAGCATGAGGGGCATGGACAGGGTGGATAGGGAGCAGCTGTTCCCCTTCATTGAAGGGTCAGTTAAAAGGAGACACAAGTTCAAGGTGAGGGGGAGGAGATTTAGGGAGGAATTGAGGTAAAACATTTTTACCCAGGGGGTGGTGATGGTCTGCAATGCACTGCCTAGGAGGGTGGCCTCACACCCTTCAAAAGGTACCTGGATGAGCACTTTGCACCTCTTAACATTCAAGGCTTCGTGCTTTTGGCACCAAATCACAGAGCATTGTTGCTTCCATTTTCCTGCTGCTTATAGCTGGCAACTGAAGTTAGGTCGGCAAGTCAGGTGTCTTTCATGCATTGGTGCAGCCTGGATGGGCCGAAGGGCCTCTTCTGCACTGTATTATTCTGTGATTTTGTGCTTCTGAGCTATGTCATTTTGATATCACTCAGACATAGAGGCTGGAATTTTCCGCCGTTCACGCTGGCGGGATCTTCCAGTCCCACCGACCATGCACATCTGCCATGAGTTTCCCGGCGGTGTGAGGTGCATTCAATGGGAAACCCCATTGACAATGGCGGGACCTAAAGATCCTGTCATCTGCTTACGGCGGGCCGTCTCCGCTGCTGCGGGTTGCACGGGTTGCACGGAAAATCCAACCCAGAGAGTGAGAAGAAGCTAAGAGAGCAGCAGCATCTGTGCTGATGTTCTGTAGCCTTGTATATAGTCAGCTATGTAAACAAAGGTACAACAAAGGAAGGAGATGCCTGCCAAGGCAACTTAATCATAACAGGATCGCCTGCCCTGTTCACGCAAGGAAGCCAGATTTAAATTAACCCTTTTAAATCCTATTGAACGGCAGGAGGAAACAGGAGCAGGACCTGATTAATTGTACAGTATTTGAGTGCAGGAAGATCAGAATAAATGAAGAGCGATAGTATCCCTTGTTCCTGTAATTTCCATTCGTGGATGATGGTTCTATCCTGAGATAAATGGAGAGTGAAAAATTGAAGCAAGATTTTCCCATTTGAAATGTGATCATACCACACATCAGTTGGCAATTGATGACCAAAATCACCACAGGGTGAATGGTATACTGCTGAAAAGACTGTAGATAATGTATAAATTGATCTCATCAATTTCTTTTTAAATTCAAAATTAAATTTTGAGAATCAAAAAAAGTATATTCTGCCTCTTATGTACAAAAGCATCCTTGCGGCTAATATTGGGGGTGGGAGGGGGGTTATGTGGTCACCAAACCATGCAATACAATGATAACTACAAAGTTGCTCATCAGAAAAACATTTGAAGCTGATAATCAATGATATCATTAAAAAATGTGAATGGTGTTAAACAAATCATTAAACATGACTTCAATGCAGGCTACCTTCAGATCGGGCTTACAGAGGAATAAAGGTACCTTAGAGCAGGGTTTTTCAAAGTGCACGGATGGGTTGTGGGAGGGTCACGGAGCCATCGGTTACGCCTTTCCCGTGGTTGTCCCGATCGTGGGAGAATCGCCCTACAGCCCCCACTGGCTTTTACATCAAGAAGGGAGGCCGCTACCACATTTTAAATGGAAATAAATGAGTCTGTATGAAGTTTTCTGTCCATAAACTGCAGCAGAGAGCAGGACACACGCCCTGCACTCACACTTGACATCAACCACCCACCAGGTTCGTGCTTTTGGCACCAAATCTCAGAGCATTGTTGCTTCAATTTTCCTGCTGCTTATAGCAAGGTAAGTGAACTGTGAAGATGAATGGTTTTCTTAAAAGTAAGAGATGGCCAGAGACTCACGTAGACAGTGTAACTCACAACAGAATCTGCTGGAGAGAGCAGCACAGGAAAGTCCAGAGCATGATAGAGCAGTACTAGTGTTAGCTCCAAGCCCTCTGATTAAAAGCCTACAAAGAAGAAACTTAACTTGCGAACAGCGCAGTACAAAGATGATTTCTTGCTGTATGATTTTGTCAATTGTGTCAATGCAAATATGAGGCAGGATTTTACATTAGAGATTCGAAAGTGTTGACGCCGGGACTGAATTGCAGGAGTTTCACCTTCCCATTGGGGACAGTAGTGCCGGAGATATACAGGACACGCTAATGGACCAGCACTCTGCCATGTGAAACTAGCGCAATTCTCATTAGCACTAGACCTGTGGCTTCTGTCAGCTGCTGTTCAGAGGGCGATGGAGCTAGCTGGAGAGGTGGGAGAGAAAGTTATCACCCAGGCGGAGGTCAACATCGTTCAACAAAGTGAGCCCCCAATGTAAGACACCTTGGGCTAGATTTTCCGCTGTCATGATTCTCCATTACACTGACAGCGGACCCACGCCCGAGGATTTCCTGACGGCGTGGGGCTGCCCACAATGGGAAACCTCTTGGCCTGCTGGCGGGACGGACAATCTCGTTGTTGACAGGGGCGGCAGCATGGAGAATCCTGCCCCTTGTCTTTGTCTTGTAGAATCACCATTGAACTAACCTGGGCCGTCCGGGCTACCCCGCCCTCAGCCGCAAGCCCAGCACACCCCAGAGGACAAATGCGTGGATGACACTGACTTTTCAGCACGACATTCACCTGCACCCTCCGCCATCCGAAGCCTAGGTGGGTCATGTTAGTGAAGAGGCTCCTGGGACACTTTTGGTGTGTACGTCAAATATGCTGCGGCACATCAGGTGGAGGTAGGAACTGTTGAGGGAGCGAGCAGTCAGAGGGCTGCCAATCCCAGCTATTAGTCCAGATAGGTCTCGTGCTTCTGGAAGGAATGATCCCTTCACTGGTAGAGATGCAGAACCAGGATCTACAGGAGGGGGTGTCAGTAACCTTCCAGCACCTGCAGGTGCAGTTGGAGGAGTCCAACTGCCTTCAGGTGCAGGAGATTGTGCTTACAATGCGTGGTGCCCAGGCCAACACCGAATGGATGACGTCCGCGGTAGAAGCCTTGGGTGCGAAAGTTGAAGTCATGGGTCAAGATATCCAAGGTTTAGGGCACACTGTGCAGTCAATGGCTGAGACTCAGGACAGAGGAGCCCAGTAACAGGCAGCCATGTTCCAGGCTCACAGGGACATTGCTGCGATGTTCCAGAGCTTGGTCCATTCACAAAAGGTCTTGTCTGTGGGTGTCAAGAGCATTGGCCTGGCGCTAGCTGACCTGGGTCAGTCACAGAGGGACATGGCACAGTCTCAGAAGGGAATGGTACAATCTCAGAGAGACATAGCCCAGTCTCTGTGCTCCTGAGGGCATCGAGGCCCTGGTTGAGATCAAGCTCACCTCCAGGACTGGCAAAGCCAGTCATACCTGGCACAAAGGAAGATAGTAAGAATTCTTACAACACCAGGTTAAAGTCCAACGGGTTTATTTGGAATCACTAGCTTTCAGAGCGCAGGTCCTTCATCAGGTGAGTCACTGTGCCCACACCAGTCCAACGCCAGTCCAATCTCCACATCATGGCTACAAAGGAAGATGGTTGTGATGGTTGGATGTCAATCATCTCAACTCCTGGACATCACTGCAACGGGCAGAACAGGGTTGCATATCGTCACCTGTGACACCTGGAAGTCAGCTGGACAAATCCAGATTCAGGCCCTCAGAGGACGGCTGCCAAAAACGCCTCAGGTCATAGGGCTAGAAATGCAGCACATCTGATTTACTGTCTGGGGAAAACACGTAGAAAGAGTAGTCGGCCACATAAGTTGAAGAAGTTGGACACCAGGTAAGTTGGCACAGGTGCAGCACATAGCTTAGCGTTTGGGATCAGGCACAACAATTGTATACTGTTACTATTAAAACACAATTTCACTAACATTCCAACCTGCCTCAATCCTCTGTCTGAAGGGTCGGAGGGATGAGCTGGGTTAGGTGTAGAGGGTATGCCTGGCGGGGGAGGAGGGGTGGTGAGGGGGAGGGGTGTGAGTGTTAGAGGGTGGCATGGGGAAGAGCCCACTGGGCAATTGTACTTTCCCCCTGCGGTCACCCCCAGAGGTGGCAGGGAACAGGTTCAGAAGTGTGAGGTGCCATGTAGGACAGCTTACCTGGTGAGTGACCCATCACTGCTCACCATCTTCATAAACGCCTCCCACCCAGCCCGGAAACAACCTCACCACCTCCTCCCCCCCTACCCCCTGCCTCCGGTGAAGATATATGGGCACCAGAGCTCATCTCGCAGCAAGTTATCATCATCCTGCGTCCCATGGATAAGACCCGCTGAGACTGCCAACCCAGGGCCAACACTCTGTCATGATGTTGGTCGCAACTTCGGAGGTGGGTGGGGGAGCAGGGGTGGAGGAATGGAATGAAGGGGGAAGGGACGGGGAGGATGTGAGTGTCTATAGTGGAGTATGGAGAGATGGGGCAGGGAGGCTGAGCTACCGGTGGGCAGACGGTCAGTGAACCTGGAGATGATTAAGTTGTCCCATATGCAGCGGCCCTAGAGCACATGTTGGGCGGTCTCCTGTTCGGGTCCCAGGCCCTGGTCACCCAGGCCATCCCCGCATCTTCCTCGTTTGCTGAGGCCTACCATTCTTCGTCCTCCCCGTCCAGCCTGTCCCGCCTCTGCTGCATGATGTTGTGCAAGATACAACAGGCACCGCGATGTGTGACGCCTAGCTGTGGCTATATTGGGCAGACCCAGCAGAGCATCCAGGCATCTTGAGGATGCTGATGCACCACTCAATGACGCTCCTGTTTGCTTCATGGGCATTGTTATAACGGTTCTCAGGCTGGTCCAGGGCCTCCGGACAGGTATCATTCGCTGAGACCTCAGTGGATAACCCTCGTCACCCAGGAGCCAACCCCTCGCCTGAGGGAACACCTCCTCCTTGCCTTGTTGAACGGTTGGCTCTCAAGTCTGCCTGGCTGACCCCTGCTCTTCTGGGGCAGGATCCTGCTGTGCAGGGCCTTCTCTTTGACTCCAGTCAGTGCATCCCCATGGGCAGCTGCACAAGATAGAATACAAGCATCAAGCATTCCTGACTGTACTCCAAAATTCAATCCCTGAAAGGGGGAGAAGAGAGGACATGTTAGCAAGATGAGTATTCCCTTGTCCATCCTATTGCAACAGGCTACACTGTGACACTGATTGCACCTCAGCTCCACCCTCCACATGCCCTCCCACCCAAACTCACCCCCACTCCACAGCTGTTCCCCCCGATACCTTGCCTTCCATACTGCACCCCTTACCCATTGGCGAGTGTAACCGGGGAGCCTCTATCCTCACCTGTGGGGGGTGCCAGTCATGGGGTGGGGGGTGCCAGTTCTGCCGCAATCCGGGTAAGCAAAGGGCCCTGCGGCCCACCCTGTTACCTCCATTGGTGACTACTATGGATTCCTTCACTGGGTGGGCCATGTGTTATCCTGCCATCAGGATGTGGGGTGGAGGGGGTCACTGGGTGCCACCAACTGCCTCCATGCTTAGAGGCTTGGCTGCAGGCAGGTCCTACGGATGGGGCTGGGCGAGGGGACATCTGCGAGGAGCTGGGTGTGACAAACAGGTTGCGACAACTTGACCAGAGGCAGGATTGATGGGAGCAGGGGCGCAGTGGCCAGGCAGGACTTGGAGACAGCTGGTGGTCCTGCGTAGTGGGCTGTCTGATAGCGTCACTGTTGAGGCCTCTGACCTGAGAGTGGCAGTGTGGCATGGAGGGTGTCAAAGGCCACGGTGCATATGTCCTTTGTTTGGGTGAGTTCTGCTATTTCCCTGCTTACCCTGCAGTGGGGCTGCGCTTCTGATGAGCGCACTGAGTGGTTGCACCTGGTGTGCCACTGATTGAGTTTGGCCACGCCCATCCCATTGATGAGTCAGCTGGGGTCTGAGGGTTTCCAGAGGGGCGGCCTCCCAAATGACCAGAGGCTCTGTGAACATTTACAGGGCACAGTCAGCAGAGAGAGCAGCCGGGGGTCTGTAATTTGTACACAATGGTAGCTTTTAAAACAAATACTGCAGCATGTCGGTCCATGCCCGGCTACACTGATCCCAGGGGGAGGGTGACACCTTGAATCCACTGCGCTGTCACCACGTTACTCCCCTGGCACAGGCAGCCAACCCCAGCAAGTGCTACAATGATTTTTAAAATTTTTGAAAACTTTTCTTACCTTCTCTCTCCCCTTCACCAGCCCTGGCGCCCAGTCCCCATTTTTAAATACCTGTAGTAAACCACACCTATGTGACTTCCAACAGCGGCATCACTGGATACCGGAACGCACGTACAGTAAACACCGTTGCCATATCATTAGCGGGCCTGACCTGGTATTCTCTGGGGCCGCCGCGATTCTCTGCCTCCACTGGGGCAAATTCCCAACAGGGCGGTTCACTTGTGCTTTCAAAAATCGTGAAACAGGCGCCGTGGCTGATGAGGGACAGAGAGGAGGTAGGACACGGAGAGGTGCAACCGTGGGCTGTCGGGCTGGAAACTGGCCAGGCTGGCTGGAGGATGGGCCGTGTGGTCAGGCTGACCCCCCATGGCATTGGGGTGTAGTCCAGGCATGGACCGCCATTGCCACAGCCTGTTAGACCGTCATCTTGCTGCGCAACCCACTGACCACCCACCGTGGTCCCGGGTTCTGCAGAGTGACACCGGATGTATGGGTGTCCCCACCCCCGCACCCCAGCCCCCACTTTCCCACCTTTAGCAAAGTGATTTTTGCCTTTGCATTTGGAGCAGATTTTTCCAAATCACTTGCATTAAATGGTGGTTTCGGTCGGTTGGTTAAAATGGCCACCGTTGCTGGGACCACGTTTTGCCTTCGGGTGTGCCACAACACTAATGGCGTCGGCTGTCTCTGTGATCTTTGCGCCAAAATTCTTTATGTTTAGAGTGCTAATCTGCTGTGCAGCTAGCTTGCTGGCATGGCAAATCTTAATGGCATCGTTGAGCTGGAGTTCATTCTCCCTCAACAATCTCTCCCGGATCTTGTCATTATCTTGTCATGATTGGATCACAAATCAAAGTTGCAAAATTACACGTCTGAGCCTTCAACCAACAGAAACTCGGTTAAAAACCAATCAAACCATTCACCTGCCTGCTGTGTATGTGTGCAAACATTATAGCGCTCGAACGTTTCATTTTTTTTCCGCTTACAATGCCGATTGAACTGTTTCACAACTTCATCAAAGTTTTTTATATCTGCTTCGCTATTGAAAACAAAGGTATTAAAGACTTATGTCGCCTGTGAACCTGCCACAGTGAGCAGAAACGCTATTCTCCATTCTTTAGGCTGTGCCTTCAGACCGAGAACTGCAACGTAGAGTGTGAATTGCTGTTTAAAAATGCGCCAATTCTCATCTACATTACCATTGACTCGAAGCTGGTGTGGTGCCTTTTGACCTTCCATCCTGGACTTCGAAGCAATACGTTGAGTGAGATTTGCCAGTACTTTACATGGTTAGTGAAAACATTTTCCTTTTTTTCTTCTCAGCTATCTATGTCTGTTCAGATCTTCAAAACCAATCCTGGTATCTTGTGAGATCTTCAATCCTGGTACCATGTTACGTTCTGGTCCTTGGCCAGTTGGAATCATACACAAGAGAACATCTAGTTCTTGACTGTTAAATGTTTACTATTAAATAAATACGTGAGTTAGATAACTATGAGAAATATATCAAAAACTACTGATTATAATAAATTATCCGAGAGCTACTACAAATACGACTATCTCCAGACTCCTCGGGACAGAGTCATGTGGCTATTCTATACAGCCACCTGCAGGTTGGAGGTCATATACACTACTATTTACATGATTGCTTATACATATCATCACATGGGTATGCCATCGAAGATTCCAGCTGAGCAGGGGGACAGTGTGATATATCTGCCAGATCATGGTGCATCTGGCACTGCGGGGGAATGGGAGAGGACATCCGCTCCCGGTGGCCGTTAAGTTAACAGTTGCCCTGAACCTCTCTGCCATGGGGTTCTTCCAGGTGCCGAGTGGGGACCTGTTCTGGATCTCACAGTGCTCGGTGCACAAGTGCATCCTAGCCATCATGGAGGCTCTATATGCCCAGCCGGCACAATACATCCATTTCAATGTGGATTGAGCCCACCAGAATGCCCGAGCAGCAAGGTCATCAATGAGTTGCATGTCGCCCTATGGGCACATGCAGATGACAGGCTGTTCTACACAAAAACTGAATGGGGTTCCACTCAATGAACGTGCAACTGATATGTGACCACGTGTGCCTGATACCCGGGCAGTGTTCACAATGCCTTCATCCTGGCACACTCGACGACTTCCGGCCTCTTTGAAACGCCCCACCAGCTGGGGGATTGGTTCCTGAGCCACTGCGGTTGTGGCTGATGACACCTAGGTGAAGGCCACAGACCAACATGGAGACCTGCTTTAATAATGCCCATGTAGCGAGCGGTGCTTTGATCTCCTAAAGATGCGGTTGAGGTGCCTGGACCGCTCTGGAGGGGCCCTCCAATATGGCACTGGGAGGGTCGCCCGCAATCGTGGTGGCCTGCTGCATCTTCCACAACATCGTGGAGCAGAGGGGCGATGTGCTGGAGGAGGAGGATGAACACCAGTTCATGGCAGGAGGACGCAAGAGAAGCTGAGGGCGGTCAGGACATGGTAGGCATGGTAGGCCAAACGACGTGTACGCCAGAGCCAACGTGGACGGGATGATTTGATCGCCTCCAGCTTCACCGAGTAGAGGGGTGGGACTGGCCAGGTGCAAGGACACCCCATCCCACCCCCGCACCACCCCCACCCCAGCTACCCTCCTGCCTGCAACCCCTTCCTTGATACAAACCTTTTTTTAAAAATTTGGAGTACCCAATTCATTTTTTTTCCCAAATAAGGGGCAATTTATCGTGGCCAATCCACCTAGCCTGCACATCTTTGGGTTGTGGGGGCGAAACCCACGCAAACAAGGGGAGAATGTGTAAACTCCATACGGACAGTGACCCAGAGCCGGGATCGAACCTGGGACTTTGGCACCGTGAGGCTGCAGTGCTAACCCACTATGCCACCATGCTGCCCTTCCTTGATTCACACCTGCCACACTGAGGGGATGTGGGCTCTGGGTTGGCAGTAACAACGGGTCTGGTCCATGGGATGAAGCATGATGACAACCCACTCTGCAATGAGCTCTGGTGCTCCGCATCGTTCGCCAATGGCTACCCATACCTGCTTCGACCCCCGTGCCCCCTCTCTGGCCAGCCCAGGCCAGGCCACCCCTCACACTCCTTGTGAAAGGAGTCTTTCCAGCGACAGTTGATTAGGATTCAGGAATGTCACGTTCCTGAGAAAACGAAGGATAAGTTGGGAAGTTTAGGGAGCCTTGGATAACAAGGGATATTGTGAACATCGTCAAAAATAAAATGGATTTTGTACGGCCTATAAGAGTGGGGACAGTCAAAACCCTTGAGGAATATAAAGAAAGTAGGAAGGTACTTAAGCGGAAAATTAGGAGGACTAGGAGGGATCATGAAAAGTCCTTGGCAAGTAGGATTAAGGTGAATCACAAATCTTTTTATTAATATGTAAAAAGCAAGAGGGTGGCCCGGGAAAGGATTGGACCACTTAAGGACAGTGGGGGGAATCTATGTGTTGAGCCAAAGGAAATGGGTGAGGTACTAAATGAGTACTTTGCATCAGTGTTCACCAAAGAAAAGGACTTTGTGGAAGATGATTCTTGGGTAGGGTGTGCGGATAGTCTGGGTCATGTTGACATTAAAAAGGAGGAAGTGTTGGGTGTTTTAAAAGCATTAAAGTAGACAAGTCTCCTGGACCGGATGGGATTAACACCAGGGCAGCAAGGGAGCAATTTGCTGGGGCCTTGACTGACATCTTTGTATCCTCATTGGCTACAGGTGAGATCCCAGAGGACTGGAGAATAGCTAATGTGGTACATCTGTTTAAGAAAGGTAGCAGAGGGCAGCACGGTGGCGCAGTGGTTAGCATTGCTGCCTCACAGCGCTGAGGTCCCAGGTTCGATCCTGGCTCTGGGACACTTTCCGTGTGGAGTTTGCACATTCTCCCATGTTTGCATGGGGTTCGCCCCCACAACCCAAAGATGTGCAGGGTATGTGGATTGGTCATGCTAAATTGCCCCTTAATTGGAAAAAACAAATTGGGTACTCTAAATTTTAAAAAAAGAAAGGTAGCAGGGAAAGTCCATGAAACTCTCGGCCGATGAGCCTCACTGGAGAGAATAACTGGAGAGAATTCTCAGGGACAGGATTTATACCCATTTAGAAACAAATGGACTCATTAGCGATAGACAGCATGGTTTTGTGAAGGGGAGGTCATGCCTCACTAACTTGATCGGGTTTTTTGAGGAGATAACAAAATGATTGATGAGGGGAGGGCGGTGGATGTTGTTTACATGGACTTCAGTAAAGTCTTTAACAAGGTGCCTCATGGAAGACTGGGACAAACTGGTACAAAAGGTGAAGTCACACGGGATCAAAGGTGAGGTGGCAAGGTGGATACACAACTGGCTAGGTCATAGAAGGCAGAGAGTAGCGGTACAGTAGAAGGCTGTTTTTCTGAATGGAAGGTTGTGACTAGTGGTGTTCCACAGGGATCTGTGCTGGGGCGTCTGTTGTTTGCAGTAAAATACACAATTTGGATGAAAATGTAGCTGGTCTGCTTAGTTAGTTTGCGGATGACGCCAAGGTTGGTGGAGTGGCGAATAGTGTTGAGGGTTGTTAGAGGATAGAACAGGACATAGATAGGTTGTAGCCTTGGGCAGAGTGGGCAGAGTAATAGCAAAAGGAGTTTAATCCAGACAAATGTGAGATAATACATTTTGGTTGGTCTAACATAGAGGGGAAATATACAGTACATGGCAAAACTCTTAGGAATATAGAAAGTTAGAGATCTGGGCGTAAAGTTCCTCAGATCTTTGAAAGTGGCAACAAAGTGGACAAGGTAGTCAAGAAAGCGTACGGCATACTTGCCTTCATTGGACGGAGCATCAAGTACAAAAACTGGCAAGTCATGCTACAGTTTTCCAGAAACTTGGTAAGACCGCACTTGGAATATTGCGCACAATTCTGGTCGCCACACATGTGGAGACTTTGGAGTGGGTGCAGAGGAGGTTTACCAGGATATTGCCTGGTCTGCAGGGTGTTAGTTATGCAGAGAGGCTGAATATATTTGGACTGTTTTCATGAGAACAATGGAAATTTAGGGGTGATTGTCCTGATAGAGGCCTACAAGATTATGAAGGGCATGGATAGAGTGGATGGGCAGGCACTCTATCCCAGGGTGGAGGGGTCAGTCATTAGATGCATAGGTTTAAGGTCCATGGGGAAAAGTTCAGAGGAGATGTGCGAAGCAGGTTTTTTTACGCAGAGGGTGGTGAGTGCCTGGAACGTGGTGCCAGGGGAGGTTGTGGAAGCAGATACATTAACTGAGTTCAAAAGGCATCTTGAAAAATATATGGATAGGAAGGGTATTAAGGGATACGGCATTAGGAAGTGCTGAGGGCTTTAGCCAAGAGTGGTATCATGACGGGTACAGGCTTGGCAGGCCAAAGGGCCTGTGCCTGTGCTGTATTGTTCTTTGTTCATTGGAACTGATGGGGGGGGGGGGGGGGGGGGGGGTGGCGGTAGACCCATGGTGGTTTTTAAATCTGACAGAGAAGGGCTTATCTTTTTATTCTCATGTCCAACAGTTCTATAATAGGATTGATTTTTTGTGGTGGGTAGGTCTCTCCTTCCTGGGGTGAAGACGGCGGGATACTCGACAGTAGTTATTTCAGATCATGCTCCACATTTTGATGATTTGACATTGAAGGCAAAATCCTCTTATAGCCCCCCCCCCCCCACCCACCCACCCCCCCTCCCCCCACCCCACCCACCCCACCATGGAGGTTGGATACGACATTGCTGCCGGACAAACAATTCTCTGAGGGGGTGTCCTCTGCCATTGGGGAGCACATTGGATTTAATAGGAGTGAGACTATCTCGCCTTCCACATTGTGGAAAGCCCTGAAGGCGGTCATTAGGGGGGGGGGGAAATAGCCTCCTGTAAGGTACATAATGAGAAGACTGAAAGAGTGGAGAGGCAGAGGTTGGTGGGCTCCTTGCTTGCGGTGTACCGCCAGTACTCACTTGTCTCAACACCAGAGATGTTGGCGAGAAGAAGGAAGTTGCAGGTGCTCTCGATGTGCAAGGCAGTGCACAAGCTGTGACAGTCGTGGGGGACTTTTTATGGGTATGCAGAGAGGGCCAGTCACCTTTTAGTGCACCAGCTGAAGCAGCAGACTGCCTCCTGGGAGACATTGCAGGGACCCGAGGGCTGGGTTGGTTTCTGCCCCAGCAAAGGTCAATGTTGCCTTTGAGGCTTTTTATCAAAACCTCTTTAAATTGGAGCCCCCAGAGTGGAGGTTGCCCATGAGGCAATTTCTGGATGGGTTGTCCACCCTAGTGGTGAAGCAAGAGATGAGAAGAGTTGGAGTTCCCGTTAAATCCGGAGGAAATCATGAAATGTATGGATTAAATGCAGTCGGATAAAGTTCTGAGCCCAGATGGATTTCCTATTGAATTCTATAAGAAATTTGAAGGTCAGTTGATCCCATTGTTGTTAGGCATGTTTAACAATTTCAGGTCCCGGGGGTATTGCCGGTCACACTGACACACACATCGACTTCCTTGATTTTGTAGAAGGATAAGTATCCGACAGAATTTGGGTCATACCATCCCATCTCATTATTGAACGCTAATGTTAAGCTAATCTCCCAGGGAGGGGAGTCAATCTGGGGTTGCTGCCTAGCTGTAGTTACCTGGGAATCCGTGTGGCCCTCGATTGGGCCTCACTCCATAAATAACATTTTGATTGTCCGTGAATGGGGCTAAGTTTGACTTGAAGAAGTGGGATAACCTCCTTCTCTCCTTAGGGGGCAGGGTTCATACAGTGAAAATTAATGTCTTCCCGAAGTTCTTTTTTTTTTTGTGTCTTCCCGCTTTTCTTCCCAAGTCTTTCTTTGTTAAGGTTAATAAAATGATATCTTCCTTTATTTGGGAGGACAAGATCCCACAGATACGTAGGACTATTTTGCAGAAGGAGAGGCAGTCGGGGGCCGAGTGCTACCTAATCTGTTATTTTATTGTTGGACTGCGAACATTGAGAAAGTACGGGGGGTGGCTTAAGGATCCGGGTTCTATATGGGGGCAGATGGAGGTGATCTCTTGTAGAGATATTAGTTTGAGGGTCTTGGTTACTGCTCCGCTCCATTTTCCCTTGCAAAATTTACTTTGAGGCTGGTGGTGATGGCCACTGTGAGGATTTGGAGGCAGTTCAGAAAACATTTTAAACTGGGCTCCATGTCAATGTTAGCCCCAATTTGCAGAAACCCTCTCTTTGTGCCGGTGGGATTGAAAGCGTTGATTGGAGCATGGGGAAGGAAGGGACCGGAGAGGTTTAGAGACATGTTCATAGAAGGGAAATTTGCTGGTTTTGAGGCTTTGTTGGATGAATTCCAACTCCCGAAGACTGATGTATTTAGGTTTTTTCAGGTTCGGGACTTCGCGAAAGGAGATTTCTTCATTTCCATTTGCACCTCGGCCTCTCTTTTGGATAGAGTCTTTCCAATGGCCAAGTTGGGGGAGGGGAAGATCTTGGACATTTTTGGCTGGATATTGCCGATGGGGCAGGCTCCATTGGATGGGGTGAGGAGGAAATGGGAGGGGGAATTGAGCCTGGTTTTCAATGGTGGGGGGAGGGGTGTGTGGACTACGGCTCTTCACATGGTCAACACCAACTCCTCATGTGCTAGGCTCAGCTTCATTCAGTTCAAGGTGAAGCATAGGGCACTTCTGACCAAGGCGCAGATGAATGGGTTTTCTAAGGGGTGGAGGGTAGGTGCGAGTGATGTTCCCAAGGGCCAGTGAATCATATGCACATGTTTTGGTCATGTCCTAAACTTGTAAACCTTTGGGTCTCCTTCGTCAGCACCATGACAAGGATTCTTGGATTGGAGCCTTGTCCGTTGGTGGCTATTTTTGGGGTCTCGGACTCGCCAGTGCTGCAGATGGGGGTGAAGGCAGATGTTCTTTCCTTCATTTTGTTGATAGCCCGAAGACAAATTCTGCTGGGGTGGAGATCTCAGGCTTAAGTGGCGATAATTGATTTCTCGCCACGCTACAGCAGGATCCTGATTTTACCTACGGGTGCAGGCCGGTTGCATCGCAAACGGTTTGGTGCTCGGCACGTTTCTCGTTTTCCGCCTCTCCCGCTATTCACTGGCCTTGTTTCGCTCGAGCAAGAGCGCAACGCGGCCGGAGAATCATACCACTTGTCTGATCCAGTTTCATCCAGTCATCCATTTTCATGCAACAGGCAGTGATTTGACAACATTTGTAGGGTTACTCTTTTTCTCCTGGCATTTTGATAGCTATTACTTTAAACACTTTGACTTAATTTAGGAAGGGATCATTCTTTTGCAAGCGTGGTGATGTGCGCAAAGTGATGCAAGTGCAGAGACTGAAGGACCTTTATTCGGAGCTGCACAAATATCATGTGACATAGTTCACTTCAAGTACAAGCAGCTGCTGTTTACTTGAACTCTGAGGTTTTGAAGACATCTAAAAATGCATTTATGGCTTTCAGAACAAAAGTAAATAACTGAGAGATGAATTATGTCAGTATGTTGACGACCTCTTCCAGTCCAGACAATTTTCCTTTGTCGCTGAATACTGTGTTTTGTTTCACTTATACTAAACTGAGGAGGAAAACTCAGAAGAAACATAAACCAGGAAATTAAAAAGCAGTATAGCCTCCAAGATGTGGAACTGAGGTGAGATTGCATTCTTTCATTGTTAATTAAATGTATTTTGCTGTTTAAATATGTTCATTTTTCGGCAACTGGTGTAATAAATATGCATGTCGGATTCATAAATCAACTAATCCTGAAACCCAATGTATTGTATAAAAAATTCCAATTAAAGAGTTCATGGAAAATTATGTGACAAATGTGTCCTGTTCCTCCACCAGAAACAAGTTAAAAATAGAAACAGAGAGTAAACTAGCGGAAGTTAATATAAAATAGCCACTAATAAATTCTATAGGGAATTCGGCAGAATTCCAATTGCAAGCCGTTTTCTGAAGCAACTGGCAAGGGGCTGGTTGAGCACAGGGCTAAATAGCTGGCTTTTAAAGTAGACCAAAGCAGCCAGCAGCGCGGGTTCAATTCCCATACCAGCCTCCTCGAACAGGCGCTGGAATTTGGCGACTAGGGGCTTTTCACAGTAACTTCATTTGAATCCTATTTGTGTCAATAAGCGATTTTCATTTTCATTTCATTTCATTTATTTCAAGTTAGATAAACATGGGATGGAGATAGGAATCATAGAATCATATCAGGGTTACAGTACAAGAGGATGCCATTCAGCCTGTTGAGCAACTCACCTCATACCACTCCTCTGCTCTTTCACTGTAGCCCTGCTATTTTCTTTTCTCTTTAAGCACTTAACCGATTCCATTTTGAAGGCATGATTAAATCTGCCTCCATCACACCAATCAGATTGTGTATTCCAGGTACTAACCACCCGCTGCTTAAAAATCTTTTCCTCATTTTGCCTTTGTTTCTTTCGCCAATCACTTTAAATCTGTGTCCTCCAGTTCTTTGTCACTTCTGCAAAACGGGAACAGTGGGCTGGATTTTCACAGAGCCATGGAGACCGCGCAGATCTTTCAGATTCCAGCAACCGCAGTAATTTGCTTTTGCCTTTGAAGGACATCAGCACGACATCACGAGAAGGGAAATGTGTCATGCAATACAGTTTTAGTTACATTTTTGCTTTGAGCAGAGCACACACACACACAGCTCTGATGTTTTCAAGCTTTATGCTGAGGCATAATTGTTCTCATGTTCTTCGTTTGAATAAATTCATTCACAATATATTTACCCAATCCCTATGAGCCATTCGTGCCTTGAGTCTTTTAAGATCAAGAAGTTTGAAATTAGAAGAACATGACATTATCAAACCTCTTTTGAAAATTATACACAACAACTGTTTTTCCTCATTAACCCTTGTTTAAGCTCCTGTAATTTTTGACCTGGAATTTCCTTTCTAAAATCTTTCTCAGCACTGAGATCAAACTGTACTTACTAGGTTAATCAAGGGAGAAACATTTGCACTTTTCCCATTCTCTGGTACCACCCCTGGATTGGACCATTAAACCCAGTGCCTCAATAATTTTCACTCTTACATCCCACAGCACCCTGGGATGCCTCCATCTGGTCCTGGTTATTTATTAACATTAAGTACAGTCAGCCTTTCTAATGCTTCCTCTTTGTCAAGTTTTGGCCCATCCGGTCTCTCAACTACCTCCTCTTTCACTATGACTTTGGTGACATTCTTTTCCTTTGGTAAATAACTTGGTAAAGACAGATGCAAAGCACTCTTTTAGTACCTCAGCCTTGCCCTCTGCATTCGTGCCTAGGTCTTCTTACCCAAAAAATCCCAAAAGTGTAGAAGGAGGCCATTCAGTCCATCAAGTCTGCACTAACCCTCCAAAATAGCACTTCCTAGGTCTGCTCCCCCAGCAATCCCGTTCATCTTAATCGACTGGACCCTGCCCGCCAAAGACAGGGAAAGGTTAGACCACCTTTGCAGGTCAGTCTTGATTTACCCACCAGGCCCAATCCTCAGCCACCCAGACCCCCAAATACCTGAAACTAGAATTGGCTAAGCGAAAAGGAAGCACCACAGGTTGGCTACCCTGCCCAGGGGGTTAACCTTAAAATAGTCACTCTTTTCCAGATTTAATTTGTATCTTGAAAAAGAGCCAAAGGTCTTCAGTAGCTCCATTATATCATCCATACTGGGGACTGGGTCCGTCACGTAAAGCAAAATTATATCAGCATACAAGGACACCCTATGCTCCACCCACCTCCCCCCCCCCCCCCCCCCTTATCCCCTTCCACTTACCTGAGGCCCTCAAAGCGATGGCAAAAGGTTCAATCGTCACTGCAAACAGAAGGGAGGACATCTACCACCCCTATCTCATTCCCTTGTTTAACTGAAAGTATCCCAAGTTCATGGTGCTGGTGAGAACACGAGCTGAGGGAGCCTTATATAACAAGCCCACGACACAAACCTTGGCCCCAACCCGAACCTCTCCAAAACCAGAAAGAGGTACCTCCATTTTACTCTGTCAAATGCCTTTTTGGCATCTTAAGGATACAATCACCTCTATCACCTCTGGATCAGGCCCAGCAGGGGGGGTTAAGAACTATGTTTAACAATCGTCGCACATTAGAAGCCAGTTGCCAACACTTAACAAATTCTGTTTGATCTTCCGCTATCACACAAGGAAGACAGAGTTCCAATCTCAGCATCCAAATTAAGCAAGAGGTAGGACGGTATGACCCACACTCCACGGGATCCTTATCCTTTTTTAGTAGAAGGGAAATCGTTGCCTGTCCATGCGATGTGGGAAGGGTGTCCCCGGCAAAGAGTCCTTCAACATCTTCACCAGTAATGGAACCAACTGCCCAGCAAACTTCTTATAAAACTCCACTGGGAACCCATCCAGCCCAGGGGTCTTACCCATTTGCATCTGCCCTATTGCTACCAAGACCTACTCCGAAATCAATGGTGCCTCCAACTCTTTTCACCTTTCCTCCACCACTGGAAACTCAGACATATCTGACCCCCCTCGGCGGCTGTGACCTGTAAAGCTTCTTATAAAAAGTTTCAAATGCTCTGTTATCTTTCTCCGGGTCGACATCTGACCACCGCTCAGTCCCTAAACAGAATAATCTCCCGAGAGGCCACCACCGACTCAGCTGGTGAGCTAGAAGACGACTGGCTTTCTCTCCATATTTGTAAATAATCCCTCTCAAATGCCGCAGCTGGTGCACCACCTTTCCGTTAGACAACAGATCAAACTGCATCTGCAGTTTCTTCCTGCTTGCCAGGAACTCCAGGGTTGGGTCTTTCGAGTACCTGCGGTCCACCTCCATAATGTCATCCACCAGCCTCTGCCGCTTCACTCTCGACTCCCTATCTACATGTGCTTTGTGTGATATAATCTCCTCTCTAATCACTGCCTTCAAGGCCTTCCACAAAATGGAGGGTGAGACCGACCCATTCCCATTTAATCCTATGTGGTTCTCTATCGCTTTCGATATACACCCACAGAACACGTCGTCCACCAATAACCCCACATCCAGCCTCCCCACCGGGCGCTGAACTGAGCCCATCTCAAATACCATGTCGGAGCTTGGTCTGAAATGACTATAGCCGAGCACTCTGCGTTCCTCGCCCCGGGAAGAAGGGACCTTTCCACCACAAAATAATCTATCCTAGAATATACTTTATGCACTGGGGAAAAGAAGGAGAATTATTTACCCCCGGGTGCGTTAACCTCCATGGGTCTGCACCGCCCCCCCCCTCCCTAGCCCCCCCCCCGCACCCCCCCCTCCCTAGCCCCCCCCGCCCCCCCCTCCCTAGCCCCCCCCCCCCCCCCCCCCCCACTCCTCTCCCCACCCCCGTCTCTTCCAACTTTGGTTCAGAACCGTCAAGTCTTAGGTCTGACACACAATTTAAATCACCCCTGAATCAGCTGCTGTGTGTCCAGGTCTGGCATTGAAACCAACAGCTTCCTTATCAATGCAACATCATCCCAATTCAGGATATATACATTTATCAGTATCACTAGCTTGCCTGCCAGTGACCCAGTGAATGTCACATACCTGCCACCCTGATCCTCCACAACCTTGTCCACCAAAAAACGGACCTGTTTGTTGATTAAAATTGCCACTACCCGGGCCCTACTAGCGAAGCCATAGTGAAATGCCTGGCTCACCCACCCCCTCTGGAACCTGGTCAGGTCTCTCACCTGCAAGTGGGTCTCCGGCAAAAGCACCACATCAGCCCTTAAATTCTTCAGGTGTGAGAAAACGCCTAACCTTTTCACCGGACCCCCTTAACCTCTTGCGTTCCAAGTGACAAGTCTAATCGGAGGCCTCTCATGCCCCCTCACCCCTCAAGTCAGAGTCAGCCATTTCCACCAAGAAGGAATATTGAGTCCTTGCACCAAGATGGCCACCAACCCCATGCATAAGGTGAGACAAACAAAAACCCTGGTCACCGTCAGATGTCTACCACTCACCCCCTCCCCTTCCTCCTCCCCCCAACCCCTCCTCTACCCCATAAATCTGAAAATTGCCCACCAGAGAACAATACTCCCTCCTCACTAACTCCCTTCCCCCACCAAACAAACAAGCTAGCCTCATGAAACCCCATCTAAACAGGTCCAACAGGCCGTAGCCCCTCATCCCACCTCACTCCCGTTCATCAGCTAAAACTTTGCTACTAGTGAGGTAACCCCTGTCCAGGGTGTACACTCAAAGAACAAAGAAAAAGGAAGCTCAATGGCCTGCTCCTGCTGCAAATGGAGAACAAAATCCAACACCCTTGCGATGCTGAATTTCCCATCGAGGGTATTTTCCATACTGCTAGAACCATTACAGAGCAGAAGGAGGTCACTTGGCCCACTGGGGGTCTGCACCGACCCTCTGAAAGAGTACCCTACCTAGGCCCACTCCCCACCCTATTCTTGTAACCCCATAGCCCCACCTAACCTGCACATCTTTGGACACTAAGGGGCAATTTAGCATGTCCAATCCACCCAACCTGCATGTTTTTGGACTGTGGGAGGAAACTGGAGAATCCGGAGGAAACCCATGCAGACACAGGGCGAAAGTGCAAACCGCACACAGTCACCCAAGGCCAGAATTGAACCCGAGTTCCTGGAGCTGTGAGTGTGGCGGTATCCACCTATATTAAAAGCTGATCAGAACTGATGTTATATTAAATCATGTATTTAACCCTGTATTAAAAACTGATGACTGATGAAGTCATTTATCTCTTGTAAACCAGTACTTATCACAATAATGTTTTTCAACATGTATTACAGACCTTGGGCGAAATTCTCCGGAAACGGCGCGATGTCCGCCGACTGGCGCCCAAAACGGCGCAAATCAGTCGGGCATCGCGCCGTCCCAAAGGTGCGGAATGCTCCGCATCTTTGGGGGCCGAGCCCCAACCTTAAGGGGCTAGGCCCGCGGCGGACGAATTTCCACCCCGCCAGCTGGCGGAAAAGGACTTTGGTGCCCCGCCAGCTGGCGCGGAAATGACATCTCCGGGCGGCACCTGCGCGGGAGCGTCAGCGGCCGCTGATGGCATTCCCGCGCATGCGCAGTGGAGGGAGTCTCTTCCGCCTCCGCCATGGTGGAGACCGTGGCGAAGGCGGAAGGGAAAGAGTGCCCCCACAGCACAGACCCGCCCGTGGATCGGTGGGCCCTGATCGCGGGCCAGGCCACTGTGGGGGCACCCCCCGGGGCCAGATCGCCCCATGCCCCCCCCCTGCACCCCGGAGCCCGCCCACGCCGCCTTGTACCGCCGGTAAGGTAGGTGGTTTAATCTATGCCGGCGGGACAGGCATTTTAGCGGCGGGACTTCGGCCCATCCGGGCCGGAGAATCGCGGGGGGGGGCCTGCCAACAGGCGCGGCGCGATTCCTGCCCCCGCCGAATATCCGGTGATGGAGAATTCGGCAACCAGCGGGGGCGGGATTCACGCCAGCCCCCGGCGATTCTCCGCCCCGGCGGGGGGTTGGAGAATCTCGCCCATTGTCTTTGTAAAAGTCCAGGTGCTGTGAATTCATTAAGTCTAGTGGCCTTGTCTGTGAATAAGCTCTGCAAACTAATCATAGATCATAGAATTTACAGTGCTGAAGGAGGCCATTCGGCCCATCGAGTCTGCACCGGCTCTTTGAAAGAGCACCCTACCCAAGCCCACACCTACACCCTATCCCCATAACCCAGTAACCCCACCCAACACTAAGGGCAATTTTGAACACTAAGGGCAATTTAGCATGGCCAATCCACCTAACCTGCACATCTTTGGACTGTGGGAGGAAACCGGAGCACCCGGAGGAAACCCACACACACACGGTGAGAATGTGCAGACTCCGCAGAGACAGTAACCCAAGCCGGGAATCGAACCTGGGACCCTGGAGCTGTGAAGCAATTGTGCTAACCACCATGCTACTGTGCTGAGGGAGGATATTGCTTGTCTAGTGGCCTTGCCACTAAGGGAGGCTACTGCTTGGCAAGAGGCCTTGACAAGAAGGGAGGCTGGTGTTTTTCTGGAGATAGCTACCGGAGGGATCAACCTCGTATCTTTAGGAACAGGTGCCCTGCTAGACCTCCCTAGAATCCAAGGCCTTGGATTCTTGACTGGGGAGTCAATCTATTTTTCAGAAGCAGGTGCTCTGCAAAGAACTCCCTAGAACTCCTTAAGTAAGAAAACCCTGGGCGCAATTCTCCCATCGGGAGACTAAGTCCCGATGCCAGAGTGAAACCGCAGTGTTTCATTCCGGCATCAGAGGCCGTTCCCAGCCCTGATTCTCCCGCCCCGGGGGGCTAGGAGAGGCGCCGCATCATTTACGCGCGGCGGGCCTTGGCGCCGCATAAATGCGGCACCGCGTAAATTACGTCATCCGCGCATGCGCGGTTCCGGCACCCCCGCTGCTGCCCCGCAAGAAGATGTTGGATGGATCTTGCGGGGCAGTGGAGGAAAGGAGGTCCTCCTTCAGCGTGGCCGGCCCACCAGATCAGTGGGCACCGATCGTGGGCCAGACCCGTTATGAGCCCCCCCCCGGTGCAGGAACCCCTTTTGCCCCCCCACAGGCCGCCCCCCCCAGCGTTCCTGCTCTGTTCCCGCCGGCAGAGACCAGGTGTGGATGGCGCCGGCGGGAACCTGTCGTGTTGGGCAGGCCGCCCGGCCCATCAGGGCCGGAGAATCGCCGCTCGCCCATTGCCAACGGCAAGCGCCGATTCTCCCAGCGGGCAGCCGTGATTCGCACCGCAACAGTTTGGTGGGGCGGGAGAATCGTGTGCGGGCATCGGGACGGCGTGGCGGAACTCGTGTGGCGCCCGGGGGATTCTCCCACCCGGCGTGGGGGGGGGGGGAGAATCCCGCCCCCTATATAAATGTTTAAGCACAGGCTGCGAAAGTTAGAATTTCGCTTGGAGAGCTGTTTAGGAGATTGCTGGTGTTTATTTGACCAAGCTGCTATCTCGACTCATAGAGTTCTGCTCATTGATTGAGTATCGAATTCCAAAGCTACTAGTCGATGTAAGTATGAGATGTTTATAGCTTTAGCAAACATGTAGTTAAGAAGCTCACAGGCTAACTCATCATATATCCTGTATTTGTCAAACTGTATCATTTACCAAAAAAACATGTATTACTCTTTTTCTTTAAATAAATTGCGTATATTTTTTACCAAACAGATCAGTGTCTATTTTAATAAATAAGAGTGACATTTAACTAAGGCTCATCATATTATCACCCTTTGAGTCTATCGGAAGGGTCTCTTACCCATGCCCAGCTCTCAAGAATTTGAAATATTTAGTTGAAGTTAAGGAAAAGATAGTCATCTAAGTCATAGTCTATCCTGTACACTGAAGGTAGTGAAAGCAAGGTACATTGTAAATACTATAATTAGAACTCACAAATAGCGAGCCTTACTTTCGATATTTACAAGACCTTGTCTGGTAGCTTACAACCTCGACTAATCGGGAAGATCTTAGATGGACTACTCCTCGACTGTCACATGAGGCAGCAGTGCTAACCACTGTGCCACCGTGCCACCCTGTTACCTTAACCATTACTCCCCAATAAGTTTGGGCACTTCATCCCCACCATACAACATATGCAAAATACAAAACCCTTACCCCCCCCCCCGACCCCATTAACATCCCAATCAAACCCTTTTAATTAAGTCCAAGTCCACGCTCCTTCACAAAAGCCTTTGACGCATTGAGAAAATGGTCTTACCACCCAAAAGTAAATCTCCAAGCCTCACCGGCAACACCACTCCAAACCTCACTCTCTTGTATAGCGCCAACTTTGTCTTATTAAAGGCTTCTCACCTCTTCGCCAACTCCATTCTAACATCCTGATATATCCGGATGGTGCTTCCTTCCAACCTCGGATCCTACTTGCCTTTGGCCCATTTCAGACTTGTTCCTTCTCCTGGAAGCTGTGGAATCTAACAACCACCGCCTGTGGTGGCTCGTTCACCTGGGGCTTCTGCCAGTGTGTTCAGTGGGCCCTATGCAACTCTGGGCAGGAAAGGTCTGGGATGCTTTATTGACGCTTTTAATCACCTTTTGGTTTAAATTAAGTTTAATTTGCTCTTTACTTTTGATTTGGGCAGTACCCCTTTAAGGCCTCATTTAATTTGTCCTTCAGTCCTTTTGCTTTAGTTACTTTAGTTGGAACTTAAAACAATTCATCGTTAAAACCTGCTCCTGAGCCTGGCAAAGCTTGCCATTAGCAGGTTCAGGCAGCAGGCAACCGAGAGGGTCATCCAACCCACTGTCTGCATCTCTTCCACGGTTTTATTCGTGACCTGGTGTCCTTGGGGAGGGAGCATGCGGGGTCCACTCGAGGCCTTCAATTCTCAGTGAGCACTACTGGGTCTGGAGTGCTTTATCAACCCTTTTAATCACCTTTTGATTTAAGTTTCATTTGCTCTTTAGTTTTGTGTAGGGCAGTGCCCCTTTAAGGAGCTGCCCTTTTTAGTTTGTCCCTCAGTTTGTTTGATTTTGTTTAATTGGATAAATTAATTCAAATTCAAGGAGAGGAGTGCAAACTCATGTATCAAGAAGTTAAAGGGTGGGTGAAGGGAATCGAGAGGGGTGTGTGAGCATAATAGCCAGAGCCCAGCCCCTGTCACAGAGGAAACAATAGCCCTCAATGTCTACATAGGCATCCAGTTGGTCATGCCATGAAGGATGGGCAACCATTGAAACAGCCTGTCAGAACCTCCTGTGATGTATATATTAAGTAAGGGGTCAACCAGACGGGACGCCACAGGTGGCTCCGAAGGGGCGAGGGCATTGGCCGGGACTAGTCAAGTTGGATTGACCGGGACTGGTCAAGTTGGAAGGGCAACAAACCTGTGCGTGAGCGCTGGCCGCTAGAGAAGGTGTAGGATTAACAATTTTCTGGTCCAGGTGGACAAGGAGTGTTGAGAGGGACTGAAGGCAACCAGCTGGAACATCAACCCGACTGGCTCTCTTGCTCTCTCTCATCCCTTGCAGAGTTTCGAGAGATCCCGGGATGGAGCCAGTGGAGCTGGCAATTCTCCTAGTTACTGCTCTGCAGGAGCACAGGCTCCGAGAAGCCACACCAAGGGAGTACCCAGAGCCAGGAGGACAGATGGCGCAGGGCAGGCTCAAGGGTCTGCCGTAGTTCAGGCTGAACAGGGGGCTCAAAGGCAAAAATAAAAGAAACCAAGGGTTTGCAGGACCCAGGTGTTCTTCATTGATCTGTTGAACAACATGTTCAACAAGGAGACTCTGCCTTACACAGGAGACAGTGCGGCACATGTGCAAAATTCTTTCAAACCTGACACCTCATGGAGGAGGGGGTACCCCCTGAAGCTCTTTGACTGTGAAGGTTACGGCAGCCTTCAACATTTACACCACATAATTGTTCCAGGATTCAATGGATTCTTTGTGGTATCTCATCAGGATGCTGGGCCCGGGGAGTTCTTCTGCATGCTTAATATGTCAATGCAGGAGGGTGATGACGAGGGTGGGGAAAGCTCTGATGCTCCTCAGCTTTTCCGTATGTCTGACTCCAGCGCGCTGACTCTCTGACTCATGTGCGAGTGAGTGTCAGGGCCACATCCCTTTGTCCCAGTACTCGAGAGTGGGATAAGGGACACGGGTCCAGGGAACACTGACTTATGCCACAGTCCTTCCAGGATGTACGTTAATCCCCCTTCAGTGGGCTCTACTGTTAGTCTTACATCGTCTTGCCTTTAATAAAATAATAATCTTTATTGTCACATGTAGGCTTACATTAACACTGCAATGAAGTTACTGTGAAAAGCCTCTAGTGGCCACACTACGGCACCTGTTCGGGTACACTGAGGGAGAATTCAGAGTGTCCAATTCACCTAACCTGCACGTCTTTCGGGACTGGTGGGAGGAAACTGGAGCACCCAGAGGAAACCTACAAAGACACAGGGAGAATGTGCAGACTCCGCACAGACAGTGACCCAAGCCGGGAATCGAACCTGGGACACTGACGACACTGTGAAGCCATAGTGCTAACCACTATGCTACTGTGCTGGGATTGTGGGAGAAGCTGTATCCAGATAGCGTGAGGATCCATCCCTGTGGGAGGAGGATCAAAGAGAGTGAGGTCTTAAGGTTGTGAACAACAAGAGGTTTTAATAAGGTGACGTGATTTTTTGACAAATTATTTTGACCCACAACTATCAGTGCCTAATGTCACCTGTGCCCAATCTGTGTCCCTAAAACTCCTTCATTTTGCGGGCCTTCCCACTATGTCTAGGTGCATTCCCAGGATCCAAATCAGAAGTGGAGGCATCATTCTGCGTTCCATGCCATGTTGCCTGACATGCCCTTGGCATGCGTCCTCTGGAGCCTAGAACTTGAGGGTCCGCCAATGTTTTGGGTGGCAATGATGTTGTCGCGTCACCCTGTTCTGCCCACTGCCACTGAGAAGCACTGATATTAGGAAGGGGGGATTGAGAAGGCCATAGTCTCCTGGGTGGAAGTACCCAGGATGTGATCCAGCACTTCCTTCTCCCTCCAGGTGCTCAGTGGTCCTGGGTTTTTCCATGGGACAGGCCGGCACTGGAGTGAACTCCAGAAACCTCAATGTCACCTTCGGCTGCCAGTCCTGTAGGCCCACCATTGGCTGCACTATAATGTCTCACCCCTCAGCAATGGTCCTCTGTGTTTGCACAATGGTGTCAAAGCCCTCAGCAATGGTCCTCAGGGACTGAGCCATGCTTTGGAATTCGCCACATTGGCTCTGACCTTGAGCCCCAGGCTTTCAATTGCGACCCTTGTGACATAATGCAACAGAAGGCTTTGGGACTCTTCCAGTTGGCCTTACAGTCCCTGATGAGCCCTCCAGATATTTCCGGCTTTACCTTTGCATCTCAGCGAATGTGTCCAGAGGCACAGCACTTTGCTGGGGCACAACTGTGACCTGGGATCTAGCAGACCTCTGACTGTCCAAACCCTGTCTCCACCTGATGTGCCTCAAAGGCTGTGTGGTGCTCACCAGATAGTGACCCAGAAGCCTGCCTGTTAAGATCACCCACCGAAGTGCTTGTCTCTGCAATAGTGGATGGTGCATGTGATAGCTGTGATGCATCATCCTTGTCCTCCTTGGAGATTTTCTCCAAGGTGCTGTTGAGGGTGGAGGGGGGACTCTGCTCGAGGATGGATGAGGTTTGTAGGTCCATTGTCCTGCAAGGAAAGGGACCTGGTTTTACTACATGGCCTGGTCAAGGGTTTGAACAATAAATATCTCAGCTGAGACTAGTCATCTGGATGAAAGTGCAGTGGATTCTCATTTCTCTGTCACAGGCCAACATTGCTGTCTGTGCAGGCCCACTCCTGGTCCTCCCCTGCACCTCTATGGCTCTCCTCAAAAGGTGTCAGGATTAATTCAGGTATCCTATTGCCCGTTTTCTCTCTCTCTTGGAGAATATGGGCTATCTTTTCCTACAGGGACACAAGAGGGAATAATGGGAGCCGGGTGCCTGGCAGGTTGGATGTCAAGGATAACTGGCATGTGTGGGGACTGTGCCTAAACAGGAAGAGGTTCTGATGATGAGTGCTGGGGGTTTGAGGATAATGCTGGGAGGTCGGGTTCCAGGAAACCTGCAAGGTAACGGTATTGTTATGGGCCAGGGTTTAGAGAACACCAAAGTATATCATGGAGTTCACCTAGCCTACCACTTTTAATAGATTTTGGTTATGAGCAGCACTTCCAGGTGCTTTGCAACATAGATCTTAAGTATTTTTAAACAAAACAATGTTTATTCTATGAATCCAGTTAAGATTTTATAAACACATAGTAAACATCTTATCAACTACCCAGACAAATACTCCCTCAAAGATACAGTACTCTATTGGTAATCCTTAATAACTTTCCTAACAATATCATAAGTCAAACATCCTTTTTCCACAAAAACAGTAGGTTTGACTTCCTAACAGAAAACAGGTATTACTTTGAAGTTATCAAGTGATCTGGAGACATTCTTTAGCATGCAAGGAGCGAGACCAAAATACACCTTCTTTGTTTGAATGCAGCTCCCAACTGAAAACGAAACCAAAAAAACACAGAGCCACAAAGCAGCTTACAGCTCAAAATGAAAGTAAAAGACAGAATCACAGCCCAGCTCCAACCACACAATGACATCACTGCAGTCATTTGATGAAACACCCTTTTCTTAAAGGGACCCTCACATGACACCTCCTCCCAAGGAAAGAAATAAACCATCAACTTCAGGATGGTTTCATTTTTCACCTTTTCACTTACCTTTAAGAGATATTGACAGTAAATATACTTTTTTGTTCAACAAAACAAAACACGCAAACATTTATAATAACATAGTGCATTTTAGTTCTTCTTCCTGCACCGAACCAGCTTCTCTTGATCACATTCGTGTCAAAGCATCGGCTATCACGGTTTCTCATCCTGCCACATGTATTATTTTTAAATGAAATGGCTGTAACAATAAACTCCATCAAAACAGTCGGGCATTGTTATTCTGGAATCGCTTCAAAAAATGCAATGGATTATGATCTGTATATATAATTGTTTCAGACGAATTGCTGGTAATATAAATTTGAAAATGTTGCAAAACCAGCACCAAGCTCAAAGTCTCCTTCTCATTCGCTGAACACTTCTTCTGGTGCTTATTTAATTTCTTTGAAAAATACCAAATAGGCCACTCTAGTCCTTCGATGTCTTCCTGTAAGAGCACCGCACCTATGCCTACATCACTCGCATCAACAGCCACTTTGAATGGTTTTGTGTAATTGGAGATGGCAAACACAGGCGCAGTGGTTAACACAGCCTTCAGGCCGTCAAATGCCTGTTGACACTCTGCTGTCCCTTGAAATTTGCTACGCTTCTTTAGCAAGTCCATCAGTGGGGTGACTACACTGCTTAAATTCGGCACAAATTTCAGGTAAAATCCACTCATGCCATGAAATCGCATTATTTCCCTTCATGTCAAGGGTATTGGAAACTCCCCAATAATTTTTGTTTTCACATCCCGTGGGACCATTCGACCCTGTCCAATTGTATGGCCAAGGAAGGCGACTTACGCTTTTCCAAATGTACTTTTGACTAGGTTTACCATCAAACCCACCTCCTGAAGTCGATCGAATAACTCCATCAGATGCTTCAAATGTTCTTTCCATATCTGACTAAAAATTACCAGATCGTCGATGTATAACGCACAATTGGGTAATCCTGAAACAACTTTGTTAGTTAATTTTGAAATGTGGCTGGGGCGTTTTTCATACAAAATGACATAACTTTGAATTAGTATATACCATCTGGAGTCACAAAACCTGAAATCTCCATCACCCTTTCGGATAAAGGTACCTGCTAGTAACCTTGAAGTAAATCCAGTTTGGAAATAAAAGCTGATTGACCCACCTTCGTAATTTAATCCTCCAAGCGCGGGATAGGATAAGAGTCTGTTCTTGTAACTGCATTAACCTTTCTATAGCCCACACAAAACCGTTGGGTGCTGTCCGGTTTCAGTACCATCACTATGGGTGAGCTCCATTGGCTGCAACCCACTTCAATTGTGCTATTTTTAAGCATACTTTCAATTTCTTTGTTAACCTGTGCCAATTTTAAAGGGTTAAGGCTATATGGATGTTGTTTAATTGGAACAGCATTTCCCACATCGACATCATGTATAGGCATTTTAGTACTTCCCAACTTATCTCCACAACTTGCCCATGTGCTTTCAATAACTCTTTCAGATCACTTTGTTTTTCCTCTGGAAGGTAACTCAACAATTTATCCCAATTTCTTGGAACATCCTCGTTTTCCAATTTAATTTGAAGGATGTCAAATTCAAAGTCATCTGGATTTGGTTCTTCACTTTGAGTTTGAATCATTAAAACCTCCTCCATTTGCTCTCCTTTCCTTTCAAAGTACCTTTTAAGCATATTTACATGGTACACTCGGTGAGTTTTTCCTCTATCCGGTTTTCTTACCACATAATTCACCTCAATTAATTTCCTTTCAATCTGATAAAGTCCACAAAACCTTGCTTTTAATGGTTCACCTAGCACTGGAAACAATACTAAAACTTTATCTCCACTGGCAAAACTACGAAGTGGCTTTCTTGACCACTACCTGTTTTATCACATAGATTATCATAGAATTTACAGTGCAGAAGGAGGCCATTCGGCCCATCGAGTCCGCACCGGCTCTTGGAAAGAGCACCCTACCCAAGGTCAACACCGCCACCCTATCCCCATAACCCAGTAACCCCACCCAACACTAAGGACAATTTTGGACACTAAGGGCAATTTATCATGGCCAATCCACCTAACCCGCACATCTTTGGACTGTGGGAGGAAACCGGAGCACCCGGAGGAAACCCACGCACACACGGGGAGGATGTGCAGACTCCGCACAGACAGTGACCCAAGCTGGAATCGAACCTGGGACCCTGGAGCTGTGAAGCAATTGTGCTATCCACAAGGCTACCGTGCTGCCCCATGTTGTGCAACATTTAAATGTTGTCTAGCCAATTCCCCTGCTCTATTTAATTGTTCCCTAAAATTTGACACGTAATCCAATAATGTAAGTTCCGACTGCTCACTCACCAATTCTTCCTTAATCAATTTAAATGCTCCTCTTACCTCATGACCAAAAATTAGTTCAAAAGGACTGAATTTGGTTGATTCATTAGGTGCAGCCCTAATTGCAAACAGTACGAATGGAATTCCTTAATCCCAATCCTCTGGATAATCTTGACAATAAGCCCTCAACATTGTCTTTAATGTCTGATGCCACCTTTCTAATGCTCCCTGCGATTCTGGATGGTACGCAGTTGATTTAAATTGTTTTATTTGTAAGCTATCCGTAACTTCTTTGAATAACCTTAAGGTAAAATTTGATCCTTAATTGTATTTCTGTGGGTAGTCCATATCTAGTAAAGAATTTAAGTAACTCCTCCACAATCTTTTTAGCTGTACTGTTGCGTACTGGAATGGACTCTGGAAACCTAGTAGACACACCTATTATATTCAAAAGATATTGATTCCCACATTTCATTTTAGAAAGTGGTCCTACGCAATCAATTAAGATCCTTGTAAAAGGTTCCTCAAATACTGGAATGGGTATTAAGGGCGCTGGTTTCATCACTGCTTGAGGATTCCCAATAACTTGACATGTGTGACATGATTGATAAAATTTAACAACATCTTTATGTCGTCCAGGCCAATAAAAATGTTTTTGTGTTTTAGCTTGAGTTTTCTTTACTCCCAAATGACCTCCCACTGGTACCTCATGTGCTACTTGCAACACCTCCTTTCTATACCTTACCAGCAATACCACTTGATGAATGTCTTCCCACTTTTCATCTGCCTGCATCTGCAAAGGTCTCCATTTTCTCATCAAGACATCACTTTTACGGTAATAACATTGTGTTCCACACTCAGATTCCTCTTCCGTGTATGCTTTCTGATACATCTGTTTTATTTCTATATCTTTCTGTTGTAACTCCACTAATTTTCCTGAAATAAAAATATCCGTCTCATCCTCCACCTGTTTTTGTTCTTTTCAAACCATCTGATTAAAAATTGTTTCTGATAATTGAACTTGAACTTTATCTTCACTCTTTGATCTCCTCTTGTCTCAACCTGTGACTTTGCAACCTTGTTATTACATAATCCAGAAAAATCCCAGGATATTCATCCTTCAACACTTCAGTTGACTGATTTTCCACTGGCTTATCCACCACAGTAGGTATCACTCCCACCTGCGATCCAGCTATATCATTACCCAAGATAAACTGTATTCCTGGACAAGATATTTTCTGCATTACTCCTACTACCACTTCACCACTCTTCACTGGACTATCCACCCTTACCTTATATAATAAATACTACTCTTCTCAACTTGAATTCAACATATTACCACCTTTTCTGGCAATATTCCTCCCAAACTACATAAATCCTCATATCTTATCATGAAAGACTGACTAGCTCCCGTATCTCTTAATTTGTGACTTCTTTACCTTCTGCTCCTGGTACACATGAGTAAACTTTATCCACACAAGTAAATTCTTTAAAGAGATCTGGCATCTTCTTATCAATCAGCTCTTGATCAGGCTGTACAATCTTTTGCACCTCCTTCGCTTCATTTGGGCTTTCCTTTACCACTTTAACAAACCCCACTGGTGTATCCTGTTTTACCACATCAACCTTCCCAGTGCTTTTCTTCAACCACCAACACTGAGACTTTACATGGCCTAGTTTATTACAGCGAAAACAGTTTAAACTTTTCATGTCTCATCCACCCTCCTGGATTTCTTTTTTAATCTGAGGTACACTCTCCTTATTATCTCCCATCAGATCACCTTTACCGTTACCGCTTGAGTATTTCTCATGTCCCCCGTTTCTATCCCTCACAGTCTGAAACTGATGGCGGAAACCAAACTTTGATATCTGAACTAATTCTTAATCATCTTCCATTTCTGCTGCTAACCTCACAGTTTTAACCCTTTGCTCTTCCATATGAGTTCTCACTACATCAGGAATTGAATTTTTAAACTCCTCCAAAAGTATAATTTCTCTGAGAGCTTCAGACGTTTGGTCTATTTTCAAAGCCCTTATCCAACTATCAAAATTACTCTATTTGATCCTTTCAAATTCCATGTATGTTTGACCAGGTTCTTTCCTTAAATTTCTAAACCTTTGTCCGTAAGCTTTAGGCACGAGTTCACATGCACCTAAGATGGATTTTGTCACCTCCTCATACCTCCCAGATACCTCCTCTGATAGTGATGCAAACACTTTTCTAGCTCTACCTAGCAGCTTTGTTTGAATCAGTAGTACCCACATGACCTACATTTGTTTGGCTACCTTCTCAAATGAAATGAAAAAGGTTTCTACCTCCTTCTCATCAAACCTTGGCAATTCTTGGACATATTTAAACAGATCCCCACCAAGCCTTCGACTATGATGCTCTTTTTCTTTATCCTCATCACTATCCTGCCCTTTATCCTCAAACTGTACGTTTCTCTTTACATCCGCCAATTTTAACTGACTTTCAGGTTTCATGGCCATTTTCTGAAGTTCAAACTGTCTCTCTCTTTTTCTTTTTCCCTGATCTGTTACTCTCTTTCTCTTTCTTGTTGTTCTGTTAGGGCTATTCTTTCTTTTTTTTCTTTATTCTCTCCCCTTTTCTCTTCGTATTCTCATTTCGTATTCAAGCTGCTTCAATTCTTTTTATGTTCAAGTTGCTTAATCTGTAACTGAATTTTTGCCAAGTCTAATGAGTCGGACTGTATCTCAGACAATTTTAAATGCTCAGCTGCCGCCGTAAGTACCTCCTCTTTTCGTATCCTGTCAGGTAACGTTAACTGCAATGTTTCATACCTTTTTTTAGTCTCTGTTCGTAAGGTACTCCGTGTGACTTTCTCCACTTCCAAAAACTTCTGAACCTCTGCAAGAGCCATTGTCCAAAACACACCCTCTACCTAAACTGGAATACCATGCCTGAAAAGCAGAAACAAATATGCTCACCCCTCACTGTCTTTAAGTTCACGAAGCCAACCCAATCACGAAAGATAGACTTTTACCCCACAAGCCCCAAATTTGTTATGGGCCAGAGTTTAGAGAATACCAAAGTATATCATGGAGTTAACCTGATCTACAACTTTTAATAGATCTTGGTTATGAGGGGTACAAGGGCCCACTTTACAGGTATGATGCAACAGAGATCTTAAGTATTTTTAAAGAAAAGAATGTTTATTCTATGAATCCAGTTAACATTTTATAAACATGTGGTATTATCGGTATTACGGTACCTGATAGGCTGGAGCACCATTAGTGGAAACTGTATGCTTTCTATTGGTTAGGATGTATGGTAGCTCCGCCCTGCTAGGTGGGGTATAAGAGCTCGTGCCACCCCAGCAGCCTTCATTCTGTACCTGAGCTGCTGGGGGAAACATCGAGCTTATTAAAGCCTTCAGTTGGACTACAACCTCGTTTTAATGGTCATTGACCATGCAACAATTTAATAAGCTAGTTTTTTTTAAGAAGAAAGGATGGAGCTCCGAATCAAGCCGGAGTGTCTGCAACTCAGCCCCCACGCAGCGAACTCAGCGGCAACCTTCAAGCACTGGCTGGCGTGCTTTAAAGGGTATCTTGGGATGGCTGAAAACACACCCACGGGAGAGCAGAAACTGCAAGTCTGCACTCATGGGTGAGCCCGGAGATTTACACCCTCATCGAGGAAGCGGAAGAATTCGATGCAGCACTATTCGCCCAGTAAACCAGGTCTATGCCCGGCACCTGCTTGTAACAAGGTGACAAACTCCTGGGGAATCGCTGGAAGAATTCTACCGTGCACACCTGGTGCTGGGGAGAAGCTGCAGCTGCCTGCAAGTTACGGCGAGCGAACACACTGAACTCTTAGTCCGAGACGCTTTCGTGGCAGGTATGCTATCCTCACAAATCCGCCAGCGACTGTTAGAAAAAGACACTCTGGGTCTCAGAGAGGCACGGGCCCTTGCAGGCTCCCTAGACGTGGCCTCCAGGAACGCCTTTGCTTATGTTCCCGACCGCGCGGCAGCCCCCTGGGCAGCGTGAAAACCCTCCGCGGCCGACCCCGAGACTTCCCCCATTCCCCCACAGGCCTGCGCTACAAGGCGGCCTGGCAACCCCGGGGCGCCCCGCTGCTACATTTGCGCGCAGGCCAAGCACCCCCGCCAGCCCTGCCCGGCCTGCGCATCCACCTGCAAGGGATGCGCAAAAAGGGCCATTTCGTGGGGTTATGTCAGGCCCGTGCGGTTGCCGCGGTCTCCGGCGGCGAATGCGGACCACAACCACAAACTTCTCCACGGTCCCCATGCGGCCAACGGTCGACGCCATCTTTCTATTCCAGGGCCACCTGCCGACCACGGGCGCCGCCATCTTGTTTTGTGGACGCCGGGTTGGAGGGCTGGGCGCCGCCATTTTGTGCACCCCCAGCCATGTGCGACTAATGGGAGCCGCCATCTTGGATGAAATCCCAGGACCCCAGCTCGGCTGACCACGCACTGCCCGAAAAGAACTATCAACTGCTGTGATTAGCCTCGGTGACCCTGGATCAGTCCCGGCCTCGAACACTCTCAACTGCTACAATGACCGTATTCATCATCGGGCACAAGACGTCCTGCCTAATCAACTCTGGGAGCACGGAGAGCTTCATACACCCCGACACGGTAAGGCGCTGTTCTCTCCTCATCCACCCCGTTAATCAAAAAACCTCCCTGGCCTCCGGTTAACACACAGTGGAGATAAAGGGGTTTTGTGTAGCAAACCTCACAGTCCAGGGAAGGGAGCTCCAAAATTTCCATCTCTACGTCCTTCCCCACCTCTGCACGGCTACACTCCTGGGTTTAGACTTCCAGTGTAACCTCCAAAGTCTAACTTTCAAATTCGGCGGCCCTATACCCCCCCTTACTGTCTGCGGCCTCGCGACCCTTAAGGTCGAACAGCCTTCCCTGTTTGCGAACCTCACTCCGGATTGCAAACCCGTCGCCACCAGGAGCAGACGGTACAGTGCCCAGGACCGGATCTTTATTAGGTCAGAGGTCCAAAAGCTACTGAGGGAAGGGGTCATTGAAGCCAGTAACAGCCCCTGGAGAGCTCAAGTAATGGTGGTAAAGACCGGGGAGAAGCAGAGGATGGTCATCGACTACAGTCAGACCATCAACAGGTTTACGCAGCTGGACGCGTACCCTCTCCCCCGCATATCCGACCTGGTAAACAGGATTGCGCATTACAAGGTCTTCTCCACGGTGGATCTCAAGTCCGCCTAGCACCAGCTCCCCATCCGCACTAGTGACCGCAAATACACTGCCTTCGAGGCAGATGGGCGGCTCTACCACTTCTTAAGGGTTCCCTTCGGTGTCACCAACGGGGTCTCGGTATTCCAGCGCGAGATGGGCCGAATGGTTGATCGGTACGGTTTACGGGCAACATTCCCGTATCTCGATAATATCACCATCTGCGGCCACGACCAGCAGGGCCACGACACCAACCTCCGAAAATTCCTCCAGACCGCAAAAATCCTTAACCTTACATACAACAAGGATAAATGCGTGTTTAGCACCGACTGCCTAGCCATCCTCGGCTACGTAGTGCGAAATTGAGTTATAGGCCCCGACCCTGAACGCATGCGCCCCCTTATGGAGTTCCCCCTCCCTCACTGCTCCAAGGCCCTGAAGCGTTGCTTAGGGTTTTTCAGCTACTACGCCCAGTGGGTCCACAACTATGCGGACAAGGCACGTCCCCTGATCCAATCCACAGCTTTTCCCCTGTCGATCGAGGCCCGCCAGGCCTTCAGCCGCATTAGAGCAGACATTGCAAAGGCCACGATGCATGCCATCGACGAGTCCCTCCTCTTCCAGGTTGAGAGCGATGCATCCGATGTAGCTCTGGCGGCCACCCTCAACCAAGCGGGCAGACCGGTGGCCTTCTTCTCTTGTACCCTCCATGCTTCCTAAATCCGCCACTCCTCAGTCGAAAAGGAGGCCCAAGCCATAGTAGAAGCTGTGCGACATTGGAGGCATTACCTGGCCGGCAGGAGATTCACTCTCCCCATGGACCAACGGTCGGTTGCTTTCGGTTGCACAGCGGGGCAAGATAAAAAAACGACAAGATCTTGCGGTGGAGGATCGAACTCTCCACCTACAACTATGAGATCTTGTATCGTCCCGGGAAGCTAAATGAGCCTCCTGACGCCCTGTCCCGCGGCACATGTACCACCGCACAAGTGGACCGCCTCCGAGCCCTTCACGAGAATCTCTGCCACCCGGGGGTCACTCGCTTTTTTCATTTTGTCAAGACCCGTAACCTGCCCTACTCCATCGAGGAGGTCAGGACAGCCACCAGGGACTGCCAAATCTGCGGGGAGTGCAAACCACACTTATCCGACCAGAGAAAGCGCACCTGATAAAGGCTTCCCATCCCTTTGAACGCCTCAGCATGGACTTCAAAGGCCCCCCTCCCCTCCACCGACCGCAACACGTACATCCTGAACGTGATTGATGAGTACTCCCGGTTCCCATTCGCCATCCCCTGCCCCGACATGACCGCAACTACCGTCATCAAGGCCCTCCATAGCATCTTTGCACTGTTCGGGTTCCCCGCTTACATACATAGTGATAGGGGGTCCTCTTTTATGAGCGATGAACTGCGTCAATTCCTGTTTAGCAAGGGCATCGCCTCGAGCAGGACAACCAGTTACAACCCCCGGCGTAACGGACAGGTGGAGAGGGAGAATGGAACGGTCTGGAAGACCGTCCTACTGGCCCTACGGTCCAGGAACCTCCCAGTCTCCCGCTGGCAGGAAGTCCTCCCGGATGCCCTCCACTCCATCCGGTCACTGCTTTGTACGACCACCAACCAGACACCTCACGAACGTCTCCTTGTCTTCCCCAGGAAGTCCTCCTCTGGGACCACACTCCCGACCTGGCTGGCAGCACCCGGACCCATCCTGCTCCGAAAACATGTGCGGGCGCACAGGTTGGACCCGTTGGTCAAGAGGGTCCATCTGCTCCATGCTAACCCCCAGTACGCCTTCATGGCGTACACCGACGGCCGACAAGATACGGTCTCCCTACGAGACCTGGCGCCCGCCGGAACCCCATGCACACCCCAACCACCAGTCCCACCCTCCCCTCCACCGGGGCACCTTACAGGAGGATCGGTCATACCGCCGGCCCAGTCGAGGCCCCACCACCCACCGACGCTCCCCGCAGGTGCTCCCTTCCCAGGTCAACCGTTTTCCCCACTAGCGCCGTCTAAGGGTGCCGAAGCTGCCATGGAGATCGAAGCCATGCTCCCGGAGTCACAGACGCCCGCGCCTCCACCGCAGTCACCGCCGAAGCTCCGACAATCACAGAGGACGACCAGGGCCCCCGATCGACTGATTGCTTCATTTTAAATTGTAGACTGTAAACTGTAAACTGATTGCTCCATTTTTAATTGTAAACTGTAAACTGTAAATGTAAATCATCAAATGTACATAGCTATCAGAATTGTAAATAGCTACAAAATACTGTGCGGAGGTATTACGGTACCTCCATAACTAATTCTACCACGTTGCCATGTTTGTAGTATCAGGCCATCACCCCCGCTGGACTCTTTTTTAACAGGGGGTGAATGTGGTATTTTCGGTAATGCAATACCTGATAGGCTGGAGCACCATTGGTGGAAACTGTATGCTTTCTATTGGTTAGGATGTATGGTAGCTCCGCCCTACTAGGCGGGGTATAAGAGCCCGTGCCACCCTAGCAGCCTTCATTCTGTACCTGAGCTGCTGGGGGAAACATCTAGCTTATTAAAGCCTTCAGTTGGACTACAACCTCGCTTTAGTGGTCATTGATCGTGCATCAAAACACACAGTAAACATCTTATTAACTACCAACACAAATACCTCCCCAAAGATACAGTATTCGATAGGTGACCCTTAATAACTTTTCTAATAACATCCAGAAGCCAAACACCCTTTTCCCACAAAAACAGTAGGTTTGAACTCATTACAGAGAAACAGGAATTACTTTGAAGTTATCAATTGGTCTGGAGAAATTCTTTCGCATGCAGAGAGAGAGAGACCAAAAATACACCTTCTTTGTTTGAATGCAGCTCCCAACTGAAAACGAAACAAAAAAACTCAGAGGCACAAAGCAGCTTCCAGCTCAAAATGAAAGTAAAAGACAGAATCACAGCCCAGCTCCACCCACACAGTGACATCACTGCAGCCATTTGATAAAACACCCTTTTCTTAAAGGGACCCTCACATGACCTCGGGGCAGCACGGTAGCCTTGTGGCTAGCACAATTGCTTCACAGCTCCAGGGTCCCAGGTTCGATTCCGGCTTGGGTCACTGTCTGTGCAGAGTCTGCACGTCCTCCCCGTGTGTGCGTGGGTTTCCTCCGGGTGCTCCGGTTTCCTCCCACAGTCCAAAGATGTGCAGGTTAGGTGGATTGGCCATGATAAATTGCCCTTAGTGTCCAAAATTGCCCTTAGTGTTGGGTGGGGTTGCTGGGTTATGGGGATAGGGTGGAGGCGTTGACTTTGGGTAGGGTGCTCTTTCCAGGAGCCGGTGCAGACTCGATGGGCCGAATGGCCTCCTTCTGCACTGTAAATTCTATGTAACCTCTATGACAGTATGTGAATTCAAGGTGACACATCAGGGGTGATGGAAGGGTCGAAAGCCAAAGGGAGACAGGGGGCACTCGCCCTTGCAACTTGTAGGAGATCATTCATTTTCTTTCTGCTTTGAATCCCCATCCTCTTGGTCAGGCTGCAGGCACTGACCAGTGCTGCCACCGTGTCTTAGGTGGATTTTGTGACCTTGCTGGAGGGCCTCCTGCAAACCCGTGGTAAATTGTGGCTTACCACTCCTCCACGGCATCCAGTAATTGCACGAGGGTCTTCTAGCTGCCATCCTCCTGATTTGAATGAGAGTGAGTGCAGTGGAGCCGTTTAAATACAACGCCCCTTGATTTAAATGCTCAGAACACACCGGGGGTTCTTTCCGAGACCCACTTTTACCAACCGGCTGACCTTTTGGACCCACGCCGGCCGACTTTCGCGACCCACGCCGGCCGGCCTTCGCGACCCATGCGGGTCGAACTTCGCGAGCCACACTGGCACACCCTCATGACCCATGCCAGCTAACCATCACAACACACCATCATTGCTTACCTTTAATGTGACATGTGAGCCTGCTTGGTCCTCATGATCTCACTTGCTTTTTCAGTTCAATGTTACATTTCTGCTAAGGACTTCAGATGACGATTTAGGCTGCATCCTTTCAAAGATATTCAAGAGATTTGTCCTCGAACTCGCCATGCGTGTCTTCAAATGCGTGAGAGGTTTTGAGGGTTTTAAACTTTCATTTGGCAGTACTTCCCTGCATATAACACACATGGGCTGGGATTTTCCTGGAATTGGCGGGGCGGCCCGTACCGGCACCAAGAGCGGCGTGAACCACTCCAGCATCGGGCCGCCCACAAGTTGCGGAATCCTCCGCACTTCCGGGAGCTAGGCCGGCGCTGGAGGGATTGCCGCTGCACCAACCGGCGCCGAAGGGCCGCCGCCATGTTTCCTGTGCATGTGCAGGGGGGTTCTTCTCCGTGCCGGCCATGGCAGGGCCTTACAGAGGCCGGCGTGGCGGGAAAGAGGGCACAGGCCCTCCCGCAGATCGGTGGGCCCCGATCTCAGGCCAGGCCACGGTGGGGGCCCCCCCCGGGGCCGGATCCCCCGCGCCCACCCGAGGACCCCGCTAGACGGCCGACAAGCCAGGTCCCTCCAGAATGGACCATGCCCATTTCATGCCAGCGGGACTGGCCAGGAACGGATGGCCTCTCGGCCCATCGGGCCTGGAGAATTGCCGAGGAGGCCACTGCCAACGGCCCCCGACTGGCACGGCACAATCCCCGGTGGGGGTCGGCGAATCCCTCCCATGGACTTTGCACCCTGATTTGCATTGGCACAGTTAAAGCCATGCCTCAAGAGGTGGCATCATGGTATTGTAACTGAACTGGTAAACCAGAGCTCCAGGCTAATGCTCTGGGGACCCCGGTTCAAATCCCACCGCAGTAGATGGTGAAATTTGAATTTGACATTTGATGCCGACGTCCCATGAACGAACAAAAAAAAATCATCTTTATACTGCTTTGTTCCCAATTTTACTTTCTTCTCAATGGGTTGCTCACCGGGGGCCCTGGAGATCCGTATACAGCGCATACCAGCACTGTTTTGTCCTTCCGTGGACTCTCCTGTGAAACTCTCTCCAGCAGATTCAGTTTTGAGATCCTGGCCTGTTTGTGTCTCTGGCCCTCTCTTCCTTATTACAAAATGATCCATCTTCAGTTCTTCACACTGTCCTGTTGCTTGCTTGCTGGCAGCTACAAAGTGGAGAAAATGTTCCTCCATAATTTTGCGCCCAAAGCAGGGATGTACAGGGTGTGTGACCTTCTCTCTGCCACCTCTTCTGGTGGAAAGACTCCATAGTTTGTTTTGAAAGGCTGTCATGGCCAGCATTCTCAACTAAAAAGCTGGTCGCTGTACCTGTTTTTTCCAAGTACATGACATTTTACTGCTGAAAATTAAAACAATGTCAGTTGAGCATGCGGATCCTGACATTTACACAAAATCTTTGTTTCAAATATATTCCCATTTCTTTAGAAATTTACCAAGTATCGAAAAAAGTACAAACTTGTTTTTACTTTATAAATTATGACTTTAGATGAGATGAAGTAGCTTGTCAAACACGCACAATGTCACATTATTGTCATAATATCCACCAGTATATCATGGTGCAGACACACACTGATGGACACACAGTGGGACCAATCAACACACACAACAGCGCAGCCAATCACCAGTGAGAGCACACGCACTATAAAGACAGGAGGCATCAGAGTTCCCGCTCATTCGAGTAGCAGCTAGCTAGGAGGGCAGAGCTCACAGCCTGCAATACAGACATTCACCATGCGCTGAGTGCATCGACTGGTTAGGACAAGGCAAAGGTCTTTAGTTAAAGCTAGTATCGTATTAACCCACAGTCTGAGTATGTTTAAACAGTTAATGATTCAATAAAATAGTGTTGCACTATTTCAAGTGTTGGTGACCTGTATGTGATCCAGAACACCCAAAACACATCATGACACCAGGTGTCGTGGGATATTAGCACTTCTTAGACTGACCTGCAAGTGATCTGCCTTCCACCAGCATTCCGTCATCCTGCAACATGGACAACATCAGCCCGCCGCCGCCGCTCTGCATCGCCGGCAACCTCGGGCCGACTGGAAGATTTTCAATCAGCGCTTCCAGCTCTTCCTCAAAGCCATGGACAGGGAGGGCGCCTCGGACACCAGAAAGATTGCTCTTCTCCTATCCACGGCCGGGGACCATGCCATCCACATTTTCAACTCTCTCACCTTTGCAGATGACGAAGATAAGACAGAAGTTCAAGACGGTCCTCCTCAAGTTTGACACTCACTGCAGCGTAGAGGTGAATGAAAGTTTCGAACACTACGTATTCCAGCAACGTTTGCAGGGTAAGGATGAACCTTTCCAATCCTTTCTCACACACCTCCACATCCTTGCGCAGTCTTGCAGCTACGGCTCCATGATACGCGACCAGATCGTTTTCAGTGTTCAGTCGGACCCCTTACGTCAGCAGCTCCTCAAAGTAAAGCAACTCACTCTAGCGACCGCCATCGAGACCTGTGTCTTACATGAAAACGCCACGCGTCGGTATTCCCATATACAAGCGGCTGAAACAGCACGGCAAGGTCCCCACGAGGCGGAACGGGTCCAAGTGATTGAGCACCTCCAGGGCCTCAGCCTGGATGAGGGCGGCCATTTCGCACACATTACGCGGACTGCTGCGCTTGTGCGCACCAAACGAGGGGACGGCGACCTTGAGGAACGTAATCCGCAGGCGCGCACCACGTACAACCGCACCGCGCATGCGCGGTGGTGCAACAAACGTGCTGACGTCCCGACGTGCGGCAACTGTGGCTCCGCCCACTGAAAGCGTCAATGTCCCGCAAAATCTCGAGAATGCCTGCGATGTGGAAGACTTGGCCTCCATGCTGCCTTCTGTCGAGCAGCTCAGCCTGCCAATTCATATCGCTTCAGCCAGCCTCGCAGGAATGTTCGGGCAATTCAACCCACGAGTCCGATGCAGACCTCCCACACAGCAGTGACACCGAGGACCCGAAGGCGCCTTTTCGAGTCAGTGTCGTAACAAAAAACAGGCTGTCCCCGAAGCAAAGACACCGGCCGCTGTCGGTATACAGCATCGATCCAGACGATGAGTGGTATGCCACCCTGACAGTCAACCGGTCCCAAATACGATTCCGCCTCGACACTGGTGCCTCTGCCAATCTCATGGCGTGGTCTGCTTTCCAAAGCCTTTGTGTCAAACCAGCCATCCTGCCATCGGTCTGGCAGCTATGGGACTACAATGGCAACATCATTCTTGCTACCGGCTCGTGCCTACTTGAAGTGACGCACAAGTCACGAAAGCCATCCTTCCTTTCGAGATTGTGGGCTCCTCGAAGGACTCCCTGCTTGGCGCACAGGCATGCAAGTTGCTGAACCTCGTTCAAAGAGTTCACTCTCTCTCTCCTGATGACAGATCTGCCTTCCAGGATGCTGACTTCAGGGCGCAAATCGACGCCATCATCGACCAGCACCGCGATGTTTTCGAAGGCATGGGCACGCTCCCATATACTTACAAGATCCTATTCAAACAGAACTCCACGCCTGTGGTGCATGCACCTCGCAGAGTCCCAGCACCCCTCAAGGACCGCCTCAAGCAGCAGCTGCAGGATGTCAAAGACCAAGAAGTGATCGCCAGAGTTACGGAACCAACCGACTGGGTCAGTTCCATGGTGTGCGTAAAAAAGCCTTCCGGCGAGCTTAGAGATGACTCGTGCCAAGCTCTTCACCAAACTTGACGCCTCGAAAGGTTTCTGGCAAAATAAGCTCGACAAATCCAGCAGGAAACTGTGTACCTTTAACACCCCGTTTGGCAGATAGTGTTACAACAGGATGCCGTTTGGGATCATATCGGCTTCAGACGTGTTCCACAGGATCATGGAACAAATGATGAAAGGCATTGAAGGTGTTCGCGTCTATGTCGATGACATAATCATTTGGTCCACCACCCCGCAGGAGCATGTCAGTCGCCTCCAGCGCGCGTTCAAACGCATACGGGAGCAGGGCCTACTCCTCAACAGAGCCAAATGCTATTTTGGTCAGACGGAACTCAAGTTTCTAGGGGACCACATCTCCCAGTTGGGTGTGCGGCTGGATGCGGACAAGGTGGCTGCTATCACAGCCATGAAAACGCCAGAGGACAAGAAGGTGGTCCTCCGATTTCTGGGCATGGTCAACTTCCTAGGGAAGTTCATCCCGAACCTCGCCTCTCATACCACGGCTCTCAGGAACCTGGTCAGGAAGACGACAGACTTCCAATGGCTTCCTGCCCACGAGCGCGAATGGAGAGAACTCAAAACCAAACTCACCACGGCCCGGTCTTAGCTTTTTTTTATCCAGCGAAAGAGTCAAAAATGTCGACCGATGCCAGCCAGTCTGGCATTGGGGCGGTGCTCCTGCAACGCGATGAGGCCTTATCATGGGTCCCCGTTGCATATGCGTCACGCGCCATGACCCCCACGGAACAGCGCTACGCGCAGATAGAAAAGGAGTGCCTGGGCCTTTTGACCGGTGTCGTCAAGTTTCATGATTATGTGTACGGCCTTCCCCAATTCACCGTCGAGACCGACCATCGCCCGCTGGTCAATATAATACAGAAAGACTTGAACAACATGACACCTCGCCTCCAGCGTATTCTGCTCAAGCTCCGGCGATACGACTTCCAGCTGGTATACACCCCGGGCAAAGACCTAATCATTGCTGACGCTCTCTCCAGGGCAGTCAACACTCTGTGTGACCCAGCGGGATTCGTCTGTCTGGTTGACGCCCATGTGGCCTTCGTGGCCTCCAATCTACCTGCCACGGATGAACGCCTCGTCCAAATTCGCCGCGAGACAGCGGCTGACCCTTTGCTACAGCGTGTCATGTGCCAGCTAACGGACGGGTTGCTCAAGGGCCAATGTCCGCAGTTCTACAACATCTGAGATGATCTGGCGGTAGTCGATGGTGTTCTCCTGAAGCTGGACCGCATTGTCATCCCGCACAGCATGCGCCAGCTCATCTTGGAACAGCTACACGAGGGCCATCTTGCCGTGGAAAAGTGCCGCCGACGGGCCCGAGAGGCTGTGTACTGGCTCGGCATCAATGGCGACATCACCAACACAGTGCTCAACTGCCCCACTTGTCAGCACTTCCAGCCGGCCCAACCACGTGAGACCCTACAGCCCCATGAGTTGGTCACGTCCCCTTGGTCCAAGGTCGGCATCGACCTGTTCCACGCGCTGGGCAGGAACTATGTCTTGATTGTAGACTACTTTACAAACTACCCGGAGTGGTACGTTTACACGACATCGGGCCGTTCCCCTTCAAAACAAGTATACCATTTTGGATGCTGTTGGGGGGGGGATGACCTACCGGGGGAAGGCCCTTGCGGCCAGGTCTCTGGCACTGAGTCTGGCTCTGGGGCTCAGATGGGAAGGGGGGAGAATAGAAAAGCAATAGTTGGAGGAGATTCAATGGTTAGGGGAATAGATAGGAGATTCTGTGGTCGCGAGCGAGACTCACGGAAGGTATGTTGCCTCCCGGGTGCCAGGGCCAGGGATGTCTCGGATCATGTCTTCAGGATCCTTAAGGGGGAGGGGGAGCAGCCAGAAGTTGTGGTGCACATTGGTACCAACTATGTAGGTAGGAAAAGGGGTGTGGAGGTAATAAACAAGTTTAGGGAGTTAGGCTGGAAGTTAAAAGCCAGGACAGAGTTGTCATCTCTGGTCTGTTGCCGGTGCCACGTGTTAGCGAGGCTAGGAATAGGGAGAGAGTGCAGCTGAACACATGGCTGCAGGAATAGTGTAGGAGGGGGGGCTTCAGGTATTTGGATAATTGGAGCGCATTCTGGGGAAGGTGGGACCTGTACAAGCAGGACGGGTTGCATCTGAACCAGAGGGGCACCAATATCCTGGGAGGGAGGTTTTCTAGTCCTCTTCGGGAGGGTTTAAACTAATTTGGAAGGGGAATGGGAACCGGATTTGTAGTCCAGCAACTAAGGTAGCCGATATTCAGGACGCCAAAGCGTGTAATGAGGCAGTGGGGAAGGGAACACTGACAAAGGAGAGTACTTGCAGACACGGAGATGGGTTGAAGTGTGTATACTTCAACGCAAGAAGCATCAGGAATAAGGTGGGTGAACTTAAGGCATGGATCGGTACTTGGGACTACGATGTGGTGGCCATCACGGAAACTTGGATAGAAGAGGGGCAGAAATGGTTGTTGGAGGTCCCTGGTTATAGATGTTTCAATAAGATTAGGGAGGGTGGTAAAAGAGGTGGGGGGGTAGCATTGTTAATTAGAGATAGTATAACAGCTGCAGAAAGACAGTTCGAGGAGTATCAGCCTACTGAGGTATTATGGGTTGAAGTCAGAAATAGGAAAGGAACAGTCACCTTGTTAGGAGTTTTCTATAGGCCCCCCAATAGTAGCAAAGATGTGGAGGAACAGATTGGGAAACAGATTTTGGAAAGGCGCAGAAGTCACAGGGTAGTAGTCATGGGTGACTTTAACTTCCCAAACATTGAGTGGAAACTCTTTAGATCAAATAGTTTGGATGGGGTGGTGTTTGTGCAGTGTGTCCAGGAAGCTTTTCTAACACAGGATGTAGATTGTCCGACCAGAGGAGGGGCACTATTGGATTTAGTACTTGGTAATGAACCAGGGCAAGTGATAGATTTGTTAGTGGGGGAGCATTTTGGAGATCGTGGCCACAATTCTGTGACTTTCACTTTAGTAATGGAGAGGGATAGGTGCGTGCAACAGGGCAAGGTTTACAATTGGGGGAAGGGTAAATACGATGTTGTCAGACAAGAATTGAAGTGCATAAGTTGGGAACATAGGCTGTCAGGGAAGGACACAAGTGAAATAGGGGCTGTTTAGAAGTCGCTGGTTTTGAAAGCAGACCAAGGCAGGCCAGCAGCATGGTTCAATTCCTGTAACAGCCTCCCCGAACAGGCGCCGGAATGTGGCAACTGGGGGCTTTTCACAGTAACTTCATCTGAAGCCTACTTGTGACAATAAGCGATTTTCATTTTTTTTTCATTTTTCAAATGTGGAACTTGTTCAAGGAACAGGTACTACGTGTCCTTGATATGTATGTCCCTGTCAGGCAGGGAAGAGATGATCGAGTGAGGGAACCATGGTTGACAAGAGAGGTTGAATGTCTTGTTAAGAGGAAAAAGGAGGCTTGTGTAAGGCTGAGGAAACAAGGTTCAGACAGGGCGTTGGAGGGATACAAGATAGCCAGGAGGGAACTGAAGAAAGGGATTAGGAGAGCTAAGAGAGGGCATGAGCAATCTTTGGCGGGTTGGATCAAGGAAAACCCCAAGGCCTTTTACACATATGTGAGAAATATGAGAATGACTAGGGCGAGGGTAGGTCCGATCAAGGACAGTAGCGGGAGATTGTGTATTGAGTCTGAAGAGATAGGAGAGGTCTTGAACGAATACTTTTCTTCTGTATTTACAAATGAGAGAGGCCATATTGTTGGAGAGGACAGTGTGAAACAGACTGGTAAGCTCGAGGAAATACTTGTTAGGAAGGAAGATGTGTTGGGCATTTTGAAAAACTTGAGAATAGACAAGTCCCCCGGACCTGACGGGATATATCCAAGGATGCTATGGGAAGCAAGAGATGAAATTGCAGAGCCGTTGGCAATGAACTTTTCGGCCTCACTGTCAACAGGGGTGGTACCAGGGGATTGGAGAGTGGCGAATGTAGTGCCCCTGTTCAAAAAAGGGACTAGGAATAACCCTGGGAATTACAGGCCAGTTAGTCTTACTTCGGTGGTAGGCAAAGTCATGGAAAGGGTACTGAAGGATAGGATTTCTGAGCATCTGGAAAGACACTGCTTGATTAGGGATAGTCAGCACGGATTTGTGAGGGGTAGGTCTTGCCTTACAAGACTTATTGAATTCTTTGAGGAGGTGACCAAGCATGTGGATGAACGTAAAGCAGTGGATGTAGTGTACATGGATTTTAGTAAGGCATTTGATAAGGGTAAGGTTCCCCATGGTAGGCTTCTGCAGAAAGTAAGGAGGCATGGGATAGTGGGAAATTTGGCCAGTTGGATAACAAACTGGCTAACCGATAGAAGTCAGAGAGTGGTGGTGGATAGCAAATATTCAGCCTGGATCCCAGTTACCAGTGGCATACCGCAGGGATCAGTTCTGGGTCCTCTGCTGTTTGTGATTTTCATTAATGACTTGGATGAGGGAGTTGAAGGGTGGGTCAGTAAATTTGCAGACGATACGAAGATTGGTGGAGTTGTGGATAGTGAGGAGGGCTGTTGTCGGCTGCAAAGAGACATAGATAGGATGCAGAGCTGGGCTGAGAAGTGGCAGATGGAGTTTAACCCTGATAAGTGTGAGGTTGTCCATTTTGGAAGGACAAATATGAATGTGGAATACAGGGTTAACGGTAGGGTTCTTGGCAATGTGGAGGAGCAGAGAGATCTTGGGGTCTATGTTCATACATCTTTGAAAGTTGCCACTCAAGTGGATAGAGTTGTGAAGAAGGCCTATGATGTGCTGGCGTTCATTAACAGAGAGATTGAATTTAAGAGCCGTGAAGTGATGATGCAACTGTACAAAACTTTGGTAAGGCCACATTTGGAGAACTGTGTACAGTTCTGGTCGCCTCATTTTAGGAAGGATGTGAAAGCTTTGTAAAAGGTGCAAAGGAGATTTACCAGGATGTTGCCTGGAATGGAGAGTAGGTCTTACAAGGAAAGGTTGAGGGTGCTAGGCCTTTTCTCATTAGAACGGAGAAGGATGAGGGGTGACTTGATAGAGGTTTATAAGATGATCAGGGGAATAGGTAGAGTAGACAGTCAGTGACTTTTTCACCGGGTGGAACAAACCATTACAAGGGGACATAAATTTAAGGTGAATGGTGGAAGATATAGGGGGGATGTCAGAGGTAGGTTCTTTACCCAGAGAGTAGTGGGGGCATGGAATGCACTGCCTGTGGAAGTAGTTGAGTCGGAAACATTAGGGACCTTCAAGCAGCTATTGGATAGGTACATTGATTACGGTAAAATGATATAGTGTAGATTTATTTGTTCTTAAGGGCAGCACGGTAGCATTGTGGATAGCACAATTGCTTCACAGCTCCAGGGACCCAGGTTCGATTCCGGCTTGGGTCACTGTCTGTGCGGAGTCTGCACATCCTCCCCGTGTCTGCGTGGGTTTCCTCCGGGTGCTCTGGTTTCCTCCAACAGTCCAATGCTGTGCAGGTTAGGTGGATTGGCCATGATAAATTCCCCTTAGTGTCCAAAATTGCCCTTGGTGTTGGGTGGAGGTGTTGACTTTGGGTAGGGTGCTCTTTCCAAGAGCCGGTGCAAACTCAATGGGCCGAATGGCCTCCTTCTGCACTGTAAATTAAATGATAATCTATGATTAATCTCGGACAAAGGTTCGGCACAACATCGTGAGCCGAAGGATCTGTTCTGTGCTGTATTTTTCTATGTTCTATGTTTATCACATCGTCTGCAGTCTTCCGTGCCTGCAAGGACACCTTTACTCGACACGGCATCCCACTCACTGTGATGTTGGCCAATGGTCCCTGCTTCGCAAGCCAGGAATGGTCCAACTTTGCCAGGAGGTACAACTTTGTGCATGCGACATCCAGTCCCCTGTGCCCCTATCCAACGGCAAAGCGGAGAAGGGCGTCCACATAGTCAAACGGCTCCTCTGCAAGGCTGCCGATGTTGGGTCCGATTTCTACCTCGCCCTGCTGGCCTATTGCTTGGCCCCACTGTCCACTGGCCTGTCGTCAGCCCAGCTGCTCATGGGTCGCACCATGAGGATGACGGTGCCGTCCATTCATATCCCAGACCTCGACCACGTTCCGGTCCTTCAACTAATGCAACTGTCTCGTGCACAGCACAAGGTGGCTCATGACTCCCGTGCAGCTGATCTCCCTGCTCTGGCTCAAGATGACAACGCCCATATCCATCTTCCGGATGGTGGCTGGTCTGCAACCGCTGTGGTCCTTCGGCAGGTGGCCCCCCGCTCGTTCCTGGTTCGTCTACCGGATGGCTCCATTCTGCGCCGCAATCGACATGCCCTTCGTCTCGTTCCGCGTTCGCTACGTGATCCTCCACCATTGCCACACCCTCCTGTTGACCCTGACCTGGACTATGCAGAGATTCCGGTCACTCGGCATCCTCCTCACTCTGACGCAGTCCAGCCCACTCCTCAGCCGGCGGCTCTCGCCCCACCCTTTGAGGCGGTCAACCAGAATTTGTCGCCCACCTCAGAGACTTAATTTGTGAACTTTGTGGACTTATGGGCTTTCTGATTTGTTCTGTTCTTCCGTTTAATCGTTCAAGTGGTTTGTATACAGTGTTCATCTCGTTATTCTTGTGACACACTGTTTTTCTGCACCAGGCACCTTCCCATGTAAATAGCTTAGTTTTTATGTACATAGTCCTGTAAATATTTTGCACACACGTAGTCAGGAACATTCACAATACACTATTTATTGCCATGCAGGTACATTTTTTATCAAAGGGGGATGTCATAATACATACCAGTATAGCATGGTGCAGACACACACTGATGGACACACAGTGGGACCAATCAACACACACAACACTGCAGCCAATCACCAGTGAGAGCACACGCACTAGAAAGACAGGAGGCATCAGAGTTCCCGCTCATTCGAGTAGCAGCTAGCTAGGAGGGCAGAGCTCACAGCCTGCAATACAGACATTCACCATGCGCTGAGTGCATCGACTAGTTAGGACAAGGCAAAAGTCTTTAGTTAAAGCTAGTATCGTATTAACCCACAGTCTGAGTATGTTTAAACAGTTCATGATTCAATAAAATAGTGTTGCACTATTTCTAGTGTTGGTGACCTGTATGTGATCTAGAACACCCAACACATCAATTATTTCTTACTGGCCTCCTTGGTTCCCTGCACATAGTCTTATGAAAATTAAACTATAGCTCATCATGTTTCAATGACCTGGCACTGAGTTTGATAAAGACACCCTCCATTACAGTCCAGTCATTGTTGGCATTGGGGTTGAATGTGCCATGGACCTCAAGCTGGCCTTGGATTGGATGACAATATTGCTATCCAGTTATCATTAGAAAGACCTGGGTGCCTGCATGTTTGAAGTGTACAGCATCATCTCGCTCCCATCTTGTATAGAACCTTAGTTAGGCCACACTTGGAGTCTAGTGTTCAATTCTGGTCGCCACACTACCAGAAGGATGTGGAGGCTTTAGAGAGGGTGCAGAGGAGATTTACCAGGATGTTGCCTGGTATGGAGGGCATTAGCTATGAGGAGCGGTTGAATAAACTTGGTTTGTTCTCACTGGAACGACGGAGGTTGAGGGGGCGACCTGATAGAGGTCTACAAAATTATGAGGGGCATAGACAGAGTGGATAGTCAGAGGCTTTTCCCCAGGGTAGAGAGGTCACTTACCAGGGGGCATAGGTTTAAGGTGAGAGGGGCAAGGTTTAGAGTAGATGCACGAGGCAAGTTTTTTACACAGAGGGTAGTGGGTGCCTGGAACTCGCTGCCGGAGGAGGTGGTGGAAGCAGGGACGATAGTGACATTTAAGGGGCATCTTGACAAATACATGAATAGGATGGGAATAGAGGGATACAGACCCAGGAAGTGTAGGAGATTGTAGTTTAGTCGGGCACCATGGTCGGTTTGGCTTGGAGGGCCGAAGGGCCTGTTCCTGTGCTGTACATTTCTTTGTTCTTTGTTCTTTGTGCTTTTGTTCCGCTGCATGCACTATCCAAACATCCAAATCATCTCCTTCTCCATTCTCACCAAAAGCACTTACTTCCTATTTTGCAGAGTGTGGTGACACAGAGTGATGACTGTGTAGGTTTCTTCCAGTGTTTACATGTGTCAGTGTATTGACTGGCCACATTTGATCGGTATTCTTCACTGACAAACCTGGCCTGGCTTCCCTCTCACTGTCCAGCAGTTGTTACTGTCGTCAGGTGCATCCACCCCAGTCACAGACTACTGACCATTTCTCGACCCATACTTCACATCATGGGATTGGAAGTGGGTATTGTGCTGGCCGCTGAGCAGCTTTACCATGGAGCCGCAGGTCACATACTGCTGATCAGTGGTGGGGGACGAGCTGACCAGTGTGCAGAGGGTGAGCACAAGTGCGGAGTTCCAAGATGTGGCCACCACTGTTAGCATTGCGTGCCCACCTGGCCATCCATCAGCCCCTGTACTCCCCCTCCATGCGCAGTGACCAGCAAACAGCCCAGCCTCCTGTCGCCCCGCCCCTCGAACGCCCCAGCCAATTGGAGACTTCCCGCAGCCAAAGTTCTTCATACCCTGTCGTAGCTGTTGGGCCCTTCTCCCATGATCGGGATCACCACGACTGATCGCTTGGGTCGCGATCCTGAGTTTGAAAAATCCTGTACTAGATTGATACCAGGAATGAGGAAAGTTGGACAAACTGGGTTTGTTTCCACTGGAGTTTAGGAGAGTTAGGGGTGACTTGACTGAAGTATATAAGATTCTGAATGGACTTGACAAGGTGGATGTGGAAAGAATGGGCGCGATTCTTCCAAAACGTTTTGAAGTGTGGTACTGAGCGGGAACTGCCGCATGCTTCCTGCTGCTCAGCTTGGTGACACCATCACCATAAGACATTAATTGGTCCCCTTAAGGAGGCCCCACAGGCTTCATCCTCTGCAAATAATGCTGGAACTGTGCTCGCTAACCCCCCAGCTAACAAGGTCGAGCAGCACTTAAGCAGCACTTCAGTCAGATGCTAAACCTCTGGAACAGGTTTAGCCAGAGCTGATGCACACTTTACGGCGTGGCCGGGATATTCAGAGGGGGATGTCATCGACACTTCAGCAGGTCCATAGCCAATTGGAGGAATCCCAGAGGCAACAGGTGCAGGAGATGTCACCGGCAATCCATGACACCAAGGCCAACACTGATCGGGTGGCGGCCTCAGTGGAGAGCCTGGTGCACGACGTTGGCACCATTAGTGAAGGTGTCCAAGACATAGAGCAGTCGGTGATTGTCATGGCTGAGGGCTGCATCGCATACGGTTTGGTGCCAGGTGCGGTTCTCGCTTTTGGCCTTTCTTGCTATTCTGTGAGGTTGTCTGCGTGGGTTTCCTCCAGGTGCTCCGGTTTTCTCCCACAAGTCCCTAAAGACACGCTGTTAGATAATTTGGACATCCTGAATTCTCTGTGTACCCAAGCAGGTGCTGGAATTTGGCGACTAGGGGCTTTTCACAGTAACTTCATTGCAGTGTTAGTGCAAGCCTACTTGTGGTAATAAAGATTATTATTATTATTCACCGGCCTTGTCACGCACTCACTCGAACGAGACAAGGCCACTGAATTGCGCCCAATGTTTCGTCTTGTGGTTGAGTCTGGAACCAGGGGGGCACTGTTTTAATATGGGGGGGTCACTCTTTTAGGACAGATATGAGGAGATTTTTTTTTTCTCTGAGGGCTGTGTGACTTTGGAACTATCAGCCTCAGAAAGCGGTGAGGGGTATTGAATATTTTTAAGGTGGAGATAGATAGATTCTTGTTAGGCAAAGGAATCACAGGTTATCGCTGGTAGATGGTAATGTAGAACTCAAAACACAAAGGGATCATCCATGGAGTAGGCTCGAGGGGCCTAATGGCCAATTTCTGCTACTATTTCATACGTTTCTCATGTGAGGGTACCTTTAAGACATGGATGTTTAAGCAATGTACCTTTAAGAAAACAGTGATGTCAGAGAGTGGGTGGGGCTAAGCTCAGGTCAGCCATTTTGCAGATTTTTAGTTTCAGTTTAAAAAACAGTGTGTGTGTATGTCTGTGTGTTTCCAGAGAGCTGCAAGTTTGAAAAGTGCCTGGCTGGTTCTGTTGAGAGCAGTTTAAAAGTGCCTGGCTGTTTTGCTGTGAGCTGATTAAAAGGAGAAAGCCAGTTTGAGACAGCAGCTTGAGAAGTTCTGGTTTGCAGTTTAGTTTTGCAGTTTGCAGGAAGAAAGCAAGGTGCTGGAGCTGAAGTCATTCAAGCTAATCTATCTCTGCCATTCTACAGAAAATATATATATATTATATATATATTATATATATATTAACATGATGTGATACTGTTTAAAGGTGTTAAGTCTCTTGGAAGTTTGAAGGAAAATTTTAAGGAATTATTTACTGTTGCAATATTTTCTGAGTTATCTTTGAAGTAAGGGGTGTTAAGAGATCCAATGTTTATTTAAGATGTTATGTTGAAATCATGGAATAAACAGTGTTTTGTGTTTAAAAACCCCCATGTCCATAATTGTAATCCCACACCGAGGGAAAAGCCGTGTGCTCAGAAAAGCAAGAAATCCATCAGAGGGAGAGGTTGGTTGAACTCCATGATACATTTTGGGGTTCTGAAAACACCTCGCACATAACAATTGGGGGCTCAACGGGAATAAAAGTCTATCTATTGGATTGGCTTTTGTGAACTTAAAGACAGTGAAGGATTGTTGCTTTTCTGGTGTGATATTTTAGTTTACGTGGGGAGAGTGTTGTGAACAATGGCTCTTTCAGAGGCTCAGAGGTTTTTGGGGGTGGAGAAGGTCACACGTAGTACTTTACGGACAGAAACGAAAAGCAGACTATTAGATTTAGCAAGAACATTGCAGTTAACATTACCTGACAAAATGCGAAAAGATGAGGTAATTATGGCGGTGGTTAAGCATTTAAAGTTGCCTGAGATAGAGTTTGACTCATTGGAAATGGCAAAAATTCAGTTGCAAATTAAACAAATGGAACATGAGAAAGAATTAAAGCGGCTGGCATACGAGAGTGAGAGAGAGGAAAAAGAAAGAGAGAGAGCGAGAGAGGAAAAAGAAAGAGAAAGAGAGAGAGAGGAAAAAGAAAAGGAGAGAGAAGAAAGGAGAAAGAAAGAATAGTCCTAGCAGAACAAAAAGAAAAAGAAAGGGAGATACAGAGCAGGGAAAAAGATAAGAGAGGGAGTTTGAACTTCAGAAAATGGCCATGAAACATGACAATCAGTAATAATTGGCAGACGTAAAGGTAAATATACAGTTGGATTATAGTGATGAGGATAGTGAGAAACAGCATCATAGTCAAAGGATTGGTGGGAATCTATTTAAATATGTCCAAGCATTGCCAAGGTTTGATGAGAAGGAAGTGGAAGCCTTTTTTGTTTCATTTGAGAAGGTAGCTAAACAAATTAAATGGCCACAGGACATGAGGGTGTTACTGATTGAAACAAAGCTGGTAGGTAGAGCTAGTGAAGTGTTTGCAACACTACCGGAGGGGGTATCTGGAACGTTTGAGGAGGTGAAGAAATCCATCTTAAGTGCATATGAGCTAGTGCCTGAAGCTTACAGACAAAGGTTTAGAAATTTAAGGAAAGAATTTGGTCAAACATACATGGAGTTTGAAAGGCTCAAAGAGAGTAATTTTGATAGGTGGCGAAGGGCTTTGAAAATAGACCAAATTTATGAAGCTCTCAGAGAAATTATACTTTTGGAGGAGTTTAAAAATTCAATTCCTGATGTAGTGAGAACTCATGTGGAAGAACAGAGGGTTAAAACTGCGAGATTAGCAGCGGAAATGACAGGTGATTATGTATTAGTTCATAAATCAAAGATTGGTTTCCGACATCAGTTTCAGCCTGTGAGGGATAGAAACTGGGGACATGAGAAATACTCAAGTGGTAAAGGTAAAGGTGATCTGATGGGAGACAATAAAGAGAGTGTACCTCAGATTAAAAACAAAATCCAAGAGGGTGGAAAAGAAATGAAAAGTTTCAGATGTATTCACTGTAATAAACTAGGCCATGTAAAGTTACAGTGTTGGTGGTTGAAGAAAAGCACTGGGAAGGCTGATCTGGTAAAACAGGATAAGACAGAGGGGTTTGTTAGAGTGGTAAAGGAAAGCCCAAGGGAAGCAAAGGAGGTGCAAATGATTCTACAGCCTGTTCAAAAAGTAATTGTTAAGAAAGTGCCAGATGTATTTAAAGAATTTACTTGGGTGGGTAAAGTATACTCATGTGTATCAGGAGGAGCAGGTAAATAAGTCACAATTTTAAGAGATACAGGGGCTAGTCAATCTTTAATGGTAAGAAATTAGGAATTATGTAGTTTGGGATGAATGTTGCCAGAAAAGGTGGTGATATGTGGAATTCAGGGTGAGAGGAGTAGCGTTCCATTATAGAAGGTAAGGTTGGAAAGACCAGTGAAGAGCAGTGAAGTGGTAGTAGGAGTAATAGATAAACTATCTTGTCCAGGAATACAGTTTATCTTGAGTAATGATATAGCTGGATCGCAGGTGAGAGTGATGCCTACTGTGGTTGATAAGCCAGTGGAAAATCAGTCAACTGAAGTGTTGAAGGACGAATATCCTGGGATTTTTCCCGGATTGTGCGGTAACAAGGTCGCAAAGTCACAGGTTAAGACAAGAGGAGAAATCAAAGAGCGAAGATGAAGTAAAAGTGCAATTATCAGAAACAACTTTTGATCAGATGGTTGAAAAAGAACAAGGACAGGTGGAGGATGAGGCGGATATTTTTAGCTCAGGAAAATTGACGGAGTTACAACATAAAGATGTAGAAATAAAAAGGATATATCAGAAAGCATATACGGAAGAGGAATCTGAGAGTATACCAGAGTGTTATTACCGTAAAAATGATGTCTTGATGAGAAAATGGAGACCTGTACATATGCAGGTGGATGAAAAGTGGGCAGAAGTTCATCAAGTAGTATTGCCGGTAGGGTATAGAAAGGAGGTGTTGCGAGTTGCACATGAGGTACCAGTGGGAGGTCATTTGGGAATAATGAAAACTCAAGGTAAAATCCAGAAACATTTTTATTGGCCTGGACTACATAAAGATGTAGTTAAATTTTGCCACTCATGTCACACATGTCAAGTGATAGGGAAACCTCAAGCAGTGATAAAACCAGTACCCTTAATACCCATTCCAGCATTTGAGGAACCTTTTCCAAGGGTCCTAAGCGCTTGTGTAGGACTGCATCCTAAAACAAAAAGTGGGAATCAATATCTTTTGACTATAATGGATGTGTCTACTAGGTTTCCAGAGGCCATTCCAGTATGTAATATTACAGCTAAAAGGATTGTGGAGGAGTTACTTAAATTCTTTACTAGATATGGACTACCCATAGAAATTCAATCGGATCAAGGATCAAATTTTACTTCAAAGTTATTCAAAGAAGCTATGTATAGCTTAGGAATAAAACAATTTCAATCAACTGCGTACCATCCAGAATTGCAGGGAGCATTAGAAAGGTGGCATCAGACATTAAAGACAATGTTGAGGGCGTATTGACAAGATTATCCAGAGGATTGGGATAAAGGAATCTATTCATATTGTTTGCAAATAGGGATGCACCTAATGAGTCTATCAAATTTAGTCCTTTTGAGCAAATTTTTGGTCATGAGGTAAGAGGACCACTTAAATTGATTAAGGAAAAAGTGGTGGGTGAGAAATCGGAAATTACAGTATTGGATTACGTGTCAAATTTTAGGGAACGATTAAATAGAGCAAGTGAATTGGCTGGACAACATTTGAAAGTTGAACAAAATGTGATGAAACGGGTAGCGGACAAGAAATCCAAAGTTCGTAGTTTTGCAGTGGGGATAAAGTTTTAGTGTTGTTACCAGTGGTAGGGGAGCCTTTAAAAGCTAGGTTTTGTGGACCGTATTAGATTGAAAGGAAATTAAGTGAGGTGAATTATGTGGTAAAAACACCAGATAGAAGGAAGACTCACTGAGTGTGTCATGTGAATATGCTGAAAATATACTTTGAAAGGGAAGGAGAGAAAAAGGAGGTTTTAATGATTCTAACTCAAAGTGACAAACCAAATCCAGATGACTGTGAATTTGACATACTTCAAATTAAATTGGAAAATGAAGATGTTCTTAACAATTGGGATGAATTGTTCAGTTATCTTCCAGAGGAAAAACTAACTGACCTGAAAGAGCTATTGATATCACATGGGCAAGTTTGTAGAGATAAATTGGGAAGTACTAAAATGGCTATACGTGATGTAGATGTGGGAAATGCTGTTCCTATCAAACAACATCCATATAGATTAATCCTTTAAAATTGGCCCAGGTTAACAGAGAGATTGAGAGTATGCTGAAGAATGGCATAATTGAAGTGGGTTGCAGCCAATGGAGCTCACCCAGAGTGATGGTACCTAGACCAGATGGTACCCAATGGTTGTGTGTGGACTATCGAAAGGTGAATGCAGTTACAAGAACGGACTCTTATCCTGTCCCACCATTGAAGGATTGCATTGAGAAAGTGGGACAATCTGCTTTTATTTCCAACTTCCAGACATGGAAAGAACATTTAAAACATTGAATGGAGTTCTTCGATCGACTTCAGGAGGCGGGTTTGTTGATGAACCTAGCCAAAAGTGAATTTGGAGAAGCCCGAATCACGTTCCTTGCAGAGTTTCCGATACCCTCAAGACAAAGGGAAATAATGTGATTTCTTAGCATGAGTGGATTTGATCGAACAGCTGTGCAAAAGTTTTATGGCGTGATTACTCCACTGATGGAATTTGTTCAAAGAGATTGTCAATCGAGAAGGATTTCTGTTGGAGGAAGAAGAACAGAGAAAAATTGACTATATTATTATACCTGTTTGAGTGTGTTGTTTTTTTTAAAAAACGAAAAAGTATATTTACTGTGTACATTTCTTAGTCGATGGTGCAAAAGTGAAAAATAAAACCATCTTGAAGTTGATGGGTTTTTTTCTTGGGGGGAGGTGTCATGTGAGGGTACCTTTAAGACATGGATGTTTAAGCAATGTACATTTCAGAAAACAGTGATGTCAGAGAGTGGGTGGGGCTGAGCTCAGGTCAGCCATTTTGCAGGTTTTTAGTTTCAGTTTAAAAAACAGTGTGTGTGTGTCTGTGTGTTTCCAGAGAACTGCAAGTTTGAAAAGTGCCTGGCTGGTTTTGTTGAGAGCAGTTTAAAAGTGCCTGGCTGTTTTGCTGTGAGCTGATTAAAAGGAGAAAGCCAGTTTGGGACAGCAGGCCGAAAAGTTCTGGTTTGCAGTTTAGTTTTGCAGTTTGCAGGAAGAAAGCAAGGTGCTGGAGCTGAAGTCACCCAAGCTAATATATCTCTGCCATTCTACAGAAAATATATATATATCCTTTAACCTGATGTGATGCTATTTAAAGGTGTTAAGTCTCTTGGAAGTTTGAAGGAACATTTTAAGGAATTATTTACTGTTGCAATATTTTCTGAGTTATCTTTGAAGTAAGGGGTGTTAAGAGATCCAATGTTTATTTAAGATGTTAAGTTGAGTTCATGGAATAAACAGTGTTTTGTGTTTAAAAACCCATGTGTCCATAATTGTAATCCCACACCTAGGGAAAAGCCGTGTGCTAGGAAAAGCAACAAATCCATTAAATGGAGAGGTTGGTTGAACTCCATGATACATTTTGGGGTTCTGAAAACGCCTCGCCCACAACACGTTCATATGTAACTTGTGAGTTGTAAAGGTAGATAACTCTTCCAGTGAGTATTATTAAGATTTCTCCTTGTACATTATTTTCAGTGCGATTTAATTTGCTTATCATGCTTTCTGCCAGCACTAACCTATCACTGTAACACTATAAAAGAATGCTAATAGCAAAAGGACTGACATCTGGCTCATTGGCAATTTGTACCACAGATGGGAAAAAGCTGAAACTATTTATTGAAGCCCTTACCTCGCTCAATATTGGGTTTGTACTCTGTCAAGAAGATGCCTTCAGCCATGTGGGAGAGGAGCATTTTTAAAATTAAATAATGTGTACTTACAGTGCTTAGAGCTGATCTGTACCAAGACAAGGAACAGCGCTCAAGCTACTAAATCTCCAGGCATCAAGAAGGCCTGTATCGCATTCAGCTCATCCATTTCGAACTTTGCTTTTGTGCACAGTTAGCAGATAAATTGCTTGACTGTATTTAAAATCATGCTGTTATTAAAACTTAACTGTTTCCTTAAGATATCCTGCAGGCGATATTTTGAGTGCAGTGTGCCATGAAGTGGTTCAATTTTAGCAGGCAGCACTGCCAGTAAGACACAAAAGGGCACATTGATCAAAAGAGAGATTTCAAAAGATTTTCCCCTCAACCCCCTCCTACTCATTCCACTGAAAGTCAGCATCACACAATTCCCTAAAGCAGCTGCAGACGGCTTCCAACAGTCACATAAATCCAGTCGTCTAACCTCATAACTAATCATGCAGCAATTTAAAATTTAGATCGTTTTTAAGTATGTTGGCAAAGAAGTAGGGCAGCATTGAGATCTCTGTATCATTTGGGAGCTGTAGGAGCCACAATAATAAGTGGCTGGATTGGAACATGTCAGTGAAACAATTTGCAACAAAATTACAGAAGCCAATGAGGAGAATTAAACCGAAATAAACCTAAGGGTTCAGGTCGTGTGAGGTCATGAAGCCTTAAAAATAAGCATCCCGACACAAAGCTGCCTCCAGTCCTCCCATTTCCCATTTTGACTGAGGCAAGTCACTGGCTGGGTCACCAACCCTCTCCAAGGAGGAGGGTTGAAACTTTAAATATGATAATGAGGCTGTGAACATAATTATTATTCAGCTTTCAGTTGTCAAACAGGATTCTCAATCTTCAGAGAACCCGCAGTCACATTCAGGCAGGGGCTTCTAATCCAGATGAAAGTGTCTTCACAGCTAACTCCTGGTTCCAGCTTGCCCACATGAGTAACCCTTGCAGTTGGACACACCTTCCCCTATGTTCCCCACTATGCCATTAATCCACTCACGACCTCAGCTCCCATTCATCAGGCTCCCAACCTCCCTTCCAGTCCTCAGAATTCACTTCACACCACGCTCGGGACGTCCCAACCTACCTCTTTTGAAGCCTCTGAAACCACACTTCTGCCCCAGTACGTGCCTTCTGACCAACTCCTCGGATCCAGAGTTCCCTCAACCAAAACTTCCAGCTTTCCCACCCTTCCCAAAATTCAGGAACGGCAGGCCATCCAATCGTCCCTTTGCCCTCACAATCCACATGCTCCCTCCAGCGCCAGGGGCTGGTTTAGCACACTGGGCTGAATCGCTGGCTTTGAAAGCAGACCAAGGCAGGCCAGCAGCACGGTTCAATTCCCGTACCAGCCTCCCTGAACAGGTGCCGGAATGTGGGGACTAGGGGCTTTTCACAGTAACTTCATTTGAAGCCTACTTGTGACAATAAGCGATTTTCATTTCATCTAGTTTGGAGGGGCTGGTTTAGCACACTGGGCTAAATCGCTGGCTTTGAAAGCAGACCAAGGTAGGCCAGCAGCATGGTTCAATTCCTGCACCAGCCTCCCCAAACAGGCGCCAGAATGTGGCAACTAGGGGCTTTTCACAGTAACTTCATTTGAAGCCTACTTGTGACAATAAGCGATTTTCATTTCATTCATTTCATTTCCTATGATTTGACTCCCTCTTCCAACCAACCAATATGCCTCTCCCCCAACCACCCCCAGATGAATTCTTAATCCCCAGTTAACCCTTTAATGGGGATTGAGATTGGGGTTTACTATCCATCTCAGGTCCAGGAGTGAGTGCGCAGAACCAGGGGCGAGATTCTCCGACCCCCTGCCGGGTCGGAGAATCGCCGGGGGCTGGCGTGAATCCCGCCCCCGCCGGTTGCCAAAGTCTCCGGCACCGGAGATCCGTCGGGCGCGGGAATCGCGCCGCGCCGGTTGGCGGGCCCCCCCGCGCGATTCTCCGGCCCGGATGGGCCTAAGTCCCGCCGCTAAAATGCCTGTCCCACCGGCGTAAATTAAACCACCTACCTTACCGGCGGGACAAGGCGGCGCGGGCGGGCTCCGGGGTCCTGGGGGGGTCGGGGGGCGATCTGGCCCCGGGGGGTGCCCCCACGGTGGCCTGGCCCGCGATCGGGGCCCACCGATCCGCGGGCGGGCCTGTGCCGTGGGGGCACTCTTTCCCTTCCACCTCCGCGGAAGAGACTCCCTCCACAGCGCATGCGCGGGAATGCCGTCAGCGGCCGCTGACGCTCCCGCGCATGCGCCGCCCGGAGATGTCATTTCCGCGCCAGCTGGCGGGGCACCAAAGGCCTTTTCCGCCAGCTGGCACGGCGGAAATTCGTCCGGCACCGACCCAGCCCCTTAAGGTTGGGGCTCGGCCCCCAAAGATGTGGAGCATTCCGCACCTTTGGGGCGGCGCGATGCCCGTCTGATTTGCGCCATTGTGGGCGCCAGTCGGAGAATTTTGCCCATGGTTTGAATTGAATTGTGCGCAATTTGCCAACCTTATATTCCCTATAAGCTATTGAGTGATTGAATTAACCCTTGCTTGCTGAATCATCAAAAGAAAAAGTCAAACAAGAAGCCATGCATTACCAACCATTTACTAAATGTGAAAGCACAATGTAAAGCTAAAATTTAGATAAACTCAGCAGTTAATAGTAGGTAATTTAACAGTTTGCATAAGAAACAATTAATAGACAGGATTACCTGACAAAAGGAGGAAGAGGTTGTAAAGGCAATTCAGTCAAGCCATTGTAATCAACACAAACAAAATCATTGACAATTGTGTTATAATTCTGATTTGATTTCAGACAGGATCATAAAGGATGATTCCCTCTATTAAGTCAGTCTCCCTTGGTATTGTAAAAAGGAGCCAAAACTAAGTATAATCTTAACGGGATTAGAGAGTGGCAGTGGTGCAGTGGTAGTGCCACTGGGCTAGTAATCCAGAGACCCAAAGTACTGCTCTGGGGTCCCAGATTCAAATCCTGCCCTGCAGATGGCAAATATGAATTCAATAAAAACCTGGAATTAAAAATCTAGTGATAACTATGAAACCATTGTTGATTGTCAAAAAAAACCTTCTGTTCATTAATGTCCTTTAGGGAAGGAAATCTGCCATGCTTACCTGGTCTGGCCTACTTGTGACTCCAGACCCACAGCAATGAGGTTGACTCTTAACTGCCCATTAAGGGTGGGCAATAATGCTGACACAGCCTGCGACGCCCAAGTCCCATGAACACATTTTTTAAAAATTCAACCAGGATGCTCGCATGCAATTTGTCAATTTTGCAGTTGTCTATTCCAGGGGCTAATATTAATCTTTAGTTTTTAATGAAACATTGCGTGGGAGTTATAACAAGTGCTAATTTACTACACCCATTCTCTCCACCATTAAACATACACATTAACCCTTCTGTATTTTGTGGTGAGCCACGTATGGCTATTGTATATACTCATGTTGTTCTATTATTATTGTCATCGACATCCACTATTGTATATACTTACTGTTGTTGCTGTTACTGTTGCTGTTGAATTGTTGTGTTGATGCTGCTGTTGGATCCGCCTATGGCTCCACCCCTCTGAGGAGGTATATAACCGGCCGATCTGAGAGAGGCTCTCAGTGCGGGAGAAGCTACAGGTTGGCACACATCTAGTTGATTAAAGCCACTGTTCTTTGGTACAAACTGTCTCGACTGAATTGATGGTCATCAATTTAATCAACTAGTTTTTTTTCACATTGGATGCCGCTCTGAAACCTGATCGTCTTGAACTCGACCCGCAGGCAGCTGAAGCTACCTTTGAGCACTGGCTCAGTTGCTTCGAGGCCTACCTCGACTCCTCAGCCACCGTGGTCTCCCCGGCACTCAAACAGCGTCTCCTCAAAGCCCGAGTGAGCCACAGGATTTTTCGGCTAATCAGGGACGCGGCCTCGTACACAGAGGCAGTGGAGCTGCTCAAAGGACAGTTTGTGAGGCCAGTGAATGAGGTACTCGCTCGACACCTCCTGACCACGCGGCGTCAGCGCCAGGGTGAGTCGCTGGCTGAATATCTACGCGAACTGAGGGTACTCGTCCGGAGTTGTAACTGCCAGTTGGTCACGGCAGTACAGCACGCGAGACACTTATGTGGCAGGAGTCAGGTCCAGCTACATCCGGCAACGGCTTCTCTAGAAAGGGTCCCTCGACTCGAGGAGACGGTGAAACCAGCTACCTCGCTGGACGTGGCCTTCCAGAGCATGCATGCCTTTCCATCCGACCATGCGGCATCCTCGGGGGCGTCGGAGGTGCAGCCATCACCAGACCCGGGCGTGCCCCATACCTGTGCCGATCGGCAGCCTGCCAGTTTCGGAGGGCCGTATTGTTACTTCTGCGGGCAGGGCCAGCACCCCAGGCAGCATTGCCCAGCTCGAAACGCGACCTGCAACGAGTATGGCAAGAAAGGGCACTTTGCTAAGGTATGCCTGGCCCGACCTAAAGTCCAAAAATCAAAAGCCTGCCAGGCCCGGCCTGAGGCTCACAGACCTTGCAGCGTGGCATCGTGCCTGCCGGGCCCACCCTCTTCTGACGCGACATCCGCCTCGTATGACCAGTGGGGGCAGCCATCTTGGTCGCCATCTTCGACACCGCCCACCACGTGCGACCGGTGGGGGCCGCCATTTTGGCCGACATCCTCGACGACGCCCGCCACGTGCGTCTCATCAGGGCCGCCATGTTGGGACCATTCCGCCACTGCCTCTACCGGTCGCCCGCAACTCGGCTCGATTCAGCTCGACGAGTCCCGGCCTTATCACCTTCAAAACTCCATAATGACCGTCCGACTCAATGGACAGGAGACGTCCTGCCTCTTCGACTCCGGGAGCACAGATAGCTTCGTCCACCCGGATATGGTAAGGCACTGCTCCCTCCGTGTCCTTCCCGTCTCACAAACCATCTCCCTTGCTTCCGGATCACACTCCGTGCCGATCCGGGGGTATTGTATCGCTAACCTTGCGATACAGGGCATCGAGTACGCCGATTTCAAGCTTTACGTCCTCCCTCATCTCTGCGCCCTGCTGCTACTAGGTTTAGACTTTCAATGCAACCTCCGAAGCCTGATCTTAAAGTTCGGGGGACCCCTGCCCCCTCTCACTGTCTGCAGCCTCACGACCCTGAAGGTCGCCCCTCCCTCGCTCTTCGCGAACCTCACCCCAGACTGTAAGCCCGTTGCCATCTGGAGCAGACGGTACAGTGCTCAAGACAAGGCCTTCATCAGGTCAGAGGTCCAGCGGCTCCTGAAGGAAGGGGCCATTGAGGCCAGTAACAGCCCCTGGAGAGCCCAAGTCGTGGTCGTCAGGACCGGGGAGAAGAACCGGATGGTAGTCGACTACAGTCAGACGATCAACTGGTACACGCAGCTCGATGCATACCCTCTCTCCTGCATATCTGATAGGGTCAATCAGATTGCGCACTACCAAGTCTTTTCCACGGTAGACTTGAAGTCTGCGTACAATTCGCCCGGAGGACCGCCAATACACTGCCTTTGAGGGAGACGGCCGCCTCTTCCATTTTCTCAGGGTTCCTTTCGGCGTCACCAATGGGGTTTTGGTCTTCCAACGAACGATGGACCGAATGGTCGACCAGTACGGGCTGCGGGCCACGTTCCCGTATCTGGATAATGTCACCATCTGCGGCCATGACCTACTGGACCACGACGCCAATCTTAGAAAATTCCTCTGTGCCGCCCAACTCCTTAACTTGATGTACAATAAGGAGAAATGTATTTTCCGCACAACCCGGCTAGCCATCCTCGGCTATGTCATGGAAAACGGAGTCCTAGGGCCTGACCCTAACTGCATGCGCCCCCTCCTGCAGCTCCCCCTTCCCCACTGCCCCAAGGCCCTGAAGAGATGCCTGGGGTTCTTTTCTTACTATGCCCAATGGGTCCCCAATTACGCGGACATGGCCCGCCCACTTATTAAGTCCACTACTTTTCCCCTGACGGCTGAGGCCCGCCTGGCCTTCAACCGTATGAGAACCGAATTTGCCAAGGCCACGATGCACGCTGTGGACGAATCCATCCCATTCCAAGTGGAGAGTGATGCATCAGACTTTGCCTTGGCAGCCACTCTTAACCAGGCAGGGAGGCCTGTCGCCTTTCATTCCCGTACCCTCCATGCCTCTGAGATTCAACACTCCTCTGTCGAAAAGGAGGCGCAAGCCATTGTGGAAGCTGTGCGACACTGGAGGCATTACCTGGCCGGCAGGAGATTCACTTTCTTCACAGACCAACGGTCGGTTGCCTTCATGTTTAACAACACATAGCGGGGCAAAATTAAGATCGACAAGATTTTGTGGTGGAGGATCGAGCTCTCCACCTATAACTACGAGATCTTGTATTGTCCTGGGAAGCTCAATGAGCCCCCAGATACCCTGTCCGGCGGTATCTGCGCCAACGCGCAAGCGGACTGGTTACGGGCTATCCACAATTACCTCTGTCATCCGGGGGTCACCCGGCTTTTCCACTTTGTCAAGGCCCGCAACTTGCCCTACTCCACTGAGGAGGTCAGGGCCAGGACCAGGGACTGCCAAATCTGCGCAGAGTCCAAACCGCACTTCTATCGGCCAGACAAGGCCCACCTGGTGAAGACCTCCCGCTCCTTCGAACGCCTCAGCATGGATTTCAAAGGGCCCCTCCCCTCCACTGACCGTAACGTGTACTTTCTCAACATTGTTGATGAGTACTCACGTTTTCCCTTTGCCATCCCAAGCTCCAACATGACCTCTGCCACTGTCATCAAGGCCCTGTGCACACTTCCGGGTGCGGCTATGCAGAGCTAGGTCGCATATTTGGCAGCTCCCGCTTGGAACGGACAGTTGGGCTCTTTTACAGAGCCCCCACGGCATTTGTTTGACATTTCCCGGTGTGGGAAGAAGGCTGCAGCATTCCCCTGACAGTGACCCCCAGGAGTGTTGTGTCTTTTGGCTATCAGACCCGGCAGAAACAGTGAAAGATTTGGCTTGAGCTGCAGCAGTAGACAAGGGCCTCTTCCAGCATACAGGCGGGGGAAGGGCAAGCTTAAAGCAGAGGGAACAACTGTGAAAAGATCTACCAGGGCCATTGAAGAAGCAGGGACGAGGCTTCTGGTGGCGGCCATGGAGGAGTAGGTCGTGCATTCGGCAGCTCCCGTCTGGAGCCGACTCTCAGACCTTTTTCAGGAGTTTCCATAGACTTTTTGGGGCAGACTGGTGAAGCAAACACTGCCACCTTCTATGAAACAGACCAGAAGTGTAACGGCCAAAGGAGCGGCACTGGAGCAACGGGAGAAGCGAGGGAAAGAAAACAAAATGGCGGCGGCCAGGGACAAAGGGGAGCTGCAGGAGTTCATCACGCGCTGCTTTGAGGAGCACCGTGAGAAGATGCGCAAAGAGATGTTGGCGCCTATGCTTTCGGCAATTGAAGGACTCGGGATCACGCAGAAGGCCCATGAAGCTAAGATCCAGGAGGTACAGAAAAGAGTCAGTCAGAACGAGGACGAGCTCGTGGGCCTGGCGGTGAGAGTGGAGCAGAACGAGGCGCTACACAAGAGGTGGGCAAAGACCTGGAGAACAGGTCGAGGAGAAAGAATCTGCGAATCCTGGGTCTCCCTGAGGGAGTGGAGGGGGCTGATGCCGGGGCATACGCGAGCACGATGCTCGAGGCGATGATGGGCGCGGAGGCCCCTTCGAGGCCGCTGCAGTTGGACGGGGCACATCGGGTGCTGAAAAAGAAGCCCCAGGCAAATGAGCTGCCACGGGCGATGGTGGTGAGGTTCCACCGGTTCACGGACAGAGAGTGGGTCCTGAGATGGGCCAAGAAGGAGCGGAGCAGTAAGTGGAACAATGCAGAGATCCGAATATACCCGGACTGGAGCACGGGGGTTGCAAAGCGGAGAGCGGGTTTCAACTGGGCCAAAGCGGCGTTGTACCGGAAAGAAGTGAAATTCGGAATGCTGTAGCCAGCGCGACTGTGGGTCACATACAAGGGCCAACACTATTACTTCGAAACGCCTGAAGAGGCGTGGACCTTTGTACAAGCCGAAAGGTTGGACTCTAACTGAGGGTTTGTGAGGGTGGGGGGGATGTTTTGGGGTTTGATGTGTGATGGTTGTTGCATATAGGGGGTCAATCACGCGCAGGAAATGTTACATGGGCTGGGGGAGAGAGACAAGGCCGCGACAGGAGCTGCGCCAGAGGGGGCGGAGCGGGCTTTGGAAAGCACGGGGTTTTTTCCCACGCGCGGGAAGAAAGGCGGGAAGGGGAACGAAGGAATACATATGGATTGGGAGACTCCCACGCGGGGAGGTCAATGGGACGGCGGGGGAAGCCGGGGTCAGCAGGCGTCAGCTGACTTACGGGAGTGACATGGGGGGAGCAAAAAAGCTAGACAGGGGTCTAGCGGGGGGAGGGGAGGGGGGGAAGGGGGGGGAAAGGGTTGCTGCTGCACTGGCCGAAAGGGAATGGGACACAGAAGAGGTGGTCGGGACGGGGTTCCCCCCTCTGGGGGACTGGAGGGTGAGGGAGGCGTGACACGGGACTGGCCCAGAAAACGAGATGGCTAGTCGGCGGGATGTGGGGGGGGTGAGAGCCCCTCCAATCCGGCTGATAATGTGGAATGTGTGGGGCCTGAATTGGCCGGTGAAGAGGGCTCGAGTGTTCGTGCACTTAAAAGGACTGAAGGCGGATGTGGCCATGCTCCAAGAGACACATCTGAAGGTGGCGGACCAGGTCAGGTTAAGAAAGGGATGGGTAGGACAGGTATTCCACTCGGGACTGTACGCGAAGAATAGAAGGGTGGCAATATTGGTGGGAAAGCGGGTGTCATTTGAGGCCAAGACTATTGTAGCGGACAATGGAGGGCGATATGTAATGGTGAGCGGTAGGCTGCAAGGGACGTGGGTGGTGTTGGTAAACGTATACGCCCCGAACTGGGATGATGCAGGATTCATGAAGCGCATGTTGGGGCGCATTCCGGACCTGGAGATAGGAGGCCTGATAATGGGAGGGGACTTCATTACAGTGTTGGATCCAGCACTGGACCACTCCAAATCAAGGACTGGAAAGAGGCCGGCGGCGGCCAAGGTACTTAGGGGGTTTATGGATCAGATGGGGGGAGTGGACCCATGGCGGTTTGCAAGGCCGCAGGCCAGGGAATTTTCTTTCTTCTCCCATGTACACAAAGCCTACTCCCGGATAGATTTCTTTGTTCTGGGTAGGGCGCTCATCCCAAGGGTGGAGGGGACAGAGTATTCAGCTATAGCCGTTTCGGACCATGCCCCACACTGGGTGGAACTGGAGCTGGGAGAGGAGAGGGACCGTTGTGGCGGCTCGATGTGGGACTGCTGGCGGACGAGGTGGTGTGTGGGAAGGTGAGGGGGTGTATCGAAAGGTTCTTGGAGGCCAACGACAATGGGGAGGTGCGTGTGGGGGTGGTATGGGAGGCGTTGAAGGCGGTGATCAGGGGAGAGCTAATCTCCATCAGGGCTCATAGGGAGAAGACAGAGGGTATGGAAAGGGAGAGGTTAGTGGGGGAGATTTTGAGAGTGGACAGGAGATACGCAGAGGCCCCACTGGAAAGATTACTTGGGGAAAGACGACGGCTCCAGACGGAGTTTGACCTGTTGACCACAGGGAAGGCGGAGGCACAGTGGAGGAAAGCGCAGGGGGCGACCTACGAGTATGGGGAAAAGGCTCGTCGGATGCTGGCACACCAGCTCCGTAAGAGGATGGCAGCGAGGGAAATAGGGGGAGTCAAATATGGAAGGGGAGCCACGGTTCGGAGTGCAACGAAAATAAACGAGGTATTCAAGCCCTTTTATGAAGAGCTGTACAGATCCCAGCCCCCAGCGGGGGATGAGACGATGAGACGATTCCTAGATCAGCTGAGATTCCCGAGGGTGGAGGAGCAAGAGGTGGCTGGTTTGGGGGCACCAATTGGGTTGGAGGAGCTGAGCAAGGGTTTGGGGAGCATGCAGGCGGTGAAGGCCCCGGGACCGGACGGATTCCCGGTGGAGCTCTACAGGAAGTACGCAGACCTGTTGGCCCCGCTACTGGTGAGGACCTTTAATGAGGCAAGAGAGGAGGGGACCCTGCCCCCAACAATGTCGGAAGCGACAATTTCTTTGATCCTAAAGCGGGACAAGGATCCACTGCAATGTGGATCGTACAGGCCGATCTCGCTCCTCAATGTGGATGCATAGTTGCTGGCAAAAGTGCTGGCCACAAGGATCGAGGACTGTGCCCCGGGGGTAATCCACGAGGACCAGACGGGATTTGTAAAGGGCAGGCAACTAAACACCAATGTGCGGCGACTCTTAAACGTGATAATGATGCCATCGGAGGAGGGAAAGGCGGAGATAGTGGCAGCTATGGACGCGGAGAAGGCCTTTGACCGAGTAGAGTGGGAGTACCTCTGGGAGGTGCTGCGTAGGTTTGGGTTCGGGGTAGGGTTTATCATTTGGGTTAAGCTCCTTTACAGAGCCCCGATAGCGAGTGTAGTGATGAACCGGCGGAGGTCGGAGTACTTTCGACTGTACCGAGGGACGAGGCAGGGGTGCCCCCTGTCCCCCCTGTTGTTCGCATTGGCGATCGAACCATTGGCCATGTCATTGGGAGTCTAATAAATGGAGGGGGGTGGTCCAAGGGGGAGAAGAGCATCGGGTGTTGCTATATGCGGATGACCTGTTGCTGTACGTGGCGGATCCAATGGAGGGGATGGTGGAGGTCATGCAGACTCTAAGGGAGTTTGGGGAGTTTTCGGGCTATAAGCTCAATTTAGGGAAGAGTGAGCTCTTTGTATTACAGGCAGGAACCAAGAAAGAGGGATAGGGGACCTACCGCTGAGGAGGGCGGAGGGGAGCTTTCTGTATCTGGGGATCCAGATAGCCAGGAGTTGGGGGACCCTACATAAACTGAATCTGACGAGGTTGGTGGAGCAAATGGAGGAGGATTTCAAAAGATGGGACATGTTACCGCTCTCGCTGGCGGGTAGAGTGCTGTCGGTCAAAATGGTGGTCCTTCCGAGGTTTCTGTTTGTGTTTCAGTGCCTTCCCATTGTGATCACTAAGGCCTTTTCTAAGAGAGTAGGCAGGAGTATTATGGGGTTTGTGTGGGCGAATAAGACCCCGAGAGTAAGGAGAGGGTTCCTGGAACGCAGTAGGGACCGAGGAGGGTTGGCGCTGCCAAACCTGGGGAGCTACTACTGGGCAGCAAATGTGGCGATGATCCGCAAGTGGGTTATGGAGGGAGAGGGGGCAGCATGGAAGAGGATGGAGATGGCGTCCTGTAAAGGAACGAGCCTGGAGGCATTGGTGACGGCACCGCTGCCGCTCTCGCCGACAATGTATACCACGGGCAGCACGGTAGCATTGTGGATAGCACAATTGCTTCACAGCTCCAGGGTCCCAGGTTCGATTCCCGGCTTGGTCACTGTCTGTGCGGAGTCTGCACATCCTCCCCGTGTGTGCGTGGGTTTCCTCCGGGTGCTCCGGTTTCCTCCCACAGTCCAAAGATGTGCAGGTTAGGTGGATTGGCCGTGATAAATTGTCCTTAGTGTCCAAAATTGCCCTTAGTGTTGGGTGGGGTTACTGGGTTATGGGGTTAGGGTGGAGGTGTTGACCTTGGGTAGGGTGCTCTTTCCAAGAGCCGGTGCAGACCCGATGGGCCGAATGGCCTCCTTCTGCACTGTAAAAAGTTATATGAACCCGGTGGTGGCGGCAACGCTAAGGATCTGGGGCCAGTGGAGACGGCACCAGGGTGCAATGGGAGCATCGGTGTGGTCCCCGATCAGGGGTAACCACCGGTTTGTCCCGGGGAAGATGGACGGGGGGTTCCAGAGCTGGCATCGGGCGGGGATTGGAAGAATGGGGGACCTGTTCATTGACGGGACGTTTGCGAGCCTAGGGGCACTGGAGGAGAAGTTCGAGTTACCCCCGGGAAATTCCTTTAGGTATATGCAGGTGAGGGCTTTTGTGAGGCGACAGGTGAGGGAATTCCCGTTGCTCCCGGCACAAGAAGTTCAAGATAGGGTGATCTCGGGTGTATGGGTCGGGGTGGGCAAGGTGTCAGAAATACACCAGGAGTTGAAAGAAGAGGGGGAAGCGCTGGTAGAAGAGTTGAAGGGTAAATGGGAGGAGGAGCTGGGGGAGGAGATCGAGGAAGGTCTGTGGGCTGATGTCCTCGGTAGGGTTAATTCCTCCTCCTCGTGTGCCAGGCTCAGCCTGATACAATTTAAGGTGGTCCACAGAGCGCACTTGACGGGGGCGAGGTTGAGTAGGTTCTTTGAGGTAGAGGACAGATGTGGAAGGTGCTCAGGGAGCCCGGTGAACCATGTCCATATGTTTTGGTCATGCCCGGCACTGGAGTGGTTCTGGAGAGGAGTGGCGGGAGCAATATCTCAGGTGGTGAAAGTTCGGGTCAAGCCAAGCTGGGGGCTAGCAATATTTGGAGTAGTGGATGAACCGGGAGTGCATTCTGGCCTTTGCGTCCCTAGTAGCCCGGCGAAGAATCTTGCTAATGTGGAAGGAGGCGAAGCCCCCCAGCCTGGAGGCCTGGATAAATGATATGGCTGGGTTCATAAAATTGGAGAGGATTAAGTTTGCCTTGAGAGGGTCTGCGCAGGGGTTTTACAGGCGGTGGCAACCGTTCCTAGACTATCTCACGGAGCGTTAGAGGAAGGTCGGTCAGCAGCAGCAGCAACCTTGGGGGGGGGGGGGCGGGGGACGTCCTGGGGGGGGTGGGGGGGGGGAGAGAGGGGGGACTGCCTGGGAGGGTGGATGAGCAAGAGATAACATGAAGGGTTGGGGAAACTGGCACGTACGGGTGAGGGCCAGTGTACAAAGCTGTGTAAATATATCATTTTGCCATGGATATATCTTGCTCTGCGCGATTTCTCGTTTTTTTTTGTTACGAGGGGGGGACGGTTATTGTTTGTAAGGGAGAAAAATTGTGTTAAAAAACTTTCATAAATATATATTTTTTTAAAAATCAAGGCCCTGCGCTGCATCTTCACCCTGTTCGGTTTCCCTACCTACATACATAGTGATCGGGGCACCTCTTTTATGAACGATGAGCTGCGTCAGTACCTGCTCAGTAAGGGCATCGCCTCGAGCAGGACTACCAGCTACAACCCCCGGGGAAACGGGCAGGTGGAGAGGGAGAATGCTACGGTCTGGAAAGCTGTCCTTCTGGCCCTACGGTTTAGAGGTCTCCCAGTCTCCCGCTGGCATGAGGTCCTCCCCGATGCATTCCACTCCATCCGGTCACTCTTGTGTACTGCAACTAATGAGACCCCTCACGACCGGCTATTTGTCTTTCCCAGGACGTCGATCTCCGGGGTCTCGCTTCCGTCCTGGCTAACAACACCTGGGCCTGTACTCCTCCGGAAACAAGTGAGGAGCCATAAGGCTCCTCCTGGTCGAGAGGGTCCACCTCCTCCACGCGAACCCTCAGTATGCCTACGTGGCACACCGCGATGGATGACAGGATACAGTCTCCCTCTGGTACCCCCGCGCCTATCATCGCCGTGCCCCTTCTGTTTACTTCCCCATCTACACGAACATCCCTCCCTGGGTCCATTAGCTCCGCCCCTGCGCCATCGCCCTGTCCGGGACCCTGTTGTGAGGACGACATGCTCCCAGAGCCGAAGGTCTCGACACCTGTTCCCACACCACAGCCGGGGCTACGGCGTTCACAGCGGACGATACGGGCTCCTGTGAGATTTAACCTATTGAGCCCGCTTCACCCCCGCCGGACCTTTTTTTCTTAACAGGGGGTGAATGTGGTGAGCCATATCTGGCTATTGTATATACTCACTGTTCTATTATTATTTTCATCGACATCCACTATTGTATATACTTACTGTTGTTGCTGTTACTGTTGCTGTTGAATTGTTGTGTTGATGCTGCTGTTGGCTATGCCTGTGGCTCCGCCCCTCTGATGAGCATATAACCGGCCGATCTGAGACAGGCTCTCAGTGTGGGAGAAGCTACAGGTTGGCACACATCTAGTTGATTAAAGCCACTGTTCTTTAGTACAAACTGTTTCAACTGAATTGATGGTCATCATATTTTTTGAAGAATCTCCAAACATTCACAGAATCACGCAGTTTAGAAGAGGCCCTTAGGCCCATCGAGTCTGTACCGATATGTGGAAAAAAACCTGAACTGCCAACCTAATCCCATTTGCCAGCTCTTGGCCCATAGCCGTGAATGTTATGACATGCCAAGTGCTCATTCAGGTACTTTTTAAAGGATATGAAACAATCTGCCTCCACCACCTTCCCTGGCAGAGCAGGCAGTGCATCCCAGACCATCAACACACTCTGGGTAAATTTTTCCCTCACATCTCCCTAAACCTCCTTCCCCTCACCTGGAACTTATGTACCCTTGTGACTGACCCTTCAACTAAGAGGAAAAACTGTTCTTTATCCACCATGTCCATGCCCCTCATAATCTTGTACATCTCGATCCGATCACACCTCAGCCTTCTCTGCTCCAACAAAAACAACCAAAGCCTATCCTCTTTTCGCAACTTAAATGTTCCATCCCAGGCAACATTCTAGTGAATCTCCTCTGAACCCCCTCCAGTGCAACCACAAAAGTTTGTCACTGGCTCTTCATGGGTCCAGTCTCAACTCGAGACTGGGAAGTTAGAGAGATGGGAAGAACCTGAAGTATCAAAGTGATGTGCAGTCAGGTTCGTGTTTATTCTGCCAGCCTCCTGGTAGCTCGACGACCCTTGACTTTGCAGGCTTTCTCTCCCATAGGTAAACATAGAAACAAAATAAACCCACTGGGGACCTAAGATTGGAGTGGGGAATGTGTAGGAGGCTGAAGTTGTCATTAAGTGTGTGGAAGAAAATATCAGTCAACATATTTTGGCATGCTTTCAACAGAAAGCTTTCCTATCCCATTTACCTTTACTCTCCCTCTTACTCTCCCCCTGGATTCATTCGAGGATGGGCGGCTTTATGGAGGAAAATCCATACCACTGTCTCCTCTTTGACAAGGTCCCTCATGGTAGACTAGTACAAAAGGTGAAGTCACACGGGATCAGGGGTGAGCTGGCAAGGTGGATACAGAACTGGCTAGGTCATAGAAGGCAGAGAGTAGCAATGGAAGGATGCTTTTCTAATTGGAGGGCTGTGACCAGTGGTGTTCCACAGGGATCAGTGCTGGGACCTTTGCTCTTTGTAGTATATATAAATGATTTGGAGGAAAATGTAACTGGTCTGATTAGTAAGTTTGCAAACGACACAAAGGTTGGTGGAATTGCGGATAGCGATGAGAACTGTCAGAGGATACAGCAGGATGTAGATTGTTTGGAGACTTGGGCGGAGAGATGGCAGATGGAGTTTAATCTGGACAAATGTGAGGTAATGCATTTTGGAAGGTCTAATGCAGGTAGGGAATATACAGTGAATGGTAGAACCCTCAAGAGTATTGAAAGTCAAAGAGATCTAGGAGTACAGGTCCACAGGCCATTGAAAGGGGCAACACAGGTGGAGAAGGTAGTTAAGAAGGCATACGGCATGCTTGCCTTCATTGGCCGGGACATTGAGTATAAGAATTGGCAAGTCATGTTGCGGCTGTATAGAACCTTAGTTAGGCCACCCTTGGAGTATAGTGTTCAATTCTGGTCGCCACACTACCAGAAGGATGTGGAGGCTTTAGAGAGGGTGCAGAAGAGATTTACCAGAATGTTGCCTGGTATGGAGGGCATTAGCTATGAGGAGCGGTTGAATAAACTCGGTTTGTTCTCACTGGAACGAAGGAGGTTGAGGGGAGACCTGATAGAGATCTACAAAATTATGAGGGGCATAGACAGAGTGGATAGTCAGAGGCTTTTCCCCAGGGTAGAGGGGTCAATTACTAGGGGGCATAGGTTTAAGGTGATAGGGGCAAGGTTTAGAGTAGATGTACGAGGCAAGTTTTTTACACAGAGGGTAGTGGGTGCCTGGAACTCGCTACCGGAGGAGGTGGTGGAAGCAGGGACGATAGTGACATTTAAGGGGCATCTTGACAAATACATGAATAGGATGGGAATAGAGGGATACGGACCCAGGAAGTGTAGAAGATTGTAGTTTAGTCGGGCAGCATGGTCGGCACGGGCTTGGAGGGCCGAAGGGCCTGTTCCTGTGCTGTACATTTCTTTGTTCTTTGTTCTTTGTTCTGGAAAGAGCAGCACGGAATCAACGTACCAATGTGGTCAAAGAATGAAAAGAAAGGAAACAAACACATTTAATCGACTCTGAATATTTCATAACTGAGGTTAAAATTATCAGCTGTAAGCACATAATAATGCTTCTTGCTACAAAACATCAAATATATACTGGCAACTGAAAATTCTGATTTTTTTTTTGACAATTTCTTTCTTCATCCTGAACATTATTTTGCTGACAAGTACTGAAAAATTAGAATTGGTTTCAGTGTAAGCCATGAATGCAGGGCAGTCAGTTTTTTAATTTATATATTTCCTTGGTTCTTCTGGTAGGGGTCTCTGGGACAGACATCATTTTTAAAATAGAAAAATTATCTTCTTCTGATTGGAAATTAAACACATTTGTGGTGTAACAAGTGGCTACCGTGTTATAAAATAGCTCATTTCAAGATCATCAGGAAATAAGGGCCAGCATTTTAGCAATGGCTTGGAGTGCCAATCCACCTGGCAATGGCACTGGGAGTGCCAAACCTCCACAAATCTTGTTGCCAGACCGAGTCTCATGGGTTCTGGCACAATGCTCATTTAGCACAAAATACACTAAGCAGTGTAACTGTAATAAGATTGGGCACTTAATGGCTGCTAAGTAAGCAGTTAACAGTCTTTACAGCGATCCCATCATTTGCATCATTGCACTTTGTTCAAGGAACATTGTTGTCTCGCTGAGAGAGTTTAGGGGGCAGGCTTGGCTCCTGCAAAAGGCTCTAAAAATCAGTCTTCTCTGTTGCCCACCAGGTATTTCTGTATTGAACTATTTACTGTTTTTCTTTGCCTGTTCAACCTTAATTTTTTTGAAAATTCCAAATAGAGGCGATTTTGGCGTTTTGGCACGAGCACATTGTGGCAAACAGTTCCATGTGCAAACTGAGCATTATGCCTTTAAAATGTGAACGTTTTTTGAAAAGAAAGATAGAAAGTGGAAGATTCTAGTGTAGTTGAATACCGATTATTAAAATATTGCAACAAAATATTATTTTATTGTACTATAAGTAATAGAAGTATATGAAAAAGATATTTGCATTCAATTTAGAGTAGATACATTTTGATTCAGTCAGATACTTTTGTGGTTTATTTCAAACGCACACTCTGCTTTTAGGATGATATTGCATCCCTAAAAATACATTTTTCCCTGTTTTTTCAAGCACTTGGCTCAAAAGATCCCTCTGGGAGTTAAGCCAGGCCCTTGGCATGGCTTGAGCTCAGCTTGACCTTCAAAATATCTGGCTCACTTACCTCTAGAAGTAATGAATGGATAGAAGGCAGAGTTACACAAGGAAGGAAATGCAGTTACAACAAACATTGCAGGAATGCTGATTGTGCAACCAACGTTGTTTACAGCACCAACAAATGCGGCAGTTTGTTAAACGTTTTATGAAAGTTTGTGTTACAACTTCTACAATTTGCGCATTGATACCTTTCCAAAACAGGATCATTGTAGACTATTGGTTGGCAATAATTATATATATATATATATACATAGGCTGATATAAAATAGATTTGATGAGTTCAAACAGGTTACTTAATAGTTGCACTGCTATCTGAGTAGGTTGAATGCAAAGAGTGAGGGGACGAAAGCAACTGGTTAAAAGTATATTTTGAAGATCGTGGAATGTTTTCCTGTGTAAACAAAGACCAAGGGAGGGGAGGAAATATGGCATGCCAAATAATATGTGGTACTGAATGTAAATACTTCTGTTATAGTCCAGCACTGATTCGTTTGAAACTACCCAACTGACAATTTATTGCATATATAACTTTAAAAAGCTTTCTGATACGTATAGGGACACAAGGTTCAGACTGCGAAAAGAATGGGTTTATTCGTAAATTTGGTAATGTTGTGAAACAAATAGAGGCTCCAAGGAATTTTGCACTACATAAAAAGACAAGGAATTACCACCCTGAATTTTTCCACCTATCTCCCTCTCTCACCCACCTTTAAGACATACCTTAAAGCCCCACTTCTTTGACAAAGCGTTTGGTTATCTATTCCAATATTCCCCTTAGTGGCTCAATGTCAATTTTTTGATAATGCTCTTGTGAACAGCCTTGGGACATTTTACTGGGTTAAAGACACAATATAAATGCAAGTTCTTACAACAATCTTTAATGGATCCAAGCTTGGAGAGAGAATGAGAATGAAGCAAGTCTCGAGAGTGGGCCAGTGAGAGGAGCAGCCAGAGGATCCAACAGTGGATCAGATGGGGAGCAAGAGGAGTGACCAACGACAAAAAACACCCAACTGTGGACCAGATGGATAGCGAGAGGAGCAGAGAGTCAGGAGCCAGAGTTTTAAACTCAGCAAAAAAATTCAATGAGTGACTCCACAAGAGAGCAAGTCAGTGATTATTTGGTGAGTATTATAGGTTCATAGATTTTCCCCCTAGCTTTTGGAAACTAATAACAAACTAGATGAACCAATTACTTCATAAAGCTCCATACATTTAGTTTTTTTCTAATATGAAAGGAATGTGATCATGATAAGGGACAGCATAGTCCGAGGAATAAATCCTGTCCTCCGCATCAACAACTGAGATGTCTGAAAGTTGAGTTTCCAACCTGAAGCCCGATTTAAAGACAAATCTTTGTGGCTAGATATGAACTTGGAGGGGGAGGAGTCTGGCAGCGGAAAATCGAGAAACGCGATCTCCCCGGAGAAAATAGCATTTCCCGATTTTTTCTGGACTTTCCGCCTGCCTCGCCGACCACACACACGGCTCGTGTGGGCTCAAAATCGCCCCCGTAGATTGCCTTTGAAAGTGATTTATTTAAGTCCAAAACTTTGATCTTAAATCAACCTACAGAGGAATATGCCTATCGCAGTGGGGCTGTAAAATCTCATCCTGAAGTTTTTTAAACATGAGAGACTGGGAAATGTTGGCATCCGAAGGGACCTCATATACATGTGCACAAATCACAGAAAGTTAACATGTATTTTAGATATAATACACTTTTGTAGTCTTGTAGTATCACATCTCAGGTACTGAATACAGCTTCAGCTCTTAACCTAAGGAAGGACATACATGCCCTAACGGTAGCATGATAAATGTTTGCTAGAATGGTTCCTCGGATGATTTGATTTGATTTATTTATTATTGTCACATGTATTAGTATACAGTGCAAAGTATTGTTTCTTGCATACTATACAGACAATGCATTCGGTACATAGGGAAGGAAGGAGAGACTGCAGAATGTAATGTTACAGTCATAGCGAGGGTGTGGAGAAAAGATCAACTTAATACAAGGTATGTCCATTCAAAAGTCTGATGGCAGCAAGGAAGAAACAGTTCTTGAGTCGGTTGGTACATGACCTCAAACTTTTGTATCTTTTTCCTGACGGAAGAAAGTGGAAGAAAGTATGTCCGGGGTGCATGGGGTCCTTAATTATGCTGGCTGCCTTTCCGAGTCTACGGGAATTGTAGACAGAGTCGATGGATGGGAGGCTGGTTTGCATGATGGATTGGGCTACATTCACGGCCTTTTGTAGTTTCCTGCGGTCTTGGGCAGAGCAGAATCCATACCAACCTGTGAGACAACCAGAAAGAATGCTTTCAATGGTGCATCTGTAAAAGTTAGTGAGAGTCGTAGCTGACGTGCCAAATTTCCTTAGTCTTCTGAGAAGGTAGAGTCGTTGGTGGAGTTTCTTAACTAGAGTGTCGGCATGGGGGGACCAGGTCATGTTGTTGGTGGTCTGGACACCTAAAAACTTGAAGCTCTTGACCCTTTCTACTTCGTTCCCATTGATATAGACAGGGGCTTGTTCTCCACTATGCTTCCTGAAGTCGATGACCATCTCTTTTGTTTTGTTGACATTGAGGGAGAGATTATTGTCGTCGCACCAGTTCACCAGATTCTCCATCTCATTCTTGTACTCTGTCCCGTCATTGTTTGAGATCCGACCCACTACGGTGGTGTCATCAGCAAATTTGAAAATCGAGTTGGAGAGGTATTTGGCCGCACAGTCATAGGTGTATAAGGAGTATAGTAGGGGGCTGAGGACACATCCTTGTGGGGCATGGTGTTGAGGATGATCGTGGAGGAGGTGTTGTTGCCTATCCTGACTGATTGTGGCCTGTGGGTTAGGACGTTCAGGATCCAGTCGCAGAGAGGGGAGCTGATGCCCAAGCCACGTAGGAATAATGGTGTTGAAGACTGAGCTATAGTCTTCGGCCTCCAATCCTGTACCAGTCAGGATACCAACCTTGCCCAAAACCCTCATCAGTTCCTTGTGTCATATTCTTCTATACCCATCCATACCCATCATTTGCTTTATGGACTGTTCATAGGTTTTTGGCTGTGATGAGTTTGTTCTGACCTGAGGGATCTTGTCTTCCAAGCTCTTTCAGCTTGGGGGCTATCATGTTGATATTACCCCTAGTTAATCTATGCAGGCTTCATTTTCAGCTCACTAAGGTGCATGACCATAATGAATGAAAACATAAGAACATAGAACATAGAACATAGAACGATACAGCGCAGTACAGGCCCTTCGGCCCACGATGTTGCACTGAAACAAAAGCCATCTAACCTACACTATGCCATTATCATCCATATGTTTATCCAATAAACTTTTAAATGCCCTCAATGTTGGCGAGTTCACTACTGTAGCAGGTAGGGCATTCCACGGCCTCACCACTCTTTGCGTAAAGAACCTACCTCTGACCTCTGTCCTATATCTATTACCCCTCAGTTTAAAGCTATGTCCCCTCGTGCCAGCCATTTCCATCTGCGGGAGAAGGCTCTCACTGTCCACCCTATCCAACCCCCTGATCATTTTGTATGCCTCTATTAAGTCTCCTCTTAACCTTCTTCTCTCCAACGAAAACAACCTCAAGTCCATCAGCCTTTCCTCATAAGATTTTCCCTCCATACCAGGCAACATCCTGGTAAATCTCCTCTGCACCCGCTCCAAAGCCTCCACGTCCTTCCTATAATGCGGTGACCAGAACTGTACGCAATACTCCAAATGCGGCCGTACCAGAGTTCTGTACAGCTGCAACATGACCTCCTGACTCCGGAACTCAATCCCTCTACCAATAAAGGCCAACACTCCATAGGCCTTCTTCACAACCCTATCAACCTGGGTGGCAACTTTCAGGGATCTATGTCCATGGACACCTAGATCCCTCTGCTCATCCACACTTCCAAGAACTTCACCATTAGCCAAATATTCCGCATTCCTGTTATTCCTTCCAAAGTGAATCACCTCACACTTCTCTACATTAAACTCCATTTGCCACCTCTCAGCCCAGCTCTGCAGCTTATCTATATCCCTCTGTAACCTGCTACATCCTTCCACACTATCGACAACACCACCGACTTTAGTATCGTCTGCAAATTTACTCACCCACCCTTCTGCGCCTTCCTCTAGGTCATTGATAAAAATGACAAACAGCAACGGCCCCAGAACAGATCCTTGTGGTACTCCACTTGTAACTGAACTCCATTCTGAACATTTCCCATCAACCACCACCCTCTGTCTTCTTTCAGCTAGCCAATTTCTGATCCACATCTCTAAATCACCCTCAATCCCCAGCCTCCGTATTTTCTGCAATAGCCTACCGTGGGGAACCTTATCAAACGCTTTGCTGAAATCCATATACACCACATCAACTGCTCTACCCTCGTCTACCTGTTCAGTCACCTTCTCAAAGAACTCAATAAGGTTTGTGAGGCATGACCTACCCTTCACAAAGCCATGCTGACTATCCCTGATCATATTATTCCTATCTAGATGATTATAAATCTTGTCTCTTATAATCCCCTCCAAGACTTTACCCACTACAGACGTGAGGCTCACCGGTCTGTAGTTGCCGGGGTTGTCTCTGCTCCCCTTTTTGAACAAAGGGACCACATTTGCTATCCTCCAGTCCTCTGGCACTATTGCTGTAGCCAATGATGACATAAAAATCAAAGCCAAAGGTCCAGCAATCTCTTCCCTGGCCTCCCAGAGAATCCTAGGATAAATCCCATCAGGACCCGGGGACTTATCTATTTTCAGCCTGTCCAGAATTGCCAACACCTCTTCCCTACGTACCTCAATGCCATCTATTCTATTAGCCTGGGTCTCAGCATTCTCCTCCACAACATTATCTTTTTCCTGAGTGAATACTGACGAAAAATATTCATTTAGTATCTCGCCTATCTCTTCAGACTCCACACACAACTTCCCATCCCTGTCCTTGACTGGTCCTACTCTTTCCCTAGTCATTCGCTTATTCCTGACATACCTATAGAAAGCTTTTGGGTTTTCCTTGATCCTACCTGCCAAATACTTCTCATGTCCCCTCCTTGCTCGTCTTAGCTCTCTCTTTAGATCCTTCCTCGCTACCTTGTAACTATCCATCGCCCCAACTGAAACTTCACACCTCATCTTCACATAGGCCTCCTTCTTCCTCTTAACAAGAGATTCCACTTCTTTGGTAAACCACGGTTCCCTCGCTCAACGCCTTCCTCCCTGCCTGACCGGTACATACTTATCAAGAACACGCAGTAGCTGATCCTTGAACAAGCTCCACTTATCCAGTGTGCCCAACACTTGCAGCCTACTTCTCCACCTTATCCCCCCAAGTCACGTCTAATGGCATCATAATTGCCCTTCCCCCAGCTATAACTCTTGCCCTGCGGTGTATACTTATCCCTTTCCATCATTAACGTAAACGTCACCGAATTGTGGTCACTGTCCCCAAAGTGCTCTCCTACCTCCAAATCCAACACCTGGCCTGGTTCATTACCCAAAACCAAATCCAACGTGGCCTCGCCTCTTGTTGGCCTGTCAACATATTGTGTCAGGAAACCCTCCTGCACACTCTGTACAAAAAAACGACCCATCTAATGTACTTGAACTATATCTTTTCCAGTCAATATTTGGAAAGTTAAAGTCTCCCATAATAACTACCCTGTTACTTTCGCTCTTATCCAGGATCATAAGAAGCCAGGAGAATCCCTGCATCAAGCTTTCCTGCCAATTAACAAGAACTAACTTATTTTGTTTGATGACCACAAGACCATTTATCATCATCCATGTGATTTCTTATCAGTTTTTCTGCCAAACTAAACACTTACTTACTCACCAAACCACTTAACTACCTACTACCTACTGACCTACTACCTCACCCACCTGTCATCCTATCCACCTGCTATGCTACTCACCTAGAACCATACCAAGCTACAACATCACCCACATGCAACCCTATCCACATAGTACCATAACCGCCTGCCACTTTATCTATCTACCACCCTACCAACCTGCCTCATTACCCTCCCACCATCCTACTCACCCACCATAAAACCCACCTGCTACCCTACTCATCTGCCACCCTATCAACCTGACCTACCTGCCACCTGACCCACTTGTTACCCTACCCGCCTATCACCCTAGCCAACTATCCCCTACCCATCTACCACACTACCAACCTCCTGTCCCACTCATCTACCATGCTACCCATCTACCACCCTACCCCCTGCCACCTACCCACTTTCATCACCCCCCTATCTCAGCTACCCATCCACCTACCATCCTGTACAATAATTTATTCACCCACTCACCTATTACCTATTCACTAACAGTCACGCTGGACATTCAAACTTACCTATGACATCCAGTCTTGCAAAAGGCGGCCATGGTTTGTAATGGAGTTCTTTGTGGGACTTTACATTCTGCATTTCTGAAGACGCTGATCTCAGAAGACCAGCCAGAAGCACAGAGCACTGTCAGGGCATTGAAATGTTAAAGCAGAGCAGCAATCCCATGCTGATGATTGGGATCATTGTTGTTTGTGGGACAATTCTTTGGCTGCTGCGTCTCCCACATTACAACAACGATTATACTTCAAATGTATTTCATTGGCTGTAAAGTACCTACAGACATTCCAAAATAATGAAGAGTGCTATATGAATGCAAGTCTTTGTTTTTCCAGCTGGATATAACCTACAACCTATTCTATGAGTTTTAATATATTAATTGTTACAATCCTGATCCAGACCCTGGAACATGGGGGGAGATCTGATTAGGGACCAATACTATTTTATTTAAAACAGATAAAGGTTGAGATTCAAGCTACCTGCTCTTTGAATAAAGCCATAAGAGTCCATGGGTTTTCAACAAACAAAAACAAACTTTATTACACAAGTTCAGAAAAATAAAGCAATTTACAACATTTATCGTATACTCTAACATTCAAGGTAATGATTAAAACTGCATGAAAATGTGGGAAAACATAGCACACTACAGTGTAAATGATAGATGTAACCTATACAGAGTCCATGGATTTCTCAAGAACCCATCCAGATGTCAGTAAACAACAAGTCAAACAATCCCATTGAAACTCTGTCTCACGAGGAACTCCCGCTTCACCTTCAACGATCTCCCTTCGGAATTTTTTTCAAATGTCGCTCCCACTTGGATTGAACAATGGCCCATCTCACAGAGTTCCAAACTCGTCTTCCAAGATTCCTTCTCCCTGGGTTCCCGAGTATACTTAAAACTAATTTAAATGCACACTTTCAGATCTATGGCTGTTCCACGCAGTACACCACTGCTACAAAGGCGTACCTTTATCCCAATGGCTCTCTTTCCTGAAAGTCTGCTCCCTGCAGCCCTTTCCTTAACTTCACTAAACTGGGATCTGTTCCTGTCCCTTTTGTCTTTGTGACACTTGTTGGCTGGCAGACTGTCTTTCCCTGAGTTTTGCTGTCTCCTGTACACAGCTATATGTATCTCCCAGGGCTTCTTCTGAGCCCCATTCGATTACTGGGCTTCTCCAAGCCTATTCAACTACCAGGGATTCCTCAGCACCTTCTTCCTAGCTCCTCAGAGCTAACAACAGCACTTTGGCTTCTTCCCCATGCACTTCACTCTCTATGACTAAAGTTGACTGCCTCATGAAGGGTTGTTCACTAGCCCTTGAGCTGATATGGGGACCTATCAAAACACTTCCAGAGCATTCCACCCTTGTTACTAGGCAGAAACCAATGTAACAAGCATTGTAACATCCTGTACAATAAATGTTACAACCTCCACAGATTATTAATTTAGCACACAGGGACCCAAAGATCAATGGATTTCATGCCACCTTTTTTCTTGGAGGAAGGAAAGCTTCACCACTGTGAAGGTTTCCTTATGTCTTTACAGTTTCTTTACAAGTATTTAACATCCTAACTTTTAACAAGTAGTTTATTATGCAGCATGCAAAAACTTTTCTTTTCTATCCACACCATGCGACAAAGGTTTAAACAAAACACAAGTCAATACAGTAATAAGTAGAATTAGTGAGATTTAAACATCACCAAATTGTCAATACTTGTGTTTCTTCTTCTTCTTAATCTCAGTCTTGGCAACAATTTTTTTACTTAAGCCCACAAATGAATTGTTATTTTTTTCCCTAGCTGTAGGCATGTTCTGTCTCTAAACTCATTACTCCTTTCACAATGAAGCTCTAACAGTTCATTGGTCTTGGTTTTTGATTCTGCACTTAATCGACTGTTCAGATTCATCGGCAATTTCTTTTCCTGTGGCTGACACTCAAATGTCCTCACCAATTCTTGATTTTCATTCGCAAATTAATCTTTTGTGCGTGAAACGTGGTTCTCCACACCAATCAGCTTTTCCTTCAATTGTTCATTATCGGCATTAAGTTTCTTATGTTTGATCCTCATCCGAACTACTAGACTATCTTTTACTCCATACTCTCAGCCAGTCCACACATTCTGATTTATTTATGCCGTTGAAACTCAAGCTCGAAGATTTCACATCTCCATTTAAAAAAAATAAATTTAGAGTACCCAATTATATTTTTTCCAATTAAGGAGCAATTTTAGCGTGGCCAATCCACCTAGCCTGCACATTTTTGGGTTGTGGGGGTGAAACTCACGCAAACATGGGGAGAATGTGCAAACTCCACATGGACAGTGACCCAGAGCCGGGATCGAACCTGGGACCTCAACACCGTGAGGCAGCAGGGCTAACCCGTTGCGCCACCGTGCTGCCCTCACATCTCCATTTATTTTGTTCTTTCTCTTTCCATTTCTTTCTCCTCTTTTGCCAACTCAAGCTTTTCCATTTCCATTTTTATTTCCCTCTCTTGAAAAATCTTACCAATTGATTAAGCCATTCTGCTTTTCAAACAGTGTAGTGAAATTCAGCATGGAAATCTGATAAACCTTAACTTCAGCAAGTATCAGCGCATGTATCTGTCTGTGGATCCGAGATCTCACAAGAGAATTCTTGACAAGAACCCTGGAACATGGCGGGAAATCATCTTGTTAAGGACCAATAATGTTGAGTCTAAAATAAATAATGTTTGATACCAAAGACACCTCATTTTGAAATAAAGCCACAAGATTCATGGGTTTTGAACAAACAAAAACAAATTTTACGATGCAAGTTCAGAAAGATAAAACAATTTACCATTTTTATCTTATATTTTAATATTCAGGGTAAGTAGCAGGTACATGTGAATTAACAGACAAACTGTGGTCAAACACAAACAGACTACAGAGTAAATGATAGATGTACCCTACACAGAGCCCATGGATTACCCAAGAACCCACTCAGACGCCAGTAAACACCAAGTCAAACAATCTTGCTTCAGGGATTCCCAGTTTTACCTTCAAGATCTCTCCTGGAATTCTCTCCAAATGTTACTCCCATTCAGATAGCTTTAACAAGAGCTCACTTCACAAGAGTTTCAATCTCACCTTCCGAGATTGATTCATAGAATCCCTATGGTGCTTAAGGAGGCCATGCGGCCCATTGAGTCTGCACCGGCCCTTGGAATGAGCACTCTACCCATATCCACTCCCCTGTCCATCCCACCCTATCTCCGTAACCCCATAACCTAACCTGCACATCACTGGACATGAGGGGTCAATTTATCATGGTCAATCTATCTAACCTATACATCTTTGGACTGTGGAAGAAAACCGGAGCACCCGGCGGAAACCCACACAGACACGGGGAGAAAGTGCAAACTCCACACAGTTACCCAAGGTCGGAATTGAAACTGGGTTCCTGGCGCTGTCAGGCTGCAATGCTAACTACTGTGCCACTGTGCTGCCCATGTATACAGAGGTATGGTACATGTATGGTACAGTTTTGGCTTTGAGACATTTTGGTGTATTGTATTGTTTGCCTTGATTTTGTGTTGAACTTCAACTCCTGTTTTTGAGCCCAGTGAATCTTCAAACACTTCTACTTTTAACATAATGTATCCTTTTAATGGTACCACCTCTTCTGAGGATAACATTTGATCCTGAGGATAACATTTGATAGTTTTAAAGGCAGATGCTTCAACTTCTGATTGTAAATTGTCTCAGCTGCACTGATTCCACTTCCATTTTGACTTGCTTACAGTTATGTTTGTGTACTATGATAATAAATGAATCAGTGCACTACAGAGCATCAAGATTAGCTATTTAATGTTGAATAAACTATGAGTAAACTAAACAATTGCCAACAAAACTGCGTATCTTTTAACCATGCTACTAACGCCTCCTGTAACTCTGATCAAGACTGGCCCTATCTGGTTCCAGTGTCCTGTTTCTCTTGTATGACACCTGGTGGTCGGAGGCTATATACATTTTTATATACACTGTTATATACACTGTTACTGCACATCATTACATTACCTTTCCTTGAGATTTTTAAACATACTACACATTATTTCTGTAATCAATACACATAATATGAGTAACAATGTGCTTTACATAATTCACAAATGTTATTGTCCAATCACAGATTCCGCCGCTGTGGTTTCTTTAATCTTCCTTGTTGATCTTCTCAACCTTGATATGCTTGGTGAACCTGTGTCACTACTTTGAACATCTGTTGGTGTATCTGATAAGGTTGTGTCACTGTTTTGAACGTCGTTCTGTATATGCAAGCCTGATCCTTCCAATGTTTGTGTTGGTTCAGTTAGATAGAAGTCTTCACTACACCATTGTCTTGCTGTTCTTGAGCAGGTTCTTTTGTTTTGAATGGTGCTGATGATTTCTTCTCAAAATCTGTCCTTGTTCTATCATTACCGTGTATGATCTTGGACCTGCCTCTTAAAGTACTGTAGCTTTTCTAGACCATCCATCAGAATCCTCAATCCTTATAACATAATTTGGTAACAATGGTTTAAGACTCCTAATTGTTCTAACATAGTATGTCTTCTGTTTTGCTTCTGGGATTCCAGCTTTAACTTTTCTTTTTGCCTTATCTTTGTGTGGAATGACAATGTGGACCGTAGCTTGCCTTTCATCAGTAACTCTGCAGGTGACAAACCACAGCTTAAAGATGAAGTTCTATAACTCAATCAAGCTAGATACAGATCAGTTTTGCTGGCAATAGCATTTTTTAATAGCTGCTTTATTATTTGAACTCCCTTCTCCACTTTACCATTTGATTGTGGGTATAATGGACTTGAAGTAATGTGTTCAAAATCATATTGCATCACAAACACTTGCCATTCTTAGCAATTAAAATATGGACCATTATCACTCACCACAATTTTATGTCTTGCAAACATCGATTTTGTATGCATCATCACACAACTTGCCGAGGTGCTTGACAGAAGAGCTACTTCTGGAAAATGCAAATAAAAGTCAACGACTATCAGATATTCCTTGCCATTGAGGTAGAATAAATTCATTCCAACTTTTTGCCATGGAGCTGATGGTATTTCAGCTATTTTCATTTGTTCTTTCGCTTGCTGGTGCTGTTACTTTTTGCCAAATTTCACATTTCTCTATCATGTCTTGGATATCCTTGTTCATACCAGGCCAGTCTACAGTATCTCTGGCTCTCCGTTTACACTTCTCAATCCTGAGGTGATCCTCATGAATTCGTTTTCGCAAATCGCTGCGCACAGACTGTGGAATCACAATTCTTTCTTGCCTTAATAGAGGGGGGATCCGACTCCAGCGGGGGGCCTCCACGGTGGCCTGGCCCACGATCGGGGCCCACCAATCGGCGGGCGGGCTTATCCTGGTGGGGGCCTATGTTCCTCCGTGCCGGGCCCCTGTAGCTCTCCGCCATGTTCCGTCGGGGCCTGCGTGGAGACGGCAACCCATACTCATGCGCGAACACGCACCAGCCATGGCACACATGCACGAACCCGCGCCGGCCCTGGCGCACATGCGCGGACCGGCAGCTTCCGTCCTGCCGCCCGAATCGGCAGCTGGAGCAGCGTGAGTCTCTCCAGTGCCATGCTGGTCCCCCATGCGGTGCAGGATCGCTGTTCCTAGGGGCCTGTTGACGCCGTCGTAAAACACTCTGGCGTTTACGACGGCATCAACACTTAGCCCCAGGATCAGAGAATCCCGCCCTACATTTCTCACTGCAGAAGAAGACTCCATTGAATCCTCTGAAACTCCAGCTTCAATATCCAGAGTGCGCAGAGTCAGTAGGCCTAACAGGCATGATCTGAAATCTTTGAATTCTTGGACAATACAGGTCCTGCAAAAAAGTTAAGAAGTTAAGCTGCAATATCCGGCAATTTCAACTCAATGCCTTTAAGGTAACCAAAAAGGACACTTTGGGAAGTTGTGCAAAGCCAAAGCATCAAAATGCACAGAAGATCTCGAGAGGATTCATGCGGTCAAGGTAGCATGAAGAGGACACACACTCATGCTTCTTGAGTGAGTTCAAAGATCCTGGATTTTCATTCTGTAATGCCGAAATCTCAGTTAATTGCCATCTCATAAACTTTAAGTTGGATATGGGAGCGGGTGTTACATCCTATCAGGCAAAGACCTATGGCTGACAGACTACTGGCTATGAGTAACAAACACACCACACTGTGGACCCGGAAGGATCTGACTTACAGTTATAGGCCTGGTTCTGGAACCACCAACCAAATAAATCTTCAAGCTGATGTATGTAATTCGTCACCAGTCTTTTTTCTTCTTGACAATAGCTGCTTGTGTATTTCCTCAAAAAGGCAAAATATGTCAAGACAGCCACTGTCTTAAATCATACAGAACTGCAAGATCCAGAGAGCTCCAACAAGAAAGATTCTCTCAATTGAGACTCAAAGAGCCCAAGACTCCAAGAGGGTAGTGGGTGCCTGGAACACGCTGCCAGAGGAGGTGGTGGAAGCAGGGACAATAATGACGTTTAAGGGGCATCTTGACAAATACATGAATAGGGTGGGAATAGAGGGATACAGACCCTGGAAGTGTAGAAGATTTTAGTTTAGACGGGCAGCACTGTCGGCGCAGACTTGGAGGGCCGAAGGGCCTGTTCCTGTGCTGTACTTTTCTTTGTTCTTTCTTCTTTGAGTCTGCACGTTCTTCCTGTGTTTACGTGGGTTTCCTCTGGGTGCTCCAGTTTCCTCCCACAAGTCCCAAAAGACGAGCTTGTTAGGTGAATTGGACATTCTGAATTCTCCCTCTGTGTACCCAAACAGGAGCTGGAATGTGGCGACTAGGGGATTTTCACAGTAACTCATTGCAATGTTAATGTAAGCCTACTTGTGACAATGAAGATTTTTGTTATTATTTTATTATTTTATATATGTATGGAATTTTTCCAAGCCAACTACCAGCCCTTGGCATTCTTTTTCAATCTGTGCATATCTGCACTCAGACTCTGTCATTGACCGTGAAGCATATGCCACAGGTTTCCAGTGGTTTTCATTTTCTTGTTGCAGCAATACTACACATATACCATCTTTTGATGCGTCAACAGATAGTTTGGTGTTCCTTATTGGATCACAAAACGTCAGCACAGGTGTGGCTGTAAGAACTTTCTTTAGCTGGAGACATGCTGCTCTGCCCAAGTAAAATCATTCACTTTGCATAAGATGTCTCTGAAACACGCTGTTTTAACTGAGAGATTGGAAATAAACTTCCCTATGAAGTTGATCATGCTCATTATTCATAGTACTCCTTTTTTATCCATGGGTCGGGGCATGTTTAGTATGGCATTAACCTTCATTTCATCTGGCTCTATTCTGTGAACAGAAAGCTTATCACCCAGGAATGTAATCTCCTATACTGCAAACTGGCATTTGGCCTTATTGAGTCTCGGCCCATTCCACCTGATGCTCTGTAAGAATATAGAACATGAACAAAGAACATACAGTGCAGAAGGAGGCCATTCGGCCTATCGAGTCTGCACCGACCCATTTAAGCCCTCATCCACCCTATCCCCGTAACCCAATAATCCTTCCTAACCTTTTTGGACACTAAGGCCAATTAAGCCTGGCCAATCCAGCTAACCTGCATGTCTTTGGACTGTGGGAGGAAACCGGAGCACCCGGAGGAAATGCACGCAGACACGGGGAGAATGTGCAGACTCCGCACAGACAGTGACCCAGCGGGGAATTGAACATGGGACCCTGGCGCTGTGAAGCCACAGTGCTAGCCACTTGTGCTACTGTGCTACCCAATAAATTTAGAGTACCCAATTCCTTTTTTCCAACTAAGAGGCAATTTAGTGTGGCCAATCCACCTAGCCTGCACATCTTTGGGTTGTGGGGGTGAAACCCACGCAAACACGGGGAGAATGTGCAAACGCCACATGGACAGTGACCCAGAGCCGGGATCAAACCAGGGACCTCGGCGCTGTGAGGCAGCAGGGATAACCCACTGCACCACCATGCTGCCCTCTCGTGCTGTCTTGATCAGTCTGTCATTGTGTTCCTCTAAGGTGGAACCGCATACGATAATGTCGTCATCATACACCCGGACACTTCAATGCCCTCAATTATATGTTCCATAGCTCTGTGGAATATCTCGGACACAGATATAATGCCAAAGAGCATGCAAATAAAACAATATCTGCCAAAAGGAGTATTGAATGTGCAGAACTTGGTACTGTCTTCATCAAGCTTGAGCTGCCAGAATCCCTGCAATGCATCGAGGTTGGTAAAACATTTCGCACCAGACATCTGGCTTTATCTTTGGAATTTTATAATGCTCCCTTTTAATGTTTGCGTTCAAATCCTGGGGATCCATACAAATCCTGAGATTGTTATCATTCTTTTTCACACAGACCATTGAGTTGACCCAACCTGTAGGCTCTTCTATTTTCCTTATGACTCCAAGTTGTGTCATCCTGTCTAACTCTGCCGTGAGATGGTCATGCAATGCTGCTGGAACTCTTCGAGGAGCGTGTATCACTGGTGCAGCATCCTTTCTTAATTATATTTTGTATGTGAAAGGCAGGATACCAAAGCCCTTGAATATTTATGGAAAGGCCTGTATGATCGGCTCCACTGAGCCACTGTCTGTACTCAGTTCTATACACTCTTCGCACCAATTCCAATGCCTCACACGCTTCATCACACAATAATGATTCACGACCTTCAGCAACAACTGAGAACTTCAGCTTGTGCACTTTGTTTTTTACTTGCACATCTAATTCGCACATACCCAAAGTGTCAATCTTCTTACCATTATAGTCTTTAAGAAAGCCTGGTTGATTTTGAATTCTCGGCTTTAGCTGCATGGTCTTAATACCACTTATACTGATTAGATTTGCTTTCACCCCAGTATCTAATTTAACAGTGATTAGCAATCAATTGATAATCAAAGGTGCAGTCCATTTAAACAACATAACGGGCTACAAAACGAAGCCGAACAGTATCTCTGGCAGCAGCGCACCCCTCTCTGATGAACTCAATGCATTCTATGCTCGGTTCGAGCAGGTAACTAACAATCCGCTGTCGAGTGCCCCAGCAGCCCATAATTCACCCATACCCACCATCACAGCTTCCAAAGTCAGATTGGCCTTCCTGAAAGTGAACCCTCGGAAGGCGACGGGCCCGGACGGGATCCCTGGTCGTGTACTCAGAGCCTGCGTGGACCAGCTGGCAGAGGTATTCGCGGATATCTTTAACCTGTCCCTACTCCACTCCGAGGACCCCACCTGCTTTAAGAAGACCACCTCATACCGGTACCAAAGAAGAACCAGGCAACGTGCCTCAATGACTACTGTCCAGTGGCCCTGACTTCAGTCGTAATGAAGTGCTTCGAGAGATTGATCATGAAGCGCATCACCTCCATACTCCCAGAACGGCTTGATCCAATTCCACTCGCATACCGCTGCAACCGGTCCACATCAGATGACATTTCTTTGGCCCTACTCACCCCTAGAGCATCTCGAAAACAGGGACTCCTGCATCAGACTCCTATTTATTGACTACAGCTCCACCTTCAACACCATAATCCCAGCCAAGCTCATATCAAAGCTCCAAAACCTAGGACTTGTCTCCCCACTCTGCAACTGGATCCTCGATTTTCTGACCAACAGACCACAATCGGTAAGAATGAACAACAACACCTCCTCCACAATAGTCCTCAACACCGGGGCCCCGAAAGGCTGCGTACTTAGCCCCCTACTCTACTCCCTGTACACACACGACTGCGTGGGAAAACTTGGTTCCAACTCCATCTCCAAGTTTGCTGACGATACAACCATAGTGGGCTGGATCTCGAATAACGACGAGTCCGAATACAGGCGGGAGATAGAGAACCTAGTGGAGTGGTGTAGCGACAACAATCTCTCCCTCAATGCCAGCAAAATTAAAGAGCTGGTCATTGACTTCAGGAAGCAAAGTACTGTACACACCCCTGTCAGCATCAACGGGGCCGAGGTGGAGATGGTTAGCAGTTTCAAATTCCTAGGGGTGCACATCTCCAAATATCTGTCCTGGTCCACCCACGTCGACGCTACCACCAAGAAAGCACAACAGCGCCTATACCCCCGCAGGAAACTAAGGAAATTCAGCATGTCCACATTAACCCTTACCAACTTTTGCAGATGCACCATAGAAAGCATCCTATCGGGCTGCATCACAGCCTGGTATGGCAACTGCTCGGCCCAGGACCGCAAGAAACTACAGAGAGTTGTGAACACTGCCCAGTCCATCACACGAACCTGCCTCCCATCCATTGATGGGAGAAAGCGGGCAGCATAATCAAAGATCCCTCCCACCCGGCTTACTTACTCTTCCAACTTCTTCCATCGGGCAGGAGATACAGAAGTCTGAGAACACGCATGAACAGACTCAAAAACAGCTTCTTCCCCACAGTTGCCCGTTAATTGGAAAAAATGAATTGGGTACTCTAAATTATTATTTTTTTTAATGAATCAGTGTACGACAGAACATCTAGTTCCAGACTAGCTCTTTAATGTTGAATAAACTGTGGGTAAACTAAACTATTGCTAACCTAACTGTTGATCTTTTAACATGCTACTAACAGCTCCTGTAACTCTGATCAAGACTGGCCTTGTCCGGTTCCATGTCCTGTTCCTCTTGCATGACACCTAGTGGTTGGAGGCTATATACACTTTTATATACACTGTAATATACGCTGTTACTGCATATCATTACAGTTACCATTAAGTTTTGGGACTAGACAGAAACCTATTTTTCCTGCCATTCTCCTAGATCTATACTTGAACCAAACTTCCTCCCTTCCATTTATTTTTGACCTATGAAACAAGAGACCACAAAGCAAATTTTTCTTTTGCCTGACTGTTGTTGGTTTTTTTACTGGTTAGTGGCCTGTACAGTCGGAAAACTTTTGAATCACCGTCCAGCAGCCCACTTCACTTTGCCATTTGCACGGTCCTTGCAGCCTAGAATCTACCCACGTCCAATGGCAAATAAGTCTTTGAACTGTTGTTCTGCTTACTCATGGTTGTGCTCAGTTTTTCTTCAAAACCTTCAGCATCGGCAACTTTTGCTTCGCCCGATGTGTGAGTCCGGTTCCGAGAATCTTTTCTCCACTCTCATCGCTATCTCCACTTTTCGTGTCGATGATTATTGCCTCAGCAGTTTGTTTAAATCCTTGTCGCCAGTTTTTTCTTTTGTTATGTTCTCTGAGTGCCGCAAAGAGAAAAGGCATGGAGGTGCCACATGCTTGGATTTCTTACAAAGACGATGAGAGGTTTATTAGAAGTTGCTAATATAATCTGAGATGGAGAATTGAAGGCCACGGAAAAATACTCTGCTGATGTCAATAAACATCACATGATGTTACACTAGCAGGGATGTATTCTTTGATACATAACAGTCACAATCTATACAGACTACTGATTTAGCTCACAGGGATCCAAAGATCAATGTATTTCAAAACATAGTTAGGAGCATCAAATGAAGAATTTTGTCAAATACCACTGGATTCCTCTCATCTGTTATCTACCCCTTTTCAGAAGTCCAATATGTCTGTATTATTGACAGCATTTTATATAATACTTCAACCATTTTCCCCATTATGGATGTCAAGCAAATTGTTTTTAAATTATCTAATCCATGCTTTATTCAGTGTCAGTTTGGCTCAGTTAGTAGCACTGTTAGCTCTGAGTCGAATGATTGTGGGTTCCAACTCCACTCCATAATTCAATGTATAATCTTGGTTTGCACTTCAGTGCAGTCAGGAGGAAATGTTACATTGTTGGATGTATTAGAATCAATAGACTCTGCTAGCTTAGGTGGGTATTAAAGATTCCAGCACGAGATGAGGAGAAGATTTTTCTTCTGTTCAACCAATTTCTGCTCAACAACAGATCAACAAGGAATGACTTATTACGAATGTCATTGCAGTTTGATGGAATTTACAGTGTGGAGCTAGCCTTTATTATTGCTCATATCATTAATGTATGTGAGGCACTCTAGAATTGTTTCTGAAAGTTGTGATAAATTAGTACAAATTCATCTTTTGCCTGTTTCTTATGTGGGAAATATAATTTTCTATCTCCAGCCCTCAGGTACCTCTTTAGCTCCTAAATAATCAATCAGAGCATCTTTAAATCTTTCCTTGGGAGTTCCACACATTGCGATAAACAGGCTAAAGGCTGTGCTAAAATGTTGCACAGAGGAATTCCGCACACATTGCAAAGTGGTTCAAATATTTTGAAAACTTGCAATTTAATTGAAAATGACTATATTAAGCAAAATATACTCTGACTTTGTCCATTCATCTTTAGTTCAAAATGCCCGATTTGAACAACCCACAACTTCAGTGTTTTACAAAGCATATCCTCCATGAAGTAGCAGCAAATTGCAAACCTGTTCCATTTGGCAATCCGCAAAGGAAAACCCTTAGTGATACATTCATTCAATTTACATAAAAGACATGTAGATCTTGGCGATAGTATATTGGATGTTTTGCTACCACAGTGTATCTTTAACCCATATGCGGTGGACAAATGACTGCGAGCCGGCTTTGTTTAATCAAATAGTATTTATTCGCACTCACACAATGTTACAGTTAGTCAATCACACCATTCAACACAAGTTAGTTCACAGAATACTAAAGTTCATACTAGACCTTAACTTAACTTTAGAGTGATTAGCAATAACCAGACAGATGAAGGCCTTTATTTACATTCTACTTTGGTAGTCCTTGATGTTTGGCCCTTGGTCTGGTCTGATGCTCTGGCTCTGGTCTTCTTCTGTTTGGTGGCGTAATCGTCCTCTTCGTGGTGGCCGGTGAAGATCACCGCTGTTTCGTTGCTGTTGCGAGCTGTTGCAGAAAGAGCTTCTAAGGTGGTGCGGCATCTTTTAACCTACTTGGATTTTGCGCCCCTTTTGGGCAGTCTCTGGGTCATTGCCAATCAATTTATCAGGGTTGATCATCTTGATCGATCAAGTCTAATCAGGGGCTGCCACATCGATTTTGGGGTGGGCACTCAGTGGCCATGGCTGCAAGTGTTGGGGGCTTGTAGGCCCTTCCAAATAAGGAGTTTAGGTGCCACTGTGTCTGGTAAACAAGTGTGATTAACAGGAAAGCTCTATCGTTCCTGAGATGGCCTGGAGATGGCCTTTTTCCTGTGTATCACGATGTCTAGGCTGCAGCTTGCTTATCAATGTTTATTTAAACTGCAGCCTGCTTGTCCTTTAGCTAAATTTCCCAGCATCCTTTGCAGGACACCATCTTAGGTGGCCAATCGGCCAGAAAAGCCAAAGTCTATCCTGCTAATCCTGAAGATTGAACTGTAGTCTTCTATAATGTTTAACTGAATGAGCACCATAACATTTTATATGGCTGAAACCAGATTTTTATGTGAATTGTCCAAAACAGAAGAATTGCACCATCACATTCTGTAAAACAATAAAATATCCAAATGCTATTGGCGACTTAACTCCATCTCTTCCTGTAGAAAGTAATTGGGGGTGGGGGGAAATTTAAATTGTCCAGGTTACTTGACTGTGCTGAAATTGAACAATTAGAACGTTCCTTCATTTAAAAAATACCATTATTCACTTTGGAAGGAAGAATAAGGAGAAGGAAACTTCTTCCTCTTCTTGGGCGTTCCTCAGCATTGAGGATGACGTGCTTCAACTCCAGGGAGGTGGGTTCTGCGGGGGTTGACTAGTCCGATCCTTGATCTGTAGACTCTGCCACTGCTTTGGCAGGTGGGACTTGATAAGATGGGTGGGTGAGGCTCTCTGGATTCTGCACTCTCTTTCCGCTGTTTACGCTCGGCCACTGCGTGCTGCACCTTATGACGATCGAGCTGATTGACAGATATTTTTTCTCCAGTTTGTGCATTCTAAGGCAACCGATTCCCATAAGTCGATGCGAATGTTGCATTTATTTAGGGAGGCTTTCAGAGTGTCCTTGTAGCGTTTCATCTGCCCTCCTAGTGATCGCTTGCCATTGTGGTACTCTGAGTAGAGCACTTGTTTTGGGAGGCTTGTGTCAGGCATGCGGACAATGTGGCCAGCCCATCACAGCTAGTCGAACATGATCAATGTCTTAGTACTGGGGATATTGGCCTGGGAGAGGATGCTCACGTTGGTACGCCTATCCTGCCAGTGTATTTGCAGGATTTTACATTGGCGCTATCTCTCCAAGGATTTGTGGTGTCTGCTGTACATTGTCCATGTTTCTGATGTATAGAGGAGGGTGGGAATCATGGCTTCTCTGTAGACCATGAGCTTGGTGCTGGGTTTGATGTCTCGGGCTTCGTATCCTCAGGCGTCCAAAGACTGTACTGGTGCATTGGAGTCGATATTGGATTTTGTCGTACTCACACTGAGAGGAGACTCCCGAAAATGATCCACATTGTCCAAGGGCTCACCGTTGATTTTTTTTAAATTCATTTACGGGATGTGATTGCTGCTGGTTAGGCCAGCATTTATTGCCCATCCCTAGTTACCCTTCAGAAGGTTGTGGTGAGTTGCCTTCTTGAACTGCTGCAGTCACTGAGGTGTAGGTACACCCACTGTGCTGTTAGGGAAGAAGTTTCAAGTTGTTGCCCCAGTGACAGTGAAGGAATGACAATATATTTCCAAATCAGTGTGGTGAGTGACTTGGAGGGGAACCTCCAGGTGGTGGGGTTCCCAGTATCTGCTGTTCTTGTCCTTCTAGATGGTAATGGCTGTGGGTTTGGAAGGTGCTGTCTAAGGAATCCATGGTGAGTTACTTCAGTGCATCTTGTAAATGGTGCTCACGGCTGCCACTGTTCGTCGGTGGTGGAGGGTTTGAATGTTTGTGGAAAGGAGAGCAATCAAGTGGGCTGCTTTGTCCTGGAAGATGTTGAGCTTCTTGAGTGTTGTTGGACCTGCACTCATCCAGGTAAGTGGAGGGTATTCCATTACACTCCTGACTTGTGCGGTGTAGATGGTGGACAGGCTTTGAGGGGTCAGGAGATTAGTTATTCGCTGTACGATTCCTAGCCTTTCACTTGCTCTGGTAGCCACAGAAGTAATATGGCTAGTCAAGTTCAGTTTCTGATCAATGGTAACCCCCAGGATATTGATTGTGGGAGAATCAACGATTGTAATAGCATTGAACATCATGAGATGGTGGTTACATCCTCTCTTGTAGGAGATGCTCATTACCAGGCACTTGTGTGGTGCGAATGTAACTTGCCACTTGTCACCCCAAGCCTGGATATTGTCCAGGTCTTGCTGCATTTGGACATAAACTGCTTCATTATCTGAGGAGTCTTGCTCGGGAACTTACCTTTAGAGGAACCCCAGGAGCAGCTGGGAATCGCTGGAGCAGTATCCGGAGGGCGGAGCCGAGTGACCAGTTCACAAGGCAGAATCTCAACTACATTCTGTAAGTTAAGAGTTTTTCTTTAGCAAGCTATATTTGTATCATTCAGCAGAATCACCAATTTTAGAGGGTTCACTTGAGAGAGTAGCAGCAGTATTCTTTTTCAAAGGGCCTAATGGGTGTTTAATCTTTAAAAAAAAAAAATTATTTTTAAATCTCTTTGGGAATTCAGATAAGAGGGGATGGAAGCATGCTCCTCCTGTAGGATGTGGGAGATAAGCAACCCCACTGACTACACCTGCGGGAAGCATATCCAAGTGCAGCTCCTCAGAGACTGCGTTAGGGGGTTGGAGCTGGAGCTGGATGAACTTTGGATCATTCAGGAGGCAGAGGGGGTGATAGAGAGGAGTTACAGGGGGGTAGCTACACCCAAGGTTCAGGACAAGAGTAGCTGGGTTACAGTCAGGGAAGGAAAGGGAACAGGCAGACAGTGCAGGGATCCCCTGTGGCCGTTCCCTTTCAAAACAAGAATACCGTTTTGGGAAGGCCATAGCGGCCAGGTCTCTGGCGTTGAGCCAAGCTCTGTGGCTCAGAAGGGAAGGGGGGGAGAATAGAAAAGTGATAGTGATGGGAGATTCAATGCTTTAGGGAATGGATAGGAGATTCTGTTGTTGCGAACGAGACTCCCAAAAGGAATGTTGCCTCCCGGGTGCCAGGGTCAGTCTACAGATCGAGTCTACAGGATTCTTAAAGGGGAGGGTGAGTAACCAGATATTGTGGTGCACATTGGCACCAATGACATAGCTAAGAAAAGGGATGAGAATCAAAAAGTGATTTTACGGAGTTAGGTTGGAAGCTAAAGAACAGGATGAGCAGAGTAGTCATCTCAGGATTACTCCCTGTGCCACAGCCAGTGAGGCTAGAAAGAAGAGGATAGTGCAGCTAAACACGTGGCTAAACCAGTGGGGTAGGAGGGAGGGTTTCAGATTTCTGGATCATTGGAATCTCTTCCGGGGCAGGTGCGACCTGTACAGGAAAGATGGGTTGCATCTGAACTCGAGGGGCATCAATATCTTGGCTGGGAGGTTTGCTAGTGTAACCCGGGAGGATTTAAATTAATATGGCAGTGGGGTGGGAACCGAAGTGTTCGCTTAGAAGGTGTCATAACTGAAGGGGAAATAGAGAACAAAAATAATGGAACATCACCCTCAGGCAGAGCAAAAAAGGTGACAAGTGTGAGAAGGATGGTGGTCAATGCAGGACTGAGGGTATTGTACCTTAATGCGCGCAGTGTACGGCACAAGGGAAATGAGCTTGTTGCACACATTGAAATTGGCCGGGACGATGTTGTGGGCATCACAGAGACGTGGCTGCAAGGGGATCAGGGCTGGGATCTAAATATTTAAGTATATGTCTCCTATCGAAAGGACAGGCTGATGGGCAAAGGGGGCGGAGTTGCATTGTTGGTAAGGAATGAAGTTAAATCGCTAGCAAGGAGCGATATAGAATCAGAAGGCATAGAATCTCTGTGGCTAGAGTTGAGGAATTGCAAAGGTAAAAAGACCCTGATGGGAGATATGTACAGGTCCCCAAGCAGTAGTCAGGATGTAGGGCAGAAAATAAATCAGGAGAGAGAGAAAGCATGTAAAAAAGGCAATATCACAATAATCATGGGGGACTTCAATATGCACGTGGACTGGGAAAATCAGGTTGGTAGTGGATCCCAAGAAAAGGAACTTGAGGAATGTTTAAGAGATGGCTTTTCAGAGCAGTTTGTGGTCGAGCTCACTAGGGAACAGGCAATTCTGGATTTGGTGATGTGTAATGAGGCAGACTTGATCAGGGATCTTAAGGTGAAGGAACCCTTAGGGAGCAGTGACCACAATATGATAGAATTTACCCTGCAGTTTGAGAGGGAGAAGCTGGAGTCAGATGTAACGGTATTACAATTAAATAAGGGTCATACAAAGACATGATGGAGGAGCTGGCCAGAGTTGATTGGAAAAGGAGACTAGCAAGGAAGACAGTGGAACAGCAATGGCAGGAGTTTTGGGCGGTTATTCGGGAGGCACAGCAGAAATTCATCCCAAGGAGGAGGAAGCATGCTTAGGGCAGGATAAGGCATCCATGGCTGACGAGTGATGTCAAGGACCACGTAAAACCAAAAGAAAAAGCATACAAAGTGGCAAGGATTAGTGGGAAGCCAGAGGATTGGGAATCATTTAAAAGCAAGCAAAGGACAGCTAAAAAAGCAATAAGGGGAGAGAAGATGAAATATGAGTGCAAGTTAGCTAGTAATAAAAAAGAAGATAGGAAGAGTTTCTTTCAATATATAAAAGATGATGTGGCGGTGCAGGCGTTGGACTGCGGTGAGCACAATAAGACGTCTTACAACACCAGGTTAAAGACCACCAGGTTTGTTTCGAATCACTAGCTTTCAGAGCACTGCTCCTTCCTCAGGTAAATGAAGAGGTAGGCTCCAGAAACATATATCTCGACAAAGTCAAAGATGCAAGACGATACTTTGAATGCGAGTCTTTGCAGGTAATTAAGTCTTTACAGGTCCAAACGGAGCAACTGGAGAGAGGGATAATCACAGGTCAAACGGAGCAACTGGAGAGAGGGATTAGATGTACAAGGTGATGAGAGGCATGGATAAAGTGGATAGCCAGAGTCCTTTCCCCGGGGCTGAAATGGCTGTCACGAGGGGACATAATTTTAAGCTGATTGGACGAAGGTACGGGGGGAATGCCAGATGTAGGTTCTTTACACAGAGAGTGGTTGGTGCGTGGAATGCACTGCCAGCAGAGGTGGTGGAGTCAGAGTCATTAGGGATATTTCAGCGGCTCTTCGACAGGCACATGGACAGCAGTAAATTGAAGTGGGTTCGTAAGTTTGCCTCTAGATGGGCAGCATGGTCGGCGCAGGCTTGGGGGGGGGGCGAAGGGCCTGTTCCTGTGCTGTACTTTTCTTTGTTCTTGAAAAGGTGTAGGTTAGGTTGACCTTAGATTAGGATAAATGGCTGGCACAACATCGTGGACTGAAGGGCCTGTACTATGCTGTACTGGTCTATGCTGTATGAGTTGCGAATGGTGCTGAACATTGTGTAGTCATCTGCGAACCTCGCCACTTTATCCTCATGATGGAAGAGAGGTCATTGATGAAGCAGGTGAAGATGGTTGGGACTAGGACACCACCATTTCATAGAATTTACAGTGCAGAAGGAGGCCATTTGGCCCACCGAGTCTGCATCGGCTCTTGGAAAGAGCACCCCACCCAAGGTCAACACCGCCACCCTACCCCGTAACCCGGTAACCCCACCCAACACTAAGGGCAATTTTGGACACTAAGGGCAATTTAGCATGGCCAATCCACCTAACCTGCACATCTTTGGACTGTGGGAGGAAACCGGAGCACCCGGAGGAAACCCACGCACACACGGGGAGGATGTGCAGACTCCGCACAGACAGTGACCCAAGCCGGACTCGAACCTGGGACCCTGGAGCTGGGAAGCAATTGTGCTATCCACAATGTTACCGTGCTGACCATGAGGAACTCCTGTAGTGATGTCCTGGAGCTGAGATGATTGACCTCCAACAACCATATCCATCTCCTTTTGTGCCAGGTATGGCTCCAACCAGCTGAGAGTTTTCCCCCTGATTGCCATTGATTCCAGTTCAGCTAGTACTCCTTGATGCCATATTCAGTCTTGATTTCAAGGGCAATCACTCTTACCTCATCTGTGGCATTCATGTGTTGTCCGTGTTTGAACAAAGGCTGTAATGGAGTCAAGAGCGAAGTGGCCCTGGCGGAACCAAACCTCAGCATCTGTGAGCAAGTTATTGCTGAGTAAGTGCCACTTGATAGCACTGTTGATGACTCCTCCCATCACTTTGCTGATGATGGAGAGTAGACTGATAGGGTGGTAATTAACTGGGTTGGATTTGTCCTGTTTCTTGTGTACAGGACACACCTGGGGATTTTTCACATTGCCAGGTAGATGCAGTGGTATATACCTGCGGTATATACCTATCCCTTTCCAAACTTTAGTGATGGAAAGGGATAGGTATATACCGCAGGGCAAGAGTTATATTTGGGGGAAAGGCAATTATGATGCGATGAGGGAAGACTTAGGATGCATCGGATGGAGAGGAAAACTGTAGGGGATGGGCACAATGGAAATGTGGAGCTTGTTCAAGGAACAGCTACTGCGTGTCCTTGATAAGTATGTACCTGTCAGGCAGGGAGGAAGTGGTCGAGCAAGGGAACCGTGGTTTACTAAAGCAGTCGAAACACTTGTCAAGAGGAAGAAGGAGGCTTATGTAAAGATGAGACATGAAGGTTCAGTTAGGGCGCTCGAGAGTTACAAGTTAACTAGGAAGGACCTAAAGAGAGAGCTAAGAAGAGCCAGGAGGGGACATGAGAAGTCTTTGGCAGGTAGGATCAAGGATAACCCTAAAGCTTTCTATAGATATGTCAGGAAGAAACAAATGACTAGGGTAAGAGTAGGGCCAGTCAAGGACAGTTGTGGGAAGTGTGCTTGGAGTCCGAGGAGATAGGAGAGGTGCTAAATGAATATTATTCGTCAGTATTCACACAGGAAAAAGACAATGAGATTCAGTCTACTAGACTAGAAGGGCATGAGGTTCATAAGGAGGAGGTGTTAGCAATTCTGGAAAGTGTGAAAATAGATAAGTCCCCTGGGCCGGATGGGATTTATCCTAGGATTCTCTGGGAAGCTAGGGAGGAGATTGCTGAGCTTTTGGCTTCGATCTTTAAGTCATCTTTGTCTCAGGAATAGTGCCAGAAGACTGGAGGACAGCAAATGTTGTCCCCTTGTTCAAGAAGGGGAGTAGAGACAACCCAGGTAACTATAGACCAGTGAGCTTTACTTCTGTTGTGGGCAAAACCTTGGAAAGGTTTCTAAGAGATAGGATGTATAATCATCTGGAAAGGAATAATTTGATTAGAGATTATCAACACGGTTTTGTGAAGGCTAGGTCGTGCCTCACAAACCTTATTGAGTTCTTTGAGAAGGTGACCAAACAGGTGGATGAGGGTAAAGCAGTTGATGTGGTGTATATGGATTTCAGTAAAGCATTTGATAAGGTTCCCCAAGGTAGACTACTGCAGAAAATATGAAGAAATGGGATTCAGGGTGATTTAGCAGTTTGGAACAGAGATTGGCTAGCTGGAAGAAGACAAAGGGTGGTGGTTGATGGGAAATGTTCAGACTGGAGTCCAGTTACTAGTGGTGGACCACAAGGATCTATTTTGGGGCCACTGCTGTTTGTCATTTTTATAAATGACCTGGAGGAGGGCGTAGAAGGATGGGTGAGTAAATTTGCAGATGACACTAAAGTCGGTGGAGTTGTGGACAGTGCGGAAGGATGTTACAAGTTACAGAGGGACATAGATAAGCTGCAGCGCTGGGCTGAGAGGTGGCAAATGGAGTTTAATTCAGAAAAGCGCAATGTGATTCATTTTGGAGATCTCGGTGTCCATGTACATAGATCCCTGAAAGTTGCCACCCAGGTTGAAAGGGTTGTTAAGAAGGCGTATGGTGTGTTAGCTTTTATTGGTAGAGGGATTGAGTTTCGGAGCCATGAGGTCATATTGCAGCTGTACAAAACTCTGGTGCGGCCGCATTTGGAGTATTGCGTGCAATTCTGGTCGCCGCATTATAGGAAGGATGTGGAAGCATTGGAAAGGGTGCAGAGGAGTTTCACCAGAATGTTGCCTGGTATGGAGGGAAGATCTTATGAGGAAAGGCTGAGGGACTTGAGGCTATTTTCGTTAGAGAGAAGAAGGTTAACAGGTGACTTAATTGAGGCATACAAGATTATCAGAGGATTGGATAGGGTGGACAGTGAGAGCCTTTTTCCTCGGATGGTGATGTCTAGCACGAGGGGACATAGCTTTAAATTGAGGGGAGCTAGATATAAGACAGATGTCAGAGGTAGGTTCTTTACTCAGAGAGTAGTAAGGGTGTGGAATGCCCTGCCTGCAACAGTAGTGGATTCACCAACACTAAGGGCATTCAAATGGTCATTGGATAGACATATGGACGATAAGGGAATAGTGTAGGTGGGCTTTAGAGTGGTTTCACAGGTCGGCGAAACATCGAGTGCCAAAGAAAGGGCCTGTACTGCGCTGTAATGTTCTAAGTTCTATGTTCTAGTGCTGTAGCTGTACTGGAACAGCTTGACTAGGGATGGGGCAATTTCGGGAGCACAAATCTTCAGTACTATTGCTGGGATATTGTCAGGACCATAGCTTTTGCAGGATTTTGATGTTTGGGGAGAGGTTTTGTGTGGCAGGAGTGGGCTCGTAGGGCACCTTTGTTTTCCAGATGTTTAGTCTGAGGCCCATTCTCTCATATGCCTCAGTGAATGTGTTGATGATGGTTTGTAGCTCAGCCTCTGAACGTGTGCACATGCAGGTTTCATCTCTTGATGACAGAGGTTGGGGTGGTTTTAGTTCTGGCCTGGAAGCGTCGGAGGTTGAACAGTTTCCCACATGTCTGATAGATTAGCTCCACTCTGGAGGGGAGCTTCAGGGTGGTGGGGTGGAGTGTTGCTCCGAGGAAGATGGAGAAGAGTTTGGTGCAATGGCTCAGCCCTGTTTGACTCCACTTTGCACATATATTAGGTCTGTGATGGTTCCGTTGGTGAGGATTACAGCTTGCATACCATCGTGGAACAGACGGAGAATGGTGATGAATTTTTGAGGGCAGCCGAATTTGAAGAGCCTGCTCCACAATCCCTCATGGTTGACAGAGTCGAAGGCCTTTGCGAGATCAAAGGAGGCCATGTACAGAAGTTTATGCTGTTCCCTGCACTTTTCCTGGATTTGTCACGCGCTAAAGATCATGTCCATTGAGCCTCTTGTTGGGTGGAAACCGTTGAGACTCAGGGAGGAGCTCTTCAACCACTGGGAGGAGGCGGTTGTGGAGTATTCTCGCAATGACATTTCCCTTGCCGGAAAGTGGGGAAATCCCTGTGTAAACTGCAGTTGAACCTGTCCCCTTTCTTGAAGATGGTGACAATTGAGGAGTCTCTGAGAAAATCTGGCATGTCTTCCTTCCAGACAAGGGTGAGGAGGTTGTGGATTCTTGTCAAGACTGCACCTCTGCTGCATTTTAGTACTGCTGTGGTGACTCCATCTGTGCCAAAGGTCTTGTTGCTCTTCAGCTGTCGGTTGGCTTTTTCGAACTCACGGCAAGCCAGGGTTGCGCTGAGATGGTGGTGGGTAGCGTGTTGTGGGAAGGTGTCGAGAGCGTTTGTGATGAAGGTTGTGTCTTGGTTGAGGAGGTCCTCAAAGTGTTCTTTCCAGTGCACGTTGACTGTCTCTCTGTTTTTGATGAGCACCTCCCCACCTTTGGCTCTCAATGGGGTGGGTCCATGGATACCTGGACCATAAATGGTTTTGCTGAGGAAGAGGCACACATTGTGGTTGTCAGTGATTTGCTGAGAATAAGGAGAAGGAATGTAAACTGCATGGTGCAATTTTAAAGGGATGCAGGACAGAGGCCAGGGGTGTAATTACATACTTATCAGGGGGCAGTCTTCAATAATGTGAGTCATTGTTTGGGGTGCACAACAGCAGCAGTCCGGGCTCCCTGCAAGGCCCACTTTTGCAAATTTGCTGCACAAAGACCTCAGCCAATGTGGGAATGGTTGAGGAGTGCACAATGTTGGCATAGCAGGTTGAAGCCAGGTGGGTGCACTGTGGGATCTATGATGAGGAAATAGTTAATGGCAGCCAATTGGTTCCATCCCTGCTGCCACATGGCCTCTGTTGTTATTCCTTGGCATGGTGGTCTTAGCCATACAGCCATCATGGGAGGTGAGCATCAGCTGGATTGGTAAGGTCCTTGTGTAGTGGCAGGCTTGGCTTGATGTCAACCTTCTCCAGGAGCTTTCCTATTGCAATCTCCCTCCTTATGTGAGGGGGCGGGATGTTGCTCAGGACTGGGAGCCAGTAGTATTGAGTTGATCAGAGGGCACCCGAGATGATACACATTGTTATGTTGATCTGGGTATCTACAAGATACTTGCACTATCCTGCAATTACAGAAATTTCTAGGGGGCGTTACGATTCACTTTTCCTGCCAGCAGTGCACCCCACCCATGAGTTTGTCAACGGCAAGGGGTAGCTTCAATTGGAAATCCCATTGACAAGTGGCAGGAGCATAGAACCCTGCCACCAACGAATGGCGCACCACTGAGAAACACGCGGCTAGGAGACCAGAGAATCCTACCCAGGGTCTCCAAAGTAATAACCAAAGTTCAATCGACACTCGTTAAAATGATTTTAGGGGAAGCTCGGTCGCCTCACAGCGCCAAGGACCCTGGTTCGGTCCTGGCCCCGGGTCACTGTCCGTGTGGAGTTTGCACATTCTCCCCGTGTCTGCGTGGGTTTCGCCCCCACAACCCAAAAGATGTGCAGGCTAGGTGGATTGGCCACGCTAAATTGTCCCTCAATTGGAAAAAAAAGAATTGGGTCCTCGAAATTTATATATTTTTTTAATGATTTTAGTACAAGATAATTTTCTGGAATGTTCTAGAATGTCCTCATCTCTGGTAAACATTGTAGATAAAATATATGTGGTGTTTTGATGCTTACCAAAAATGGACTCAGTACATGACTATCTTTATTGTTGCTTACTCCCGATAGTGACATTTAAGGGGCATCTTGACAATACATGAATAGGATGGGAATCGAGTGATACGGACCCCGGAAGTGTAGAAGATTGTAGTTTAGTCGGGCAGCATGGTCGGCACGGGCTTGGAGGGCCAAAGGGTCTGTTCCTGTGCTGTACTTTTCTTTGTTCTATGACCACAAGGCCAGCTATCCTCTCCGCTTTATGATTAGGATTCAAACTGTTACACATGTACTAAATATGCTTGTAAAGTACATGCTTTAATTATCTTTTCAGAAAACAATACTGCGTAGCTTGTCTTTGTTTTGAACTTTGGGATGGTCTCATGTTCAATTCCACTTTCTTAGTGCTTTCTCCCAGCTTTCTTTACTTTCAGACCTGGGTCAATAAATGTTGGAGCCAAAACCTTCTCCTACTCTGTACAGAACCTTGTGAGAATTTTAGTTAGATTTTACCTTTGACTGTTAGAACCACAGCACATCAGAAAAGTTACGGTGCAGAAAGTGCCCATTTAGCCCATTAAGACTGCACCGGCCCAAAAAAAGGAAAAAGAAACGAGCCCCTTGATTTGTTATGTTGTAGGTGTAACATAAGTGGCTTCCTTGTGGTGCACTTAACAAAGGAAGGTTCAGACGTGGCGATAACTTCAACACGTATATTAAACTATTTACACTTATTTTACTCGGGTTCGACACTACTGCTAATCCTACTATAGCTACCCAGACTGACTAACCAGTTGCTGCAATCCACGTGGTGGGTGTAATATTGAATCAACCCTGTGTCTGTTCTCACTGACTGTCTCCACTAGAAAGAGGCAGATCATGTGTGTGGTGTCCTTTATATATGGGTTGGTGTAATGTGGTCGTGTCACCTCCTTGTGTATCGTGAATGTCTATTGGTCGTGTCCTATCTAACTGATCTATTGGTTGATCGTGTGTGTGTGATGTCTTTGGTGCTCCCTCAAGTGTCTAGCTAGACTACATGCATTTACATTGATGCACATCACCACATCGCCCTTTTTTCATATGTTACATATTTTCTGCGCACATTGAGAAAATTGAACAAACAGGTAGATAAGGTAAGGTATATACAAGTCATGGGAACAGTGATTAAACAATAAGTCCACATCATTTGTGTGAGTCCAAAAACCATCAATCATCATGGTCAAATGTCTCTCTTGGTTATGAACACCATCAACGTCCCTGTGCCACAGGAACCAAGAAGTGGTCAAATCACTTCGCTGTCTGATTTGGAGTCTCTTTCTTTTTCGATGTTTGTGATGGTGCTGTAGGATGGCATCCTGTAGCTGATAAGGTGTTGACATTGAAGAGGTATCTTCAACAGTATCATTCGAGGTCATGGATGTGCCATGTGGTGAAGTTGGATAAGACTGTACATACTGGTTCTGGCCACGTGCTGTGCTGGAAGGGTGATCCTGCTGAGAACCGTTGAAGCCTGTTGAATTGGAAACAGAATTGCTGCTCGCATAAATACCTGATGATGGTGTGAAACTAGAACCTTGTATCTGATAGGAATATGCCGTCTGGCCAGTCTGGGGTGCAGCAAATCCTGGGCTGTAACTAAGGCATCCAGTCTGTAGTGCAGATTGCGCTTGCGGGAGTCCTCCTTCGGTCTTGATTCCATTAGTGGGCAATCCGTAATGCTGGCCTGTTTGAGAATATGCTGCATAGACTGCTGGCTGCTGCCTGCCTGAATACTGGGTTTGTCCAGCATGAGCTGTCATTGGCTGCACTGCTAGTGTGGAAAAAATGTGTGGATATAGCTGTGGTGAATATTGGTGTATTCCTCTTGGACTGGAGCTGCTGCTTGTTATTACTGACCCAGTGTAATTGTTAAGTGATCCATCTCCTGTCGTTGTGGCATCTGCTGTCACCCTGAGCGTGCCATCACTGAGTTTGCGGCACTCCCTGTCTGGAGTAACGTCCGGCTTACGTGAATCAGAGTCGGCGTTTAGTTGCTCCCCATCTGGAGTCTTGTCTATTTTAACTGAGTCAGTGTTGGTTTGTTGATGCTCCCTGTCTGGAGTCTTAGCAGGTTCACTGGAGTCCGCTGAGATTTCTTGAAGCTGCACGTCTGGAGTCGGAACATGCAGGAATGCATTGACTTGTGGAGAGGTTCGAGCAAATGAGGGTGGAAGTATCATGGTGTCACCAGAGTCACCAGTGGTCTCACAGTGATCGTCGAGTGCCTCTGTACACACTAGCTGAGGTATGTCACTTTGCACATCTTGCATGGGAAGTGGGATGCTGTTGTCACTTGTCTCACATACCGTGGGTAGAGCCTCAGTAGCTGCTTGTTGTTCACTTGGGTTGGGTAAATTGTCAGAGTCTCATCTGGTAGTGCAAACAATGTGGGTGGACTGTCATTGTCTTGCTGTTGTCCTTCATTTGGGCTTGGACTGTCATTGTCGCTCTGTTCTTCACTGTAGCATGATAGACCGTCATGGTGGCCCTGCTGTGCACTGGAGCGTGGTAGACTTTCATAGTCTTCTTGCTGTTTACTTGAGCATGGCAGACTTGCATCGTCTGCCGCTAGTTGGTCAGAGGAGTTTGCTAGACCCTCATGGTCTTGTTCCTGCAAGGACTGCACGTCGGAGTCTTGCGTTGCTTCTATCGTGGAGGCTGTCCACGAGCTCGCTGCGGAGGCTTGTGACACTGGAGTCACTTCTTATTCATGCAAGGATTGCTGTGTGGAGTCTTGCGTGTCTTCTTTCGTAGAGTCGGGAACCCTGAGCGGTGCGTGGAACTCTCCACTTTTATGTACGATATTACATGTAGTTCAGGGAGGTCAATGAGTCCCCAGATGCCCTGTCCCGCGGCACGTGGGATCCACGAATTTTATCATTTTTAATTTTGCCCCTTTGTGCATTACTGAACATAAATGCGACCGACCGTTGGTCGGTGACAAGGGCGAACCTCCTACCGGCTAGGTCGTGCCTCCAGTGCCGCACGGCCTCCACTATGGCTTGTGCCTCCTTCTCGACTGCAAAGTGCCAAATTTCCGAGGCGGTGAGGGTTCGGGAGAAAAAGGCTACTGGCCTGCCCGCCTGGTTGAGGGTAGCAGCCAGGGCGACGTCTGATGCATCGCTTTCTACCTGGAAGGTGATGGTTTCATGCACTGCGTGGATGGCGACCTCGATGATGTCGGCCTTGATACAACTGAAGGCCGACTAGGCCTCAGCCGTCAGGGGGAAAACCTTGGTCTTAATGAGTGGACGGGCTTTGTCCGCATATCTGGGGACCCTCTGGGCGTAATAGGAAAAGAGCCCCAAGCACCGTTTGCCTTGAGGCTACGGGGGTGGGGGTGGGGGTGTGGGGGGGTGTTCCTTAAGGGGGCACATGCAGTCGGGGTCTGGGCCTAGGACCCCGTTTTCCACGATGTAGCCCGAGGATGGCTAGTCGGGTTTTGTGGAACACGCATTTCTCTTTGTTGTACGTCAGATTTAGGGCCCGGGCGGTCTGGAGGAACTTCCTCAAGTTTGTATCGTGGTCCTGCTGGTCATGGCCGCAGATGGTGACGTTGTCCAAATACGGGTATGTAGCCCGTAAGCCGTACTGGTCCACCATTTGATACATCACCCTTTGAAAAATGGAGACTCCATTTGTGACGCCAAAGGGGACCCTGAGGAAGTGAAAAAGCCAACCGGCTGCTTCGAAGGGCATGTAGGGTCGGTCCTCCGGGCGGATAGGGAGCTGATGATAGGCGGATTTTAGATCAACCGTGGAGAATACTCGATACTGGGCGATCTAGTTCACCATTTCTGCTATACGGGGAAGGGGGTACCCATCGAGTTGCATAAAACGGTTTATGGTCTGACCATAGTCCACTACCATTCGTTGCTTTTCCCCAGACTGGACTACCAGTACGTTTGCTCTCTAAGGGTTGTTTCTAGCCTCTATGACCCCCTTCTTTTAGTAGCCGGTGAACCTCTTACTTGATGAAAGTCATGTCTTGGGCACTGTACCACCGACTCCTGGTGGCGACGGGCTTACAGTCGGGAATGAGGTTCGCAAAGAACCTTGGCAACTTTAAGTGTTGCCAGGCTACATACCATGAGTGGGGGCAGGGGTCCGCCAAACTTCAGTGTCAGGCTCCGGTGGCTGCACTGAAAGTCCAGACCGAGCAGCAGGGGGGGCGCAGAGGTGAGGGAGGATATAAAGTTTAAAACGGGCGTATTTGGCCTCTTGAATAGCGAGGTTCGCGACATAATACCCCGTGATTTGGACCGAGTGGGACCCAGATGCGAGAGCGATAGTTGGGAGGCGGGATAGGTACGCAAGGAGCAGCGTCTTACCGTGTCTGGGTGAATAAAGCTTTCCGTGCTCCCGGAGTCAAAAAGGCAGGAGGTGTCGCGACTGTTGACTTGGACCTGCATCATTGAGTTCCGCAGGTGCTTCGGCCGTGATTGATCGAGAGTGATTGCTCCCAGTTGCGGATAGTCAGAGTCCTCAGTTGAGTCGGACTCACAAAATGGCTGCCGGGAGTCACAAAATGGCCGCCGTCGGTCGCATGTGTCGGATTTTGAAGATGGCCACCGCCAAGATGGCCACCCCCATGACTCGCACGATGCCGATGATGCGTCAGAAATGGGCGTGTCTGGCCGACGCGCAGCCACGTTGCGGAGCCTGTGGGCCCGGGAGTTCGATTTTTGGGCAGATGAGACTTTTGTTTCTGGCCTTTGGTCCCAGCCAGGCAGACATTTGCGAAGTGTCCCTTCTTTCCGCAGTCGTTGCAGATAGCGGAGTGAGCTTGGCAACGCTGGTGTGGGTGCTGGCCTTGTCCGCAGAAATAGCACGGTGTGCTGTCGGTGTGAGCGGGTCACCGCGCGGCGCAGGCCTGTGCGCGGCCGAGTCTGGAGGGGATCGAGAAGGGTTCGCAAGGTCTGCGGAGTACATGCGGAGAATATGGTGGGCCGCTTCCAGAGAAGAAGCGAGCGTTACCGTGCCTTGGAGGTCCTTTGCTCCGTCTTCTAGGAGCCACTGCCTGATGTATGTGGATCGTATATCAGACACGAAAGCATCTCGAATGTGCAAGTTCATATGGACTTCTGCCGTCACCTCCTTATGGTCGCAGTTCCTAGCGAGCATGGTGAGTCTCTCCAAGTATTCGTCCAACGTTTCCCCGGAGCGCTGCCGGCAGGTCGAGAGCAAGTGCCGGGCGTGTACCTCATTTATCAGCTTAACGAAGCGCTTCTGCAGGATTTCGGCCGCTGTTTCGTATGTAGTAGACTTTTCAATCATGGAGGAGAGTCAGTGGCCCACCCAGGCATGGAGTAAGCTCAGCTTGTGAGGTCCGTCGACTACAGTCTTTGAGGAGTTCAGGTAGGCCTCAAAGCACCAAAGCCAGTATTTAAAAATTTCAGCAGCCTCCGGCGACCGAGCGTCTAGATTGAGCTTCTCCGGCTTTAGACCGCTGTCCATCTCGAAGTATTCTGGTAATTAAATTGAGATACCCTCAATTCCAACTCGAGAGAGATGATTGGTAATACACAGGCTTTAATTAGCAGAGAACCAGACAGCTGCCGAGAAGTGTGCTCACTGCACGCTGCCCACTGAACATTACCTTATATACGGCTCCCTGGGGGGGCGGAGCCGGAGGCGGAGTCCCCCACGGTTCCAAGCCCGGTCTTAAAGGGATCATTACATTAAGGGGACAATTATCATTCATCACACAGGAGGAAACCCATGCAGGCACGGGGAGAATATGCAAACTCCACACAGTTACCCTAGGCTGGAATTGAACCCGCATCCTTGGCGCTGTGAGACAACAGTGCTAACCAATGTGTCACCATTCACAGTAGTTCTCCTTGTTCATTCCTCAAAACATTCTATTAAGTTTTGGCAGCACGGTGCAAAGTGGTTAGCACTACTGCCTCATAGCTCCAGGGACCTGGGTTCAATTCTGGCCTCAGGTGACTGTATGGAATTTGCTCTGGGTGGCATGGTGGCACAGTGGTTAGCACTGCTGCCTCACAGCTCCTGGGACCCGGGTTCAATTCCAGCCTCGGGTGACTGTCTGTGTGGAGTTTGCACTTTCTCCTCGAGTCTGCGTGGGTTTCCTCCGGGTGCCCCAGTTTCTTCCCACAGTCCAAATAAGTGGATTGGCCATGCTAAATTGCCCCTTTGTGTCAAAATGGTTAGGTGGGGTTACTTGGTTACACAGATAGGGTGAAGGCGTGGGCTTAAATAGGGTGCACTTTCCAAGGGCCGGTGCAGGCTCAATGGGCTGAATGGTCTCCTTCTGCACTGTAAGGATTCTATTCTATAAAGTTAGTAAGACAGGATCTTCCTTTAACAAAACCATGCTAACTATCCCTTATCAATCCTTGCCTTTCTAAGCGACAGTTTATCCTGTCTCTCAGATTTGTTTCTAATATTTTGCCCACCACTGAAGTCCGACTGGTTGGCTTATATTTTTCTGGCCTATCCTTCACACACTTTGTCAATAATGGTACAATGCTGACAGACCTCCAAACCTCTGGGACCTTTCCCATAACTAGTGGGGATAGGAAAATGATCCTCAGAGTATCAGCTATTTCCACCCTGTTTTCCTGCATCAGCCTGAGATACAATCCATCTGGTGCTAGATTTGTCTAGCTTCAAGGATGACAATCTCTTCAGTATTTCATCTCCCACTCTGTTTATTGTATCTAATATTTCACTCCTACTCTTTAACTAGAGTGTCTGCATCATCCCTGTCCTTAGTGAAGACAGAGACAAAGTACTCATTGAGAACCTTGCCCACATTTTCTGAATAAACTTACAAGTTACCAAATACATCTCTGAAGGCTCTACCTTTTCCTTGGTTATTCTCCTGCTCTTAATATATTGGTAAAGCATCAGTTTTTCCTTCTAAAAGCTGAACCCAGTCCACTCTTGCCAGCTCATCTCTCAGCTTTATAAAATTTGTCTTTCCCGAATTTCAAACTTTTACTCTTGTTATATCTTTGTACTTTTTCATAATTATGCTAAATCTAACTTATTATGGTCACTATCCCCAAAATGATCCGCACTGATACTTCATCCACTTTCCCAGCTTCATTTCCTGAGACAAGGGACGCAATTTAGCAACCCTGGAGTGGATTGGAGTGCACGGGTGAATGCCCAGCAAGGGAGGGGGGTGGGGGGGCGCCGGACAAAATGGCATCCCGATCTGCAAGGAGCCTTTCCTGCCAGCAGGAAACCCCTCGAAGTGCGGCCTCAGCAGGGGGAAATTCCCCAATGTCAAAAATAACGGCAAAATCCCCAATCTCGGCACTGCAGCCGCAAAGAAACAGCCTGCTAAATGTGCCATTCAGCGAAATTTAAATTGAGTCCACTGAATCGCGGCTTAAATCTAGAATCGAGGCCCCTCCCGTTGGCCTTGTTGTGTGTTGGCTAAAAACTTTCTCGTGAATGCAGTTCAAGAATTTTGCACCCTCTGTACCCTGCACATTTTTCAAAACCCAATTGCTATTAGGGTAGTTGATTTCCCCAACAATTACTTCTAAAACACATCCTCAGGAATACAGCTGCGTCCCTTTAGTTTAGTATAATTAGGGAATAATTTACAGAGAGCAAGCTTTTCATTTGCTGAACAAAATTTTAAAAACTCCCCGTTTAATACCTTTTGAACTTGAAAACAATTTTGATAAGTTGGCCGAAAGCAAATAAAGCTTTTACATGCAGTGGAACAAACAAACAAACATTTAAAATGATTGAATCTTTTATGGAATATTCAATATCAGTTACTAGAAATGAATGTCAATGAAAGGCAAGCAAAAGGGTGGATCTGCAATTTCTCGTTCTGCTTTTCAAGTAAATTGAACTGATTTCCTGTGATAATGATCATATTTCAAACTACGGCAAACAGTGGTTTAAGAGACCCGATGTGCAGTCCTTGCAACTATGAAGGATAATAGAATTACAGGCAGGCAATATGCTTGAATATTACAGGAAGGGATGAAGAAATTGATAGTACATTGTCAAAATAGAAAATTCATCATTTTGTTCATGGTTTTAAAATCATCAATTCACCACCAAACTCCCTAACTTAATTTTGAGCTCAAAATTAATATATAGACTTCAACAAGTTTTAACCACTTCACCGCAGAAATTATCAACTGTTCACTGTCATCTTTAAACATTTTATTGATTTTAAATGCCCCATAAAACATGCCATAAATATGCGACGGGATTCTCCTGAGACTGAGTGTTGGGGCAGAATTCATGGAGTTCTGCGACAGCAAAACTGGCGCCGCACCTGGGCCAATTCAGTGACTGTTGAGGAGCTAGCACTGGCGTCACATGAAACACGATCGATACCAATGGAAAGCGGTGTCGGATTCGCCGGTGTCAGGATTAACACTCGAGAGGGTGACAAACTGCAGCCACATATTAGCACTCCACTCCCCACGCACAGCCAGCCAACAAAATGGCACTGGTTGCGCTGGAGCGCACCCATTCCGTTGATGGGTCGGCTAGGGCCAGAGGGTAACTCGGAGGAGTGGCCTGGCGGTGCACCCATATGACCCATGATGCTAGGTTCACAGTGGGCAGTCAGCGGTGTTCACAGCCGCATGGCTGCCTGGCAGGCTGCGGCAATGGTGTTCCATGTCTGTCCACCCTGACCCCACGGCCCACTTCCTGGCCATCCCACCACTACTCACCCCGGCCCTGGCAGAGGCCCCCCCACCCACTCCACCAGCGGCAGAACTGTAAGCACACTATGGCGATGTTGGACACATCCCCTACCCCCTCTCTCCACCTCATCAGCCTTGGCTCCTGTTTCATGATTTTTGAAAGCACAAGTGAAACTCGCAGTCGGAATTCCTGCGGTGGAGGTGAAGGATTACAGAGGCTTGGAAGAATACCAGGTCAGGCCCGTTAATGATATTGCCAATGGCATTTACTTTACATGCGGAGTGGAATGCATTGGCGCCACTATCGAGGCACTGGAGAATTGCAATTTGACGTGAACCCGGCACCGGCCATGATTTTGACATCAAAACCGACTGAGAACGGAGTGGAGTGCTAATATGCGACCGCAGCGTGTCAGTCTCTCGAGTGTCAATCCCACCCCCAGAAAATCCAACACTGTTTTCCGTTGGAATCAATCTAGCTCCCTCAATGGTCGGTGAAGGGGCAGCACGGTAGCCTTGTGGATAGCACAATTGCTTCACAGCTCCAGGGTCCCAGGTTCGATTCCAGCTTGGGTCAGTGTCTGTGCGGAGTCTGCACATCCTCCCGTGTGTGCGTGGGTTTCCTCCGGGTGCTCCGGTTTCCTCCCACAGTCCAAAGATATGCAGGTTCGGTGGATTGGCCATGATAAATTGCCCTTAGTGTTGGGTGGGGTTACTGGGTTATGGGGATAGGGTGGCGGTGTTGACCTTGGGTAGGGTGCTCTTTCCAAGAGCCGGTGCAGACTCGATGGGCCGAATGGCGTCCTTCTGCACTGTAAATTCTATGAAATTCTATGAATTGATCCAGTTGCGGCGCCAGTTTTGCTGTCGTAGAATGCCATGAATCCTGCCCCAGCGTCAACACTTAGAGCTGAATTCTCTGTCGTCGGGATTCTCCATTTTGCCGGCAACCCGGGGGTTTCCTGATGGCGTGCGCTGCTCACAGTGGGAAACCCCATTGACCAGCTGACGAAATGGAGAATCCCAACGGCGTGGCACACCAGAATGTGCGGTGGGACGGATAAACCCGCCCTTACTCTCAGAAACGGAGAGTCCCTCCGCCCAGGTTCTGAAATAAAAGGAATCCTAAATGCTTCTCGTAGTATTGAGGTTTGTTGAATTATCTTACCATGAATTTATTCCCGAATTGTTGGAAAGTGTTCCCGAATTTCTGGCAGTCTATAAAGCATATTCTTGTTAATTTGGTATTTAGATTATTTCATTTTCAGACTGGTTTTTCCTTGTCTTTGTTGTGGGTTTGTCTAGCAACTGTTCCAAAATCTAACGTTTTTGAGTATTGCTGAAGAAAGACATGGGGGTGGATTCTCTGGTCCCCCCGTGTTTCTCAGCAGTGCACCTTCAGATGGTGCCAGGATTCTCTACTCCCACCGCTTGTCAATGGGATTTCCCATTGAAGATACTCTGTTGGGAAACCCGTTGGCGAGGGTGCGCTGCCAGCGGGCACAGAGAATCTGAATGGCCGGAGAATTCTGGAAATGCTGTCAAAGCTTTCAATTTTACACTCATCAGAAATTCAGACGCAAGTGACATATACCTGTTTTCACATTAATTTGTCAATTCCAAGAGACCTTGAGCTAGACCCTCTATTGTTCATTCCCAATCTCAATGCAGCTCATAATTTTCCTGAAATTATATCTGTTCTAAATGGGTTCAAACTTAGTATCAAATTTGAACGCTATTGTTTTGATTATTTAGTGATTTTTTTTTAAAAATCTGCTCATTGAGATCTAAAATATATTTTCCGCTTTTTTAATGCAACTTTACAGCATCAGAGGATTTGCATTAAAAATTGAATTGTATTAATGATTGAATAATTGTAAACAAACAAGATACCCAAGGAAAGACAGAAATTAAACATTGGGTCTCATTGTGATAACTGTCATTGCCGGGTCCGCCTACGTCGTTGCTACGACCAAGAAAGCACAACAGCGCCTATACTCCCTCAGGAAACTAAGGCAATTTGGCATGTCCACATTGACTCTTACCAATTTTTATAGATGCACCATAGAAAGCATCCTATCTGGCTGCATCAAAGCTTGGTATGGCAACTGCTCACCCCAAGACCGTATTTATTATAGAGAGTCACGAACACAGCCCAGTCCTTCACACAAACCCGCCTCCCATCCATTGACTCTGTCTACACCTCCCACAGCCTTGGGAAAGTGGGCAGCATAATCAAAGACCCCCTCCACTGGGTTACCCACTCTTCCAACCTCTTCCATCGGGCAGGAGATACAAAAGTCTGAGAACAAGCACTACAGATTCAAAATCAGCTTCTTCACCGTTGTTACCAGACTCCTGAATGACCCTCTTATGGACTGAACTGATCTCTCCATGCATCTTTTCTACTGAGTAGTACTACACTCCGTATGCTTCACCTGATGTCTATATCTATGTATTTACATTGTGCATCTACCGTATGTCCTATGTTTTTCATGTACAGATTGATCTGTACGTAGAACAATACTTTTCACTGTACCTCGGTACACATGACAATAAACTCAGATCAAAATTTGGTCACTCCTCCAGAGCCAACTCACCAATTGCAAGAGTTTTAGGCTTCCTGCTTAAGCTAGCTCCTGGGATTTGGGAGTGCAAGCTCAGTGGGATGTGGGCTGATCATTTGTCGCGACTGGCCCTCATGAATTCTGTGGATCTTGCTCTGCTCATTGTCAACCAATTTAGAGTAGGGTTTGTGAAACATACATACACAAATTGGGAACCAAATGTAAGAGACTGAGGGCGAATGTTTCAGATTTGTTCTCGAAGTGTTGGCTCTGGCAAAAAAAACAACCTGCAGTTTCCCAGTTGCAGTCAGCTTTTCTCGTCAGATATTGCAGCACTTGGAGTAAAAAAATGTTGCAAGCTGCAGAGGGTGCCCCTATTTCCCAATCTGCAGGGAAAAGAACATCTCCCACATCTCCTATCCCCCCGGATAAGGGGACCACCCCTAAGGATAACAGGAATGCCCCTCCCCATGGAGTTCCCCTGAAGGGCTCCTGACCCTACTTTCTGGTACCCATGGCACTGCCTCTTGGTACTGCCTCTAGGGGTACTGCCAGAGGGAAGTGCCAGGGTGCCAGGGGAAGAGCCAAGGTACCAGGTGAAGTGCCGGGGGTGAGACCAGGGTACCAGGGCAGTGTCGGGGGAAGTGCCAGGTGTTAGTTCTAGGTGCCAGGGGGCAGTGCCGAGGTAATAACCCGGCATGTCCCCTTTCCCCCGAGGCACTGTACTTACCTGTGCGCCCCCAGTGGATACCCTTTGTAGCCATCTGGGATGGCCACTTCAACAATACAAAATGGACACTCACAAAGAATGTAGGGAAATGTGGACAATGCTAGACAACAAGCAGGCACAGTGCCTGAATGTATATTTGGGAAGCAGTTACCAGACGGAATCGAAACTCTGGGTCAATTAGCATATTGATGACCCATCTCCGAGGAACAAAAGACTATAACTCAGGTAGTTGATACTGTTACAGACATCCCGGTGCCAGAAAGACACAAACAAAGCAAGGCCAACGGCCACCTAAGACACGCCCAGCCATCAGGGCACCCACCCCTTTCATTGGTTAAGATTGATAACAATGATCGAGAAGCTGCCCAATTAATTGGGACCAAGTTTAAGGCCCGCCTAAAAGCGCGCGAAGCCCCTCCAAGTATAAGAAGGAACCCCCACGAGAGATTTGCTCTCTTGGATTTGGCTCTCAGGTGGAGAGACCCATCCACCAGCATCACCAGAAGCAAGTAAGTTCAAGGTCAACGCTCGCTACCAGATGGATGACCTTAGCTGTACTCCTGTATCTCTTCGAACCCAACAGCCTCAGATCCGAACAACGGCCATTGTTCCTCTGACTAAGTTGGCACCCAAAGTTAAGTATAGGCGTTAGCGTTAGAGATAGTTTAGTTTGTAGTACTGTTGTGCATGAGTAGATCGTATAAATCTTATAAATCTTGTAAATAACTATTGACTTTGAACTAACTAACTGATGTATTGGCTCTTTGATCGGTATTCGGGTTGAACCTTGTGGCGGTATCGAGAGATACCTGGCGACTCTGAAAGTAGAAACATAATTAGGATTAAGAAAAGCGACCATATTGACCGCCATATTTATAACCAGATAAACAGAGCAACACCTTCACCTGATTCAGGTTTGCTAACATGACGTTATGCCGGCGAGCGGGGATTTCTAAATGTGGGCGAAACATGAGGTGGGAAGCTCTTTAATTCAATGATAATTTGTGGAAATGAGGTTCTTGATATTTCTGGACATGAACTTCATTATGTCACTGGCAAGGGGTGGGGAGAATCAAAAAACAAGACCTCGTCCCCAAGATTCTCATTTCTGTGGTCTTGTGAGGTTTTCGCTCGAGGCAAACGCCGGCACAAAGTCCAGCCTTAATGGCTGTTTCAGGCAGGCACCGCAGGTACTTTAGAATCTGCCTATTGCAAAATTATTATCTGCATGAAGTCCTCTGGCTATATTCCTGGTAAATAATATCTTTGCCAGCTTAGCAAACATTGCTATTTTGTTCTTTCCCATGTTATTAATCAACTCTGCAAGTATGTCATCTATTCAAATTTTTATCTAATTTATTGCTGTTCTTCACTCACTTACCAGCAATTCTGGACCAATGAAATCAATGTCAACAGTACTCCTTTCTTCCAGTTCAATTATTTTAGGTTATTCAGTTTTGAATATTTGTGTTCCTTTCATTTTCCTATTTCATCGGGTTTTATTAATAAAACACCTTCCTTGCTCTCCATTGCAATGGTGTTCATTCCTCTGAGCTGAATGTCACTAATCTCCTTTGCTTTTGCATATATAAGGTTGAGTTTTCCTAGCCGATCCAATTATTCAAGTATAACCTAAGAAAGAAACCAAAGGCACGCCAATATTCTGACGATCATACAATTAGTTTGACTGTCCATGCATCAAAGGCTATGTTGAGAATTGTAACACAGGAAGTAGATGAGAAGGCGCCAATCTACGTTGGAAATTACCAGTTTGGATTCCAGGAAAGGGGGTAAGAAGATGTGATCAGTATTATAGGATTAAGTACCAAAAACACCCAATGAAAATATTTTAAAAAAAATATTGCAAGATTAATGTAAGAAAGCAGTTTAGTGTTTGGACAGGAAGTATTGTTTGTACTGGAGACTTTGAAAAAGCATTTGATCAGGTTGACTAAATTAATCTCTTGACAGTGCTGAGAGACACAATGGGCGTGATTCTCCGATGCCGCGCCGGTTGGGAGAATCGCCTGGTGTGCCATTTTTCCACGCGACGCCGGTCTGACTCCCTCCCGCGATTCACCCAAGTGCCGAGATCGGCCCCGTCGAGTTCTGTGCAGCGCAGGCCGGAGAATCGCCCGAGACTCCCAAAACGGCGATTCTCCGCTACCCCCGCTATTCTCCGGCCCGGATGGGCCGAAGTCACGACAGCGTGACCCCAGTTCACGCCATCGCCGTTCACACCTTGTAAATAAAGTCGTCAGCCAGTCGTGCTGGCTGACGCTGAGCAGTGAGGAGGTGAGCGGACTGTTCCGGAGCTCCTGCAGACCGAGCCGGCTTCCCCGAGAACGCTGCGGCCAACGGGAGGGTGGGAAGTGGTGGGAGGGGGGGTGAGGGAGGGAGTGGAGGTGGGAGGGTGGGTGAGGGAGGGAGTGGAGGTGGGAGGGGGGTGAGGGAGGGAGTAGAGGTGGGAGGGGGGTGAGGGAGAGTGTGGAGGTGGGAGGGGGTGAGGGAGAGTGTGGAGGTGGGAGGGGGAGGAGGGAGAGTGTGGAGGTGGGAGGGGGTGAGGGAGAGTGTGGAGGTGGGAGGGGGAGGAGGGAGAGTGTGGAGGTGGGAGGGGGAGGGAGATTATGGAGGAGAGAGGGGGTGAGGGAGGGAGTGGAGGTGGGAGGGGGGTTAGGGAGAGAGTGGAGGTGGGAGGGGGGTGAGGGAGAGTGTGGAGGTGGGAGGGGGTGAGGGAGAGTGTGGAGGTGGGAGGGGGAGGAGGGAGAGTGTGGAGGTGGGAGGGGGAGGGAGATTGTGGAGGAGAGAGGGAGGTGAGGGAGGGAGTGGAGGTGGGAGGGGGGGTGAGGGAGGGAGTGGAGGTGGGAGGGGGGTGAGGGAGAGTGTGGAGGTGGGAGGGGGTGAGGGAGAGTGTGGAGGTGGGAGGGGGAGGAGGGAGAGTGTGGAGGTGGGAGGGGGAGGGAGATTGTGGAGGAGAGAGGGGGGTGAGGGAGGGAGTGGAGGTGAGAGGGGGGTGAGGCAGAGTGTGGAGGGTGTCGTCCATCCGCGGATGCCACATGTCAGCCGCCCTGATATGGCAGGACGGTGACGAGGACACGGCCGCAGGTTGTCGTGTGACTGATGGGCACAGGCAACTGGCACACTGCTGAGGAGGACGGTGTGAACTGACAGTTGGATGCAGACAGCGACCAGGTGTTAGGCTGGCTGCGTATCTGCAGCGCGACCAGGCCAACGGGGCACACAGGGATCCCAGGCAACCCGGCTGGCGAGGTGTGGAAGAACCTCCGTGTAACATGTTGTTTCTCTGCCCCCCACCACCCTCCTGCAGATCACCATGTATGCCAACCAGACAGCGATGTTCACTGCCGTGGTTGGAGCCCCAGCTCTGCAGGTGGCCACCCGGCAGCGGAGACTCCGACGGCCCACAGTGGCTGCAGATGCAGCGGCTGCTGCTGCTACAGGAGAGGGGATGGCCGCGGAGTGGCCCGTCGTCGCCGCGCAGGCCGCAGGCGCTCACGGCCGGAATGTCCAGGAGGATGCTGAGGGGAACATTGACCCCCCCCGACGGCGAGGAATGTATAGGAAGCGGGCACTAATATCGAAACGCTTGGGGGGGAGGAGGAGGAGGAGGAGCCACTGGTGGTGGTGCCAGGACGCCACTGGCGTCCAGCAAGGCCCAGGGTGTACCGTGACAGAATGTCGTTCGAGGCCCTACCGGACATCACATGCAGGGGGAGACTACGGTTCAGCAGGGAGATGGTCGCACATATATGCCACCTCGTGGCGCACCTCGCACCACTTGGAATGGGTGGAGGACACGCTATACCAGTCTCCGTCAAGGTGACGGTGGCCCTAAACATTTACGCTACCGGTTCCTTCCAGGCGCCGTGCGGGGACCTATCTGGGATCTCACAGGCAGCGGTCCAGAGGTGCATCAGGGCCATCAGCGATACCCTGTACGCCATCGCGGACAGGTACATTCAATTCCCCGAGGACCAAGCACAGCAGGAAGCACGGGCACGTGGATTCGCCAAGGTGGCCGAGACACCGATGGTCCAGGGTGTCATCGATGGTGTGCACGTCCCCATGTGCCCACCTGCAGACAACAGGGAAGTGTTCATGAACAGGAAGGGCGCGTACTCCATGAACATTCAGGTGGTGTGCGACCCCCACATGAAGATCATGCACGTGTGTGCAAGGCACCCCGGGAGTGTGCATGACGCCTACATTCTGGCACAGTCGTTCATCCCTGCAATGTTCGATGGATGCCCCCCCCCGGCTGAGGGGCTGGTTGCTGGGCGACAGGGGCTATCCGTTGAGGTCATGGCTGATGACGCCAATACAGAGGCCTCAGACCAACGCGGAGAGCCTATACAACGAGGCCCATGCAGCAACCAGGGGTGTGGTGGAGCGGTGCTTCGGCCTGCTGAAGATGCGATTCAGATGCCTGGACCGCTCCGGAGGGGCCCTGCAGTACCGGCCCAACAGGGTCAGTCGCATAGTTGTGGTCTGCTGTGCGCTGCACAACATTGCCATGCAGAGGGGAGATGCACTGTTGGAGGAGTCAGAGGGAGGACCCGACGGCACCGGAGCTAACGCAAACGAAGGGGAGGAGGAAGAGGAGGAGGAGGAGGAGAAGGATGGCGTGCATCAGGGTGGGGGGAGGTGCACAGGACACAGACACTGCCCGGGTGCTGGTTACGTCCAGGAGGTTGTACGACGGCACCGTCGAGGACAGCGGGCACGCGACGCGTTGGTGGCCGCACGGTTCACGCACCGTGGGGGAGGGATTCGCCGAACACTGCCACTTGCACCGCCAGTCCTGCACACGGGCACCACACTGCACACCCCCCCCCCCTCACCCCCGCACTGCGTACACGGCACCAATTCCACATCACCTTCCACTGCGGCACTACGGGATTGCACAACATTGATGATTGTGGAAGCGGTTGTGATCAGTGCCATGTTGAATGATGACAGCCCGCTCTGCGATGAGCTGTGAGCTGAGATGCGCCAGCCAAGGTCTGACTCATGGCTATAGCTGAACCATGCACTCCGGTGGTCACAGCCTTCGTAACGGGCATTTTACCACGTGCCCGTGTGGGGTAGCTGGCGTCGGAGTGCCGAGGACTACGGTGTCCGAATTTGGGAGGCAGGAGGGAAAGGGACAGCACATCCGGCACCGACGTTGAACCACTCGTTAACCACAGCACCACTCGGTCACCCTCACGAGCCCCCTGGCACCGGACATAGCACAGAGTCTTACAAGTTAAGTGCAACAGTGAGTTTAATTGTGAAATTCACATACAGATCCCCTACCCCCGACAACTTGTCTGCCTTATGGGCCCGACCACTACGTCTAGGTGTCTCCCCAGATGGTACAGCAGGAGTGGAGGCGGACTGCTGAGAATCACGCCCTGTGACATGGCTCCCCGTCGGCACACGTTTCCTGTGGCAGCCCGGCTTTGATGGGCCAGGCTGCTCGGCGGGCGTGCTGGATGGTGTGGTGCCACCCTGTCCTGCCCGCTGCCCACCAAATGCGCCAAGGACGGAACGGGGGGAGGCCGAGTGTTCCTGGACGTCCCTTGCTGGAGGTACCGGAACGGGCCCCAGAACCTCCTCCTCCCTCGGGGAGCCCGGTGGCCCCCGGGCCTCATTGTGGGACGGAGGTGCGATCGGAGACGTGCCCCGTCGCACCACCGACACCTGGCGCGGCCAGTCCTGGAGGCCTGCAGCGGTATCGACCACGGTCCGAATGCTCGCAGAGACGGAGCCCAGGGAGTGTGACATTCCTGCCATGGACTGTGCTATCTCTACCTGCGAGCGCGCTGCGCCATCCATCATGTGCGCCAGGTGGTCTATGCTCTCCGCGCCTGACTGCTCGGACTGTGCCATCGCCTGATGGGACTGAGCCATGGCATGGTGAGACTCAGCCAGGGCCCCGAGAGCGGCGGCAATGTCCTGTGGCTCTGTGAGATGGCTGCCTGTGAGAGGGCAGCCCTCTCCTGGGCCATGGGTGACACGTGCACGTGAAGCCCAACGCCTTGCAGAACCTGACCAATGGCCGAAACCGTTTCACCCATTGCCTCCACCGCGGACGCCACCCGTGCGGTGTCGGCCTGGCTGGCTGCGATGAACGGCACCACTCCCTGCTCCTGGACATGAATGGACTCCTCCAACTGCGTGTGCAGGTCCTGGAAGATGGCCCTCATCCCGTTATTCAGTCCCTCGGTGTCCACATGCATCGGTTGTCCAGATGGGTCAAGACCATCCAGGAACCCGGGAACCGTCTGGGCGGCAGCTGTTTGCTGGGCCTGGGCTGCCCTCGAACCGTCCAACCCCTCGGCTGCTCCAAACTACACCTGCTGTACCGGCTCGGCTGTGTGGTGCGCACCAGACCGTGACCCGGGAGCCTCACCACTTATCTGCCCAACCGAGGTGAGTGTCTCTGCGATGGTGGATGGTGTGGGAGACAGCAGTGCCGCTAGCTCCAGGTCATCGTCCGTTAGGAAGTCTGGTGTGTACTAGTCCCCCTCATGGTCCATCGCAAGGTGCATGCGGCCCATGTCATGTTGCCCTCCAGGTGAATCCGTTGACTGTGTGGCTGTTCTCTGTGCATCATCGTCACTGTCCGTCCTGTGCCCCTCAGTATTGTCTCTGTCCGTCGTATGTGCGTCCCCGTCCGCGTCCCATACTGAGAGGATGGCCCTCCTGTCCGACCGACTGCCACCATCTGGCATGCGTCCCTGGGTGCACTTGAGGTTGGAGATGGTCGGCTTTGTCTTGGCCGAGACGACCCTGGATGCTCGGCGGCTGACCCTGGGGAATACAATGATACGTGGTTCGTTAGACACGCTGGGCCAGGTATATGATGGTGGTGGGGGCAGTGTGTGAGGGGGGAAGGGGATCGGGGGTGCAGTGGCATGAGTGTGAGAGGGGAGGGGATCGAGGGTGCAGTGGCATGAGTGTGAGGGGGGGAGGGGATCGAGGGTGCAGTGGCCAGAGTGTGAGGGGGACGATGACGGGTTTTGGGGGAGGGTGAGGACATGCAGCGTTGTCTCACTCGCTTCTGCGCCTCCGACCTGCCATGTCGCGGCCCCCGGGTGGCGGATCCCCCAGCGAGGTCCAGGGCCCTCTGCTCGTGAACATGTAGGGAGTGCAGCACAGGAGAAACCCCTCCAGTTCTCATACGCTCACGTTGGTTGTGAGCTGTCTTGTCCTGGGGGGGGGGGGTTGGATACTGCATCACAATTAGGCAGGTATCATCAGGGCGTGCAGATAAAGCTATATTAATGCTGGGTGGGGAGACTGTTGGAGCCACGACATGGCATCTCTCCAGGGGGGGTCCCGGTGCTCATGTGCTCGAGTGCAACTTTGTGCACCCTGAACCCCCCCCCCACCCCCCCACCCCCCCACCCCCCCACCCCCCACCCCACTTCCCCCCTCGTGCACGGCGGGGGGGGGGGGGAGGGGTTAGTTGTGACCCGGGGGCACCCTCATGGCACTTACCCTGGCAGCCCGAATGAGGTCGTACAGCTTCTTCCGATACTGCGATACTGCTCCCCGGACCAGAGTGTGTGCCCCACAGCACTCACAGCGGTGCCAACTTCACGCCAACCGCGCCTCACCGTGCTGGATGGCTGGCAATGCCCACGTCTTGGGCAGAGGGTGGCCCTTCGGCTTTCAACCTCATGGAGGAGGGTGTCCAGGTCCGTGTCCCGGAACCTCAGTGCGGCTCGTCGGGGCTCAGCCATCTCTCTTCCTTCTCCTCCTCCTGGGTCCTTCCGTGCGCGGATCGTGCCATTTATGGCGCAGCGCCGCGTCATTCGGGCGTCGCGCGCTTACAACGCTGCTTTCGCGCCATGCCCCTCGAGTTCCTCGCGGCCCCGCTCCTAGCCCATTTTCGGGCCCTGAATCGATCGCGATCGGGGCCGTTTCGTGCGGTCGTGAAACTCGACGCCGTTCACGACAGCGTGGGCACTTAGTCGCGGGATCGGAGAATCGCACCCAATAATCTTTATTGTCACAAGTATGTTCACATTAACACTGCAATGCTGTAACTGTGAAAAGTCTCTAGTCGCCACATTCCGGCACCTGTTCGGGTACACTGAGGGAGAATTCAGAATGTCCAAATTACCTAACAGCACATCTTTTGGGGCTACCGGGAGGAAACCGGAGCACCCAGAGCAAACCCACGCAGACACGGGGAGAACATGCAGACTTTGCAAGGACAGTACCCAAGCCGGGAATCAATCCTTGGGCCCTGGCGCTGTGAAGCCACAACGCTAACCATTGTGCTACCTTGCTGCCTAGGAGTAAACTTTAAATTCCCTTATTTTATCTTTCTTTATTTTTTGCCCTTATAATTTTAATCCACAGATGCTTAATGGACATGTATATTTAAGTCAAGTAGCAGAGAGAATGAGGAATTCAAAAAGTTGCAACATCATATAAGGTGCTAGTTTACGAGCAGCAGAAGTCAGACTTTGTGGCACCCAAAATATAGGATGGGAGTTGGTTTGATTGATTGGATGGTGGCCAATGAATTGACTATATTCTGCATGGTAATTGGGTCCTACCAAAATCAGATGATTTTCAGAGACCCAAGGAAAGCAGAGTTGGATCCTGGATGTGAAAGGAAGAAAGAGCTGAGAGTGCCTGCTCTTCCACGCTTCACTTCTCTTCTCTCTCTCTGTCTCCAGAAATGCTGTGAGCTGCTACATTTCTGAACCTACAGATAACCTGAATGAATGAATCTACAGTGAAAACCGTTAGAGACTGCAAACAGAGACCTGGATCTAGAAACTTACATTGAAGGAAGGTGTACTTAAAGGAACCATCTGAAACAAAGACTCTTTATCCCTTTACTTATTCTTTTCACCCCTCCCTTACCTCTATGTTTATTTGTTTGTCTTGTTTGTGTGTGTGCAGAGGGTGGGGGGGGGGGGGGGGAAGTTAAATTGGGGCTGAGGAATTAGATAACAATTAACCCATAGTATTTGCTGCATATTTCATTATAGTTATTGTTTTAATAAACTTAATTGTGTTTAAATTTACAAACCTGATGACTGTAATTATTGGGCAGCCAAGGGCCAAAGACTTTGGGTATTTTTCTAAGAATTATTGGTTAATTCAACTGTGTTGCGCCTCCGGGCCAAGGGATGCTGAAATTGACCACTCCTTATCCCAGGGTGCCATAACAATAGGACAAACAGAAACAATGAAAGGCGCCAATGGTGAGTCAGAACCATGTGTAATTGGAAGATAAGCTAGACAGGGGTGTTGTTTGTCATTAGTCTTCTTCAATGTCTGCAGAAGCAGTGATTAAGAATATGTTTGAAGACCCAGAATATGGTGTTGAGATTGGAGGGACAAATCCATTAAATTTTCAGATTACAAAACACTTATAGAAAGCAGAAAAGAAGGATTACAAGAATTAATCGACAGACTAACAAAAGCAGCTCAGGACTTTGGAATGAAAATTAAGATTGGCAAATCCAAAGTGGTGCATATTTCAAAATCACCAGGTGCAAGTATTCAAGCATTTAAGAAGCATAATATCTGCACAAGGAAGGTGTAACAAATGAATAAGAACAAGGGTAGCAACAGGAAAGGCTATATTTAGTAAGATGAGACAGTTGCTAACTGAAAAGCTGAATAAACAACTCAAGAAGCGATTTGTAAAGACCTTGATTTGGAGTGCTGTTTTGTATGGATGTGAGATGTGGACCTCACGGAAAGAGGGAACCAACTTGCTTCATGATGTTGAATGTGAGTTTGGAAGGATCAGCTGGACAGAAAAAATAACAAATGATGAATTGTTGAGGAGAGTGAACGGGAAAAGAAATTTGCTGAACATAATTAAGAAAAGGCACAAAAACTGGGTAAAGCACAGCTTAAGAGGAAACAGACTTGTAAGAGATGTCATGAAAGGAAGATTTTAAGGATAAAGATGAAGGGGAAGGAAAAGAATATCAATGCTGGCTGACTTAAAAATTGAAGGAAGTTATTGGAAAAATGAAAAGATAAGCACAAGACAGAGAGCCATGGAGAAGTCTATGAGCCAAGGATCTGCTTTCAAGGAGAGGACACATGATACAGATGATGATGATGGTGCTGGTATCCATATCATTGACACAGATCAGGTTCAGGTCATTACTCCCTGGAATTGGCTCTCCTAAAACAGTCACAAAGTCAAATCTTTACTTTTTTGTGCCTAATGTGAATGCATCATGATTTGATGGCCTCGAACTTTAAATTTTATACATAACAACAGAGGAAATAGGAGCAGACGTAGGTCATTCAGGCCATCAAGTCTGCTCGTCCATTCAATCAGATCATGGTTGATCATCTATCTCTTACACCAATTTTCCCACTATCCCTATTTCACTTGATGTCATTTGTATACAGAAATCTATTACTTTCTGTCTTGGACATGCTCCATGACTGAGATTAAAGAGGTATAAAGCAGGAACACGAGTATTGTTTGGCTTTTCCGTTGGGCTCTGACTGTTCATGCAAATTCCCATTTTTTACATATTCCATTGTATGTTAAATTTTCGAAATACCAGTTGGATAATCTGCATAAATTTCTCAGGAGCTGACAAGTTGTGCACATTCCAAGAAATTTTAGGCCAATATGTTGTCTCATCAGATTGTCATTTTATCAGTCCTCAGCAACAAAGGACAACTTAAACCATTTGTGATTTGAAACTATTTCTGAAATAGCCGATTTAATCTTATTTGGGACTGACTGCACCTTGCCATTGCAGGTTCATGTATTTTATTGGAGTAATTTTGTTTACTGTTGGTTCTGCTTGTAAGTTAGCATAAATAATTACTGGTTGATTGATTCTGAATGAATAAAATTGCCTTGAAATCACCAAATTGATGCTGGAATTAACATCAGCAGCTTTCATTTGGCTGTTAAATGTTGCCAAATTAAATCAGATGAAAAACACAGTGAAGGAGTTTCTGTATAAGTAAAGGGCAAATGTACTAACATTGATCAATGGAACATTGTTTAATTGAGCATTACCCTGCAGGTTAATGGTTGTTCTTGCTTGCTGTTCATTTTGAAAAATTATTTCAATGGTTTCTGTAAACAGAGGCAACAAATAGAGTAGTATGGGAAATTTCACATTTAGTGAATCTTACTATGATATGTGTTTAAAGGAACTTTTTTTTTAACTTGACTACATGTTCTATATTTCAACACCTCATATGTCTTGTGGCATTTGTTTAATATGATACTGAACAGAAGCAGAACTTTCCCAAATCCAGTGATCATCCAGGTGTTTGGCAGTGCTTACTGAAAACCCCACCACACTCTCCCCATCGCTATTCATGTCAAACTATGAGTAAAGTTCTGGAACAAAGCAACATTTCTTCCCCTGACTCCTACTGTATATATCATTTTGTGTTATGGGTAAACATATTTTTCACTCCAAAACACGGTCATGGGCCAGGCAACATCAGTTATGACTGTCAGCCTGCATGTGCCTCAATCCGAAACAGGTCTGCTCACCTGTCCATAAGCCAGATCAACTAATCCTTTGCTCCTCATATTTAGTAACACTCTTCTCACTGATTTAATTAGTTGTCACCTTAAATAAAGGAATAACTTTCATTTAGCAACATCTTTCATTACCATTGGACATCCCAAAATGCTTGCTCACAAATTAAGTACATTTGAAGTGTGGTCACTGTTGTAATGTAGCAAATACAGAAGATTTGTAAACAGCAATGATGCAAATAACCATATCATCCATTTTTGGATGTGGGTTGAGCGATAAATATTACCCCAAACACCAGGAGAACTCTCCAGCACTTCTTTAAGTTAAGGCATTGAATCTGTTGTGTCTATCCGAGAGGGAAGATGGACACAAAAGATAGCAGAAAGAAGATGGGGGATCGGGTCTGATGTGGAGATGGGGGTCTTTGATGGGGGCTGCAAGCGTTTCTGTTGGGGGTCTGATCGGGGGGGGTGGGGGGGGTTGGGATTGGGTCACCCTCATGTGTGCATGCTGTGGGGGGGGTGGGGGTGCGGTGACCCGTTATTCCCCTGGTGGTGGAGGGGTGAGGGAGGAGGTTGCCCCTACTTGTCAGTGGAGAGGGTGGGGAAGGATTTGCGTTGCGGAGGAAGGGGGGACCTATTATGCCATCTTGAATGGGTGGGCCAATTCCAAGATTCTGACAGAATCTCGTTTCATCCACGTTTGCAATGGTTTTAGATCATTCTGGGGCACAAAGTTGGCAGCTGGAGCATAATTAGAAGAGGAATGCTGCTTCTGAAGACAGTTTCCATGGAAATGGTCATTATGTCCTGATTTATCACAGTCCAATATAGTTTATTTAGTCTTAAATGCTGAAGAATGAAAGGAACGGTTTAACATATTAGTAAACAATGAATGGTTAAAATACATATCAAAATATTTCTGCAATGCATGTTGGCAATGAAGGATGCTGGATAGTTCCATTTGACAGAGTTTACTGGTTGTTACTGAGTTTTGGATAAGCTGTTAGTGCATTATACAGTTTGTTTAATGCAAAACAAAGGCACATTCCAAATATGTCTGTTTATGTCTAACAATTATTGTAATGTTATATGTAATTCATTTATTTCTCAATTTTGTATACTGCAGCTCATTCAAGTAAAATGGGCCGCCCTCTGCACTTCTAACCCAGAACTTCTAACCCAGAGCGCAAAACTATTTCCACTCACAGTTACAAAAGATCCCAGCTAATGTCATGGGGCAAAAATTCATTCAGGCCTATTTTCGGGTGTGATTTTTGTTTTGCCGTTTTTGCTCTACACATGCCCATCCCCATTAAGGCAGGCAGCACACAATCGCCATGCTGCCTCCTCCTTCATAAAATTCCAGTTGGCAGCCTAGTACAATCCATGCTAGCTGGCTGGCTGCATGTTCAACAGGGGACCGAACAGTGTGCGAGCCTGGTATATGTTCCAGTTACCTCTAGCTTTGAAAGGAAGGAGTGGATTCTCCATTAGCCGCTGCTGATAATGGGTTTCCCGATCCAGCGGAGAATCAAGCCTCGGCCAGAAAATGAGATCGGCGCCAGGCACCAATCCCATTGCGATGCTCCAGTTCCCTGGTGGCGGCAACAGCGAGCGACATGCAACCCGCCGGCGGCACCATGCAAGGGTCATGAGGACCCATTTACATCCGATCAATGGGCTGGAAGGCCCCGTGATGCTCCAGTCCTTTTAGCCGGGATGGCGCATGTATTTTCTAGCATGGCCCTGATGTGGTGGACCCCGCAGTGGGTAAAAGAGGGCAGTGTGTAATGGAGGTGCCCCCTAAAGTCCATCAGAAGGCCCCATCCCCCAACAGTGCAAATTCTGCCCCCCCCCCCCCCACCCTCCCGCCTGACCGGCCCGCCAGCTCTCCCAACAGACCCCCTCCGCCCCTCATCTGACCACCTGAGTCTCCATCAGATACACCCAGCCACCCCATCAAACCCCCTTCAGCCCCCCAACAGATACCCCCATCAGACCCCTATTAGAAACCCCCAAAAGAGGCCACCCTCCCACCAGATGCCCCTATCAGAGACCCGTGCCTGAAAGCTGAAGAGCATTCCAGGCAGTATTGGGAAAATTCACTGTATTTTTAACTTACCTTTTCCTAACATCTGCCACCTCAGACGAAAGTGTTCAAATCAACAGCTGTTACAAGTGTCAGAGGCTTCCTGGAAAGCCCAGTACACTTCAAAGGGCTTGAAATCCCTTGACAACATTTGAAATGCCGATCTTCCATTCAATTTCACACACTAATACTATTCCATAAACAGCTGCTACGTGGATTGTTGATCTATCATTCCTTTCACGCTTAAATGCACTCCATTACCCTGCTTTAATGCGAACCACAACATTTCTAAACACTCTTGCTGTGATTGACAGGTCCTCACCACATCAAAAGCAGCTCAGTGCTTTGACTTCCTCTTGTTCATAGCAGAAAGAAGATGGGGAGCTGGGGGGTCTGAAGGGGGCTGCAGGTGTCTCTGTTGGGGGTCTGATGGGGGGGTTTGGGTCACCCTCATGTGTGCATACTGTGTGAGGGGGTAGTAACCCATTATTCCTCTGGTGTTGAGTGGGGGGGGGGGGGGATACCCCTACTTGTCAGTGGAGAGTGTGGGGAAGAATTTGTGTTGCGTACGGAGGACGGACAATCGCTGGACCTTTTATGCATCTTGGGTGGAAGGCCCGATACCAAGATTTGTATAAATTTGCATGGAAAAGATGAGGGAATCGCTTCTGGGCACCACTCCCAGAGCCAGTAGACACAAGGAGCAATTCAGCTCCAGCAAGAGCACTTTGTCTCCAGAACGGAGAATCAAGACCAAAGTCTCTTCATCTTAAAAGGCTGAATGGACAGCTAGCGCTGCCATTAGAGAAAAGGGTAGTGAAGTATCAGGCTAGGTAGGGTGAGAGAGCTCCGTGTTCAAGAGGAGAAAATGCTCCATATTTCCATTGGAGGTGGCCAGGAGGACCTCAATGAACACCCTCTAAGTGTGGCCAGAGAGGTAAACCCCCGGACTCTGACTCACAGAGTTGGCAGAAATACTGAAAGAATTGTAATGGTGCAACATGGGTCCTTTAAATCAATGAATGTAACTTGAAAGGACATCTAATACCCACCACAGCACTGACTTTGGACACTGCTTTGAACACATCCCCATCACTCACCTATCAGCAGTACCTACCACACTGAACTCATGCTTAACTTACATATAGCTCACCTCACCCCTCAACACACCTTACAATCATACCAGTTCCACATCCACCTCACACTGCCTCCCCATGCCTCCAGCTATTTAGCGATGGTAAGCACATCACCCAACACAGTGCAACACTAATGACAGACAGAAAAACAGGGAAAGCTGGCAAAACACAGCAGGTCTGGCAGCATCCAGAGGGAGAGAAGATAGAGTTAATGTTTCAAGTTAGCATGACCCTTCTTCAGAACTAAAGAGAGGGTGGAACACCAGGAACAGTGATTAGTGGGAACTGAGAGATATTACAACAAAGATGACAAAGATTCTGGGCGCAACTTTCTCACTTTTTGGCAGAGTGGCACAAAAGGTGGGAAAAGGGGCATTGAAGTCCCCAGTCCAAAGAGCGGCTTCCTCCACCGTATTTTTAGGACCTTCGAAGAAAAACAGTTACGGGGTGGGTTTCACAATGTCATGTTGCTGGGTAAGCTCAATCCAGCAATTTATTTTGTAAAAGATCAAGGAGTCCAGATTTAAAAGAATAAAAATAGAATCCTCTCCCCACGGAACCCCCACCATGCATCCTCACATAGCCCCCTCTCACAGTGCCCCCTCCCCTTGTGGAGCCCCCCTGCCCACCAAACACCCTACGGACCCTGCCTTCCTCACTCATGAAGCCCACCCCCTCCTAGCCACCCCCTCACGGAACCTCACACCAACACAGTTCCGCCCCACACACTGACCCCCCCCCCCCCCCGTGGAACACACTCAAGACCCACCCAATCAAAAACCCTCCCCCCCTCGGCACATATCAGCCCGCCTCCCAGCATTGTCCCCTGGCACTGCCTGTGCATGTGCAGTACCAGATGACAGTGCCAGGCAACTGCTGGGGTCAGTGCCAGGGAGAAGCATCTGGTCAGTGCCAATGGGCAGAGCCAGGCACATTGCCAGAGGTCAGTGCCAGGGGCTAGTGCTGGGGTGTTGCCAAAAGACAATGCCCGGGGTCAGTATCAGGGACCAGTATCCGGGCAGTGCCAGGGTACTTCCCAGGCATGACCCTCTTCCCCCTGGGGGGTGTACTCACTTGCGTGCCTCCAGCAGGTTCGGCTCACCAGGTTCATGTTGTGGAGGGCCCGTCGTGATTCAGTCGGCGTGGAATGTACATTCTAACGAGCTTGGTGAGGGGGGGGGCTTGGTGCGAAGGGGACAAGGCCTGATAATTATATTAAAATACATTCAATGGGGATCCCAACGTTTAACGTCAGGATTCCCTTTCTGCCTTTGGCAGGAGGGGGCGGGCCAATTGGAACAGGAAATCCCGCTGGCGTGAACCACATTTTGGGACTCCTGCGGGATTTCCCATTTCCGCCCTCGAAGAATGGGAATGGAAAATCCCCCTACCCTGTTTTCTTTCTTGCGGGTTAAGGTGTCACACAATAGAGAAGAGTGATGTTGAACCAACAAGGGCAAACGTACCTTCACACCCTTAGCGTGATGGAGAAGATGGCACAACTCATCATGCGCTGGCTGCAGCAGAGCCCACAGCATTTGGGATTGCTGAAAACATTTTGTTTAAAGACTAACTTATACCCCTTCTGAAAGAAAACTTCACCTGCCTCCTGCCACCTGTTATGATATTCAAGCTGTAGATGCTGTGGCCCATAGACCTTTTCCTTTACATCCACACCCACCACCCAACTCCTTCTGTCAGCCCAACCCTCCCCTTCAGATTTTGTGGTTTCAGATAGCCTGGAACAGCCGCCTGCCCAGCCACAGCAGCCTGAGGGGGAAGAGAGAACAGTATCACTGAAGAAGACCTATGTTGAAGTGGCACAGTCCAAAGCTGGGCCCTGAGCTGCTGGAGCACATCCAATTACGACCATATGCAGTTTCTCCATATAAACGTCAGCAGCCTGCCACCAGCCATGATGCAGCTACTAGAGTAGCACTGCATAGGAGCACGACGACAAGACAAGGCAGCTATAAGACAGGTACTGAGGGAATGCACAAACATGATTAGATCATTATTGTTTGAGCAAGTGGGTGTGTTTTTGTGTAAAGATGTTATGGTAATGTTATTGGCAGTAGCCCTTGTTGTAGGATCCTGGCCAAGGAGATGGCCCAGGTGGACAGTGAAGTGGGGAACAATGCGGTAACATAAAGGAATCCTCTGGAAAGCAGTGTCTGAGTAGATACACTCAGACAGCCTGTATAGTGCAAAGGTGTTCCAGATGCTTCCTTCCTGCATCCTTTTCCTCTTCCTCCTGAAGTGGCCTCTAGATTCCTGGTGGCAATGGTTGTACCTTCATGACACAAATATTGTGGAGAATGCAGCAGACCACAATAAATTTGGAGGCATGCTCTGGTGTGTACTGGAGGCCTCATCCCCCCCCCCCCCCCACTGCACCTCGCCGCCCCCCATGCCCTTCCCCCAACAAACCACCCCCCCCCTCCCCACCCCCCCCCACCCCCCCCCCCCCCACCCTCCTCCCCACCCCATGCCAAGCAATAAAAATATTGATTCAGTACTTCAGTGGTCTGCTCCATGATGTTTCTGCTGGCTCCATGGCTCGTATCACACGTTCATTGTCCTTGTGTAATCTGGTAGTGGAGAGAAATTATCAGTCATGTGTACAGGGGGGCGTAGTGTTTCACCCCTAGAAGTCACACGTTGGTTGCTTTCCCGGACATACAAAGATAATGTGAGCTGCAAACTGCTCCAGAATGAATACATTATGGCTGCCAGGATAGCAGGCATTCACGAACATAGAATCATAGAATCATAGAATTTACAGTGCAGAAGGAGGCCATTCGGCCCATTGAGTCTGCACTGGCCCTTGGAAACAGCACCCTACTTAAGGAGGGAACCCGCGCAGACACAGGGAGAAAGTGCAAACTCCACACAGACAGTCACCCGAGGCCGGAATTGAACCTGGGACCCTGGAGCTGTGAGGCAGCAGTGCTAACCACTTTGCCACCGTGCCGCCCTTGAGTACAATACATTGTGGCATACCATCTGCACATTGAGCTATGGTGCCTCTTTCGGTTCCTTCACATCTCCCCATTGAAAGGGGTGGCTCACAGAGCCACTTATGTGCAGTTGTTAGCTTCATGCAACAATGAAAAGTCTGCTTTCCTGGCAAATCCATGTCCGCCAAATACCCTGCTTCACCCATCTTTTAGAGAGAATGCTGTAATCGCATCCCTTTGCATATAGGACCTCCTTCACATCCCAGATGCATCAATGGAAAGTGTACTGTGACATGTGGGCTAATATTTCCTCCTCCCACCTGGAAAAATCCAGTCTCATAGAATTTTAATAAAAGCAAATTACTGCGGATGCTGGAATCCGGAACCAAAAAAGAAAATGCTGGAAAATCTCAGCCGGTCTGGCAGCATCTGTAGGGAGTGGAAAGAGCCAACATTTCAAGTCCAGATGACCACCTGGGACCTCCGATACCCTGGGAGACCCCTAAGTGCCGTTCCGCCTGTTCCCGGCTAAGAATCGTAGAATTTCCAGTGCAGAAGGGGGCCATTTGGCCCATCGAGTCTGCACCGGGAAAGAGCATCCGACCCAAGCCACACTATCCCCGTAACCCAGTAACCCCACCTAGCCTTTTTGGACACTAAGGGCAATTTAGCATGACCAATCCACCTAACCTGCACACCGTTGGACTGTGGGAGGAAACCGGAGAACCTGGAGGCAACCCATGCAGACACAGGGAGAACGTGCAGACTCCGCACAGACAGTGACCCAAGCCAGCAACTGAACCTGAGACCCTGGAGCTGTGAAGTGACTGTGCTAACCACTGTGCTACCATGCTGCTTGTGGGGAACTGAACAGCACTCAGCTGAGGTCTCCAAAGCGAAGAGGTTAGCTCCCAGGGCCTCAGTAGATCAGGCAAGCAAATATTAGAGTGGGACTACTCACTCTAATATGCAGGTTTGCCTAATACTGATCCCGCCCGGAAGAGGGAGCACCTGGCAACTAGCGTCCACACTCTGCCCCTGTTCGTCCAAATTAAGGCACAGTGTGGCCAATAGATGACGCCCAGAATGGTTCTGTTACCCCTTCCTTAGTGAACATGAGTTGTCTCAAGCTCAGATGGAGGATCACTGAAGTGCTGCTCTGGGAGATTGGTTTGGAAATCCCATAGTGGGTACGGTCTTCAGTAGAGAGCTGTCCTCCTCCTCCCTCCTCACAGAGTTTCTCCTCGCTGTAGCTTCTTCTCCATTTATTGGTCATGTTGCAGGACCCAGTAACATTGTTACCAGAGTCCTGTACCATATGGAGAGTAGAGGTGATTATCCCCTTTTTCCTTCCTGAATGCATGTATAAATTCACTAACAGTCCTTTGCAAACAAATGACACGATTTCCACAAGCGTTTCCACAGCGGTAATTCACCTGCAAGTTGGATGTCTGCCTCTTTAAGTAGTGCTGATGTTGGGAATCCAAGAGCAGCTGAACTCATGTTTAACTGCCTATCACATCTTTTCAATGGACCTGTATGGTCAATTCTAAAATGTGCAACAACAGCCAGAACAGCTGATTGATGTTACAGTCAGACCATGTCTTAGGCATGGGCATTACACAGAGCCACGCTGGAAATGTCCGGCCCATATTACAGACTTCGACGATTCTGTACTGTCGATATCAGTGGCTCTGTGGAGCCCAAATGCAAAGCCCACACCGCTATAAAGTTGAATCAGACAAAAAAAAAATATCGCTATTTTGCCCATCATTTCTGTGCAAAATGATGTAAACTCAAATTTGCTGTTCTCCTTAGGGTGCTGAAATCATTGTTAATTGAATAGCAGGGTGAAAACGGCAAAAGTAGCTGCAACCCTTCCAATCAGCTCTTCTAATCTGTCGATGTTGGGAGAAAGAAAGGATTGATTTGTAGCGTCAAAACAACAACATGGCTGAGATTGGCAACTGCACATGGTGGATTACAGATAGTAATCATATCTCATCATTCCACGACACAGCACCTTAGTGCTCTAACCCACCGTAGTTCAGTTATGAGTTGAGAAAAATTGGATCAGAGCATGGTTTTTATTGTGTTTGTGGCATTCTGCAAAAAAAATCAATTGGAAGGAAATGGTTGGGCAGTATTGTTGCAAAAATAGACATTAAGTACAGTTTAAGAATCAGGAATACCCCCAGTTTGTCTGGGAGGGGCACATTGTGCTGTAGTGCAACATCCTTCAAAATAATGCACATAGAATGTTGTATAGGGATAGATTGTGTATGCATCAATTAATATTTGAACTTTAGATTTCTACACAATTGTGAAGAATAGATTTAACCATTACACAGCTGATTCATAAGTTTAATGGTGAAAATATGATGCAGCACATTGATGTGTTTAGCATGCTTGAATAATCTAGGCATATAAATCGAATGTAAGTAGTAATTCTGTAATCATTTTTGTTTTCCTTTTCATCCCAGGCAGTTCTTTTCAAATCAAATCCTTCTTAGAATCAACTGTTGTTCCTAGCAAATAAGAGCAGATCTACAGAAGGCTCCTTTGCAATAAGTTGGCACAATCCAAGGTAAGAGCTTAATTACCAAGTATTTTATGTATCAGGCCACAGGGCTTTGTATTGTTGCATATGTTGAATGTGCTGATAACACTTTTACACACATTTAGCTCGATCTTGGATATAAAAATATAACTTGTTTTATTCCCCTTGCACACGCACACAAGTTCAGCCTGATTTCAACGCCTTTACAACCTGTATAAAATCTTCTGAGATGTTTTCAACTTTCACAAAGCATCTGAATCAGTCTGACTCAGGAATATTCTGCAAGAGACATGGAAAATGAGGAGTTTTAAAAAATAGTTTGCTTTGTACTGCCACAAGAGCAGGTTACAAACATATTAGCACATATCCTAGGAGTGTACCCTCAATCCAAATCAGCCTGTTAGTGTGTGTTCAACGATAAGTTTTACTTAATAACAAGTCGCACCAGAGAAAAAGAGTTGGGGGCTTTAATTGCTTTATGTGCAGCCTAATTGCAGACAGGCTGCTTCACGAAACATGCTCTGCCAGGAGGAGTGTGACTGCACTTGGCCCTGTCTAATTAATCCTGTGATACAAACCTTCTGGCTTCAATTTTCACTTTTCTGTCTCTTTTTAAAGGTGATAATAAAACTGGAAATTTATGTTGGTTACTGTATGATTCTAACTGTGCCAGATGAACACAAATAAAACCATATGGATGAACAGGATTTCTCCTTGCTTTCTGGCTCTGCTCTCATGTGAGGTTTTGCAAAGGATTTCATACTTGTTGTGTTCTCTGGTAACAAGATGATAGTCAAACGATGTGGAAAAAGGAAGAAAAACTTGACGCTTTTCTGTAACAGCGAACGTCCCATATGGAGGAGTGCAGGGTGACAATATTGCACTTTGTCTCAAGTTAGGATAATGTAGAACAGGGACAATACAGCACTTGTGAAATTATTTGAATAAAATAAACACAAGCACTCTTTTATTAAAATTGAAGCGGCATATCTGTGAATCATGGTGACTACAGTCTAGTGCCTGACAAAGTGTAATGGTTTCAAATCCTCTAAGGCTTTGCTTTGTAGTATTTACAAGAGTGAGCAAAAATAGTTTTGTCAATAACCTATCTGTATTGTGCGTTTTGGGTTGGCATTTCTTTATAGTAACACTCTAGAGTGAGCATAATAATAATAAACTGGAAAACCATTGGACCATCTTTCTAATGGGCAACATTCAGATTAAACCAGTTCAGGTCACATTTTGAAGAAAATATCAGGATGACTGTTAAACGATGCTGCATCAAATTCCAAGTCCAGAAACATTGGCATGCTATATGCAGCGAGGCAGAAGAGAGATAGATGAGTGCTAGGGAATAGTAGCAATTGGGAAGCATTGAAATACAGGTAACACGGAGGACCTCAGAATGTAGCAGCAGAGCCTCAGCTGTTTTTCATGGAAGACCAGAGCAGTGAGTTGAGAGGATATCACAGGGAAGGGGAGGAATTATGTGTGTGGTTGCTCTGCTCACCCATGCACAAATTTAAAGGGCAATGAAAAGAATTGGTGAGTTTGGTATTCCACTTCAAATCTAGGGGTCTGGATTCTACGCTCCCCGACACCGAAATAACTTTTGGCGACAGGGTGGAGAATCCATTTTGGCGCCGAAATCGGGAGCGGCGCGATTTTTAAATTCTCCGCCCCCGAAAATCTGTGTACTCGTGGAGTACGCCGCGCAGAGTATCCACTGCCTCTGTCCAATGCCTGAGGGCCCCCCCCCCCCGCGATGCTCTGTCCCCGACCGGCCAAATTCCCGATGGCGTGGCACTCGTGTGGTCCCACCGTCCAGGATCCTTGCGTGGCTGCTGAAGACTCAGTCCGGGGCCGCCACAGTCGGGAGAGGGCCGATCGGCGGCAGGGGGTGACTTCATTCGGGGCTGGGGGCAATGTGTGTGGGCAGTCCAGGGCATGCAAGCGGCCAATGCGGGGCACTATTTTGCCAGAAAGGTCCGCAAATATGTCCGCCATGGAGCACGCCGCGGTCGCTGCAGGCCGTCGCAGTGTCATGCGCGGCCTCTGACCCGGAAGTGCGAGGGGCCATATTGGCAGCTAGAGCTGCAAACTCTACGACGACTCCCTGCTAACCCCCAGCAAAACGGGGAATTTGTGGCCTTTTGACGCCGGTTTTCCTGGCATAAAAGATCACAGTTTTCCCAACGGCGTGGGGACTTCGTCACAAAAACGGAGAATCCAGCGTATCTAGAATTTGCACCTCAGTTCTGATCATCTATTTGGGAATTATTATTTGGAGGACAAATCTGAATTTAGACTCAGCAACATTGTGTGCTTCGAATGATAATCCAAATGAATTTCTTTAAATTGCCTGTGATGCAAGACAAGTTCATTTTTGAAGGGAATGGTAGGATATTTAGCTCCAATTCATGAGCAAAATGAGTGCTTTGGGTGAACAGGACCACCGCATCTCTCATCGGACTCTAAACGGTAGCTCTTTTCTCTCCCTACAGATGCTGCCACACCTGCTGGTATTTTCCAGCATTTTCTCTTTCGCACCACATCTCTCACTCCTCAATGAGGGAAAATGATCAAGGTGAGCACAGAACTAGACATTGCGGAGGTGATGCCATTCTAGGCCAGCATTGTGAAATTCACAATTTGTTCTGGAATTTTTTTTAAAGGTGTTCTGCAAAACGTACTGAAACTTAATTTCAACTAAGACAACCAGTAAAAGAATGGGTCTCAGAAAGCTTCCAATTCATTTGCCATGTTACTTAAAATAATATAAGCTCTGAGTTTTCAAGAAAAGTGTACACTATCCCACCTTTGATACCTGTAGAACATGGACAATCTAACCAGTAACATCTAAAGTACAAGAAAAATCAAATATCAGAGAGCTTACATTAAAGCTCAGCCATAATACCAGTTTGTTGTTTCCACACTATCCTCAGTCAAAACTGCCCAATTGAGTGTCAGAGTCAGGTCAGCATCATGTGGTCTCCTCTTGCCCAGTGAGAACAGATTGGGTTTGTTTCAGTTGTGTGACTTTCAATAATCATTATTGCTCGACATCTGAATGCTGCTTGACACACGGCACTATCCAACATATGTGTAGTATATTTATGTCTGTTTGGACTTCAATGAGATTTATGCCATAAATTCTCAAATGTTTCATTTTAACACACTCAAGTTACAATGTGTGAACATAAAAATTAGGCTTCCATACTTGTGGTGTCAGCCAAATGACAATAGCACTGTATGCTTAAAAAATGGTAATTTTTCCTCTCGCATAGAGATTAGGGGCAGGATCTATCGGAAAAGCATTTAAAGGTGTGTTACGCCTGAGAGGCAGCACGGCGCAATGTGGCCAGTAGGTGCCGAGAGACCCCCTTCCGGGACTGACCCAACTCACCACGCCTCGCGAGATCTAACCTGATCTCGCGAGGTGTTGCAAGGTAAACCCACCCATTGTGGATGGGTCATTTTTTGGTAAATTGGCATATTAGAGTACGACAGCTAGTCTCACTTTAATATGCACTCCCACGATCTACCCAAGGCATGGGATCTCACCCATCGCCTTGGAGATGTTGGACGAGCACTGTTCAGTGATGGTCTCCACAAATTGGGACCAGACGAAAACGCACTCGTGAGGATCTCCCAGGGTATCGGAGGCCCCCAGATGCTTTCCCTCTGGGTAGGGTGGCACCCTGGCACTGCTGATGCACCCTGGCACTGCCAGAATGGCACCCTAGCAGTGCCACCTGGGTGCAAGCCTGGCACTGCCAATGTGACCAGGTGGCACTGTCAGCAGAAAGTGGGACTATGTGCGGCCTTGTCTGGGCGTTCCCTGCTGAGGCCCTGTATCTACTCGAATGTGAGTTTAATAGCGTGGTCTTTCTCAGCACTCCACACACCGGAAAACACCCAGCTAAATGCGCGCTATGGGACTCTGTTCCCATTCGGGTAGACTCTGCCCTAAGTGCCATTTCATGTGGGTTGGCTGGGAGTTTCTCTACGACTCTGTCGGCGAGTTCGCCACCACTATCTAATCACACTTAGTCACTTTTTCGGGCCCTCAGGAGTTTTTCTCTGGGCTAGCCCACACTTAAAAACATTTTCCATCACTGGAAAGTTGAATTCATTGGACAGACCGGCTCCTCGGAGTGTGGCGGAGGGAGCACTTCAGCCGGTCGAGTGTCCTGAAATACAGGTTCTCACTTCTGCAGGTGGTCCAAGTGCTCCTGTGGACCTTCCCCTGAACCCAGACTTTATATGAACCCGAACCCATTTTTTCCAGCACTACTCCTGGGAGCCACAATGCTCTGTCACCAAAAGTTCAAACATAGGCGGCATCCCCAGTGTAAAATGTCCACCCTGGCATCCTCAAATCGTGTTGCCTCTTCTGCGTCACCTGCCGCACTGCCACTTCCCTGCCGAGACTTGGAAATGTCAGACTTAGATGGGTCCTGAGCCTAAGGCCCATCAACAGCTCACCAGGGCGATTCCTGTTGTCACATGGGGCGTCGTGTGATCACTAAAAAGGAACCGTGCCAGCCACATGTCCATGAACCCAATGGATTGCTCCTATTTGTTTTAAAATTTAGAGTAGCCAATTATTTTTTATTCCAATGAAGGGGCTCCAAAGCAATAAAGGACCAATCCAACTAATTTTTTCCAATTAACCGGCAATTTAGCATGGCCAATCCACCTAGCCTGCACATCTTTTGGGTTGTGGGGGTGAAACCCACGCAGACAGGGGAAGAATGTGCAAACTCCACACAGACAGTGACCCGGGGCCGGGATCGTACCTGGGTCCTCAGCGCCGCAGTCCCGGTGCTAACCATGGCGCCCTTGGATTGCTTCTTTAATCCTCTTTTGAAGATCTGGACCACTCCTTCCATAAATCATTGGACGAGGCACGATACGGGGTGGTCCAAATATGTTGAATACCGTTCCTCTTCATAAACACAGCAAATTCTCCGCTAGTGAACAAAGTCCCATTGTCCGTCACTCAAGGATCCCATGGGTGATTAAAAAGCCCCGTAGTTTCTCTATCGTAGCCCTGGACGTTGTGGAGGTTATCGTGCACACTTCGAGTCACTTTAATTAGGCATCCACGATCACGAGGAACATGAACTCCATGAAGGGTCCTGCAAAATCCACACATAAGTGAACCCATGGGCATCCTGGCTATTTTCAGTGATGGAGGGAGGCTGGTTTTTATGCTCCTGGCACACTGGCCAGCTGCACACAACCCTCTTGACGTCACCAGAAATAACTGCGGGCCATCATTTTATCTTAGATGCCCCCAAATAGCCACTGTGCAAATCCTGTAGCAGAGCGTCCTGAACCTGCAGGGGGATAACCACGTGAGCTCTGCACAACATGACGCAGTCTTTAAGACTGAGTTCGGAAAACATCTGGGAGAACAACCGGAAAGTTATGGAAGGGCCTCCTTTTTCCCGCCACTTAACAGCATGAGGCGAAGCTTTGCCAATTCCGGGCCGTGCTATGTTCACGCATGCACTTGAGAAGCCGTCATTGTAAGGTGTCCTTTAAGCTGAGCGTTGCAATCACCTAATCCACCACTGGCGGGGATGTGGCGTTCACGGGCAATGGCAGCCGGCTGAGGGTGTGTGCATGGGCAATTTCGGTAGCTGGTCGGTGTTGAAATGAATTTTTGTACGCAGTGAGCTGGAGTGCTCAACGTTAGATCCTAGCCGTTGCGATCGGTGGGATTCCCTTATCCTCCCAGAAGAGGCTGAGCAGTGACTTGTGGCTCGTGACAAGAAAAAAATGTCTCCCATAAACGTACAAATGGAATTTCTGCCAAATATCACTGCCAAGCCCTCTTTCTCTATCTTAGGGTAATGGTGCTCTGCATCCGCCAGGGTCCTAGAAGTGAATGCAATGGGGCGCTCGAGCCAAGGTCCAATGCATGGGCAAGCACCGCCCCGATGCTGTAAGGGGAAGCATCACATGTCAAAATTAGAGGCCTAGCCGGATCTTAATGCACTGGGGGACAGACACTTCTTAACAGCAACAAATGCTTTGTACTGTGAAGTGCCCCAGCATCATTCCTGGTCCTTCCGTAATAAAGCATGGAGCGGAGATAAGAGAATGGTCAGGTTGGCAATGAACTTCCCATAGTAGTTGACCAATCTCAAAAATGAGCGGAGATCCGTGGCATTCTTCAGGGTTGGGGCCCTTTTTATGGCGCAAACCTTATCTTCCACAGGGTGCCGGCCATCTCTGTCCACCATATAACTGAGATAGATCACTGATCTAGCACGGAACACACACTTGCTCCTCTTCAGCCGGCACCTAGATGGGAAAATCAGCGGAGCACTTCCTGCAGGTTTGTTATATGTTCTTTTCCATAGATCCCATAATAGCACGGCTTCCAGTTAGACAGCCACCTTCGGCAGACCCTGCAGAATATTCTCCATCACCCACTGAACAATTGCCAGAGCCGACGACACTCTGAATGGGAGGTGGGTGTACTCAAACAACCCCCGATGAGTGTTGATGGTTGCACACTTACTGGACTCTGGGTTGAGCTCCACCTGCAAATAAGCATGGCTTATGTCTAGTTTTGTGAAAAGGAGTATTCTCCAGTCATTCTGACATACAAATCCTATGCCCTCAGCATCGGGGAATGATCCGGATGCGAAGCCCTGTTCCCGGTGAGCTTGAAATCGCCGCAGAGGCGGACAGTTTTATTGGGCTTCATTACTGGCACCACAGGTGCAGCTCATTCCGCAAACTGAACCGGGTATATGACCCCCAGATCCTGCAGGCGCTGAAGTTCTGCATCGATCTTCGCAAGTAATGCGTACAGTTCTCACCCTGAAATATCGGGGTTGAGCAGCAGCATCTACGTAGATATGGGCTGTAACCCCCTTTATCCTGCCCAGACCCTCCTGGAACACCTCGAGATATTTACCCAGCATATCATATAGATCACCGGTGCCCACCCCATCCTCATTGTCAGTTTAATGACTCAGAGGAAGCTGGCAGTAAATGAACATAATTTTATTTAGCTATTTGCAAATTCCTGCTGAAGGCAGCATGTCACTCCCAGCACAGTCACTGCTGAGAGGACTAAAATCTCCAGGCCCTGCTTTGGGTTGGTTTTATATTAGTTTATAACCAGACTCTGATGGGTGGCCTCCGCCCCCTATCTGGGACGTTCATACTCCACGAGTCCCACGGGGAGATCAATCACGGTTTCCTCTTGGTTCTCGTGGGGGTTATGACATATTGCATAAGTAAATAATCCTAAACATGAAACAGTTTGGTGTTTACTGCAGTTCACAATAACATTAAGTTTAGTTTTGCAGGAAATATGTTTCCCTCTTAAAGCAAGCAAGAATTTGCACTTACATAACACGTTTTGGCAATAATAGCATGTATTTGTATAACACGTTTGATGTAATAATACCTACCAAGGCATATCACTATAAAACACCATGCATTAAGGAAACATCATAAAGCAAAATTTGACACCAAGCACAAAAAAGGAAATATGAATAGGTGTCTGAAAGCTTGACAGGAAACCAATGTAGGTCAGCAAACATAGCAGTGATGGGTGAATGGGATTTGTTGCAAGTTTTTTTAAAATTCATTGTTTACGGGATGTGGGCTTCAAAGGTGAGCTACCTTCTTGAACCACTGCAGTCCACGTGGTGTAGATACACCCATTGTGCTTTTAAGGAGGGAGTTCCAGGATTTTGACCCAGTGACAGTGAAGGAATGGCGATATATTTCCAAGTCAGGATGGTGAGTGATTTGGAGGGAACTTCCAGGTGGTGGTGCTTCCATGTATCTGCTGTCTTTGTCTTTCAAGGCGGTTGTGGTCATGGGTTTAGAAGGTGCTGCCTAAGGAGTCTTGGTGAGTTACTGCAGTGCATCTTGTAGATCTTACACACTGCTGCGACTGTTCGGTGGTGGTCGTGGGAGAGAATGTTTGTGGAAGAGGTGCCAATCAACTGGGCTGCTTTGCCCTGGATGGTGTTAAGCTTCTTGAATGTCGTTGCAGCTGCACTCATCCAGGCAAATAGGGAGTATTCCATCATACTCCTGACTTGTGCCTCGTAGGTGGTGGACAGATTTTGGGGAATCCGAGGTGAGTTACTCGCTGAAGGAGTCCAGCCTCTGACCTTCTCTTGCAGCCACAGTATTTATATGGCTACTCAAGTTCAATTTGTGGTCAATGGTAATCCCCAGAATGTTGATAGTGGGGGATTCAGTGATAGTAATGCCATTGACTGTCAAGGTGCGATAATTTGATTCTCTCTTGTTGGAGATGACCATTGCCTGGCTCTTGTGTGGCACTAATGTTACTTGCCATTTGTCAGCCAAAGCCTGGATATTGTCCAGGTCTTGTTGCATTTGCACATGGACTGCTTCATTATCTGAGGAGTCGCAAATGGTGCTGAACATTACTCAATCATCAGCAAACATCCGTACTTCTGACCCCATGTTGCAAGGAAAGTCATGATGAAGTAGCTGAATATGATTGGACACTATCCTGAGGAACACAAGCAGTAGAGTTTGGGGTGACCTGAAGTTTAGAGAGGGTAAAATGAAGGAAATAAATGAAAAAGGAAAGAAACAAGGAAGGAAAGAATTGCATTCACGTAGTGCCTTTCATTTATCCCAAAACGTTTGATAGCCGATTAAGTGCTTTTGACGTGAACTTACTCGCTGTCGTAACCTAGGGTAGAATGTGGGAGGCTGGCAGGAATGCTTTGGAATAGCCAAGTCTAGAGGTTCCAATGGCATGAATGAGAGTTTCAACAGGAGATGAGCTTAGGCAGGGGTGAGTTGGCAGGTGTTATGGAGGTGGAAAAAGGCAGTATTAATCATCAATGAAATGAGGTTGGAAGTTCTTCACTAATCAAATCTAACACTACAATTGGAACCAGTGTGGTCTATCCTCAGACAGTTGCCAAGGAGAGGACGGGGGTCAGTAGCTTTGTGGTGGGGACTGAAGACAATATGCAGGATTTAATGCTCCCCTGGTGGTGATTTTGGAGGCTGAGGTTTATTTAATTTGATGGGAAGGTTCGGAGAGGGGATCCCCCTGCCTTCCAGCCTCCACCCGATTAAGTCTGAAATGGGAAGATTCATAGACAGCCTTCCTGCCAAGATGAGGCGGTGGTGCAGGGGTATCATCGCTGGATTAGTAATACAGAGTCCTAGGGTAATCTCAGGGGACCCAGGTTTGAATCACACTACAGCAGATGGTGGAATAAAACATCTAATGATGACCATTGTCATAGAAAACCCAACTGGTTCACTAATGCCCTTTGGGGAAGGAAACCTGCCATCCTTAACTGGCCTGGCCTACATGTGACTCCAGACCCACAGCAATGTGGTTGACTCTTCAATGGCCTGGCCAGCCACTCAGTTGTATTCAACTGCAACAAAGAAAACATAAAGGAATGAAACTGGACTTCCACCTGGCATTGGCCTAGGCACCAGAAATGACAACGGCAAACCCAGCACTGTCGACTGTTATTCTTACTAACATCTGGAGGCTTGTGCTAAAATTGGGAGAGCTGTCTCATGGATAATTAAGCAACATGGTCATACTCACAGAATCATAACTTGTAGATAATGTCCCAGGCACCACCATCACTACTCCTGGGTATATCTTGTCTCATGGAGGCTCACCTCTCTCAGAGGAAGCAGCACAGTGATATACAGTAGGGAGGGAATTTCTCTGGGAGTGCTCAACACCGACTCTGGACCTCATGACATCTCATGGCACCATGTCAAACATGGGTAAGGAAACCTCTTACTGATTATCACGTCCTGTTCCATCTTCAGCTGATGAATCAGTACTTCTCCATGTCGTGCATCACGTGGAGGAAGCACTGAGGGTGGCAAGGGTGAAGAATGTACACTGGATGAAGAACTTCAGTGTCTGTCACCAAGAGTGGCTTGGTAGCACTAGCACAGACTGAACTGACTGGTGAAGGGGGGGTTCAGCGATGATACCTCTTAAAACTGAATAGCCAGCATGCCACTAGAGTCGTTTTACATAAGTTACTTTATTAAGGATTGAGATGTATGATTCTGAGTGTACTGAGTAATCATTATTAACCATTAAACATGTATTTTTAGGACATAGCAGTATTAAGTAATAAAATGGGATTAAGGATAGCTAACTTGACCAAAAGGACTTCACTTCTGATATCGGAGGCGGGATTCTGCCGTAATCGGTGGGGTGGGCATCTCCGGCGGGAAGGAGTGGCATGAACCACTCCGGCGTCGGGCCGCCCTAAAGGTGTGGAATCCTCTGCACCTTCAGGGGCTAGGCCGGCTCCAGAGTGGTTTGCGCCGCACCGGCCGGCGGGGAGGGGGCTTGGGGCCATGCCAACCGGTGCCGAAGGGCCTCCGCCGGCCGGCGCGAGTTGGCGCATGCGCGGGAGCGCCAGCGTGTGCTGGCGTCATCGCAGCGCATGTGCAGAGGGCTTCGCCTCCTAACCAGCCATGGTGGACCGCTACAGCCGCCGCTGCGGAAGAATATAGTGCCCCCACGGCACAGGCCCGCCCGCAGATCGGTAGGCCCAGATCGCGGGCCAGGCCACCATGGCGGCACCTCCCGGGGCCAGATCTCCCCGCGCCCCCCTGAGAACCCCGGAGGCCGCCCGCGCTGCTAGATCCCGCCGGTAAGGACCTACTCTAATTTACGCTGGCGGGACCGGCAAAAAATGGGCGGTCACTTGGCCCATTGCGGGCCGGAGAATCGCCGGGGGGGCCGCTGCCAGCGGCTGCCGACCGGCGAGGCGCGATTCCGGCCCCCGCCAAAACCCCAGCGCCGGAGAATTCGGCAGCCGGTGGGGGCGGGATTCACGCCGCCCCCCGGCGATTTTCCGACCTGGCGGGGGGTCGGAGAATCCCGCCCCTTGTCTTTGTGAAACAATCCAGGATGCGGGTTGTGCTGTCCTGCTTCTCAGAGACAATGAATGCACAACAAATTACTAGTAAGTACAGCTGACAGGATGAGGATCAATCATGCATTGCTTGCTATTGGGTGAAGTTTAAACATTGCTTGCAATTCTATTGAATAAGTTTAAACGTAGCAGCTTCAGGGATTGTATCGCGTCAAACTGGGTTGGACTATTGATTTTTGAATATTGTATAAGTACTATGTTCTGGCCTTTGTTCGGCAGAACAGATCTTGGCAGATATCCAGGTCTGTTTCCCGTGTACATGTAACAAGCTTGATTAAATAGCCATTTTGTCCAGATTGTCGATGTGTCATTTCCTCTCTGCACTGAGTTGGGCCACAGGGAATAACCCCACGTGGAAGCCAACTCAATACACCGCTCCAACAACTGGGTTCTAAAGGATATAGTTGCTAGACTGGGACTGCGGCAGGTGGTGAGGGAACCAAGAGAGAAAAACATACTTTTTTTTTAATAAACAATTTTATTGAGGTATTTTTGGCATATAAAACAGCAACATCATACCGTAGTGTACAAAAAGCAAACAAGACATAATGCAATCGGCGCCCCTCTCGCAAGAACCTGAAGAGTTGGGTGTTCTGGGTCACACACAGGTCACCAACACTTGAAGTAGTGCAACACTATTTTATTAAAAGGTTAATTATTTAAACATACTTGAACTGTGGGTAAATACGATACCAGCTTTAACTAAAGACCTTTGCCTTGTCCTAACCAGTTGATGCACTCAGCACATGGTGAATGTCTGTGTTGCAGGTTGTGAGCTCTGTGCTCCTACCTAGCTGCTACTCGAATGAGTGGGAACTCTGATGCCCCCTATCTTTATAGTGCGTGTGCTCTCACTGGTGATTGGCTGCGGTGTTGTGTATGTTGATTGGTCCCACTGTGTGTCCATCAGTGTGTGTCTGCACTATGATATACTGGTGTATATTATGACATCCCCCCATTTTATATCAAAAAATGTGCCTGTGTGACAATAAATAGTGTGTGGTGAATGTTCCTGACTCCGTGTGTGCAAAATATTTACAGGACTATGTACATAAAACTAAGCTATTTACATGGGAAGGTGCCTGGTGCAGAAAAAAACAGTGTGTCACACAAATAACGAGGTGAACACTATATACAAACCACTTGAACGATTAAACGGAAGAACAGAACAGACCAGAGAGTCCATTAGTGCGCAAAGTTCACAAATTAAGTCTCTGAGGTGGGCGACGAATTCTGGTTGACCGCCTCAAGAGTGGGTCAGGAGCCACCAGCTGAGGAGTGGGCTGGACTGCGTCAGAGTTAGGAGGATGCAGAGTAACCGGAATCTCTGCATAGTCCAGGTCAGGGACAACAGGAGGGCGTGGCACTGGCGGAGGATCATGTAGCGAGCACAGAACGAGACGAAGGGCATGCCGATTACGGCGCAGAATGGAACCATCCGGTAGACGAACCAGGAACGAGCGGGGAGCCACCTGCCAAAGAACCACAGCAGTTGCAGACCAGCCACCATCCGGAAGATGGATGCAGACGTTGTCATCTGGAGCCAGAGCAGGGAGATCAGCTGCACGGGAGTCATGAGCCACCTTGTGCTGTGCACGAGACAGTTGTATTCGTTGAAGGACCGGAACATGGTTGAGGTCTGGGACGTGAATGGACGGCACCGTCGTCCTCAGGGTGTGACCCATGAGCAGCTGGGCTGGCGACAGGCCAGTGGACAGTGAGGCTGAGCGATAGGCCAGCAGGGCGAGGTAGAAGTCGGATCCTTCATCGGCAGTTTTGCAGAGGAGCCGTTTGACTATGTGGACGCCCTTCTCCGCTTTGCCATTGGATTGGGGGTACAGGGGACTGGATGTCACATGCACAAAGTTGTACCACCTGGCAAAGTTGGTCCATTCCTGGCTTGCGAAGCAGGGGCCATTGTCCGACATCACAGTGTGTGGGATGCCGTGACGAGCAAAGGTGTCCTTACAGGCATGGATGACTGCAGACAATGTCATGTTGTGTAAACGTACCACCTCTGGATAGTTTGAAAAATAGTCTACAATCAGAACATAGTCCCTGCCCAGCGCGTGGAACAGGTCGATGCCGACCTTGGACCAAGGGGACGTGACCAACTCATGGGGCTGTCGGGTCTCACGTGGTTGGGCCGGCTGCAACCGCTGACAGGTGGGGCAGTTGAGCACTGTGTTGGCGTAGGCCCCCGTATGCATTTGAACACGCGCTGGAGGCAACTGAAGCCGGGCCAGTACACTGCCATTTGGGCCCGTCGGCGGCCCTTCTCCACGCCAAGATGGCCCTCGTGTAGCTGTTCCAAGACGAGTGGCGCATGCTGTGCGGGATAACAATGCGGTCCAGCTTCAGGAGGACACCATCGACTACCGCCAGATCGTCTCTGATGTTGTAGAACTGCGGGCACTGGCCCTTGAACCACCCGTCTGTTTGGTGGCACATGACACGCTGTAGCAGGGTGTCAGCCGCAGACACGCGGCGAATTTGGACGAGGCGTTCATCCGTGGCCGGTAGATTGGAGGCCTCGAAGGCCACATGGGCGTCAACCTGGCAGACAAATCCCGCTGGGTCACACAGGGTGTTGACTGCCCTGGACAGAGCGTCGGCTATGATCAGGTCTTTGCCCGGGGTGTATACGAGCTGGAAGTCGTATCGCCGGAGTTTGAGCGAAATGCGCTGGAGGTGAGGCGTCATGTCGTTCTATTCTTTTTGTATTATATTGACCAGCGGGCGATGGTCGGTCTCGACGGTGACTTGGGGAAGGCCGTACACATAAACATGAAATTTGACGACACCGGTCAACAGGCCCAGGCATTCCTTTTCTCTCTGCGCGTAGCGCTGTTCCGTGGGGGTCATGGCGCGTGACGTATATGCAACGGTGGCCCATAATGAGGCTTCATCGCGTTGCAGGAGCACTGCCCCAATGGCAGATTGGCTGGCATCGGTCAAAATTTTTGTCTCTTTCGCTGGATCAAAAAAGGCCAATACCGGGGCCGTGGTAAGTTTGGTTTTAAGTTCTCTTCATTCGCGCTCGTGGGCAGGAAGCCATTGGAAGTCTGTTGTCTTCCTGACCAGGTTCCTGAGAGCTGTGGTATGAGAGGCAAGGTTAGGGATGAACTTCCCTAGGAAGTTGACCATGCCCAGAAATCGGAGGACCGCCTTCTTGTCCTCTGGCTTTTTCATGGCTGTGATGGCAGCCACCTTGTCCGCATCCGGCCGCACACCCAACTGGGAGATGTGGTCCCCTAGGAACTTGAGTTCCGTCTGGCCGAAGGAGCATTTGGCTCTGTTGAGGCGTAGGCCATGCTCCCACATGCGTTTGAACACGTGCTGGAGGCGACTGATATGCTCCTGCAGGGTGGTGGACCAAATGATTATGTCGTAAACACAGACGCGAAGACCTTCAATGCCTTCCATCATTTGTTGCATGATCCGGTGGAATACTTCTGACGCTGATATGATCCCAAACGGCATCCTGTTGTAAAAGTATCTGCCAAAAGGGGTGTTTCCTGCTGGATCTGTCCAGTTGAATTTGCCAGAATCCTTTCGAGGCGTCAAGTTTGGTGAAGAGCTTGGCCCGAGCCATCTCGCATATGATCTCTTCGCGCTTGGGGATTGGGTAATGCTCCCTCATTATGTTGCGATTCAGATCCTTTGGATCGATGCAGATTCTGAGCTCGCCGGAAGGCTTCTTTACGCACACCATGGAACTGACCCAGTCGGTTGGTTCCGTAACTCTAGAGATCACTCCTTAGTCTTGGAGGTCCTTCAGCTGCTGCTTGAGGCAGCCCTTGAGGGGTGCTGGGACTCTGCGAGGTGCATGCACCACAGGCGTGGCGTTCTGTTTGAGTAGGATCTTGTAAGTATATGGGAGCCTGCCCATGCCTTCGAAGACGTCACGGTGCTGGCCGATGATGGCGTTGAGTTGCGCCCTGAAGTCAGCATCCTGGAAGGCAGATGAGTCATCAGGACAGAGAGACTGAACTCTTTGAACGAGGTTCAGCAATTTGCTTGCCTGTGCGCCAAGCAGAGAGTCCTTCGAGGAGCCTACGATCTCGAAAGGAAGGATGGCTTTTCGTGACTTGTGCGTCACTTCGATTTGGCATGAGCCGGTAGCAGGAATGATGTTGCCATTGTAGTCCAATAGCTGGCAGGTCGATGGGAGAATGGTTGGTTTGACACGAAGGCTTTGGAAAGCAGGCCACGCCATGGGATTGGCGGAGGCACCAGTGTCCAGGCGGAATCGTATTTAGGACCAGTTGACCGTCAGGGTGGCACACCGGTCATCATCTGGATCGATGCTGTATACCGACAGCGGCTGGTGTCTTTGCTTCAGGGACAGCCTGTTTCTCATTACGACACCGACTCGAAAAGGCACCTTCGGGTCCTCGGTGTCACTGCTGTGCGGGAGGTCGGAATCGGACTCGGTGACCGTGAGTTGAATTGCCCAAACATTCCTGCGAGGCTGGCTGAAGCGATATGAATTGGAAGGCTGAGCTGCTCGACAGCAGTCAGCACTTTTGCTGCGCCACTGCGCATGCGTGGTGCGGTCCTGCGTGATGCGTGCCTGCGCATTACGTTCCTCCATGTCGCCGTCCCCTCGTTTGGTGCGTACAAGCACGGGAGTCTGCGAAAAGCGCGCGAAATGGCCGCCCTCATCCAGGCTGAGGCCCTGGAGGTGTTCAATCACTTGGACCCGTTCCGCCTCGTGGGGACCTTGCCGCACCGTTTCAGCCGCTTGTATATGGGAGTACCGACTGGTCGCATTTTCATGTAGGACACAGGTCTCGATGGCGGTCGCTAGGGTGAGTTGCTTTACTTTGAGGAGCTGCTGACATAGGGGGTCCGACTGAACACCGAAAACGATCTGGTCGTGTATCATGGAGTCGGAGGTGGGCCCGTAGCTGCAAGATTGCGCAAAGATGTGGAGGTGCGTTAAAGAGGACTGGAAAAGTTCGTCCTTACCCTGCAAACGCTGCTGGAACACGCAGCATTCAAAACTTTCATTCACCTCTACGCTGCAGTGAGTGTCAGATTTGAGGAGAACTGTCTTGAACTTCGTCTTGTCTTCGTCATCTGCAAAGGTGAGAGAGTTGAAAATATGTATGGCATGGTCCCCGGCCGTGGAGAGGAGAAGAGCAATCTTTCTGGTGTCCGAGGTGCCCTCCCTGTCTGTGGCTTTGAGGTAGAGCTGGAAGCGCTGTTTGAAAATCTTCCAGTTGTCCCCGAGGTTGCCGGCGATGCGGAGCGGCGGCGGTGGGCTGATGTTGTCCATGTTGCAGAATGACGGAATGCTGGTGGAAGGCAAATCATTTGCAGGTAGGTCTAAGAAGTGCTAGTATGCAACCACTCCTGGTATCATGATGTGTTGGGTGTTCTGGATCACATACAGGTCACCAACACTTGCAGTAGTGCAACACTATTTTATTAAAAGGTTAACTATTTAAACATACTTGAACTGTGGGCAAATACGATACCAGTTTTAACTAAAGACCTTTGCCTTGTCCTAACCAGTTGATGCACTCAGCACATGATGAATGTCTGTGTTGCAGGTTGTGAGCTCTGTGCTCCTAGCTAGCTGCTACTCGAATGAGCGGGAACTCTGATGTCCCCTGTCTTTATAGTGCATGTGCTCTCACTGGTGATTGACTGTGGTGTTGTGTATGTTGATTGGTCCCACTGTGTGTCCATCAGTGTGTGCCTGCACCATGATATACTGATGTATATTATGACAGAAATTGCCTATGCAACCCCCTACTCTACGCTACCCTAACACCCCCACCCCCCACCCCCCCCCCTCTCCCCTGCTGACAATTAATTCTCCGCGAAGAAGTCAACGAATGGCTGCCACCTCCGGGCGACCCCTGACAGCGATTCTCTCATGGCGAACTTAATTTTCTCCAGCCCGAGAAAGCTCGCCATGTCCGAAAGACATACTTCAGACTTGGGGGCTTTGAGTCCCTCCATGCCAACAGTATTCGTCGCCGGGCTACCAGGGAAGCAAAGGACAAGACGTTGGCCTCTTTCTCCTGCTGGACCCCCGGGTCCTCCAAATCCCCAAAAATTGCCACCTCAGGACTCATTGTTACCCGAGTTTTCAATACCCGGGACATGACGTCCGCGAATCCCTGCTAATACCCACTTAGTTTTGGACACACCCAGAACATGTGTACATGGTTCGCTGGTCCTCCGGCACATCTAGCACATTTGTCCTCCAGCCCAAAGAATTTGCTCATCCGGGCCACCGTCATGTGGGCCCGATGTACGACCTTGAACTGGATCAGACTGAGCCTGGCACATGTTGCAGTCGTGTTTACTCTACTCAAAGCGTCTGCCCATATGCCGTCCTCTCTCTCCCCCCCGAGCTCCTCCTCCTACTTAAGCTTCAGTTCTTCGGTCTGTGCCTCCCCTGCTCCCATTAGTTCTTTATAAATGTCGAAGACTCTCCCCTCTCCCACCTCTCCTCTGGAAACTACCCTGTCCTGGATCCCCCATGGTGGGAGGCGTGGGAAGGATGGAACCAATCTGCGAACGAAATCCCGCACCTGCAAGTACCTGAAATCATTCCCTCTCGCCAGCCCTAACTTCCCTTCCAACACCCTCATGCTCGGGAAGCTCCGTTCCAGGAACAGATCGCCCATCCTCGCAATCCCCGCCCTCCGCCATAATTGGAACCCACCGTCCATATTCCCCGGGGCAAATCGATGGTTACCGCAGATTGAGGACCAAACCGATGCTCTCACTTCCCCTATATGCCTCCTCCACTGGCCCCAGATCTGTAAAGCCCCCACCACTGGTGGAGTATCGTGCTGGCGGGAGCGGCAGAGGTGCCGTAACCAAGGCTGCCAAACTGGTGCCCCTGCACGAAGCAGCCTCCATCCGCTCCCAAACCGACCCCATGTCCACCATCCATTTCCTTACCAGGCTATGTTAGCTGCCCAGTAGTAATTGCTAAAGTTCAGCAACGCCAGCCCCCCATCCCCTCGGTTCCTCTCGAGCATCGCCTTCCTCACCCGTGGGGACTTTCCCGCCCAAAGAAATCCCAGGATAATTTTATCTAGCCTCTTAAAGAAGGACCGCGGAATGAAAATGGGGAGACATTGAAATACGAACAAGAATCTCGGGAGAATCGACATCTTCACCGTCTGCACTCTCCCCGCCAATGACAGCAGGAGCGCATCCCATCTCCGTCAACCGGGACAAGTTTAGCTTATGCAACTTACCCCAGTCTCGTGCTACTTGTATCCCTAAATATCTGAAGCTTTCCCCTACCAGCCTGAACGGCAGCCCCTCAGCCCATTCTCCTGACCTCTCGCCTGCACTACCCACATCTCGCTCTTTGCCATGTTCAATTTATATCCTGAGAACTGACCAAATTCCCTCAGGGTTTCCATGATTCCGTCCATCCCCGCCATCGGGTCTGGCACGTATAACAGCAGGTCATGCACGTATAACAAGACTTTATGTTCCAATCCCCCCCAGACCAGCCCTTTCCAGTCCCTTGAAGCTCTCAGAGCAATTGCCAGCACCTCTATAGCCAGCACAAACAGCAGTGGGGAGAGGGGGCATCCCTGTCTAGTCCCGCTGTGCAGTCTGAAGTAGTCCGATGATGTCCTGTTCGTCCTCATACTAGCCTCTGTGGCCTGATATAGCAGCCTAACCCAGTCAATGAATTCCACCCAGAACCCAAAACGTCCCAGCATCTCCCATAAATAGTCCCACTCAACCCAGTCGAAAACCTGTTCGGCATCCATTGCTACCGTTACCTCTGCCTCCCTGCTCTCCGGGGGCATCGTAATCACATTGAGCAGCCTCCTTAGATTGGCCGCCAGTTGCCTGCCCTTTACGAACCCAGTTTGGTCCTCCGCAATCACGTCCGGTACACAGTCCTCAATTCTAGATGCCAAGATCTTGGCCAGTAACTTAGCGTCTGCGTTAATCAAAGAGATTGGCCTATAGGACCCACATGCCTCCGGGTCTTTATCCCATTTCAGTATAAGTGAGATAGTGGCCTGTGACATCGTCGGGGGTAATACCCCTCTGTCTCTTGCCTCATTGAACACCCTGACCAGCACCGGCCCCACTATCTCGGAGAACTTTTTATAAAACTCCACCGGATATCCATCCGGCCCGGGGCTTTACCCGACTGCATGACCTTCAGGCCCCCCAGTACTTCTTCGGTCCTGATCGGTGCCCCCAGCCTGTCTACCAACCCCCAACCTACTCTTGGGAAAGTCAGTCCGTCCAAAAAGCGCCTCATCCCCTCCGGTCCCGTGGGGGGTTCCGAGGTGTACAGCTTGCTATAGAAGTCCCTAAACACCTTGTTCAGTCCTACTGGGTCCCCCACCAGGTTTCCCTCCCTGTCGACTACCTTTCCTATTTCCCTAGCCTCTTCTCTCTTTCTTAGTTGTTGTGCAAGCATTCTTCTGGCCTTCTCCCCATGTTCGTACATTGTGCCCTTTGCCCTTCCAAGCTGCTCTACAGCCTTCCCTGTAGACAACACCCCAAACTCAGTCTGCAGCCTCTGCCGTTTCCTGTGGTATTATCAGGTATTGCTGTACCTAAGAGGCTGATGACCATTGGTTAAACTTAGGGGTTTACCATTGGCTGTTGCTACGTAGCTCCGCCCTGACAGGCGGAGTATAAGAACCGGTGCCGTCCCAGCAGCCTTCACTTTCTGTACCGAAGCTGCTGGGGAACAAGTTCTAGTCGATTAAAGTCTTCAGTTATGAAATCACTTTGTCTTGAGTGTAATTTATCGTGCATCAATTTAATCGACGAGACTTAAGCTGGAAGGATGGATCTCCGAATCAAACCGGAGTGCCGACAACTCAGCCCCCACGCGGAGAACTCGGCTGCAATATTTAAACACTGGCTGGTGTGCTTTAAAAGCTACCTCGAGATGGCCGGAGGCACCCCCTCTTGAGAACAGAAAATGCAGCTCCTGCACTCAAGGGTCAGCCCTGGGATCTACACCCTTATCAAGGAGGTGGAGGACTATGATGCCGCGATCGAACTGTTAAAAGGACATCATATCCGCCCTGTAAATCAGGTCTACGCGCGTCACCTGCTTGCAACTAGACGGCAAAGCACCGGGGAATCGGAGGATTTCTACCGGGCGCTACTGGTGCTGGGCCGAAACTGTGGCTGCCCGCAAGTTTCGGGGAGCGAGCACACGGAACTTTGAATCAGGGATGCCTTCGTAGCAGGTATGAGCTCCTCAGAGATCCGCCAAAGACTCCTAGAAAAGGACACCCTGGGACTTAGAGAGGCACGGGTCCTAGCAGGGTCCATGGACGTAGCCTCCCAAAACGTGCAGTCCTATGCACCTGACCGCGCGGCTGCCCCCTGGGCTGCGTGGCACCCCGCAGCGGCAGCCCCACAGACTTTCCCCTGACCCCACCAGCCTGCGCTGCGAGACGGCCGGCTAACGCCGCCGTGCCCTGCTGTTTCTTCTGTGGGCAGGCGAATCATCCCCGCCCGCGGTGCCCGGCCCGTACCACCACCTGCAAAGGGTGTGGTAAGAAGGGCCGTTTTGTGGGGGTCTCCCAGGCACACGCCGTGGCCGCGGTCTCCAGCGACTCTGGACCGCCGCGGCAACTCCCCCTTCAGGCACCGACCGGCCAGCGCTCACCGCCACCCCCCTATCCTAGGTCGACGTGCGACCCACGGGCGCAGCCATCTTGCCCCCCGGACACCACGCTGGACGGGTGGGCGCCACCATTTTGTCCATCCCCGCCGCCATCTTGTCCATTCCCGGACACCATGTGCGACCCATGGGAGACACCATCTTGGATGGGGCCCCAGGCCCCCAGCACGGCCGACTACATGCTTCCCAATCAGAGCTCGCAACTGCTTCATCTGACACTGGACCAAAGTCGACCTCGGACACTCGCAACAGCAACAACGACGGTCTTCATCAACGGCCACGAGACGTCTTGCTTGATTGACTCTGGGAGCACGGAAAGCTTTGTTCACCCCGACACGGTAAGGCACTGTTCACTTGTTACCCACCCTGTAAACCAAAGAATCTCCCTGGCCTCCGGATCACACTCGATGGAGATAAAGGGATTCTGCCTAGTGAACCTCACTGTCCAAGGCAGGAGATTCAACAAGTTCCGCCTTTATGTCCTGTCGCACCTCTGCGTGGCTACACTCCTGGGGTTGGACTTCCAATGTAACTTGCAAAACCTGACCTTTAAATTTGGCGGTCCTATACCCCCCCTTACTGTCTGCGGCCTCGCGACCCTTAAGGTCGACCCGCCTTCCCTGTTTGCGAACCTCACCCCGGATTGCAAACCCGTTGCCACCAGGAGCAGACGGTACAGTGCCCAGGACCGTACCTTCATCAGATCAGAGATCCAAAGGTTGCTGAGGGAAGGGGTCATCGAAGCGAGCAACAGTCCTTGGAGAGCTCAAGTAGTGGTGGTAAAGACCGGGGAGAAACATTGACTACAGTCAGACCATCAACAGGTTTACGCAGCTGGACGCATACCCTCTCCCCCGTATAGCCGACCTGGTAAACAGGATCGCGCAATACAAGGTCTTCCCCACAGTGGATCTCAGGTCCGCCTACCACCAGCTACCCCTCCGTAATAGTGACCGCAAGTACACTGCCTTCGAAGCAGGTGGGCGGCTCTATCAATTTTTAAGAGTTCCCTTTGGTGTCACTAATGGAGTCTCGGTCTTCCACAGCGAGAGATGGACCGAATGGTTGACCGGTACGGCTTACGCGCAACGTTCCCGTATCTGGATAACGTCACCATCTGGCCATGACCAGCAGGACCACGACACCAACCTCCGCAAATTTCTCCACACCGTGAAAATCCTTAACTTAACGTACAATAAGGATAAATGCGTATTTAGCACCGACCATCTAGCCATTCTAGGCTACGTAGTGCGAAATGGAGCTATAGGCCCCGACCCTGAGCGCATGCGCCCCCTTATGGAATTCCCCCTCCCTCACTGCCCCAAGGCCATGAAGCGCTGCCTAGGCTTTTTCAGTTACTACGCCCAGTGGGTCCCTAACTACGCAGACAAAGCCCGACCCCTAATCCAGTCCACAACCTTCCCCCTGTCGACGGAGGCCCGCCAGGCCTTCAGCCTCATCAAAGCAGACATTGTAAAGGCCACGATGCGCGCCATCGACGAGTCCCTCCCCTTCCAGGTCAAGAGCGATGCGTCCAACGCAGCTCTGACGGCCACCCTCAACCGAGCGGGCAGGCCCGTGGCCTTCTTCTCCCGTACTCTCCATGCTTCCGAAATTCGCCATTCCTCGGTCGAAAAAGAGGCACAAGCCAAAGTTGAAGCTGTGAGATATTGGAGGCATTACCTGGCCGGCAGGAGATTCACTCTCCTCACGGACCAACGGTCGGTTGCTTTCATGTTCGATAATGCACAGCGGGGCAAGATTAAAAAGGACAAGATCTCGCGGTGGAGGATAGAACTCTCAACCTTCAACTATGTGATCTTGTACCGTCCGGGGAAGCTAAACGAGCCTCCTGATGCCCTGTCTTGTGGCACTTGTGCCACTGCACAAGTGGACCGCCTCCAAGCCCTCCACGAGGACCTCTGCCACCCGGGGGTCACTCGTTTCTTCCACTTCATCAAGACCCACAACCTGCCCTACTCCATCGAGGAGGTCAGGACAGTCACCAGGGACTGCCAGATCTGCGCGGAGTGCAAACCGCACTTCTACCGGCCAGAGAGGGCGCACCTGATAAAGGCGTCCCGTCCCTTTGAACGCCTCAGCATGGATTTCAAAGGCCCCCTCCCCTCCACCGACTGCAACACGTATTTCCTGAACGTGATTGACGAGTACTCCCGGTTCCCATTCGCCATCCCCTGCCCAGACATGACTGCAACCACCGTCATCAAGGCCCTCCAGGGTATCTTTACACTGTTCGGTTTACCTGCTTACATACACAGTGACAGGGGGTCCTCCTTTATGAGCGACGAACTGCGTCAATTCCTGCTCAGCAGGGGCAATGCCTCAAGCAGGACGACCAGTTACAACCCCCGGGGAAACGGACAGGTGGAGAGGGAGAACGGAACGGTCTGGAAGACTGTTCCACTGGCCCTACGGTCTAGGAATCTCCCAGTCTCCCACTGGCAAGAAGTCCTCCCGGTGGCCCTCCACGCCATCCGGTCGCTGCTCTGTACAACTACCAATCAGACACCTCATGAACGTCTCCTTGTTTTTCCCAGGAAGTCCTCCTCCGGGACCTCGCTCCCAACCTGGCTAGCGATACCCGGACCCATCCTGCTTCGGAAGCACGTGAGGGCGCACATGTCGGACCCGTTGGTCGAGAGGGTCCACCTGCTGCACACTAACCCCCAGTACGCCTACTTGACGTTCCGTGACGGCCGGCAAGATACAGTCTCCCTTCGGGACCTGGCGCCCGCCGGAACCCCACACGCACCCGAACCATTACCCACACCCCCACCCCACCCCCCACAGCACCTCACTGGAGGGTCAGTACTCCCGCCGCTCCTGCCTAGGCCCGCCCACCCACCGACGCCCCCTACTGGCGCCCCCCCGTATCAACCGTTTGCCCCAACAGCACCGCCTAGGGGTGACGAAGATGCCAGGGAGGCCGAAACCACGCTCCCGGAGTCGCAATCACCTGGACCCCCACCAGAATCATCACCGAAGCCCAGACGATCCAGAAGGATGACCAGGCCACCCGATCGACTGATTGCTTCGCTGTGACTTTAACCGTGAACGAACACTTTGTAAATATTCGCGACAGCCCTGTAAGGAGGTATCACGGTACCTCCATATCTGATCATACCATGTTAAAGGCGACTGTTACCACTGGCCACCACCCCCGCCGGACTATTTTTTAATAGGGGGTGAATGTGGTATTATCAGGTATTGCTGTACCGAAGAGGCTGATGACCATTGGTTAAACGTAGGAGTTTACCATTGGCTGTTGATACGTAGCTCCGCCCTGACAGGCGGTGTATAAGAACCGGTGCCGTCGCAACAGCCTTCACTTTCTGTACCGAAGCTGCTGGGGAACAAGTTCTAGTCGTTTAAAGCCTTCAGTTATGAAATCACTTCATCTTGAGTGTAATTGATCGTGCATCATTTCCTAAGTAACTCTGGCCTCGGGGACCGCACAGCTTCTGTCCGTCCGTAAAATGTCCTTAACCAGTCGGTCCGTTTCTGCCCTGTCTGTCCTGTCCCTGTGGGCTTGGATTGAAATCAGCTCCCCTCTCACCACTGCCTTCAGCGCCTCCCAGAGCACCGCTGCTGAGACTTCTCCGGTGTCATTTACCTGCAGGTATTTCTGCATGCATTTCCTCAGCCTCTCACACAGCGCCTCATCCACCAGCAGCCCAACTTGCAGCCTCCATTGTGGGTGCTGAAAGCTATCTTTGCAGATCTGTAGATCAACCCAGTGCAGAGCATGGTCCGAGATGGTAATTGCCGAATATTCTGCATCCGTCATCCCTGTCAGCAAGTCCCTGCTCATGATAAAGGAATCGATTCGGGAATACACCTTGGGGATGTGGGAATAGAACAAAAACTCCTTCGCCGCGGCCAATTAAATCTCCATGGGTCAGCTCCCCCCATTTGTTTCATGAACCCTCTCAGTTCCTGTGCCATCGCTGGCACCCTACCCGTTTTTGAATACGACCGGCCAGACCAGGATCAAGAACTGTGTTAAAGGCCCCACCCATGATCAGTTTGCGTGAGTCCAAGTCAGGGATCTTCCCCAGCAACCTCTCAACAAAATCTACGTCATCCCAATTAGTGGCATATACGTTGACCAGGACTACTCTCACCATCTGGAGCTTACCCCTAACCATAACAAATCTGCCACCCCGTCCACAATTGTGCCCCCCACCTCAAATTGGACCTGCTTGTTGATCAAGATCGCAACCCCCCTGGTCTTAGTGTCGAGCCCCGAATGGAAGACCTGACTAATCCAGCCCTTCCTTAATCTGACCTGGTCAGCCACTTGAAAATGAAATGAAATGAAAATCGCTTATTGTCACAAGTAGGCTTCAAAGGAAGTTACTGTGAAAAGCCCCTAGTCGCCACATTCCGGCACCTGTTCGGGAGGCTGGTACGGGAATTGAACCGTGCTGTTGGCCTGCCTTGGTCTGCTTTGAAAGCCAGCTCTTTAGCCCTGTGCTAAACCAGCCCCTTTCAGATGAGTCTCCTGTAACATGACTACGTCAGCCTTCAAAACCCGTAAAGCGCGAACACACGCGCCCTCTTGACTGGCCCATTTAGCCCTCTAACATTCCAGGTGATCAGCCTTGTCGGGGGGCACCTCGCCCCCCCCCCCCCCGCCCCGCCTTTGCCGATCAGCCATCTCCTATCTTTGGCCAGCCCCCAAGCCATGTGTCGCACTACCTCTGGCCCGCCTCCTGGCCATCTCCACCCCTGACCTTCTCACTGTTACCATGCCCAATTTCAAACATCGTCAGCAGACCTACTCCCCCCCTACCCCCCTTCGCACCACCACCCTATAACCTAACCCCTGACATAAACTAGCTAAATGAACACCCCCCACCTGGCTTCCGTGACTGGCCCACCAAGCTAGCCTGGTGGCTCCCAACTCCAGCGCCAGCGAGTCTCTCACCTATTGTTCCCTGGCACCCCTCCCCCCCGGCCCATCCACACCACTTCCCCAAATTAGCCCTGCTTGAACAAATACTCGAAACAGGACAGAGACAGCCCCAACAATAGTGCAATTTAAGTCATACAAAATGAAATAGCAGGCACTGTCAACCATTCCTATCTGAATGCAGAAAGAGATCGCAAAAATTCCCCGAAAAACACCCCCCATATCCGAACCATTCTAACTATTCTCTTTTTCTTACAAAACTCAAACACAAAAGCGAAAAAGAGACATGAAAAGAAAAAGAGACAAAAAACACATAAAAACCAAGATACAAAAGCATGAAAAAACATGCAGGCATCTCTCAGAAACAAGAGAGAAAGAATTGAAAGTTCCAACACGAGTCCAAGAGTCCTCAGCTCGGGACCAGCCCTTGCCTCTTTGCGAAGTCCATCGCCTCCTCGGGTTCCTCGAAATAATGGTGCTGGCCCTCGTGCGTAACCCACAGTTGCGTCGGATAGAGCAGCCCAAATTTCACCTGCTTCTTATATAAAATCTCTTTAACTTCCCTCTAGCCTGCCCTCCTTCTGGCCACCTCTGCGCTCAGGTCTTCTTAAACGCGCAGGGTGCTATTGTCCCAGTTGCAGCTCTGCGTGCTCTTGGCCCATTGAAGAACCCACTCCTTATCCAGGAACCTGTGGAACTGGACCACCATCACTCGTGAGGGACCCCCTCGCCACGGCCGCCTCACCTGCGCTCTATGTGCCCTGTCCACCTCCGGCGGGTGAGGGAACACCTCATTCCCCAGCAGCTTCTGGAACATATCTGCCACATACGCGGCAGCATCCAGCCCCTCGGCCTCCTCCGGGAGGCCAACGATTCTTAAATTCTGCCGGCGAGACCTGTTCTCCAGGTCCTCCAGCTTTTCCAGGAGCATTTTTTGTTGGTCTCTCAATCTTCGAATCTCCATGTCCGCCACCGTTTGAAAGTCCACCTGCTCCTCCACCGTCTTCTCCAGCTCCTGGATCTTCTCAGCCTGGGCATCCAGCCTTTTCTCCATTCGGTCAAACCATTTCTGGAGCGGTTCCAAATGGTCACTTTTCAGTGCTAGGAAGTTCTCTTGCATAACCTGCAGCAGGTGCTCCATTGTCGGCTGAGCTGGCGGTGCCCGGGTCTGGACATCGGCCATATTGGTTTCACTCACAGCCTCCCCTTTGCCCTTGCTTGTCCACTTCTTCAGCTGTTTGCGATCCTTCCTACTTCTCAGTTCCATACACCTCTGTATGGATTTAGTGCCTGAGTGCTCTTCCTTTCCAATCCAGCACTTAAAAGCGCAAAAAGTCAGGGGAAAAGGTCCAAAGGTCCGCCCGGAGCGGGAGCCACCAAGTGTGCAATTTACTCCCTCATAGTCGCCACCAGAAGTCCGAGAAAAACATACTTGACCTCATTCTCACCAATCTGCCTGCCGCAGAAGCATCTGTCCATGACAGTATCAGTAGAAGTGACCACTGCACAGTCCTTGTGGAGACAAAGTCCCTTCTTCATATTGAGGATAAATTCCATTGTGCTGTGTGGCACAACCATTGTGTTAAATGGGATAGACATTGAACAGATCTAGCAACTCAAGATTGGGCATCCTTAAGGTGCTGTGGGCCATCAACAGCAGAAGAATTGTACTCAACCACAATCTGTAACCACGATCTGTAACCTCATGGCCTGACATATCCCCCATTCCACGGTTACTACCAAACCAGGTGGTCAACCCTGGTTCAATGAAAAGTGCAGGAGGTCTGCGAAGAGCAACACTAGGCATACCGAAAAATGAGGTGCTACCAAGATGAAGCGATAACACAAGTCTATTTATATGCCAAACAGCGCAAGCAACAAGTAATTGACAGAGCTAAGTAATTCCATAACCAATTAATTAGATCTAAGCTCTGCAGTCCTGCCACATAATGATAATATAATATAATAATAATCTTTATTGTCACAAGTAGGCTTACGCCAACACAGAAGTGAATTTACTGTGAAAAGCCCCTAGTCGCCACATTCCGGCGCCTGTTTGGGTACATGGAGGGAGAATTCAGAATATCCAAATTACCTAATAGCATGTCTTTTGGGACTTGTAGGAGGAAACTGGAGCACCCGGAAGAAACCCATGCAGACACAGGGAGAACGTGCAGTCTCCGCACCGACAATGTCCCAAGCCAGGAATCGAACTTGGAACCCTGGCGAAGTGAAGCCATTGTGCTAACCACTATGCTACCGTGCTGTCCACATCCAGCCGTGAATGGTGATGGACAATTAAACAACTAACTAGAGATGGAGACTCCACAAATATCCTCATCCTCAATGATGGAGAAGCCCAGTATATCTGAGCAAAAGACAAGGCTGAAGTATTCGCAACAATCTTCAGCCAGACATGGCGAGTTCATCTCGGCCTCGTTCAGAGATCCCCAGCATGACAGATGGTCAGCCTTCAGCCAATTTACTTCACATAGTGTGATATCAAGAAATGGCTGAAGGCACTGGATGGACGGGGTCATCAACAGTGCTATCTAGCGGCACTTACTCAACAATAACCTACTCATGGATGTTCAGTATGGTTTCCACCAAGGTCACTCAGCTCCTGACCTCATTACAGCCTTGGTTGAAATATGGACAGAAGTGCTGAATTCCAGAGGTGAGGTGAGATTAACTGCCCTTGGCATCAGGGCAGCATTTGGCCAAGTATGGCCAAGGAGCCTTAGCAAAACTGGAATCAATGGGAATCAGGGGGGAAAATATTCCACTGGTGAAGTCATATCAGGCACAAAGGATGATGGTTGTGGTGGATGGAGATCAATCACCTCAATTCTAGGGCATCACTGCAGGAGTTGCTCAGGGATGTGTCCTCGGCCCAACCATCTTCAGCTGCTTCATCAATTACTTTCCTTCCATCATAAGGTCTGAAGTGGAGATATTTGCTGATGATTGCACGATGTTCAGCACCATTCGCGACTCCTCAGCGACTGAAGCAGGTCTTGTCCAAATTCAGCAAGACTATCCAGGCTTAGATTGACAAGTGGCGAGTAACATTGGGACCACACAATTGCCAGGCAATGACCATCTTCAACAAGAGAGGATCTCATCATCACCCCTTGACATTCAATGTAATTGCAATGTAAACATTCATTATAAATCCTGAACCCCCCACTATCAACAGCCTGGGGGTCACCATTGACCAGAAACTGAACTGGACTATACATATAAATACTTTGGCTGCCAGAGCAGGTCAAAGGCTAGGAATCCTGTGGTGAGTAACTCACTTCCTGCAACCCCCCACCCCCCTCCCCCCCAGCCTGAATTCCATCTACAAGGCACAAGTCAAGAGTCTAATGGACTACTTTTCGCTTGAGTGTTGTCTGGCCCCTTTAAAGGGTGATTGGCTGATAGGGTCACACGACCAAGGTGGGGGGTTTCTTATATTTATGGGGGTTCACTTACAGTTTAAACAAAGGATAATCAGGTTTCCACACCTTAACCAGCTATCAGAATTTATTGCGGATGTGTTTGTTACCTTCTCTCAGTCTAAGTTAGAAATGAGAGAAATCTCCCAAGTGCCTCGGATGTTGTCACCATTTAACCATATGACATACTGTACAGAAGGGTATAGGTTACAAGACAAAACATTCCTCCCGCTTTACTCCTGCAGTGTGAAACAAATATTAACAAATATTACCTTTAACTTTTACTCATGGTGAACCATGATTATTTAGCGAGTATTATTATTGTACAATTATATATATATATAAATATATATATATATACTTCAGTACGAGAGTCTTTTTGGTGGACATCGGTTTTGTTTAGGCACAATCCGTTGTTCAGGATTCTTTGTTTTCACACGCTCAGTAGTCTGTTCCACACTTGACGCAGGCCATCATCTGATAAAGATGGTTCTTCTTCAGCTTCTACAGTTGTAGAATCTGACTTTGACTCAGTCGTAATCATAGGTCCCATGGATTTCCAAACCTCGAGTGTCCGATGTTGGCCTTTCAGATATCAACTCTGCAAATTCTCATAAGTTATCATGTCAGGCTTTGCAGGGTGGACAAGATTTCATATTGGATGAAGATTTTCCTTTCTAGTACACTCAAGAAAATGTCTACTCTCATTTTATCTGGTATCGTGTTTTCAGCAAGGTTGTGCTGGAATCTCTCTTCATAGGAACTCCATGATTCCTCATTCTCATCGAGTGGTTCCATAGCATCATCTTTTCCCGGCATTGCAGTTCCAAATTCTTAAGTTGTAGTGTTTTCTTTAACTTTTCCTCCTCTTCAATTTTTCTTCCAATTTAATATGTATTATTGGTCATATTCAGCCTAAGGCATCTGTACCAGTCAAAAAAAACCACCTAACTATTCTAATTCCATTTCCAGCACTTGGCCCAATGCCAACAATCAACATTACTCCAAATGGCGTTGATGGCCATGGAGAGCTGTTGGTCTCAAATTGGTCGCAACTCCCAGAGCTGGAATATCTTCCCCGGGTCCTTAATCCAGGGGAAGGCCCAGTGTCAGCCATTTAAGTGTCTAAGTGGAGGGGAAGCAGGGTGCCCACAATTCTCCAGCTGGTGGGCGAAACCCCCATCGCAAACATTAAATTCTGCCCAATGACTTTAGTTTTCCCAATATTTAATTCAAGGACATTTCTACTCATAGATTACATAGAACATACAGTGCAGAAGGAGGCCATTCGGCCCATCGAGTCTGCACCGACCCACATAAGCCCTCACTTCCACCCCATCCCCGTATAACCCAATAACCCCTCCTAACTCGTTCCATATTAGATGTCGGGCAAGCTGGCAGCCAATTCTGAGTCAATGGAGGAGGCTGGAGAGGTGGCCGCGAGGCAGAATTGAGTGTTGTCACCATACCTGTGAAAATTAATGCTATGCTTCCAGATGAACATCGGAACATAATACTTAGGAGCAGGAGTAGGCAATTCAGCCATAGAAGCCTTCCCCGCCATTCAATAAGATCATGGCTGCTCTGGTTGTGGTGTCAACTCCACTTTGCAACTTGCCCCATAACCCTTCACTCCCTTGTCTATCAAATGATCTCGGCAAGGGGCAACAGTTGAGAAGAAGGAGAGAGCCAAGGGTTAGATTCTTGTGGGATACCACAAGTAACAAAGCAGGAATGGGAAGAGAAACCATTGCAAATGATACTCTGGCTACCACTGAATAATGAAGAATGGGACCAGGCGAGTGCAGTCCCAATCAGTGTGGAGATACTTTGGTGCAGGAGGTGTGGCCCACTGTATCAGAGACCTCAAACAGGTTAAGAAGGGTGAGGAGTAATAGTTTACCTTTAACACAGTCATGTAGGATGGAATTTATGACTTTTATAAGAGTCATTTTGATACTGTGACATGCTGGAAACCTGATTGGAGGAATTCAAACACTGGGTTCAGGGGAAGATGGGAATGGACTTGGGAGGCAACAGCAAGTTCAAGGATTTTGGAGAGGAAAGGAAGATTATATATATAGAACATAGAACATAGAACGATACAGCGCAGTACAGGCCCTTCGGCCCACGATGTTGCACCGAAACAAAAGCCATCTAACCTACACTATGCCATTATCATCCATATGTTTATCCAATAAACTTTTAAATGCCCTCAATGTTGGCGAGTTCACTACTGTTGCAGGTAGGGCATTCCACGGCCTCACTACTCTTTGCGTAAACAACCTACCTCTGACCTCTGTCCTATATCCATTACCCCTCAGTTTAAAGCTATGTCCCCTCGTGCCAGCCATTTCCATCCGCGGGAGAAGGCTCTCACTGACCACCCTATCTAGCCCCCTGATCATTTTGTATGCCTCTATTAAGTCTCCTCTTAACCGTCTTCTCTCCAATGAAAACAACCTCAAGTCCATCAGCCTTTCCTCATAAGATTTTCCCTCCATACCAGGCAACATCCTGGTAAATCTCCTCTGCACCCGCTCCAAAGCCTCCACCTCCTTCCTATAATGCGGTGACCAGAACTGTACGCAATACTCCAAATGCGGCCGTACCAGAGTTCTGTACAGCTGCAACATGACCTCCTGACTCCGGAACTCAATCCCTCTACCAATAAAGGCCAACACTCCAGAGGCCTTCTTCACAACCCTATCAACCTGGGTGGCAACTTTCAGGGATCTATGTACATGGACACCTAGATCCCTCTGCTCATTCACACTTCCAAGAACTTTACCATTAGCCAAATATTCCGCATTCCTGTTATTCCTTCCAAAGTGAATCACCTCACACTTCTCTACATTAAACTCCATTTGCCACCTCCCAGCCCAGCTCTGCAGCTTATCTATATCCCTCTGTAACCTGCTACATCCTTCCACATTGTCCCAACACCACCGACTTTAGTGTCGTCTGCAAATTTACTCACCCACCCTTCTGCGCCTTCCTCTAGGTCATTGATAAAAATGACAAACAGCAACGGCCCCAGAACAGATCCTTGTGGTACGCCACTTGTAACTGAACTCCATTCTGAACATTTCCCATCAACCATCTGATCCACATCTCTAAATCACCCTCAATCCCCAGCCTCCGTATTTTCTGCAATAGCCTACCGTGGGGAACCTTATCAAACGCTTTACTGAAATCCATATACACCACATCAACTGCTCTACCCTCGTCTACCTGTTCAGTCACCTTCTCAAAGAACTCAATAAGGTTTGTGAGGCATGACCTACCCTTCACAAAGCCATGCTGACTATCCCTGATCATATTATTCCTATCTAGATGATTATAAATCTTGTCTCTTATAATCCCCTCCAAGACTTTACCCACTACAGACGTGAGGCTCACCGGTCTATAGTTGCCGGGGTTGTCTCTGCTTCCCTTTTTGGACAAAGGGACCACATTTGCTATCCTCCAGTCCTCTGGCACTATTCCTGTAGCCAATGATGACATAAAAATCAAAGCCAAAGGTCCAGCAATCTCTTCCCTGGCCATCCAGAGAATCCTAGGATAAATCCCATCAGGCCCCGGGGACTTATCTATTTTCAGCCTATCCAGAATTGCCAACACCTCTTCCCTACGTACCTCAATGCCATCTATTCTAATAGCCTGGGTCTCAGCATTCTCCTCCACAACATTATCTTTTTCCTGAGTGAATACTGACGAAAAATATTCATTTAGTATCTCGCCTATCTCTTCAGACTCCACACACAACTTCCCATCCCTGTCCTTGACTGGTCCTACTCTTTCCCTCGTCATTCGCTTATTTCTGACATACCTATAGAAAGATTTTGGGTTTTCCTTGATCCTACCAGCCAAATACTTCTCATGTCCCCTCCTTGCTCGTCTTAGCTCTCTCTTTAGATCCTTCCTCGCTACCTTGTAACTATCCATCGCCCCAACTGAAACTTCACACCTCATCTTCACATAGGCTTCCTTCTTCCTCTTAACAAGAGATTCCACTTCTTTGGTAAACCACGGTTCCCTCGCTCTATGCCTTCCTCCCTGCCTGACCGGTACATACTTATCAAATATATGGGTGGTAGTTTGCAAGGAATGTGAGGTCAGTGGTTCTTTTTCAAGAAGAGGGTGATAATAGCAGTTTTAAAAGAGCAAAGATCAGTATCCGAAGAGAGAGAACCATTAACAACATAGCTTACCATGGGAACCAGGAAGGGAAACTGGGTTGTCAGCAGTTTAGTGGGAATGGTGTCAAGGGAGCTGACATTGTGCCACATGTGGAAGATGAGCTCAGAGAAGGCATGAAGAGTGGTCGGGGAGAAACTCGAGAACGTTACAAGTTCAGGGGGAGGGAAGGGGGAACTCTTAGAGGAAGTCTAGTAGAAGGCAAGTGCAAGGAAGAGGAGCAGCAGAGGAAATTGATTAAATGGTTTCAGTCTTAGTGACAAAGCAATCCACAAGTTCCTCTCTGTTATTGTTGGAGGTGAGGATGATGGAAACTGGAGAGAGTTGTTCAAGAATATGGTTGGCAGAAGCGAAAGAAGAGTCAGGGTTAACCTTTCTTCCAGGACCTTCCGGAAATAGTTAATAGTATTAGCATATGGGAATAGGGCTCAATAGTGCTTTACATGGTCCTGCCAGATCTGACAATGAATGACTAAACCAATTGTCCACCATATCCTTCAAGTCTGTCTCCTATGGACATAAGGGAGCAGGGATAAGTGCTGTAATTGGGGAAATGGCCAGGTTGAGAGAGAGCAATGCTTACGGAACCCATTAAATACTTTGAAGTGTGATCACTACTCTAATTTAGAAAACATTGCAGCCAAAACGCACACATCAGGTTCCCACAAAAATCAATCATATAATGATCTGATCCTCTGTTTTTAGGTGTTGGTAGAGCAGTAATTGGTGGCCAGGTCACGAGGTGAACTCCCCTGCTCTTCCTTGAAGCATTCCATGGGATTGCTTATGTCCTCCAGAGAGGGCAGATGGAGACTTAGTTTCACATTTTATCTGAAAGAAGATGCTGCCAACAGTGCAGGACAAAAAAAAGTATAAAGTAAAAATAATTAACTGAGTAAAGTCAACTTCAATGGGGTAGGAATGGATCTGGATCAAATAAATTGGAGTCAAAGGCTGTCATGAAAAATAACAGCTGCACAATGGACTACCTTCAAAGAAGAGATAGTTTGGGTATAGTAAAGGTATATTCTCTCGAAGGGGAAAGATAGGGCAAACAAATCCAGAGCCCGCTGGATGGCAAAATTGCTGGAAGTTAAGCTGGAGAAGCTGGACTTCTTCCATCGGGCAGGAGATACAAAAGTCTGAGAACATGTACGAACAGACTCAAAGCCAGCTTCTTCCCCGCTGTTACCAGACTCCTAAACGACCATCTTATGGACTGACCTCGTTAACACTACACCCCTGTATGCTTCACCGATGCCAGTGTTATGTAGTTACATTGTGTACCTTGTGTTGCCCGATTATATATTTTCTTTTATTTCTTTTCTTTTCATGAATTAATGATCTGTTGAGCTGCTCGTAGAAAAATATTTTTCACTGTACCTCGGTACAGTGACAATAAACAAATCTAATCCAATCCAATCCAGAAGAAAGAGTGTGCTTATCACAGATGTCAGGTAGAAAATACAATTGGGAACCAAGCTGAATATAGAAGGTTCTGAGGGCAAGTGAAAAAGCAAATAAATGAAGCAAAGAGGAAGAATGGAAAGAGACTGGCAGCTAACTTAAAAATGTATCTCAAAGTCTTTCAGCGGCATAGACACAATAAAACAGTGATATACGGAGTAATAGGACCAATTAAAGACTAAAAAGGGGATTTATACATGAAGGTAGAGGGCATAGCTCATGTATGAAATGTTTACTTTGATCTGTCTTTATTAAAGAAGAAGATGCTACCCACTCCATAGTTAAAGAGGAAGTAATCCAGGCACTGAAATGGTTTAAAATTGATAAAGAGGAGTTATTGGACATAGGCTGACTGTACTTAAAGTGGATAAGATATCAGGACTGGATGAATCGCATTTAAGGGTACTGAGGGAAATGAGAATGGAAATTATAGAGGTACTGGCCATAAACATTTTGTCTTCCTTAGACTCAGGAATGGTACCAGAGGACTAGAGAACTGTAAATGTTACACCTTTACTCCAAAAAGGTTGCAAAGATAAGCCCAGCAACTACAGACCAGTCAGTTTAACTTTATTGGTGACAAAACTTCAAGAAACAATATTTGGGACAAAATTAGTAATTACGTGGACAAATGTGGATCAATCAAGGAAAGCCAGCATGGATTCCTTAAGGGAAAATCATGTTTAACTAACTTGATGGAGTTTTTTGAAGAGGTAACAAAGTGGGTTGGTGAGGAGAATACTGTTAATATGGTGTACATGGATTCCCAAAAGGCATTTCATACTGTGCAGCACAACAGACTTGTGAACAAAGTTATAGCTCATGGTATAATAGGGACAGTGGCAACATGGATATAAAATTGGTTGAGTGACAGAGACAGAAAGTAATAGCTAATGGATGTTTTTCGGGTTGGGGGAAGGTTTGTAGTAGAACTCCCCAGGCATCAGTGTTGGGACCCTTATTTTTCTTGATATATATTAATGACCTAGACTTTGGTGTACAGGGCACAATTTCAAAATTTGCAGATAGTATGAAACCTGGAATCATTGTGAACTGTGAAGAAGAGAGTGTAAAACTTCAAACAAAAACAGATAAGTTGGTGGAGTGGGCAGACTGGTGACAGATAAAGTTCAATGTGGAGAACTGTAAAGGGATCAATTTTGGTGAGAAGAACATGAGAGAAAACATAAAATAGAGGGTACAACCCAAGGGGATGCAGGAGCAGAGGGACCCAGGTAGCAAAAGTAATTGAAAGTGGCAGGGCAGGTTGAGAGAGCAGTTAATAAAGCATACGGTATCCTCGGGTTTATCAAGAGGGAAGCAGTGAGGTTACGTTGAACAAGTCTAAGACACTAATTCAGCCTCAGCTGAAGTAATGCGTCCAGTTGAGGGTTGCGCACTTTAGGATGAGAGGACACAGATTTAAAATAATTGGCAAAAGAAGAAAAAGCAATATGAGAGAAAAAACGTTTTCACACAATGGCTTAGGTCTGGAATGCACTGCCTGAGAGTGTGGTGGCGGTAGGTTCATCTGAGGTATTCGAAAGGGAATATGACTTTTATGCAAAAAAGAAGAATGTGCAAGGTTACAGGGAGAAGTTGGATCCCTCATTTTGAGACCTTGTGCAAGTAAAGGTGCGTTATCCCCATGGAAAGGGCCGAATGGCCTCCCTCTGTGCTAACAATTTTGTAGTTCTGTGATGCATTTACAGTGCAATATGGAAGTTTTATTTTAGGATATGATTTTCTTCAGATAACAATTACGGTATGTTCATAAATGTACTTTACTTGCTTTTTAATGAAAACAATTACTCTGCTTAAACTAATTGTTGAATGATTTTGTGAAAGTAACAACCATAATAAATGTCATGCATAGCACAGGTCAAAGGGCATTGCAAACGTCAAAGGGCTGAATTCTCCTTTTTCGAGACGATGTATGGTGGCGGGGGACTGCGACGGCAGCTTTTGCGTTGGCCAGAATGGTGGGATCCCACGCCCAATTCTGCGCTAAACCGAATTAATTATGCATAGGCTGTTCCCCTCTGAACCACCTGGTTGGGGGGGGGCGGGGGGAGGTGGGGGGCGACTGATTCATCCACCTGCAGTCAACTGGCGGGCTTGAATGTCCCAGTGCTAGATTTAAACACAGTCCAGAAAACTCATATCAATCTCTGCAGCCCACCTGTATTCGCCAGGCCTTGCAATGCACCCAGAACCCAGAAGTAAAAGGCTAGCAACCTCGAGAAGAAGGCAGAACCTGCTTTCACCGCCAAAGCCCTCAAGGCCCTTATTTGAGAAATTTGGGCCCACTGGCATGTACTCTACCCAAGTGATGGATCAAGAAAACACAACCCTCACCTCTCTGGCCTTGGAGGCCATTACCCAGAAAGTCAGCATGGCTGCTACTCGCCCGTGAAGTGCTATCCATTGCCGTAAGTGGATGAATTATCTCATCCACTCTGCCAGGGTAAGTCCTCTTTCAACTCCCTCCACTATCAAATTATCAGCATGGCATCATGTACTCAAATGGCTAATCCCTTCATGGATCTCACACATTCAGTCGTGGGGGACACATCTCAACACTTACCCCCTCAACAAGACTTTCACAACACCACCATACCATCTGTCTTGTTGCTCACAGTCCATTCTCTGTCCCTTCTGGGTAAGGTGCACTACACACAGGGGACATATATTCCAGCCAACCCCTGCTTCATCTCCTCTTCGTACGTCTCTTTCTTTTGTCACCATATAGGCCAAACCTGCACACAACAAGCAAGAGTAAACCCATATCTGGGAGGGATGGCAGAGATCCTCGCCCTCATCGCATATGAGGAAGCTGCAGCAGAGCTCGCCAGTAAAGATCGGAATGACTCCTGTGGCGATGCAGAGTTTAGTCTCTCACAACAACCTAGTCATGATCTGAGCTCAATCACCACCAGATCCTGCAATTCACACTGAGTGTCATTTACTCTGAATTAGCGTCAGCTTAGCCACTAAAAGTGCCTTTTTGTATTTTTCAGGTACCAGCAGACCAGGGCAAGTGAGCTAGTCCAGCTCCCTGAGCCCCCCCAGAGGATACCTGAGGATGAGGGGCTCAGGAAGAACTTTCACAGCACTCACCTGTCCACCAGCACAGAGACAGACACCTCAGTCTCTGGAACTCGGAGGGCTGCTGAAGACCAAGTCACCTACTCAATACTAGTCAGATGACGAGCCTCTGGAAGCAGCTGTTAGCTCATTAGTGGAGGTGCAAAGGGAGGCAGTGGAACAATGGGTAAAACTTTGAGAGTCTCTCAGTAGACTAGAGTGCACAATGGAGGAGTCCGTCCATGTTCTGCCTGATGTTGTCCTCAGACATGTGAGAACCTTGAGACCACCAGCGGAGGATTGGCAACCACCATGGAGATTTTGGTCCAGCAGTCCCTGACAGATTTGCGCTCGGCCATGCACTCCATGGCACACACTCTGGTGGGCACCATCAGGATGTAGGCCACATGGAGATGACGCACCTTTACTTGCAACAAGGCGTAGTGTAGCCACCTAAATTGGCCAGCTCCCGATTGAGAATGGCGAACGGCAAAGGCTGATGGGAAAGTCAGCCAACACAGGCAGAAACCAGCAAGTGCAGGTTTGCTGTGTATTTAACTCTGCAAAAGCCCAGACAACATCGATACCAGCGACCATCAACATAACAATGTAGCATCCATCTACATACTGATGAGCAATTCCCGGGAACAATAAGTAACATTTGGGACACACAAAGCAAAGCCAGACTCCCCGGCGCCAGCAGGAGCCAACACAAAAGAGGTTAACGAACACCTCAAGACCGCCCATCGATCAGGGAACCGCTCCAGTATTGGAGAAATCGAACCAAGCGATTGGAACGAAGTCCAATCACCTAGGACCAGGTACAGGGTCTGCCCCGAAAGGCGAGAAGTCCCTGGGGACTATAAGAGTTAAGCCCCAAGTTCAAATCGCTCTCTTCACCTCTTCGTCGCTTCGTCCTGCCCGGGTCACCCAGCAACGCGAACCAACATTGACCGTGACCGGTGCAGTGACCACCGAAAGAAGTAAATCTTAATTCAACGCTCACTACGAGATAGGTGCTCCTAGCTACCAATCCGTACCAACTTCGAATCCCGCAGACTCAGAACCCGAACGAAAGGCCATTTGTTCCCCTGACCTGGTGAGCCAGTCTGAAGTTAAGTATAGGCCTGTTAGTTGTTGAAGTAGTTTAGGCGTAGAATTTGTGCAATAGTAGCGATTACTGTGTATAATAAATGTGCTTTGATTTGAATCCTACTAATCGGTGTATTGAGTTATTGATCATTACTTGGACTTGAACCTCGTGGCGGTATCATAAAGATACCTGGCGACTCGAGAGCAAAGGTAATAAAACAGAGCAATTGAACCAACCGGAAAGTTAGCAACTTAGCAACAGTAGTGAGATGGTTAGGAAAGTTTAAAAGTTTTGATGTCATCTCAGGGTCACGGGAATTGTACGTTTTGAAAACCATTCCATGGGTGTATGGACGTAATGGTCAGATAAAAGTGTTCTGGTTTGGAACTTTGCCATCCTCTTATTCTGAGGTTCAACCTTCCTCACACTCACAGTGTCCCCTTTTAAGGTTGACATTCATGTGATGTCAACCTCAATGCAACTTGTTTCCAGATCCTTTAGTGTTGTCAGGGAGAGCTGTGTAATTCTTTATTAGGAGTGTATAATTGGTTAGTTCTCAACCTTTAGCCTCAACAGATAGCAATGGCTGAGGAGGGCTGAACAGCTATATGATAATCTGTGCATCTGGGTTTCTGAACAGATAGTGTCCCAAACTAAGACATGCATTTTAGGATAAGAGCACTATGCTGGTCTGCATTTCCGTCCCGGCAGTGTTTATATCCTTACATGGTGGAGGAAACATCCAGACTTCAATCACATCATTGTTCTTTATTGCTGGATTTAAGTTGACAGAGTAAGCACATTAACAGGACAACAATTTCCGCAGCTAAGATCTGATCCTCGTGGGTCATGAGCTCTTAAGTTCAAAGTCTGAATGCAGGACCCGTCCTCTCAGTGATGATTCAGCTATTCTCTCTGAAGTCACAAAATTGTTTGGAGGGCTTGAGGAGATGTCTCCTGATGATCAAACTTAGTTTTACTCCTCTTGGAAGCTGTCAGCTCTTAGGGTATCATGGACACGTCACCCACGTCTCCCTTCCTCAAAGGCATGAGCACACTCATGTTGTCCCTCAGCATCCCCCTGGGTTCCGTGTACCTCCTTACCTTCTGATGAGGTCTCCTCTTCCTCCAGTTCACTCTCTGGCAGGGTCTCACCTCTCTCCATAGCCAGATAGTGAAGGGCACAGCATTCTGTGATCATGCGGCAAAGCCTCTCCGGTGTGTTTGCAGCGCCACCTGAGAAGTCCAGGCATCTGAATCACATCTTCAGACGTCCTTTGGCCTGCTCTATGAGGGAGCATATGATAGTGTGAGCAGTGTTACATCTTTCCTTGGCTGGAGTCTGAAGGCACAGCACCAGAATCAAGAGACAGTATTTAAATGGGTATCCCTTATTCCCAACAACCATCCCTGCAGACTTTCTGAAGATGCCAGGCACGTGGTAGTGACTGAGGATGTAGGGGTCATGGCAACTCCCAGGGAACCGTGTACATACATTGTAAGGGTCCTTCTTGTTTATTCCCTATTTATTCCTTTCTTTCCCCTTTCATAAATTTTTTGCTGTTACATTTTTGATCCATGGATGATTTATGGACATGTGTCTTTCAGCCAGCCTGTATCTTTAATTCAAGCAAAAGGGAGCAGTGACCTGTGGCCTCTGACTTTAATTCAAACTGATGATTCCAGAGGGCTGTGCTGTTTTAGACTGGTGATCACAAACTGGCCAGTATCAGTGATGACTCGGTTTGATTGATTTGGCTGGTAGCCAATGAATGGGCCCAAAAGGCTATGTTCCGTATGGTAACAGATGGCAATTGGCTCAGATCCCACTCTCTAAGATCTCTAGATCTAACTAACTCTCTCCAAAAAGATCTAACTAATTCTCTCCAGAAGACCTCTATGAGGCCGACTCTACAGCAAGTCTAGGAGCCGTTCTCTTGAGACTGCAGGGGCCTGAAGTCAAACCACGAGCTGAAAACAAAGTTTGATGTGAAATACGTGTCTAACGAGAAGGATATAGGCCGGAATGTGAACCTCGAGCTGAAGGCCCAGTTTGACAAGAACTAATGTGTCTCTCCAGAAAGCCTGCTGCCTATAAGTACTGACTTTTCTAACTTGCGGGGACCCTGAATGAATGACTCTGCAAGGAAGACCATTATCGGCTGTAAACCAGAGACTCTGATCAACCAGCGTGCTGTTAGGAAAGTGTGCTAAAGAACCACCATTTGAAGCAAAGACCTCTTATCTTTTGACCTTCATTATTATTATTTTTACCCTTTTCCACCCCTCTGTGTTTGTCTGTCTTGTGTACGCGGGTAGAGGGTAGGACAGTTAAAGGGGGTAGTAGATATTAACTTGCTGTTAACCAGTTGGATTTCCTGCATATTTGATGATAGTCCTTGTTATAACTAAACAGTAAATGTGTTTAATTTAAAAACCTGGTGACTGTAATTATTGGGCGGCCAAGGGCCAAAGACTTTGGGTATTTTTGGAAGAATTATTGGTTAATTCACTTATGTAGTGACTCCAGGTCATGTGGGGCTGGAATTGACAGCGCATTTTCCCAGGGTATCATAACATAATTTGGGGCTCGTCTGAGATTGTTGGACCAGTAGATGGCGGATTTGGGTTACAGTGTAAATTAAAGAGACACCAGGTTTGTAGTGATATAACAGGATGGCTCTGGAAGCTGCTAAGCATTTTCTTCACGTAGAAGACTTGTCTCTGGCTTATTTAAAAGGGCTTTGAAAAGATAAGCTAGTCAAATTGGTATTTGAATTAGAAACAAGTACCAGCTAGAGCTAAGAAGGTGGAGATAGTTGAAACGATTGCGCAACATTTAAATTTGAAATAAATACACAAACCATTGCCTGGGTCATGGCAACAATCAGTCGAATTGGCTAAAATCCAATTACAAAAGAACAATTGGAAATGCAGCATAAACAAAGAGAAATCGAGCTGAGACAGCAAGAAAGCGCATAAGAAATGGAGCTGAGGAAAAAAGAACAAGAAAGAGAAATGGATATAAAGCAAACAGAAATAGAGATGGAAATGCGGAGGTTAGAATCAGAAAGAGAGGGGGGAAAGCAAAGAGAGAGAGGAAAAGGCAAAAGAGATAGAGGAAAAGGAAAGAGAGCGAGAGGAAAAAGACAAAGCGAAAGAGGAAAAAACAAAAGTGGGAGCTTCAAGCTTAAGGCATTGGAAATGAGCAGGGACCTGTCAGAAAGTAGAGGGGTGCTTAGATCTAAAAGGGTACCTAGTTTTGATATGTTTACATTTATGCAGGACATCCCAAAATTCGATGAGAAGGAGGTAGAAACCCTTTTAAGGGCTTTTGAGAAAAAAACAACCCAAATGGAGTGGCCAACAATAAAGGTGGACATTACCCATGCAGAGTAATTGACAGAGTTTATGTTTCCTTGTCAGAACGGGTTTCTAAGAAATGTGAGGAGGTGAAAAAGGCTATCCTGGACGCATATGAATTGGTTCCTGAAGCAGAGGCAAAAGTTTTGGAATTTAAGGAGACAGCTGGGACAGACTTATGCAAAATTTGAAAGGATTAAGCAGAACAATTTTGATAGGTGGGTACAAGCACTGCGAGTTGAAGCTACCTATGAGGCTCTAAGAGAGGTCATTCTCTTCGAGGAATTTAAGAATATAGTAGGAACCCATGTTGAAGACCAGAGGGTGAAGACTGCTAGGCAGGCAGCAATTGTGGCTGACAATTATGAGCTAATTCATAAGAAGAGCTAATGTATGTGAAGTTGGGCAGCTAACCTTTGCAGCTGAAATTACATTGTTCCTCCTGTTACCTTATCCCTGGTTCTCTAGCACACACACATAAAGGTGAACAGCATTCCATTCCACAGATGTTACATCTGGGGCCATTTGGGGGAGTGCGAGCTTGTGAATTTCATCAGTGAGCCAATGTGGCTCCGGACTCCACTCTTTGACCAGGCATTACAATAAGCTTTTGGTTGCTTATGGTGAATTAATGAAATCCACTTGGCCGCTGATGAATGGCATTAATTGTGAGTCCATGACTTGCCTTCACTGATGGGATGTGAGATTTTATGCACTTATGCCCCCTTCATTATTGCCTTCACTATCCAAGGCTGCTTTCATAGAATAGAATTTCCTTAAAAAAAAAACACAGGGCAGAAGAAGGTCATTTGGCGCATCAGGTCTGCACCGACCCTCTGAAAGAGCACCTTACCTAGCCTCCCCCCGCACACCCAAACCGGCCCAATGCAGTAATACCAGTTAACCTGCACATCGTTTGGACACTATGGACAATTTGCATGACCAATCCACATAATCTGCACATCTTTGGACTGCGGGAGGAAACCAAAGCACCCGGAGGAAACCCACGCAGGTTCAGGCAGAACATGCAAACTCCACACAGTCATCCAAGGTCGGAATTGAATCCGGGTCCCTAGTGCTGTGAGGTAGCAGTGTTCACCACTGTGCCACATGTTGCCTTCCATTGTGTAGCTTTTCAAACTTTGATATGAGACTATTGAGTTGCGCCAATCCCTTGAGAAGCTCAAAAATAGAAATCTGACATGTTGTTTCCTGGGCAATGGGGTCTGTGGCTTGTGTAATTAACCTGGACCCAGTCTATTGTAGTGACACCAAAATGTGGGTATGCACTGCCCCAGAGCCCAGCTTAGTGATCCTCCTGTATTTCATAAGGGCAGCACGGTAACACAGGGGTTAGCACAGTTGCTTCACAGCTCCAGGGTCCCAGGTTCGATTCCTAGCTTGGGTCACTGTCTGTACGGAGTCTGCACGTTCTCATCGTGTCTGCGTGGGTTTCCTCCCGGTGCTCCAGTTTCCTCCCACAGTCCAAAAGTGTGCAGGTTAGGTGGATTGGCCATGCTAAATTGCCCTTAGTGTCCAAAACTGTTGGGTGGGGTTACTGTGTTACGGGGATAGGGTGAATGTGTGGGCTTGGGTAGGGTGCTCTTTCCAAGGGCCGGTACAGACTCGATGGGCTGATTGGCCTCCTTCTGCACTGTAAATTCTATGATTCATCATACACCTTTGTTGTGATTGTTCCTTCATGGGCAACACAGCAGAAAAGTGTCTTATGACTTGAGTCTCCAATTGGGACTGAGATTAGGTAATAATCCCAGAAGTCCTCTCTTAGGAAGGAGACATGTAGGGAGCTGGGTGCAGCCATAAGCCTGCTGTTTTATTATTAATAAATCTTCTTTGTATTCCCAAATGAAATCTGTCAAAGTGCATCTTTACAACCTCCTAGACAGAACTGAACTTACTTCCGATTTTGAAAGGTGCCATTTTACCTGAATTTGGAGGTGATGGTGCTCCACTTGTATAACAGGATGTGGTTTGACATTCACCACCTTCACTGTCTGCATGCCTCAGATTTACCTAGAGTCTCATGAGGTGAAGGTAGAGATGCCAGCTGTTATTCCCCAGCCTTCCCCACTAATACCAGATCCTGTCATTGTTGTGGTGGACCATGATACCCTCCTGTCCCCCCCGAGCCCATCACCTGCAAGGTGTCCATGCTTCATGTGGACCTGTACCCACTCCATTTGGAGGTTGTGTCACTTATAATGGTTCCTAATCCCCCCCCCCCATGAGAACTTCATATAATGTCCTGTCCCTCGCCCCCCCCCTGTCTACGAGCTGTAAATGCACCCTGTGACCATCACCATAACCTCTACAGTACAGATTACGTCAAATCGAGGGACATCGACTTAAGGACCGCCTTGCACGCCAAGCTGTGCATTTTCCTTGCCCGTCCCTGCAGCTGGGACACACCATGCTATCATTGATTTTCCCTGTTGCATGCCTGTTGCTCTGCTGCACTGTCTTCTACCTCTGACTCCAGATTGTGAGGCCCACATAGTGTCTGGACTGCCTATCACCTATGACTCTTTTCCATTTCACAGCAGGGATGTCTGCACTTTTTAACTCCTGCCTGCCATCTATTGAACATAAATGGGAGCCATGACATAGTTCCCACTTCAAAAGAGGACTATGGACAACAGTAACCTTCACAAACCACTGCAGCCCCGACCTGTTTAGTGTCCGTGTGAACTGTCACTGATGTGCCACACTAATATGCACCCACCTCACAATCTGCAGTCTGCATTCATCCCCATCCAGTAATACATGTGCAATCCCTGAGACCCCTTTGTTTGTCTATGTCATGTAGCCTTGTTGGGGTCCAACTTTTCACACCTCAGTCTCCTCCCTGCCTTCCATTTTTCATCTTCTTCATCATTATGGATCTGGCCAGTACCCAACATTTGGTTAAGATCTTGGACTAGAACCTAACTATTTGTACTGGGATTTTGTGAGGAAATGTTACTGCGCCACAGGAGTGATAACACTGACCAGTAGACAGCTCCGATATTAAAACAAACTTTAATTTGAACACCAAATTCAGCATATTAGCAACAGAGAAATAGCTTTACAGTTAACAGGTACAACGGGCTGGATTCTCCGACCCGCCACGCCACGCCACTTTTCAGCCTCGACCTGCCAGCGGGATTCTCCATTATACCAGCCGGTCAATGGTGTTTCCCATTGTGGGGCAGCCCCATGCCGTCGGGAAACCCCCGGGCGCCGGCAAAACGGAGAATCCCACCGGTGGAGAATTCCGCCCAACATCTTAACTTGCATCCTGAAACCTGCCTCTACATTCCAATTAAACAACCCAGATATTTCAAATCCCACTTATGTATAAAGTTGACAACCAGGTTTTCCTTGATTATCTTAGTGAAGAGTCCTTGGAAAGAGTAATCTTTGTTTTGGGACCAAGGTGAAAACCTTCTGCTCAGCTTAGAGCCCTGGAGCAACTCATTTGCCCAGAAAGACCTGGCCCCTCCCGTCAGCTATACCAGCTGCACTGAAAGCACACAGCATTCTTTTGTCCATTATTACAAGATGTGCCTTGATTTGTTAAGCCAGACTCAAACTGTTACAACATTACATTAGCTTTCAATCCGCAAACAAGTAAAATGGCTTTTCATATCTATTAGCAAACACTTCCCCTGCAAAAATCACTGATTATCTCACTTTTAATCACAGCTCAGACAGACAGACTATTTATAAGCATTTTAACCAAGCTTTTAATAATATTACTGCAAAAATGTAAACTGGGACAATTTCTTATATTCATCACATCATCCACCTCCTTGCCCCTCTGCCGGCCATTGTGAGCCTTCACTCTACCCCTTCTCTTGGTACAGCCCTCCTTCCACATTGCCCCCGAATGTTTGCCTTTACCCCACTCTCCTCTTTGCACAACCCTCCTTCCACATTGCCCCTGAGTGTTTGCCCATAACCCACTCTCCTCCTTGCACAGCCCTCCTTCCACATTGCCCCGTTGTGTTTGCCCTTCCACCAATCTCCTCCTTGCTCAGCCCTCCTTCCACATTGCCCCCTAGTGTTTGCCCTTCCACCACTCTCCTCCTTGCACAGCCCTCCTTCCACATTGCCCCCTTGTGTTTGCCCTTCCACCACTCTCCTCCTTGCACAGCCCTCCTTCCACATTGCCCCCTCATGTTTGTCCTTCCCCCACACTCGTCCTTGCATAGCCTTCCTTCTACATTGCCCCCTAGCGTTTGTCCTTCCCCTACACTCTTCCTTGCACAGCCCTCCTTCCACGTTGCTTCTTAGTGTTTGCCGTTCCCCCACACTCCTCCTTGCACAGCACTCCTTCTACATTGCCCCACTTGTCTTTGTCAACCCCCCCTCCACTCCATCTTCCCTCGCACCCCACCCCTGGTCAAACTTCGGACCTCTGTTGCATTGGCTGCATCAGAACCACAGTACAGTGCTGTCCAGACAATGGTGTATGACGCCGGGGGGAAGGACATCGCTACTCACCAACACCAGACACAGCACTAATCCAACTCAGTGACACCAGAAGGCCCATGGGACCAGCAGCATGGTGCTATCCATGAAGATTTCTTCGGCATGGAGATGGAGGGCAGGACCTTGTCTGCTCTGGTATCAGGAGTAGTGCAGCGCTGTGGCAGAGAGGCTTTATTGCACTCGTGACAAAGTCTCTGCTGAACTGAGGGCTGCCTTGCGCACGCTATTCTCATCACTGGGGTTTCAGACTGATGTGATTTCCCGCTAATGTGATGTAAAATTTGGAAGGCCTGACGGACAATTGTTTTAATGAACATTCATGAGCTGAAAATGAATGCAAATAGTGTTCACACCACTTGCCAGCGGGAAGACCGATCCACTATTAACCCGCCATTGTGAGAATGGCAATATGATGTCACGCCAGTGGGTTTCAGACTTTCTGGCTACTGCCAGATTCTCCACCTGCGCCCGCCCACCATCAAATCTGCCGCAGGAGGGATCGGAGAATTCTACCCAAAGAGTTTTAACGCCAGTATGATGGCTAAAATTTTATTGATAGAAAACACCATAAGTGGTTGTTTCATTAGTGCTTTGTACAGTTTCATTTCATTATCATTTAAATGTATGTATAAACTGCTACAGTTTATTCAACTTTGCAATTCCCATTTTAATAACATTTTCAATGTCTTATATGGATCTTTGTCACCTTATTTAATCACGCAATTTTTAATTTGAATTATTTTCTAATGTGGTGTGAGTTACTTTGTATTTTCAACACCTTCCATTCCAAAATAAGTTATATTTTGTGAACTTAAGCCATTGAATGTTATTGCCTTCATAATATCTACAAGTGTGCAGGATGAACAGTGGATACCCTTGGTCCTTAGCATACATTTCCACTGGTCACAGCAATCCAATTAAACTTACCTTGTATTAATCAATACCTTTCTGCTACTTTGTTCTCAAATTTATGCCATTTTTTAAAATCAAAATAGCTTTAATTTCAACCACAAATCTCTTGTCAGTCTTCTTGTCACCTTTCTCGGAAAACTCAAGATACATAACATCAATTACATTGCCATCATTCACAAACTCTGTTACATCCTCAAAGAATTTCAATAGATTTGTTCGGCATGACTCGCCTTTTATAAACCCATGCTGGTCTGGAATTATTGCTTTTGTTTTTGTTAAATGATGTTGAATTACTTCCTTTATAAAAGACTTCAATGCTTTTCTTACGAGAGATGTCAAGTTAATAGCCTATAATTCTTAGATCATATTTCTGACGTTTTCAAAAATTGGAACAACATTATCTGTTTTCCCGTGTTCTGTACTACTGCTGTATTTAATGAGCTGTAAAAAAAATTCAGCCACAGCTCCCCCTTCTCCTACCCTCATTTCCTTAAGTACTCTTGGACGCATTCCATCTGGTCCTGTTTTCTTATGAATATTCAAGTTCCCTATTATTTTATTACTAATCTCTATTTTCTCCATCAAATAGGATGCATCTCCTATGAATCCAACTACCAGAAAAATATACTATCATTTCCTAAAATGAAAAATGCCTCATAAGAGTTCAAAATTTTAGTCATTAATGTTTCTCTCACTTTATTTCTTCACTTTTTGCCTTACAAACATACTTTTGAAATTTTTTTTTAATCTTTCTAAATAAATCTAACAATTTTTCTTACAAATCTTTGCTTTTCATTCCACATATTTGTTGCAGAATTATTAAATTTATTTTCCAGTTTAAGTTGAAACTATTTTCCTCTTCCTTATTTAACTATTAATTCTATGTACAGTAATACAACAGTATTTCCGATTTGATTTTCATATTCACTCTATCTTTTGACTATCACGGTGAAGGATATTCGTGCTGAAACTTGCGGTTCTGCTGTGGAAAAAATTGGCAGCCCTTGAACAATTTGCGTTCAAAATTGCACCAGTTTCCAGAATTGCTCTCTTGTTCAAATTTCAACTCAATTCCATCCGTGAATCACCAAACATGAAACCTATTGTGAACCAGCATAATTTTTAAAAATTAGATTCAAAAATATTCCTTGGTATTTTACAAGTACTTGGTATGGTTTCATTAATACAGTTGAAAATGTGGTTATCACAAAAGAAAAGCAATTTTCATTAGTGTCTAGTCCATAACCTGTGAGCGACCTGATTTTAAACAACCAAAAGTTACTTTAACAAAACGTATGCTAGTTATATTGGTGTACAGTAGTCAGCTTCTTAATAACTTTTTTTTAAATTAAAGGTATCTATTAGTACCTCTACATTTAAAAAAAAGACAATTAATAATCACTTTGATGGTCATAAGTGAGTTAAATCACTGGAAACCACCATGTTGATGAATTTGATTAGGGTCACGGCCAGTTTCACCAGCGGGGCCAGCTTCCAACTCATTTGTTTTGTGATGGGATAAAACCTACCACAAAAACATGGGACACGATTCAGCAGCCTTGTCGCACCCAACTTGGTGTCAGGACAAAGCCGTTGAATTTCACGAGACGTCGCAATCTGGATATCACCCTCACTTGGCGAGATCCAGATCTGCATATTAAATGAGCCATATGGATTTACCCGGCACCCAGGACTCAATGGCTGTGCCTGGCAGATGTCGCCAGGGCACAATTTAGTCCTGGCCCACAGAAACATGGACCAGTCATAACGGCACATGGGGGGTCTCCCAGGCCATTGGAGGCCACCGGGGTTGTCGGGGACAGGGCAGAGTGGCATCCTGACTCTCCCTCTGGTTACTGGTCACCTTGACACTGCCAACCTGGTATTTTGGCAGTGCCACCTGGGCACCCTGGCATGCACCATGGCCCTGCCAAGATTACCTGGTGGCACTGACAGTCTGGCAGGGCACTGCCAAGGTACCAGGCTGCCAATGCCAATGTGCTAGCTGACAGGTTGGCACTGCCAGGGATCGGACCCGGGGGGGTGGGGGGAGGAGGTGCCTTACCAGTTAGAAGGGTGAGGGGCTTCCCCAAGGTTGGGGGGTGAGCAGGCACCGAGCAACACCCTGCTAAATGCGTCATTCAGTGGACTTTAACAGAAGTCCACTGAATCGTGCCCATCATTTTCATTTGCAATAAAATTCCTCAATTGTTTTGAATTGGTTTGGCCAATTTTGAGCAAATTGCACAACCTAACAGTATCTCCAGTCCTGTATACATAATTTACATGCTGTCAGTACAAATACTCTGAGGTTAGATATAGCACAGGTTAGATGCTTTAAACCCCCACCTCAATAAAGCACCTATGTAGCATTACTATTTCACATCCCAGCCATCCTTATTGTTTCTCGGACTGAGATTTTCAAATAAGGAATTTTTTTTGTCGTGGTCACATCTACAGAGAACGAGTTGACATTTTACCAAAGCTAACTACGCTCAGGACTCTGACAAACCAGAGAGAAAAGAATGTTATTCCTTTCATCTGAATTGATTTCAAAACCAGAACGCAGAGGACTATGCAAGGCTATGCTCCGTTATTTTAGAAAATACGATTTTTCAACTTTCTACAGACTGGAAATTTAGCATTTTGAAATGAGACAGAACAAAATTCTTAAATATGCAAGGCAACTTTCCAAGGTGAAGTTGATAAAGGAACAAAGCATCTTCAGGGGAGTGCAAAGAGGGAGACATTTCCTATAATTCAAAGACCCACCGAAACTCATCACTGTCTAAGAAAGATACATTAAAATTCAAAGTGCTGGATATTGGAACAAAATCTGCCACAGTCAGACCCACCCAAATCCCATTGGAAAGGCACAATTGAGGAAATATTTCAGGGAAAGACAGCCAGCCACTACAGGGAGAGAGATTGTCAGAAAGCTTTCAGGAGAGGAAACCAGCAGAGGGGTGCTGCTCTTTTTCTCTTTTGTAGCAAGTGTATTACCTGGTTTAGAAATCAATTTTCCGAGAAATCTACAAGCAACCAAGATCTCGTAATAATTGCAACATAATCTACATCACTGCATCCACAGAAAAACTATCTAATCCAAATCGACTGCAATGTTTAAAAATCTACAACTCAAGAACAATCAAAGGACACTGAACCATATATTCTTTTAACATTTTCTTTGGACTCCAAATTCCCTTCATATGTATATCTGCATGTGTGCGTATCTTTGTATGTGTGCATGTGTGTGTCTGTGTGTGTCTACTTGTGTGTGTGTATCTTTGTGTCTGTCTGTGTGTGCCTGTGTTTGTGTATGTGTGTGTGTGTTTGTGTATGTGTGTTTGTGTGTGCCTGTGTGTATCTACGTGTGTGTGTGTGTGTGTATCTTTGTGTCTGTATCTTTGTGTTCATGTATGTGTGTGTTTGTGTGTGTGTCTACGTGTGAATGTGTGTGTGTGTGTGTGTGTGTCTGAGCGTTTGTGTGTGCCGGTGCATGTCTACATGTGTGTTTGTGTCTGTGTGTGCCTGTGTGTCTCTCTGTGTTCGTGTGTGTCTGTGTGTGCCTGTGTGTAATGTTTGTGTATGTGCCTGTGTGTGTATATGTGTGTTTGTGTGTGTCTATGTGTGTGCGGGTGTATCTTTGTGTCTATGTCTGTGTGTGCCTGTGTGTATCTTTGTGTTCATGTATATGTGTGTGTGTGTGTGTGTGCGTCTGTGTGGGCCCAAATGACTGCATGAGGAGCGAATGCTTGATGCTACAATTTTATTATTTTTTCTTAGATTTAGTGGGTCATACATTTGCTCTTTGTTTGATTCAGGAAAACCTTGTTTGATTGACTCTTTATTGGTCACAGCTTAAATAGTTAAATACATTTAAATTTGAAAAAGGCATGCCCTCAAAAAAAGAAACATAAACCTTTGTTTTTTTTAATATAAATTTTAGAGTACCCAATTATTTTTTCCCAATTAAGGGGCAATTTAGCATGGGTAATCAACCTCACCTGCACGTTTTTGGGTTGTGGGGGTGAAAACCACGCAGACATGGGGAGAATGTGCAAACTCCACACGGCCAGTGACCCAGAGCCAGGATTCGAACCTGGGTCCTCAGCGCCGCAGTTCCAGTGCTAACCACTGTGCCACATGCCGCCCCGTAAACCTTTGTTTTGACCAGCCAAGCAGGCTGAATAGATGGGAGCCAGTTCCAGCTCACCTGGCTCAACTGGTCCGAACAAAACTCTTCAAGATATTGTTAAACATTTCATTTTTACATTTCCTCAATTTTCCATGTCTTTAAAATATGGTACGAAGTCTTACACACCAGGTTAAAGTCCAACAGGTTTGTTTCGATGTCACTAGCTTTCGGAGCGCTGCTCCTTCCTCAGGTGACCTTCCTCAAGGAGCAGCGCTCCGAAAGCTAGTGACATCGAAACAAACCTGTTGGACTTTAACCTGGTGTTGTAAGACTTCGTACTGTGCTCACCCCAGTCCAACGCCGGCATCTCCACATCATGTTTAAAATATGGGATATACTTTTTATTATTTCTTACTGCAACATCAAGTCTAATGGTGTTTTGCACAGTGTACCAACATTTTTTCTCTTTCACTAAATTCTCCATTGAGTTAGTTGATTAAACATTTCCCAGTCCTCAGGATAACATTCTGTGAAGAAGCAGTCTTTTAGTAATCCCATGCGCTTTACCCATAAAGATTCTTACAAAAAGTAAAAACCACCAACCACTTACTCAAGAATGCACCCCAGCTATTAGTCTCAATGTGTGCTTTCTCCCGACAGTCAAACTAATGGGGCGAAATTCTCCGGACACGGCGCGATGTCCGCTGACTGGCGCCCAAAACGGCGCAAATCAGGCGGGCATTGCGCCGCCCCAAAGGTGCGGAATGCTCCGCATCTTTGGGGGCCAAGCCTCAACATTGAGGGGCTAGGTCGGCGCCGGACGAATTTCCGCCCCGCCAGCTGGCGGAAAAGGCCTTTGGTGCCCCGCCAGCTGGCGCGGAAATGACATCTCCGGGCGGCGCATGCGCAGGAGCGTCAGCGGCCGCTGACGGCATTCCCGCGCATGCGCAGTGGAGGGAGTGTCTTCCACCTCCGCCATGGTGGAGACCGTGGCGGAGGCGGAAGGGAAAGAGTGCCCCCGCGGCACAGGCCCGCCCGCAGATCGGTGGGGGCACCCCCCGGGGCCAGATCGCCCCGCGCCCCCCCCCCAGGACCCCGGAGCCCGCCCGCGCTGCCTTGTCCCGCCGGTAAGGTAGGTGGTTTAATTTACGCCGGCGGAACAGGCATTTTAGCGGCGGGACTTCAGCCCATCCGGGCCGGAGAATCGAGCGGGGGGGCCCGCCAACCGGCGTGGCGCGATACCCGCCCCCGCCGAATCTCCAGTGCCGGAGACTTCGGCAACCGGCGGGGGCGGGATTCACGCCAGCCCCCGGCGATTCTCCGACCCGGCGGGGGGGTCGGAGAATCTCACCCATGATCTCTATCGAAGTTGTCCAGTTAACTTGTGCTAACTGTTGTCCATTTTTGTTCTATTCAGGATTACTGGGAACTGTGTTGACTGATGAAACTTATTTCATACAGGCTCCTCGTACTTGGTAGAGAAAAATACTAATACTTCTCTGTCAGCAGGCTGTGGTGGTAATGATGCCAGTCACAGAAACAGAAGGAAAGTGTGCAAGCTCAAAATTAAAATACGGTGGATGCTGGGAATCTGGAATAAATGCAGAAATTGCTGGAAATATTCAGCAGGGTCTGACAACACCTATGGAGAGCGAAGCAGTGTTGACACTTCAGATCAGTGACCTTTCATCAGTCTCAGGTATTCTGATGAAAGGTCACCATTTTGAAACGTTAGTTCTGTTTCTCTCTCCACAGATGCTGCCAGATCTGCAGAGAATTTCCAGCATGTTCTGTTTTTATTTCAGTGTACTACCCAGTATTGTCACCCTCTCCTCTATTCGATGGTATCATATCAAAATATTAAGGAAGTAGTTATACTACCTTCCACATCCTCAGAATATCTTGTAGATCCTCACAGCCAATGGAAAGCTTTTAAAGTTTGACTAGTTAACTTGCACGAAGAACGGAGCTCTTGGATAGCACCGAATAGAACAATGTACGTATAAAGGTTCAATGAGGTTCATGTTGCACCCCCACACCCCCCACTTCTACACCACCCTTACCCTCCACCACCAACCCCCACCACCACCCTCACCCTCCACCACCAAACCCCCCAATAACCCCACCTACTCACCTCTCCCGGCCCGCTGTCTAATCATACGTGTTGTCGTCTTCCAGGACTTGCCAGAGATTGTGCCGGTCCGTCCGGTGTCCCCCGCCCCCAGCCAGTGCAAGAGCCAGTGCCCCCAAGACAGCCGAGCACTGACGGGGAGAACAGCCTGAACACCAGCCCTCCACCCAAGACTCAGGAGACCCCGGAGCTCGGGTGGAGGATGACACGGATTTCCGGTTACAGTTGTCTTCAACACTCTCCACCATTCCAGAGACTCTCACCTCGGTTGGGTACATTAGTGAAGAGGCTCCTTGGGACACTATCTGGTGCGCACCACACATTTCATCCAGTACAGCAGGGGGAGATAGGAGTGCCTAAGGAGCCAGCCCCAGGCTCCAGCTGCCGCCCAGATGGGTCCTGAGCTTCTGAAACATCCAGTCCCAACTACAGTGCAGATGCAATCAGAGAGCCAGGGACTACAAGAGGGGATGAGGGTGGGCATCCAGCCCTGCAGGCACAGGTGGAGGAGTCCAACCGCATGCAGGAGCAGGGGGTGGTGCCAGCCATGCGTGCCACCCAGACCGACGACGCACAGGTGGCATCCATGGTGGAGGCATTGGGGGTGACGGTTTCGGTTATGGATCAGCGTGTCCAAGGCCTGCGGCATTCTGTGCAGGCAGTGGCCGAGGCCCAGGACAGAGCTGCCCTCTCACAGACAGCCATGTGCCAGAGCCACTTGGACATTACAGCGGCGCTCCTCAGCTTGGCCCAGTCACAGCCATGGCTGGGGACGTCGGCGGCATTGCCCAAGCGCTGGCCGGCATGGCGCAGATACTGGACGAGGTGGTCCAGTCCCAGAGGGACGCGGCCCTGTCCCAGAGCGAGGTGGCCCTGTTACAGAGGGAGGTGGCCCAGTCGTTGGCTTATGTAGCATAGACCCAAAGGGTGGTGGCACAGTGTGATGTGGTGTTGTCCCAGACAGAGTTGGTCCACTCCCTGTGCTCCATGGCCGCGAGCGTGCAGACCCTGGTCGAGACCAGAGCAGACCTCCAGGACTGACCCCGGTGGTGGGGGGGGCCACAGAGGATGACTCCGCTCGCAGCCCCGTCCCATGGAGTAGCCTGGGGCCCATTGGGCACCCCGAGGGAAGAGGGAATGATGGGGCTCGTGTCGGTGACTCCCACAGGGTAGATGATGAAACACTGCAGTACCTCGGACTCCCCCCTCCTGTTCATGGTGCATCTGGTGGGCAGTGGGCAGAACAGGGCAGCACCATGCCACCTGGGACACCCGAGCAGCGGCCGGGCCCATCCGGGCAGAGTTGCCCCAGGAGAGGCGCACGAACGGGGTCCCTTGTCGCAGGGCAGGAGTCACAGCAGGTTGCCTCGGTTGCCTCCACTCCTGCTGTACCATCAGGGGAACCACTTAGGTGTAGTCTTAGGGCCCGTAAAGCCAGAAAGTTAGACACCAGTTAAATTGGCACGGGTGCAGTGTACAGTTTAGTCATAGGGGCCAGTGCACAGACTGTATATATTTGTTAACAATAAACACCTGGGGCGGGATTCTCCAGTATCCAGCGGTCAGGCCGTACCGACGCTAAAGAGTGGCATGACCCACCCCGGCGTCGGGCCGCCCGGTATGTGCGGAGTCCTCCGGCGCCGAAGGGCCTCCACCGGCTGGCGCGAGTTGGCACATGCGCTCGGGATTTCTTCTCCACGCCGGCCATGGCGGAGCTTTACAGCGGCTGGCGCAGAGTGAAAGAGTGCCCCCACGGCACAGGCCCGCCTGCAGATCGGCGTGCCCCGATCGCAGGTCAGGCCACCATGGCCCCTCCCTCCTCCCCCCCGGGCCAGATACCCCCGCGCCCCCCCCCCCCGAGGACTCTGCAGGCCGCCCCCAGAGCCAGGCACGCCGGTACTAACCTTGTGTAATTTACGCCAGAAGGGCGGCCGCTCGGCCCATCGCAGAGTGGAGAATCGCCGGGGGGGGGGGGGGGGGGGGGGGGGTTGCGCAGCCAATGGCCCCCGACCGCCACGGCGCGATTCCTGCCCCCGCCAAAAAAACGGCACCGGAGAATTCGGCAGCCGGCGGCGGGGCGGGATTCACGCTGCCCGGCGGCGATTCGCCGGCCCGGCGGGGGGTTGGAGAATCCCGCCCCCGGTCCCACCATTACAACCTGCCTTGGTGCTCTGTCTGATGAGTGTGGGGGTGGGCTGGTCATGGCTGGCCGGGTGGGGGGAGGACCAATGCTGGCCCTGTGGGAGGTCCATGTCCCCCCCGTGCTCCAGCCGTCCCCAGCACCCCCACCCCACGATTCGACGGGACCATGTGATGGACTGGCCAGCTCGCAAGCAGGGATTACGCAGGTGGAAGGTGCTACCGTGGGCCTGAGTCAGACGTTGTCATATGATGCGGAGCACCAGAGCTCATCGCAGAGCGGGTTGTCATCCGCATCCTTTATCCACTGCTACTGCCAACCCACAACCCCCAGTTCGTAGCGCCACAGATATGTATAACGGAGGGGGGTGCAACCGGGTGGTTTGGCGGGGTGGGAAGTGAGGGGATGTGGGTTTGGGATGAGGCGTCCATGCGCCTAGCCAAACCCCCTCTCCACTCCCTCCCTCCTAATCGGTGAAAGTGGACGCAATCAGAGCGTCCCATTCTTGTTGGCCCTGGCGCACACATCATGCAGCCTCCTGTGCCTGCCCGTGCCCCATGTCCTGCTGACTGTCCGCCTCGTCGGACGAGTCCTGCCCTTCCTCCTCATCCTACTCCTCCAGCAAAATGTCCCTCTGCTGCGCGATGTTATGAAGAATGCAGCAGGCCGCCACGATGTGGGTGACCCTCTCAGCACCATACTAGAGGCCCCTCCAGAGCAGTCCAGACCTGCCTGTAGCAGGTTACAGCTAGTGTCCATGTCGGTCTGTTTCACTTCGGATAGGTGTTAGCAGCCACGACCGCAGCGGGTCACCCCTGTCACCCAGGAGCCAACCCCTCAGCCAGGGGTTTGGGGGGGGGGGGGGTTGTCCCCGAACATGTCAGGGATCGCTGAGTGTGCCAGGATGAAGGAGTCGTGCACACTGCTCAAAGATCGGGCACAGACGTGCACAATGCACAGCTGATGGTTACAGACCAGCTGGACGTTCATTGAGTGGTACCCCTTTCGGTTGGTGTAGAGCGGCCTGTTATCCGCAGGTGCCCGCAGGGCAACATGCCTCCCGTCTATAGCCCCCTGAGCCCGGGGCATCCTGGCGATAGCATATAGGGCCCCCGTGATGGCACGCCAAGGTCTGTGATGTCCCGGACAGGTCCCCACTCGGCAACTGGAAGTACCCAGTGACATCGAAGTTCAGGGCGCCGTCACCTTGACAATAACCAGGAGCGGGTGTCCTCCCCGATAGCCCCGCGGTGCCAGGTGTTCCATCATCTGGCAGATGTGTTGTACTGTCTCTCTGCTTAGCCGGAGTCTCCGATGGCATGCCATGTCCGGCAGGTCCTTGAATGACATGCGCTGCTGGTATACATAAGGCCTCATGCGCCGCCTCCTCCTTGGCTTGTTGAGCGGCCGGCCCTCCACCCTGTGCGGGTGCCCCCTGCCCGTCTGCAATCCATTCCTCGGCAGCCCGTTCCTCTGCAGCCCGTTCTGCTGCTGGACGCTCTGCTACTGCAGCTCCTCCCCCCTCTCCAAGCGACTCCCGCTCATGCGGCCATCGGGCATCCCACAGAACTGCAACCATCACCAGGGCGGCCCTGGCAGGGGACCCCCCACCCCAGCCAGCACAACCGGTGTCCAGGCCGGCAGCCCACAGACGCTCATCTCCATGTCCTACCTCCTTTCTCTCTCTCTCGCTCAGCATCCAAGACGCCAGGTTCACGATTTTTGAAACCGCAAATGAACCATGCCGTCGGGAACTCGGCCAATCGGTGAATCGCGGAGGCCTCCGAGAATACAGGGTCTGGCCCGCTAATGATATGCTAACGGTACTTAAACGGCATGCGACGAGCGATGCATGTATGCCATTTTCGGGGTGCCGAATGATCCAGATTTGGCGTCAAACTGACGCCTACTACAATTTTGGTGTCGGAGGGTATTCTCCGCCCTATCGCAATACGCAATACTCCGCAATACGGGGTACTTCAGCAAACGAAGAATCCCACCCAAAGTGCTGCCGGCAGTGGAGAATCAGAACATTTTCCCGCTACCGCTAGGAACGCTGGGGTGGCATGATTGCATCCATGCAAATGAGCCAGCATGCTGCCCACATGCATCCCGCCCAAGTCCCGATTCCGAAGGCAAGTGCTTCGCTGGGGTCGGGAACCCCATTGTGAGCCTGACAAGTTAGAGCAACTTTTAAGTGTTCGACTCACCCCAGACACTCATTCCAGTCAAGAAGATGGCTGCAAGAAGAGCTGCATCATGCTTCCTTAATGCAGACATCCACAGGATGTTGAATGCCATTGTGGAGAGGAGGAATACCCTCTCCCCCTGGGAGGGGTGGAGACAACATCCAGCTGCTCGGAGGTGGCAGATGCAGTGAGTGCTGGCAACATCACCAAGAGGTCCGGTATGCACTTCAAGAAGAAGATGAACAACCTCCTTCGAGCAGCTCAGGTGAGTTACCATCTGTGTAACCCTGGCATCACTCACATCCTTAACCCCTGACATCTGCCCCCAAATCGTTAAATTCCAGTAACACTCCCCATGTACTAGCATGTCCGTCAGAACCCACCCCCCAGGAACCCCCAACACATGTCTCAGCCTCTTTGGCCAGGCACCTTGCCCACACATTCCCCCCCCCCATCAAAACTGGTGTGCCATCTCCCGATGCCCTTTCTGTGTCCCAAAGGATAAAGTGGGCCATAATCGAAGGGAGCCTCAGAAGACGGACAGGGGCATGCCTGAGATATGTATCCACTCCTCCTTTGAAGAAAGGGCCATGGAACCCATGGGGGAGGACGAAGAGCGAGCAGTGGCCGAAGAAGTGAGAGTCCAATGCAGCTTTATCCAGATGTCCTGTCTCAAGTGAGCCGTTCATCTCCCACAGCCCAGTCCTTCCCAAGAGCTGACCGTATGTCCTTTGCCTTCTTCAATATCCATCAGATGGGACCGGGCCTTTCAGGGTCATAACTCCCCCTCTGGACCCTCAGAACACCCTGGAACAGACCTTCGGGGAAGACACTGATGTCACAGCACTGTTTTCACCAGAACCACCCACCGGAGCAGAGACTATCATCTCGGTGGGACATGTTAGCAGTCAGGCTCCTGTCACCCTCTGCTGAGTACCACACACATGCTGCAGCACATCAGGTGGAGACAGGGACTCCAGAGGGAGTGGCCGGTCGGAGGGCTGGCCAATCCCAGAGAACAGCTCCCATGATAGATATCGCGGCTCTGGATAAGGTTATCGCATCACAGATGCAGGTGCAGATTCAGAGCCAGACTTTACAGCAGGGAGTGTCAGCAACAGTCCAGCATTTACAAGTACAACTGAAGGAGTCCAATCGCCTTTGGGCACAGGAGATGGTGCTCACATTGCGTGGCACCCAGGCCAACACTGAAAGGGTGGAGCCCGCGGTGAAGACTTGGGGAAAAAAGTCAGATGCCGGAATGCACCAGGATGTATGCGTTGTGCACGCTGACGGGTATGGTGCACAGATGTGCATGGTGATTGCACACCAACTACACATTCAGGGAGTGGAACCCCTTCCTGTTAATGAAGGGCACTCCCTTCGAGCCGGTGATCTGAGAGCGACACAAGTGCTATTAATAACTCTTTGGACCTGGGGCATGCCAATGGTGGCAGCATATCCAGTAGCCCAGGCATCCTGGAGGGTCTGGTCCTGGCGACAGTGGATGTAGATAGCTGCCAGGGCACAGAGGACATCCAAGACATCTCGGATGCCCCAGACATGTCCCCACTCGAGCCAGGAACAAGTCGGGGCAAAGAAGTTGAGGGTAGCTACTGGGAGTGGGTGTCCTCCTTCAAGTCCTCGCGATGCCAGGTCCGCCACCATCTGGCACAAGTGACGCACGGTATCCTTGGTGAGACAGAGTCAATAGCGGCACACGTGGTCTGGCAGCTCTTTGAAGGTCGAGCACTGATGTTAGAAACGTGTCCTGATATGGCCCCCCCTTCGTATCACCTCCTCGGTCTGGTGGATGGCTGACAGTTGAGCTTCACTGGCTGGCCCCTGTTGTTCTGGGGCAGGCTCCTGTTGTGCAGCATCTTCTCTCGGCTGGCACTGGCGCTCTCACCACAGTGCACCCGTGACGGCAGCAACGGCCAGGTAGATAGGCAGCATGGCAGACTGAGTTCCAAATGTAATTTCTGTATGGGGTGAGGGGGAGAGACGGAGACTGTCAGCAAAGTGGTGCTTCCCTTGCCCATCTAAACCCTCAAATAACATGGTCATCCTGCGTTTGACTGCTCAGCTACCCTCAGCATTCCACCGCAACCCCCCCCCCCCCCACCACCTCCCAAGGGTCAAACCACGTAATTGCTTATTGCACTCGAGTCTGCACCATTGTGAAACAGTCAGGGACAAGACACCTCGCTCCATCAGGTTGTCCCAACAGGGGTTAATAGCCGTGGACTGTCTCTATCATCATCCCGCTTCAAAGAGATGCTGGTCACTCAAATGGTGAGCAGCTTTCTAGTCCCAGCAGTGCTATCAGGAGCAGTAGCAACTGCTGCAACGATATCTAGTTCCCTAAAGTCAGAGGCCATGGAGCCAAAGTGAAAGTTAAGTGGAGCTGGAGTTTTGCTAGGGAAGGCTGGTAGGCCCCTGTGAGAGAGGGTAGGGTGGATGGGAGGACCGGGCAGAGGGTGGCAGGGAAATATGGGAAACATGGGGGTGTAAAACCTTGGTGGGTATCTCTGTTGTGGCCTGGGGGCCTGCTAAGGAAGTATCAGCCTGTGCAGTGAAGCCTGCTGGACAACACTTGGTGTGGAATCTACCGTACCTGGCTAAATCCCAGCAGCAAAGGGATGAGGTCCTTAGCTGGCTCTTAATTGGCCCCTTAAGTGCCTCAACTGTCCAGGGAAGGATGAGTCTCCCATTGCACCCCCCCCGCCCCCCCCTCTCCCCTTACAGGTAAAATGCAGCAGATGCGAGGCTAGATGGCTGGGCAGCAGACACAATGCCCATGGCATTTTACTGGAAACCCCCCCCCCCCCACTCAACACCTAGCCAACCTCCTCCCAAGGGAGGCCATAAAACCCAGCCCAATGGGTGAATGATGTCAAAGATTTGCTGATTTTTTTTTATTGGCAGTGCAGATTTTTAATTTTGCTTTTTCTCTTTTTCAAATATTTTTATTGAAGTTTTTCATTTTATATACCATACAATAAACAAAGATGTGGGATCAGATAAAATTTACAAGAGCTCAACATTGGAATTTTCCCCCATAACCCCTACTCCTTAACCCCCCTTTTTTGTTATTTTAAGGTATTTTATTGGAATACATATTTTACAAAAGGTAATTGGCATCTATTTACATATGTATCTGTCTTTCCCTCCCCTCCCCTCTTCTCCCCTGTCGATTGGCCCGACCCCCTCTCTCCTCCAACCCCCCGCTCCATGCTTTAGGTGTTTCTTTGGGGTCTTGTTCTATTTTGTTTTATTTGTTTGGACCCTTTCCAGCTGGGCTCTTGGTCCCTTGGCTGGTTTTGTTGGTTTGCCGGTTGTTATGGGCTTTTCCACCCGGGGGCTTGGGGGAGGGGAGTTGAGGGGATTGGTGCTCCTCCCTTTACCAGGCGGTTTGCCCTTGGCTGGCTCCCAGATTTACTGATATTTCAAGAAGAGCACATGCCTCTTGTTTTTCCCTGGCCAATATTAATTTCTTTCCTGAAAAAGATACTCATCATTTATGTTTTGTGAAAATTGGCTAATGTATTTTTCCTGCATAACAGCAAACTGCACATCAAAATGTAATCGATGAACGACTTTGAGATGTCTTGACCCATGATTATGTACTGTAAAAATACAAATTCTTCATTTTTAAGGAGTCATTCAAATAGGAGCCATTCAACCCTTCAAATAGACCACATTGGCTCTTTTAGATTTTCAATTCAATATTGGTTTGGGCTTGCAGTAAGTGCATAGAAATAATTGTAATTAACTTAGCAGTAGTATCCAGATAAAAAGAACATTGTAGTTAATCGTAAAATCTTGATGAAAGGAATAGCTCTTCCCATTTGCTCCAGGATAATTTGATTTAATCTATGATGATCTGCAAATTATAGCATGTGAAAGCCATTGGGCAAATAATGTTTCTTTTGTATTTACTGTCTATGAGGCCAATACTTCCTATGTGCGCGCTGTTCTTAATGTACCCATTAACACATTCACATAAGTTACTAACAGTGCTATTTTAACACAAATGTTACAGGTTAACTTCTGTGATAAACTCGTGCAGACAGGAATTTATGCCAACTAGTGTGCTAAAAATAGCTCACAGAGTGAATTAAACCCATATGTGAACAAAATGAAAAAATATGAATCTTCAATCAAATTTCACAAGATGAAGCCAACAAACCATATGACTTGTCTATGAACCCTCCCTCACAAAACTGATTAATCAAAACACAGATTTCTTTGGTGTGTTTCATGCTGATATAGTGTATATCAAATAAATGAATCCACACAGTGTGCAAGTCCCCATGCAATGTACAAAGGTTTCCCAGATGTATACATCAATAAACATAAATTTCTGCCATGTATTTGTTTAATTTGAATCAATTAATTTCTTTATATACATAATAAATGTATATATATATATAAAATAAACACACACAATAAAAAACACCGGATGCTCGAACAGGCGTGCTGTTGGTCCAATGGTTCAGCAAGTTCATCTCATCAATAAACTGAGCCATAAAGATCAGGAAAATTCAAGATTTGATCCCAGTCTGTGGTGATTTAGCTGATCTCAGCCAGTGTAGCAGAAGGCATGCTACAATTTGCTTTAAAGCAGTTGGGATAAGCAGCGGAATATTGGCCAGGGATTCCACTCCTGGTTGCAATTTAGTCTCCCACTAGAAATGTGCATATGTAAACGCCAGGTGAACGTAGGACCAGGTTTGGCTGTGACATCCCTCATAGTTGACAGCCTGTTGACACTCATTGTCAAGGCTCCTGCATGAATAATGGCTGCTTGGATAAAAGACTGAAATGAAGCCAACAGCTGGGAAACCATACTCACATATTCAGTCAATGACTTCAGCAGAGAAGGGAGGAATAAAAAATAAATAAACAAATAAATAGCGTAGATATGCCATGAGTTCCATGCTCGCAATTGAAAAAAAAGTGAAAATACACATTTTATATCCTGTTCCATATGGATAATTGCAGCAGGATAGATTGACTGTGAAGTCTCCTCACAATAGACAATTATTTATTTTAGCTGGTAGTGTTGACTATGTATTGATGCAGTGACTCGGTTTTGAATAATCATGCTGGGGGGAATGCATGATGGCAATATTATGGTTCAATATTCAGATAATGTGCAGATAGAAGGCCACATTATATTCTGCCATGGATGAATATGGGTTTGCAAGCTGAGTGTCCAATGAATTTCACTCAAATCCTGAGATTGGTGTCTTATTGTGTTAAGCTGCTATGTATTTGTTACAGTGTATAACATTAGGCTTTGCTTTGGTTCTTTGTAAAAATGTTAAACATGGAAGAAGCATGATCAAAGTAAAATGAAAACAAAGGAGGAAGCAATGTCAAAGTTGAACTTATATCATATTGTATGTTACTGTAAACTGAAAGCATGAAAATTCACCTTATATTGTTCAAAGCGTACCAGATATCCATTTCAAATGCCATACATAGATCTTCACAAAGAATAAAACATGCAGAAAATAAAAAACAAAACAAAATAGCAGATCACCTGGTTAAAAATTCTGATGGGTTGTGTTTTTTTTAGCTGTGAGGCAACATTACTACTGCAGGTCTTGATAGATTCTGAGGTGTTTCTACACAAGATTTAAGTGACAGAATGCGTGCGTGGAGGGTGACGGGTTCAACTCGCCTCTCTGCAACTCATATATCATCGGAAAATCTCAAACTGCACTGCCATCCTTCTCAGTTGTGTTATTGGGCTTGGATATTCTCCATCAATCTGAAGCCAACTGATATATCTGACACTTCCTGATATCAGGAAAAGAACCATCTGTCTACAATGAAAAATCTGAACTTTTAGTGCTTGTTTATATTAGTCTGTGATCAAAACATATGAAAGATGTCTGTCCATATATTTCTAATTGAAATGTAATGCAACCTGTATTGCATACCAACAATTAGTTTTAAGTGAAGTTGGTGAAGGGTATGGTATTCAGTGTACATCAGAACAAATAATTGCAATATTCTTTGAACTACAGATTTTATTTTAATTTCTGTGGGGTTTTGCAATGTAAATAATGCACCATGCTGGTAAAAATGGAAACTTATGTTTACTTTTGTAAACGTTGGATTTTATGCAATCCAGAAGCTCAACCAAAGAATGTGCCTATTCTGCCAATGTCATTATACACTTACATTTCCTGCATATCTCACTGAAATAAACCCAGATGTGAAATGAGCATAGTTAATGTAAATTATCATAGAATCGTACATCATGGGAGACTATTCCACCCATTGTGCCTGTGTCAGCTTTTTGAAAGAGCCAATTAGTTCCACACTCCCTACTGGTTCCCCATAGCCCTGCATCTTTTTCCTTTTGAAGTATTTATCCAATTCCCCTTTGAAATTCCTATTGAATTAGCTCCCAGCACCCTTTCAGGTCGTGCATTCCAGATCATAACAACTCACTGTGTTAAAAATGTGCTCCTCATTGCCCCATTTTTTTTTAAAGATAGGACTATCAGAAACTGGTACATCATCCAAAATGCTGAACCAGAAAATTGAAAGTGATCAGTAACAGCATTATAGCATCACTTTAAGAGTTTTGGCTCGAGATCATAGAATTTACAGTGCAGAAGGAGGCCATTCGGCCCATCGAGTCTGCACCGGCTTCTTTGAAAGAGCACCCTACCCATGCCCACACCTCCACCCTATCCCCATAACCCAGTAACCCCACCCAACACGAAGGGCAATTTCGCATGGCCAATCCACCTAACCTGCACATCTTTGGACTGTGGGAGGAAACCGGAGTACCCGGAGGAAACCCACGCAGACACGGGGAGAACGTGCAGACTCCACACAGACAGTGACCCAAGCCGGGAATCGAACTTGGGACCCTGGAGCTGTGAAGCAATTGTGCTAACCACCATGCTACCGTGCTGAGATGTATTGGCTTGTCAAGTTGCTAAATATTGTTTCAATACAGAGCCTTACAGCAGTTATTTTCAAAGTCAGGGTCGCGACCTGCGGGTAGGTCGTGGGGTGCAGGCTAGGAGCCCAGCGAGGCAGACCGCCTCCTCCTGATGTCATCACGCTGGCCCAGGAGCAGATTCTTTTAAAAAATCGATGTAGTCTTCTCTCCAGAAATGGTGGCAGAGAGTAGGTCACTTGCTCCGTACACTGATGTCATGTGCTCTGAGCACGAAATAGATTCCTCCATTTTGTAGCTGCCAGCAGTGCTGATGTGAGCACCAGGGCCTCTGGTGACAACCAATGAAGAAGAAGCTGAAAACAAGAACAAAGCAGTAAAAAGATAATTTCTGGGCACCACAGTGGCCCAGTGGTTTAGCCCTGCAGCCTCACGGCGCCGAGGTCCCAGGTTCGATCCCTGCTCTGGGTCACTGTCTGTGTGGAGTTCACACATTCTCCCCGTGTTTGCGTGGGTTTCGCCCCCACAACCCAAGATGTGCAGGGTAGGTGGATTGGCCATGTTAATTGCCCCTTAATGAGAAAAAATGAATTAGGTACTCTTAATTTTTAAAAAATGAAAAAAAAAAAAAAGTAAAGATGATTTCTTGAGGTATGGGTTTATTAATTGTGCCACTGCAAATCAGGATGCAAAGTTAATGTGTGTTATATGTAGGGAAATACTTGGAAATGAAAGATTAATACCCTCAACACTTCAAAGGCATTTCAAGACTAAGCATTGCGAGTTCAAAGACAAACGTCTTCATTTTTTTCAACGAATGCAGCGAGAATTTAAATCATCAGCTGAAGTCATTACCAGAAATGTAACATTGAATGACAAAGCAAATGAGATTGTGGGGACCGAGCAGACTCACCTGTCACATTAAAGGAAAGTGAAAATGTGGGTCGCGAAGTTTGGGTGGCGTTGGTCACGAAGATCAGCCGGCGTGGGTCACAAAGCTTGAACGGCATAGGTCCCGAAGGATGACTGGTTGGTAAAAATGGGTCCCAGACAAAAAAATTTGGAAAACACTGCTTTTCAGCACTGGCCATTGAAGATCTGCACTTGCTTTGATATAAGGCACCAAAAACTGTCAATAAAGAAAACACTCTGCAGAAAACTGTTGAACACGTCTGTTATAGATAACGTTTAGGTCACCATCTGCTGCACTCAATACAAAGCAGTTAAGTAGAGATATCTTTCCCTATACATGGTGAACTATATAGCGCTGTTAATATTTCTGTGCAGATTTTACAGTTACTGACAGGTCTGACTACACTGTCTAAACCCTACATATGTGATGATTTTACCTGTACTTGCATGTTGCTTGTTAGTTTGTCTTGAAATTTGTGTAGACACAGACCTTAATGTTCTCTAACTAAGGTTGGAATTTTCCTCTGTTGTTTCAAAGTTTTGGTCCAGCAAGAAAACCGGAGAGAATCCCACCGGCGTTAGTGGGAAAACTCACTGAACATTCAGCCTCTTTAACAATTTTTTTCCCCGTGCATTTCACTTTTTCACCCCCGAGGAGGGTGGAACTCCCTGGAGATCCTCAGTGCAGGGAAAGATCGGGACGCCATTTTTAAGTCACAATTGTAATTGCACACTTGTGTTAAAAAGCACTTTGTTCACTCTTACAGATCCTCACCTGGCTCATCTGATGAAGGAGCTGTGCTCCAAAAACTTGTGATTCCAAATAAACCTGTTGGACTTTAACCAAGTGTTGTAAGACTTCTTCCAGGGTGAGAATAGCAGTGCTATGTCTCTCCCACCTCCCACATTAATGTTGCAGTAAATCTGTCAAAAATAATAGTTGGAAGTCTGACTCCCAAGCATTGAACTCCAAGGCTAATTTTGATCAACACAAATAACCAAGTAAACCAAATCAAATTACCTGTGGGACAAAGTAAAGGGACAGTTCCTTAAAGGAAAACTGTCATAAATAAAAAGCGAATCATAAATTAAACTTAAAACGTCAAATCGACAATTGGGTGCCAATTACTTACACACTCATGTATTGCAATGCTAATTAAATTGGCACAATTGACTATCAAGAAAGGGTCAGGGAGCTGATTGAGCAGCTGGCTTCCCCTTGTGGCAAGTGAGACACACCTGATCCATGTGAAGACTGTAATTTGCAATCAATTTAATTCTTAAAGGGCGCCCTCATTCGACCAGCTCTCATGGACTTCACAACTGCAGGTTGTGTTTGCTCCTGCTGGTGGCTACAGATGCCTGGTGGCTGCTGTTGCTGTTTTCCTCCCTTTTCAGTAGCCGGAAAGAAGAAGATTCCTGGGACACCAGATTCAGGAGAACGTATGAGTCCAGAAGGCAATCTGGTTTGAAGCAAGAAGACGCTGCAGGGCCTGGTGTGTGACATTGATCCAAATGGGTCACCCGATGACACCATTGAAGAAATGCTTTTGCAGATTGCGGAAGATTTTGTTGCTGGTGTGGTAAGTGCTGCATGTAACTGGCACATCACAATGGGTTAAAGATGCTGAAAATCAAGGATGTTCAACTGTACCTTGCACACCAGTGGAATATGTGGATGCCAGGATTTGGTTCTGGTGAGATTGGGCCGTGTGGGAAGCCTGCATAGCTGTGGCTTCTAGACAGAGAATGGCACTGATACTTGGGACAAATAACACATTGATGGACAGATAACTTCTTCAACAAAGTTCTGGACATGATAAAACATTCTCAGGCTTATCCTCCATTTCTATTGAGGAACCAGCGAGGGGTGATATCTTGTTTGTTTATTTTTGTGAAAATGAGTTGATATAGCTTTATATTGGTACCAATATGCAACGGTGATGTGTCCTTCTTTAATGGTTAGTGTGATATGTGAAATGTTACTTGGTTGATTTTCAAATCTTTCTTATTGTTGACCGTTTAATAAAGAAAATATTCTCAGGGCTGCGGATTAACCAACCCTTCCAACTTGAACAGCCAGCCACCCTTACACTAATCCCTGGCAACCTTGCTTCCACAACCAGTGGCCTTGAATTTCCAGGCATCTCATGCCCTCAGGCTTCAAAGTGCAGCCTGAGTATGGGGGTTCATTCTGACTTCACTTGTCCTTCCATGAAGGGCCGCGAAGGTCTGCGAGTGACCCCACCCACCGAGATGCTGAGAATGAACTTCCCCCACCTCAAATCCCCAGCACCGAGTTGCACTTATCTGGATCCCCTCCATCCTCTCTGGTACCCCCTTTGCAATTGGCACCCTGAATGGTGATGGCAACTTGAGCACTCACCTTCGATATCCCGTACGGAAGTGTGAGGTCGCCAGGTTTTTGTTTTTATAGAGCTTTGTAAATGGCGTCAGCATGATGTGACGCCAGCGCCTGATGAATATTCAGTGAAGCGGGAAGTCCCGGCAGGACAGCTCAGTAATAAGATACTAATGAGGTTCCCAACATTCGTTACACTAGCAGCAAGAGGCCTGGAAAATCGGAAAACACAATCTCGCCAGCGAGAATTGTATTTCCTGATTCTCGCTGTGTTACAGTTCTCTCTGACGGCTAACGTGGGCTGAAAATTACCCTCTAAGTTTTTACACATGAACCTTAACTCATAGCGCCAACCAAAAGGCACACCCTATTGTATTGAACAGTGAGCTGTTGTTACAAGTTTACTACTTTCAGCCCTGTTCTAGCTTTCTTTATTTTTCCGCACTTCCCGGTACAAATTGCCGATGTAAATGAAGGTGTTCTCAGCAATGGTATTCTGTAGATTACACCAAATTAATACTTTTACAAAAGCAGGCTTCGGCAAGTTAATTCTTGCTAGTAGGTTTTCATACGGTAGTGATTGTGCTTTGTGGATTGTTAACATTTTGAATGGATTCTTAATACTGATATATGACTGACTCCTTGCCATGATTTCAACTAATGACCACAGGGTCTCTTTGCTAAAGTGTATCTATTACATAACCTTTTTGTTTTGTATATAAGTCAGTTACTTCATTCACTTCACAATCTGAGGTGACCAAATTTGGAGGAGTACAGAGATTATATATTACAAATCTTGATTGGCTTAACATTGTGTTTGCTTTTAATCTGCATTGTGATTATGCACCAGCTGGCACTGACAGACTGAATGCATCGGAAACTAAGCTTGTTGCCGAGTATCTGCTTGTGTGTTGCTAGGACGTGGTGATGAGTGATTGGTAATCTACTGGGTCAATTATCTTTCCAATGGTACAGAGGACAGGTATAATTTCAAACCTGAATCTACAGTTTAAATCCTGAGAGATGTATTCTTTTATTAAATAAAATGTTGTTATTAAGAAAGCAATTTTCTGATGTACAGGATTGTAAAAGATCTCTGGTGATAAGTGAGATGCTAAATAGTAATAACAATAATAATCTTTATTGTCACAAGTAGGTTTACATTGTAATGAAGTTACTGTGAAAAGCCTCTAGTCGCCACATTCCGCCACCTGTTTGGGTACACTGAGGGAGAATTCAGAATGTCCAAATTACTTAACAGCACGTCTTTTGGACTAATGGGAGGAAACCGGAGCGCCCGGAGGAAACCCATGCAGACACTGGGAGAACGTACAGACTCCGCACAGTGACCCAGCCGGGAATCAAACCTGGAAACCTGGCGCTATGAAGCCACAGTGCTAACCACTGTGCTATCATGCTGCCCACAGAATTAATCACCAAATTACAAGAACATTCAGAAACATAATGCCAAAAGAAAGTGCATTTCAATTACAACCCAGAAAAAGGCCACTAACAAGTTAAATTTTGAGATTCTAATGTCAAACATTTAATAAGTGTCATCTTTTGCAAAAGTTGAAGAAATCACTTCAGCCACAAAAAGAGTTAAATGAATTGAATCAATAGTGTCTGTATGAGTAAAGTTAAAGATACAATAAAAGTTGATGAGAACCTTGTGAATGAAATGAAAAGAGGGACAAGGGGGCAAACTTAAAATTGTGCTTCAAAGATTTTGTAAATTAGAGCTAATTTACAAAAATAAAGCAATTTTTGATTTTCAACCCGTGACTATATTTATATTATTTTCAGCATTACCATATATAAAACTAGAAATCCCAGGGAGAGTAAAATTTCACTGAGCTTATCAGATTTAATCCAAGTCAGTAAAAATGTCCATCAAAATTAATGCACTTGTGTTAACAATAATCAGAAAACACCACAAATTTGTTCCATTGATCTCAATGCAGATCTTGCATAAAAGATCAGAGTTTTTAAAAAGAAGAGAGAATCTTAAATTAGGAGGGTCGTATTTTGTTTATTTTGTAATTGATTGAATGCTGTTGCATATATCCTTATTTGAATAAAAATATATATTTTTTTTAATTGCTTGTAAACTCCTTCAAGAACTCAGTTGCTAAATATATAAAGTATGCCAAGTTAGGACACATGATTTAGGGACGTCCGAGGTTCAATCTCAGCTGAATTAATGGATCTTCGCTGGGGCATTTAAACTCAGCATTTTTGATCTAGAGATCAGAAACTCAGCTCAAAATTCTGTACCTCGTTGCACAGTGGCTACTGCAAGAAAACATGCATGTTGAATTTATTGAGGGCATGAAGATCCCCTCCCAATCTAATACCCATTGCCTGATGACTAGGGTGAAAATTTGCCAGTCATGAGAGGTTCCGCTGGGCAGTGAACACCTGTGGAAGCGTGAACGATTATCTAGCCAGCTTTCTTCAGTAACATTGAGGCTGTTCATCGAGGCTTTTTCAACAAATTTGGCATTTCTTCTCCTCACAACTTTTTTATTCTGAAGACCTCGACTACAATAATGTTTTGGGTGAACACCATAATGTGTCAACCTCTGCAAAAGGTTTACAAATAAATATATATGCACTTGTTTCCACTTGCTTATTCTCATTGCATGCCTGTTATTCCTCTCTCAGTAGGTTCTAGCTTAAGCTGTCACAATTAGACTTCCAGTCATGGTTTCTGGCACCATGATTGGAAGAAAATTTGTTTCCAATTATTGCAAGTATAGTGACTGTACAACGCTTTAAAATCACTAATTGATGAATGATTTCCCAAAATCTTTCCTTTGCGCTGCAAAAGGTTGAAAAACTTAACAACTGTAGCTTGTGCATGCGCCGATTTTGTTTCTTACTAATCTCAATTTTTACAAATTGTTTTAAACAATTAGGTTGAACATAAAATTAATAAGTTAATTGAAGATTTTTTTTCTCTGAGTAAGTCAGAATAAGGCACAAGTTAGGTTTGTGATGAAATATTCTTCACTTGGCTGGATGGGTACAAATGCACTCTCAAGAAGCTCAACAACATTGAGTACAAAGCAATTAACTTGACCAAGACTCTATCCACTGGCATAAAAATTCCAACACCTCCACTACCAGTATATTGTGGCTGCAGTGGATGCTATCTACAGAAGACACTGCAGCAAGCTGTCAAGGCTTCTTCAATAGCACTTCCCAAATTTGTGATCACTCCACCTGGAAGCCAAGGGCAGCAGGTGCATGGTGACACCATAAACTTCAATTTTCCCTCTAATTCACACATCACCCAGCTTGGAAATATATCACCTTTCCTCATGTTGCAGGGTCAAAATCCTGCAACTCTCTACCGAAAAGCATTGTAGGAACACCTTCACCAAACAGGCTGCACAGGTTCAAGAAAATTCATCACCACCTTCTCAAGAGCAAGTAGGAATGAATAATAAATATTGGCCTTGCTAGTGATGTGAATATATACCAAGAATAAATAAATCGTTGTGGGCGAGGCGTTTTCAGAACCCCAAAATGTATCATGGAGTTCAACCAACCACTCCCTTTAATGGATTTGTTGCTTTTCCTAGCACTCGGTTTTTCCCTAGGTGTGGGATTACAATTATGGACACGTGGGTTTTTAAATACAAAACACTGTTTATTCCATGAACTCCACTTAACATCTTAAATAAACTTTGGATCTCTTAACACCCCTTACTTCAAAGATAACTCAGAAAATATTGCAACAGTAAATAACTCCTTAAAATGTTCCTTCAAACTTCCAAGAGACGAAACACCTTTAAACAGTATCACATCAGGTTAAAGAATATATATATATTCTGTAGAATGGCAGAGATATATTAGCTTGGTTGACGTCAGCTCCACCACCTGGCTTTCTTCCTTCAAGCAACTCACAGCAAACCAGAACTTCTCAAGCTGCTGTCTCAAACTGGCTTTCTCCTTTTTAAGCAGCTGACGGCAAAACAGCCAGGCACTTTTAAACTGCTCTCAGCAAAACCAGCCAGGCACTTTGCAAAACAGCAAAACCAAACTGCAAACTGGCTGAACTGACCACAGCTCCACCCACTCTCTGACATCACAGTTTTCTTAAAGGTACTCTCACATGACACCTCCCCCCAAGAAAAAAAAAACCATCACTTCAAGATGGTTTCATTTTTCACTTTTGTACCATCCACTAAGAAATGTACACAGTAAATATAACTTTTTGGTTTTTAAAAAAAACAATACACGCAAACAGGTATAAAAATATATAGTCCATTTTTCCTTGTTCTCCTTCCTCCAACCGAAATCCTTCTCGATTGACAATCTCTTTGAACAAAGTCTCTGCACGATCCATCCATTCCTCTACTCCTCGGCATTTCTCTTCAGAATCAAATAATTTAGTTCAATCTGAGCACAGCGTCCCTTGCAATTCTCCAATACAGGAACATTGGTGATCACAGCTTTCAGGCAGTCAAATGCCTGTTGAAAGTCGGCTGTCCATTGACATTTTTTACGTTTCTTCAGCAATTCCATCAGTGGAGTAATCACGCCACAAAACTTTTGCACAACTGTTTGATCAAATCCACTCATGCTAAGAAATCGCATTATTTCCCTTCGTCTTGAGGGGATCGGAAACTCCGCAAGGACAGTGATTCGGGCTTCTCCAAATTCACTTTCGGCTAGGTTCATCACCAAACCCTCCTCCTGAAGTCGATCGAAGAACTCCATACGATGTTTTAAATGCTCTTTCCATGTCTGGAAGTTGGAAATAAAAGCAGATTGCCCCACTTTCTCAATGCAATTCTTCAAACATGGGATAGGATAAGAGTCCGTTCTTGTAACTGCATTCACCTTTCGATAGTCCACACACAACCATTGTAGGCCATCTGGTTTAGGTACCATCACTATGGGTGAGCTCCATTGGCTGCAACCCACTTCAATTATGCCGTTCTTCAGCAGACTCTCAATCTCTCTGTTAACCTGTGCCAATTTCAAAGGATTAAGTCTATATGGATGTTGTTTGATAGGAACAGCATTTCCCACATCTACATCATGTATAGCCATTTTAGTACATCTCAATTTATCTCTACAAACTTGCCCATGTGATATCAATAACTCTTTCAGGTCAGTTTGTTTTTCCTCTGGAAGGTAACTTAACAATTCATCCCAATTTTTAAGAACATCCTCATTTTACAATTTAATTTGAGGTATGTCAAATTCACAGTCATCTGGATTTGGTTCGTCACTTTCAGTTAGCATCATTAAAACCTCCATTTTCTCTCCTTCCCTTTCAAAGTATCTTTTAAGCATATTCACATGACACACTCGGTGAGTCTTCCTTCTATTTGGTGTTTTTACCACATAATTCACCTCACTTAATTTCCTTTCAATCTGATACGGTCCACAAAACCTAGCTTTTAAAGGCTCCCCTACCACTGGTAACAACACTAAAACTTTATCCCCGCTGGCAAAACTACGAACTTTGGATTTCTTGTCCGTTACCCGTTTCATCACATTTTGTGCAACTTTCAAATGTTGTCTAGCCAATTCACCTGCTCTATTTAATCGTTCCCTAAAATTTGACACGTAATCCAATCGTGTAATTTCCAATTTCTCACCCACCACTTTTTCCTTAATCAATTTAAGTGGTCCTCTTACCTCATGACCAAAAATTAGTTCAAAAGGACTAAATTTGGTAGACTCATTAGGTGCATCCCTAATTGCAAACAATACGAATGGGATTCCTTTATCCCAATCCTCTGGATAATCTTGACAATATGCCCTCAACATTTTCTTTAATGGCTGATGCCACCTTTCTAACGCACCCTGCGATTCTGGATGGTACGCAGTTGATTTAAATTGTTTTATTCCTAAACTAGCCATAACTTCTTTGAATAACTTTGAAGTAAAATTCATTCCTTGATCCAATTGAATTTCTGTGGGTAGTCCATATCTAGTAAAGACTTTAAATAACTCCTCCACAATTCTTTTCGCTGTAATATTACATACTGGAATGGCCTCTGGAAACCTAGTAGACACATCCATTACAGTCAAAAGATATTGATTCCCACTTTTTGTTTTAGGAAGCGGTCCTACACAATCGATTAGGACCCTTGTAAAAGGTTCCTCAAATGCTGCAATGGGTATTAAGGGCACTGGTTTTATCACTGCTTGAGGTTTCCTTATCACTTGACATGTGTGACATGATTGACAAAATTTAAGTACATCTTTATGTAGTCCAAACCAATAAAAATGTTTCTGGATTTTAGCTTGAGTTTTCCTTATTCCCAAATGACCTCCCACTGGTATCTCATGTGCAACTCTCAACACCTCCTTTCTATACCCTACCGGCAATACTACTTGATGAACTTCTGCCCACTTTTCATCCGCCTGCATATGTACAGGTCTCCATTTTCTCATCAAGACATAATTTTTACGGTAATAACACTCTGGTATACTCTCAGATTCCTCTTCCGTATATGCTTTCTGATTTATCCGTTTTATTTCTACATCTTTCTGTTGTAACTCTGCCAATTTTCCTGAACTAAAAATATCCTCCTCATCCTCCACCTGTTCTTGTTCTTTTTCAACCATCTGATCAAAAATCGTTTCTGATAATTGCACTTCAACCTCATCTTCACTCTTTGATTTCTCCTCTTGTCTTAACCTGTGACTTTGCGACCTTGTTACTTGTTACACAATCCGGAAAAATCCCAGGATATTCGTCCTTCAACACTTCAGTTGACTGATTTTCCAATGGCTTATCAACCACAGTAAGCATCACTCCCACCTGCGATCCAGCTATATCATTACCCAAGATAAACTGTATTCCTGGACAAGATAGTTCCTCTATGACTCCTACTATCACTTCACCACTCTTCACTGGACTTTCCAACCTTACCTTATATAATGGAACGCTACTCCTCTCACCCTGAATTCCACATATCACCACCTTTTCTGGCAACATTCTTCCCAAACTACATAAATCCTCATCTCTTACTATTAAAGATTGACTAGCCCCTGTATCTCTTAAAATTGTGACTTCTTTACCTACTCCTCCTGATACACATGAGTAAACTTTACCCACACAAGTAAGTTCTTTAAAGACATCTGGCACCTTCTTAACAATTACTTCTTGAACGGGCTGTACAATTGTTTGCACCTCCTTCACTTCCCTTGGGCTTTCCTTTACCACTCTAACAAACCCCACTGTCTTATCCTGTTTTACTACATCAGCCTCCCCAGTGCATTTCTTCAAGCACCAACACTGTGACTTTACATGGCCTAGTTTATTACAGTGAAAACATCTGGAACTTTTCATTTCTTTTCCACCATCCTGGATTTCTTTTTTAATCTGAGGTACACTCTCTTTATCATCGCCCATCACCTTTACCTTTACCACTTGAGTATTTCTCATGTCCCCAGTTTCTATCCCTCACCGGCTGAAACTGATGTCGGAAACCAATCTCTGATTTCTGAACTAATTCATAATCATCTGCCGTTGCCGCTGCTAATCTCGCAGTTTTATTCCCTCTGCTCTTCCACATGAGTTCTCACTACATCAGGAATTGAATTTTCAAACTCCTCCAAAAGTATAATTTCTCTGAGAGCTTCATATGTTTGGTCTATTTTCAAAGCCCTTATCCACCTATCGAAATTACTCTGTTTGAGCCTTTCAAACTCCATGTATGTTTCACCAAATTCTTTCCTTAAATTTCTGAACCTTTGTCTGTAAGCTTCAGGCACTAGCTCATATGCACTTAAGATGGATTTCTTCACCTCCTCATACATTCCAGATACCTCCTCCGGTAGTGATGCAAACACTTCACCACTAGCTCTACCTACCAGCTTTGTTTGAATCAGTAACACCCTCATGTCCTGTGACCATTTCATTTGTTTAGCTACCTTCTCAAATGAAATGAAAAAGGCTTCCACTTCCTTCGCATCAAACCTTGGCAATGCTTGGACATATTTAAATAGATTCCCACCAAGCCTTCGACTATGACACTCTTTCTCACTATCCTCATCACTATCATCCAACTGTACGTTTACCTTTACGTCTGCCAATTTTAACTGATTGTCATGTTTCATGGCCATTTTCTGAAGTTCAAACTCCCTCACTTTATCGTTTTCCCTGATCTGTATCTCCCTTTCTTTTTCTTTTTGTTCTGCTAGGGCTATTCTTTCTTTTCTCCTTACTTCTCTCTCCTTTTCTTTTTCCTCTCTCTTTCTTTCTCTTTCTTTTTCCTCTCTCTCTCTTTCTGTTTCTTTTTCCTCTCTCTCACTCTCGTATTGAAGCTGCTTTAACTCTTTCTCGTGTTCCATTTGTTTAATTTGCAACTGAATTTTTGCCATTTCCATTGAGTCAAACTCTATCTCAGGCAACTTTAAATGCTTAACCACCGCCATAATTACCTCATCTTTTCACATTTTGTCAGGTAATGTTAACTGCAATGTTCTTGCCAAATCTAACAGTCTGCTTTTCGTTTCTGTCGGTAAAGTACTACGTGTGACATTCTCCACCCGCAAAAACTTCTGAGCCTCTGAAAGAGCCATTGTTCACAACACTCTCCCCACTTAAACAAAAATACCACACCGGAAAAGCAACAATTCTTCACTGTCTTTAAGTTCACAAAATCCAATCCAATAGATAGACTTTTATTCCCCTCGAGCCCCCAATTGTTATGGGCGAGGTGTTTTCAGAACCCCAAAATGTATCATGGAGTTCAACCAACCTCTCCCTTTGATGGATTTGTTGCTTTTCCTAGCACACGGCTTTTCCCTAGGTGTGGGATTACAATTATGGACACGTGGGTTTTTAATCACAAACACTGTTTATCCCATGAACTCAACTGAACATCTTAAATACACATTGGATCTCTTAACACCCCTTACTGCAAAGATAACTCAGAAAATATTGCAACAGTAAATAACTCCTTAAAATGTTCCTTCAAACTTCCAAGAGACGAAACACCTTTAAACAGTATCACATCAGGTTAAAGGATATATATATTTTCTGTAGAATGGCAGAGATATATTAGCTTGGTTGACTTCAGCTCCAGCACCTTGCTTTCTTCCTTCAAGCAACTCACAGCAAACCAGAACTTCTTAAGCTGCTGTCTCAAACTGTCTCCCCACTTAACTTTTTAAGCAGCTCACAGCAAAACAGCCAGGCACTTTTAAACTGCTCTCAGCAAAACCAGCCAGGCACTTTTCAAAACTGCAAAACCAAACTGCAAAATGGCTGAACTGACCTCAGCTCCACCCACTCTCTGACATCACTGTTTTCTTAAAGATACGTTGCTTAAACATCCATGTCCTAAAGGTACTCTCACATGAAAAAAATTAAAAATAAAACGTACAATCAATATATTTTGACAAATTACAAAATGGAAACATTCAGCACTGTGGCACAATGCATCAGAACTCCGGTGGAATTTACATAAGATACCAGAATCATGCCAGTGGCTTCAATGAGCTAAATTGAGTTATTTTAGCGATATTAACATGGGATTTAAGTAAGAGTGGCTAATTCTACAGAAAATATTAGAGTAACCCTTCACTGCTCTTATAGCATTCCTGCAAATAACTTTCAGGCGATATTGATTCATAAGTGGGCGGCACGGTGGCACAGTGGTTAGCACTGTTGCTTCACAGCTCCATGGTCCCAGGTTTGATTCGCAGCTTGGGTCACTCTCTGTGTGGAGTCTGCACGTTCTCCACGTGTCTGCGTGGGTTTCCTCCGGGTGCTCCGGTTTCTTCCCGCAGTCCAAATATATGCAGGTTAGGTGGACTGGCCAAGCTAAATTGCCCTTAGTGTCCAAAGGGGGTTGCTGGGTTATTGGGATGGGGTGGAAGTGTGGGCTTAAGCAGGGTGCTCTTTCCAAGGCCCGTGCAGACCCGATGGGGCAAATGGCCTCCTTCTGCACTGTAAATTCTATGATTGACGGTAGGCCAATGTGAGAGGAGGATAGCTCTACACTTCTCCATGAGGTATGGAGCAGGGAGACTGAAGAGTCTGGAAAAAGGAAAGGGGAGGACATTTGAGAAAAAAAAGCAAATTGAATTGTGAAATGTGGCACCACAGCAAATGACTTCAACCACAGAGGTGAACAAACTGGAGAACTCAAGAATTTCCTGTTTACATTATATTAAGTAATATTAAATTACAGAAACACAAATATTGATTTCACTAAATTAACTTTCTGCATTGGGAAACAGATCCAGCGAAGCTGCTGTGAAAAGTACTTTTCACAGTGCAAACTGGTTTCAGATTTGAAACAATGAAGAGTCCCTCCTGGAGGTGACAACATGAGGCATTGTGCTTCAATGGTCTATAAAATTAAAAGAAATCAAATAATAATTGAAACAGGTAAACAACTAAATAAATAAACATACAATGATTTTCTGTTTCTATTTGGAACATTTGATACTACCCTTGACTGCAAAACATATATTTTTAACTCAGAAAAGTTGGCAAGAAATATTTTATATAACCCTGCATGGTAAGAAAATATAAAATGTAATGCTGCTATTATTGTTAGAAATCTTTCTAATCCACTTCATACACCAAGAATCCACCATTGCCACAAATTGTTTTACATAGAACATACAGTGCAGAAGGAAGCCATTCGGCCCATCGAGTCTGCACCGACCCACTTAAGGCCTCACTTCCACCCTATCCCCGTAACCCAATAAACCCTCCTAACCGTTTTTTGGTCACTAAGGACAATTTAGCATGGTCAATCCACCTAACCTGCACATCTTTGGACTGTGGGAGGAAACCAGAGCACCCGGAGGAAACCCACACAGACACGGGGAGAACGTGCAGACTCCGCACAGGCAGTGAACCAGCGGGGAATTGAACCTGGGACCCTGGCACTGTGAAGCCAAGTGCTATCCACTTGTGCTACCGTGTTTTATTTACAACTTTTACACTCTACAATCACTCCATGTTGCCTCATAGAGTTGAGAATTATACCTAAATTGCACTGCATTACTCATAATTAACCTTTTATCAAAATATCACCTTCTATTGAAAGGTTAAACCATATTATTACAGAGAGTATATGAGATAAAAGTACATTATGCAGGGTAGTAATATATTTGATGCTGGGATGAGCTCCTAAACAGCTTAAGAGGTTTATGAATGTCATCTAAACCCTGAAATGTGGTCAGGGGGTGGGGAGCTCAGCCCCTCCACAACATCCCCCCTCTCTACAGCCCGTCTCTGGCCAGCCCAGACAAGCCCACTCCTCACACCCATCTGACAGAGCACTGAACAGGATGTAACAGTGTGAACAGGTGCACAAATATATACAGAAACGTGCCCTAGACCCTTTCACTAAACTGTGCCCTGCACCCGTGCCAACTTAACTGGTGTCGAACTTTCTGGCCTTGCGGGATTTAATGCTACATCCAGGTGGATCCCCACATGGTACATCAGGAGTGGAGGCAGCCTGCTGCGATTATTGCCCTGTGACCTGGGTCCCCGTTGGCGGACGTCTTCTGGGGCGACTGGTCCTAGCTGGGCCCGGCTGCTGCTCGGGTGTCCCACATGGTGTGGTGAAGCCCTGGTTCTTCCCACTGCCCATCAGATGTGCCAGGGACAGGAGGGAGGGAGTCCGAAGTTCTGCGGTCTTCCGGAACCTCCCCTGCAGGAGTCACCGCCACCGGCCCCATCACCTTCTCCTCCCTCGGGGTACCCAATGGCCTCCGGCTACTCCATGAGCAGTGTTATCCCTTGAGGCTCCCCGCCACCTGCTGCTGTCAGTCCTGGAGGCCCGCTCTGATCTCGACCACGGTCTTTGGCCATGGAGCATAGGGAGTGGATCATCTCCATCTGGGACTGCGCCACATCATGCTGTGACTGTGCCACCACCTACTGAAACTGAGACACATCAGCCAGTGCCTGCGCAATCTCCCTCTGTGTCTGTGGCACATCAGTCAGTGCCTCGGCAATGCCTCTGACGTTCCCAGCCATGACTGGGCCATGCTCAGGAGCGCCGCTGCAATGCCCAAGTGGTTCTGGCACATGGCTGCCTGTGAGTCGGCAACCCTGCCCTGGGCCTCGGCCAGCGCCTGCACAGAATGTCCCAGGCTTTGGACATGCCTATCCACAGCCATGACCGTCGCCCCCAATGCCTCCACCGCAGACGCTACCCATGTGGTGTTGGCCTAGGTGGCACGCATGGTCGGCACCACCTCCTGCTCTTGCACGCGATTGGACTCCACCAACTGCACCTGCAGGTGCTGGATGCTCGCTGACAACCTCTCATGTAGTCCCTGGCTCTTCGACTGCATCTCCACTATAGATTGGACTGTCCATTCCAGAAACCAAAACCCATCTGGACCACAGCTAGTCCATTGGGTCGGCCTGCCCTCCGACTGTTTGCCCCCTCGTGAGTTCCTACCTCCACCTGATATACCAGATCAGCTATGTGATGCGCACCTGATAGTGTCCCAGGAGCCTCTTCGCTGAAGTGCCCAATCGAGGTGAGTGTCTCTGGGATGGTGGAGGGTGTTTGAGACAGCTGTGACGGGAAATCGGTGTCATCCTCCGACCTGAGCTCCTGGATGTCTTGGTTCTTTGCCGACTATGTCCTGGGCCCTCTCCTCAGCCACGGTGAGGAGCCGCAGGCAGCTTCAGCGGTCCCCCTCCAGTTTTCTCCCACTCCTGGCAATAATGGCGGCCTTCTCCTGGGGGTGGTGAGGGAACAGAAAACAACATTGTTAGACAGTTTGATGCATACAGCCCACGTGGTGGGTAGCTGGTCATCTCAGTGGCCAGGGCACCTGGCCATGGCGGCCGGTATGGGAGCCAGCATGTGGTGCAGGGGTAGGGGTTCTGCCGCCCTCCTGGTGGGGCATGAGGGGTTAGGGGTGTGTGGGCCAGGGGTTGGTGCCAGGGGCACAGTGTTGCCTACTCACCCTGGCCGCTGTGAGGGTGTCGTGCAGTTTCGTCCTGCACTGCAGGCCGTTCCGGATGGTGTTCCTGGTGGCACTGACTGCCTCTGCCACCTGCGCCCAGGCACGGCAACCAGCAGCGGCTGGCAACCGCCTTCTTGGACCGGGGTATAGGGTGGCCTGCCTCTCCTCCACTGCGTCCAGGAGGATCTCTAACTCGGTGTCTGTAATTGACATGTGTGAATCTTGGTGCTGCGCGTTTTGCTGCCATCTGGGATGTTCTTGGCTGGGGTGGTGTGGGAGGGAAGTGAAGTGTGTTTATGCAGCTGCAGCTTGTCAGCCTCCTGAGTGTCAATCGTGAAACCAGCGAATCCGGCACCGTTCCTCATTGGAATGGATTGTGTTCCGTGTGGCACTGGTGCTAGCTCCATAAGAGTCGCTGAATCAGTCCAGGTGCGGCACCAGTTTTGCTGTAATGGAAGTCCATGAATCCTGCTCTGACGTCAACACTAGTCTCAGGAACGAAGAATCTAGCCGAGCATTTATCAGGTGAAGGGTGCAATCTAATGGCAAGGTTTCTAAGTGTTATTTGTGGCGGGTTATACTGGGAGTTTCCCGCCGGCTCTGTCAGTGAGTTCCCCACTGCTATCTAACCACCCGTAGTCACTTTTCTGGGTCCTGGGCAGTTTCGCCCTGGTCAAGCCCACGCTTGGGTGCGATTTAATGACCACGTTACATTTAAGCGAGAATGCGATGAGGGCAAAATCGCGAACCGCGCTGAGTGCCGATCTGTTTGCAATCTAACCAGCCCATTCCCTTTGGCGAAATCAGGATCCCGCCTTAGCGTGGCAAGAAATCAAGAATCACCACATAGACCCAATCTCCATACAATGTTAAAAAAACATTTAGAGTACCCAATTTATTTTTCCAATTAAGGGGTAATTTAGTGAGGCCAATTCACCGACCCTGCACATCTTTGGGTTGTGGGGGTGAAACCCACGCAAACATGGGGAGAATGTGCAAACTCCACACGGACAGTGACTCAGAGCTGGGATCAAACCTGGGACCTCGGCACCGTCAGGCAGCAGTGCTAACGACTGCACCACATGCCGCCCCAATCTCCATACAATTAACCGGAGTGACCCCCTATCTGACGGCCTCTCGTGATCTAACAATATCCCCAGAAAGCGGTCACGCAAGCACCGATTAGAACTCCTTTTTAAACACATGAAGCTGGCGGAAGGGCTGCTGCGGGGACCCAAGGAGGTGAGTAGCCATCTTTGCTCCCGCGCAATAAGCCGAGGGGTACTGGAGTTACTGCCAAGGTGCTCAGAGCAGGGGGGGGGTGAGGGAGCCCCCGGGGGGACAGCCTCAATCAGGATGACCCGCTGCCGCCATCGTGGGGGGGCAGGAGGGTGGAGGGGTGCGCAGCAGGGAGAGTGGCCGCACATGGCCTGGGCTGGGCTAGGTTGTGCTGAGCTGGGCTGGCAGGATGGGGGGTGGGGTGGAGTAGATGGGTGTCTCAGTGCCATGGCCATGGGATTGGTGCCTTGGCCCGCATTGCGGAAGAAAGTGCCAGAGGCACCAGCGGGAAACTCCCAGTAAAACCCGCCACAAATAACACTCATTGATCGAGGTCAACGATTTTTTATTATTGACCAAATGTCTCCCCAACTACCCCAATCCCACACTTCCCCATCCCTCCCAGACCCTCCCCCACCACCTCTCCACACAGCGCACCCAACACGTTCTAATCCCTCCCCACCCTCCTCCGCCCCGTGCCCTCAGTTATCCTCAAACTGCATAGCTTTCCGTGCTCTACCGCTGTGTCTAGATGTGTTCCCCACATGTACATCAGAGGTGGAGGCAGCCTGCTGCCAACAAAGTCCTGTGGCCTTCGCTCCCCCTGATGGGTGTCCTCTGGGGGTTCTGGGGCTGGATGACCTCAGCTCACTTGCAGGTGGCACATGCCCTGCCGAGCCACTCTGTTTGGGTGCTGACTCCAAGACATGCCGTTGTTAGTAGGGTGGGTCTCCGGGGAGCGGGTGGCTCCCGTCGCTATTATGTAGGGTGACTCCGGGTTGGCATCCAGCACCCCCTCTTCCCAGTCGGTGTCTATAGGGCCCTGGAGTTCACCTCGGCATTGACGGGCAGCTGGATCGAGCCCAGACTGCTCCTGTGTCATCTGCCAGCCCTGACGGCTTCCCAATGTCTGCAGCACAGTGTCGACGCCCTCGGCGATGCTCCTCAGCGACCGGGACATGCTCTGCAGCGCCTCAGCAATGCCCACCTGAGACTGGGACATGTCCCGCAGCGCTTCAGCTATGCCCACATGGGATTGGGGGGCCTCCCTTAGCGACTGGTATGTGCTCTGGAGGGTCTCATCAATGCCTACCTGAGACTGGAGATGCCTTGCAGCGCCTCATCAAGGTCTGCCTGGTACTGGGTCACGTCGCACAGTGACTGGGACACACTATCGACCGTCACTGACTGAGCCACGCCATGGACACCTCCACTAATGCTGCTGACGTCGTGCACCCAGCTCTCCTTTGCGGTCGCCACCCTAGCAGTGTTGGCCTCAGTGCCACGCATTGCCGGCACCATCTCCTGTGCCCGTAGCCTCTGGGACTCCTTGAATTAGCTATGGACCTGCTGGAAGGTCGCTGATATCCCCCTCTGAATCTCACCGCTGTACCATAGCGTCTGCATCTGCCCCGGCTAAACTTTGTCCAAAGGTTCAGCAACTGACTGGGACCCAGCAGACCTCCGACTGCTGTCTCAACTGGGTGTTCGTGCCTCCAGCTGATGCATATCAGCAACTGTGTGGTGCTCACCAGAATGTGCCCCAGGAGCCTGTCACTACTGTTGCCCACCGAAGTGTGTGTCTGCAGTGGTGTTGGAGGGTGGGATGACTGCTGTGAAGCTTCGACAGTGACATCCTCCAAAGTGTTCTCATAGGGTGGCGGGGAGGGGGGGTGCGGGGGACCACCCCGGATGGTCATCTGGGTGGGGGCCTGTGGATCTTCACCTCTGCACCATACACCAACCTCTACATTGTTTACAAATCTGTCCTTGGCCACCCCCACGACCTCCAGGACCCGTTGCTCGAGGAGGTCAGATTCTAATGTCCTGCAACCCGCCGCCCGCCTGGGCCCTCTCCCACCTGCTGTGGGCTAACTTCCCCTACGGAGAACACACAGGGGGCATCGTTAGCCTCACATGTTGTGCATTGCAGGGATGGGGGGGAGGCTCGGCAGGGGTTCGGTGGGCTCGTGAAGACGGCCTTCAAGGAGGAGGGTGCAGCGTGGGTGACACTGCTGAACATAGGTGGGCTGGGGAACCGAACGATGCTGGGTCGAGGCGGTGCCAGGCGCATTCTCATAGTGAGGTAGTGAGATGGGGTTTGGAGGTTCGGTGCCAAATCAACCGTGCGGCCCAGTGAAGGTCATTGATCTTCTTATGGCACTGGGTACCGGTTCTCCTGGCCATACTCACCGAGCTGACAGCCGCTGACACTTTCTCCCAGGCAGCACGAGCTGCCCTGTGGCTGACCCTCCGAGACTCTCAGTAGAACATGAATCCCGTCTCTCCTCGACAACATCGAGCAATATTCCCAGGGCGGCATCCCTGAATCGTGGGGCTGGTCGTCTCGGCGGCATGGCTGCAAGCTGTGTCGGGTTGACTGTGCAGGATCGGTTTAAGTGCTGCTCTTCCTTGTTAGTGGGGGGAGCTGGCGAGTGGGGTCCCGGTGAAGCAGCCAGCCGGACTATCATTTGCGACGTGAATTCACGTTTCATAGTGGTGACGGCCTCGCCAGGAAGCTCGCGGGAGTTCCCGTTCGATATCATGCTGAGAAATGTTTTGGTTAAATTGTGCCCAGAATTATTTTCATCATTGGGAAGCTGAACTCACAGGCCAGATCAACCCCTCAGAAATTGGGCCACCATTTTGAAAGGATACCCCGATCTCTAAGTGAGCGTGTGAACCCTACAACCATTGGCAATGTCACACCTCTCACAGAAAGGCAGTACCCCAAACCCCTCCCAAATGAGGACACCCCACTATGGGATCACTGAGTGCCCTCCCTTTTCAGGTTTCCCCATGCCCTCTTTTGGGTTCTCTCCCCTTCCAGGACCCCACCCTTCACCCCCCCAACTTTCCAGAGGCCCCTTTATACCCAGCCTGCACTGATCCACCCATCGTACCCCTTCACCATTTTATGGCATGGCCCCTTTCAGGCCCTGACCATGGCACCTGAGAACCCTGGCACCCTGGAGTTCTCCTGCTGGCTTTGCGGTGCCACCCGGGCACTTTGGGAGTGGCAGTGCCAGCCAGGCAGTGCCATGGTGCCTGTTTTCCAGGGAATGGCCAGGGGGCCACCCTGCACTGTCCCTGGCCAACGAGGGGCCTCCAATGCCCAGGAGAACCCCTGGGTTCCATTTCACCTGGTTCACATTTGTGTGGACCAGTACTGAAAGGTGCCTGCTGGGAACTCCCTGGGAGGCCATTAGATGCTGGGTGAGTACGTTTAATAGGCTTCGGTGTGCGTGGCTTGTACCCGCACATTGTGGGCAGGATTCTGGTCGCACCACCTCACGAGACGTAGTGGCTGTCAGGAAACATGCAAAAGGCTTCTCCCAGCATACACTGGCCCAGTCACACTCCCAGTCGGCTGCGACGTGGTGGCTGATCACGGCCAAAATGTCTAACTCCGATATCAAGATTTATTTGGTAGAAATAGAAATAATCGCTTCGACTTATTTCAAAGCAATAAGATTAATATAGAAGTCACAGAGGCATAGGATCCCTACGGTGCAGAAGGAGACCATTCAACACATCAAGTTTGTACCAACCCTCTGAAAAGTACCCTACCCAGGCCCATTCCCCGACCCTATCCCTGCAACTCCATCTAATCTGAGGAGCATTACTGACTGGAGGAGTAATGAGTTGAAATTTCATACAAGCACGTTTCTGAAGTTATCTGCGCTGTGGAGGCATGTGACATGAGATGTCAATTTTCAGAGAGAATGAGGAAAATTAACGGTGGCGTTCCCATTAGATACTGCCACATGTCTTCTGATAGTTAGTCAGTAGTGCCTCGTAGTGACCGAGCACCTGTCCACTGAGCATCAGAATATCTGTGACACAAAAGGAAACCTAAGAGGGGAAAAGTTTGGACATGAAGGGACCTGATCATTACTTACCACTGTTTTCCAATTTTCAACTGGAGGGCCAGCTGTCTGACATCAAAGTGAACAGATTGAGACATTTCAGGGAGATCAGTTGTCAGCATATATATGGAAATTAATCTCATGTGTGCAAGTGATTTGTCAAATTACAGCATGTAAATAAAGAAGAGTAAAGAGCACCAACGATAGATCCTTCGGGGATTCTGGAGGTAGCCATGTGGGGGGTAGGAAGAAAATATATTCCTGGAGCAATTCTGGCTACAATTAGATATACATTAGAGTAGAACCATGCTAGATAACTGGCAGAAACTAGGGGCGGAATTCTCTCCCCCCCCCCCCCCCCCCCCCCCAACGCCGGGATGGAGAAACGCCCGGGCGCCGCACGAGTCCCGCCACGCCGCCCCGACACCCGCACGCGATTCTCCCATTCCCCCCAAACCGGCGCAGCGCAAATCGCGGCTGGCCGCTGGGAGAATCGCCGCTTGCCGTGCCCACCGATCGGCGGGCCGGCCTCTCTGAAGGAGGAGCTCCTTTTCTCCACTGCCCGCAAGATCCATCCGTCATCTTCTTGCGGGGCGGCTGCGGGGAGGACGGCAACCGCGCATGCGCGGATGATGTCATTTATGCAGTGCCGGTCGCGTCACTTATGCAGCGCCGCTTTTATGCGGTGCCAAGGCCCGGCGTGCGTAAATGACGCGACGCCGCTCCTAGCCCCTCGAGGGCGGGAGAATAGGGGGCTGGGAACGGCCTCTGACGCCGGAGTGAAACACTCCGGTTTTCATTCCGGCGTCGGGACTTAGTCTCCCGATGGGAGAATTGCGCCCTGGGTCTCTTCAGTTTCAGCCCTGAAAAGCATCAATGCACCTCAGATTATGCTGGAAGGGCAAGGTACCTCAGCAGTTTGAGTAACAGGTGAAACTAGCTGTTTCACACTGGTACGATGCAGTAGCAACACCAACGGTATTTGCCAGTGACAGGATGTTACCATCAAGTCAAAAATATGTTCTGCCTATCACTAAAATGAGTAATGTGCTATGTGAATTTCAGTGCCAGTGTGATGCTCGGCATGTAAACCACACATCACAGAGACTGGTAGATTGTATCAAACAGCATTTCCCAGCCACTATTGACAGCGGACAAGGTACAGACCATAACCAACTAGCCTGTGCTTTCAAAACTCAAAACGCAGTGTCCAACATTCAATGTGATTTCATGATTGGATAACATTTGCTAAATAATCCTCAGTGTGCTCAGAATTATACTGACAACCAATTTAAGGTCGTCAGTCAGGCTTGCCGTGTGGCGCATTTGCGTTTGCGAGAAGAGACATCAAGGGATATGGGGAGAGCGCGAGAATAGGGGAAAGCGCGAGAGTATGAGAGCGCGAGAGTATAACGTTGAGATAGAGGATCAGCTATGATCATATTGTATGGCAGAACAGGCTTGAAAGGTCAAATGACCTACTCCTCGAGTCACCGAGTTCTACAGCATGGGAAGAGGTCCTTCAGCCCATGTCCGCCTCGGTCATCAAGCACATATCTACTCTCATCCCATCTTCCAACATTTGGTCTGTAGCCTTGCAAGCTATGGCATTTCAAATGCTTATCTAAATGCTTTTTAAATGTTGTGAGGGTTTCCACCTCTACCACCCTTCTGGGCAGTAAATTCCAGATTCCCACCACCCTCTGGGTAAAAGAGTTTTTCCTCAAATCCCCTCTAAATCTCCTGTCCCAATTTTGTATCCATGGTCCCTGGTTATTGATTCCTCTACTAAGGGGAAAAGTTTTCCCCTTTCACCTCATACGCTGCAGGAAAGGATGTCCCGAAGCGTGGTACATTGGCGAAATCATGCAGACGCTGCGACAACGAATGAACGGAGATCGCGCGACAATCACCAGGCAGGAATGTTCCCTTCCAGTCGGGGAACACTTCAGCAGTCAAGGGCATTCAGCCTCTGATCTCCGGGTAAGCGTTCTCCAAGGCGGCCTTCAGGACCCGCGACAACGCAGAATCGCCGAGCAGAAACTTATAGCCAAGTTCCGCACACATGAGTGCGGCCTCAACCGGGACCTGGGATTCATGTCACATTACATTCATCCCCCACCATCTGGCCTGCGAAATCCTACCAACTGTCCTGGTTTGAGACAATTCACACCTCTTTAATCTGGGGTTACCCCATCTCTGGATCTGTAAAGGTTTAATCACCTGCTAATGTTCGTATTCCAAGCATTGTCGGGCATCTTTGAATCTGTCTATATTTATGTTTCTGGAACATACCTCTTCATTCACCTGAGGAAGGAGCAGCACTCCAAAAGCTAGTGACATCGAAACAAACCTGTTGGACTTTAACCTGGTGTTGTAAGACTTCTTACTGTGCTCACCCCAGTCCAATGCCGGCATCTCCACATCATACCCTATCTATGACCTATGTCCCTCATAATTTTGTGCACCTAAATAAGATCCCCTCTCAGCCTTCTCTGCTCTGAGGAAAACAACACCAGCCTAACCAGCCTCTCTTAATCATTGAAACGCTCCAGTCCAGGGAACATCCTGGTGAATCTCCTCTGCACTATTTCCAGTGCAATCACATCCTTGCTATAGAGTGGTGACCAGAACTGCACACAATACCCGAGCTGTGGCCTAACGAGCATTTTAAACAGTTCCATTATAACCTCCCTGCTCTTAGATTCTATGCCTTAGTTAATAAAGGCAAGTATCCATGTACCTTCTTTACCACTTTATCTATCTGTCCTGCTGCCTTAAGGGATTTTTAGACATGCACTCCAAGATCACTCTGGTCCTCTGTACTTCCGAGCATCCCGCCATTCATTGTGTATTCCCTTGCCTTGTTAGTCCTCGCAAAATGTAGCACCTCAAACTTTACAGGGTTAATTTCTATTTGCCACTGTCCATTTGACCAGCCCAACTATATCATCCTGCAAATATACTGATCATGCCCCGCATATTCACACCTAGATTATTAACGTACAAACAGCGAGGGACCGAGCACCGATCCCTGCGGCACACCATTGGATAAAGGCTTCCAGTCACAAAAACAACCTTCAATCATCACCCTCTACCTCCTGTCACTGAGCTAACTTTGGTTCCAATTTACCAAATTGCCCTGGATCCCATGTGCTCTTAACTTCTTGATCAGTCTCCCATGTGGGACCTTGTCAAAAGCCTACCTGAAGGGCGGCACGGTGGCACAGTGGTTAGCACTGCTGCCTCACGGCGCCGAGGGCCCGGGTTCGATCCTAGCCCCAGGTCACTGTCCGTGTGGAGTTTGCACATTCTCCCCGTGTTTGCGTGGGTCTCACCCCCACAACCTAAAGATGTGCAGGGTTGGTGGATTGGCCACGCTAAATTGTCCCTTAATTGAAAAAAAAAGAATTGGGTACTCTGAATTTATTTTTTTAAAAGCATCACTCAAGTCCTGCACTGCCCTCATCTACAGACCTAGTCACTGCCTTGAAAATTTCAATCAAATCCTTCTCCTATTTTCTTTGTTTCTATACTTCTATTGAACATATTTATGCTTAGGGCCCTGTTCTTTGCAGACTGAAAGAACATAATTTGGATAAATGCGAGGTTATCCACTTTGGTAGCAAGAGGCAGACTATTATCTGAATGTCCATAAATTAGGAGGGGGGAATGTACAATGAGACCTGGGTGTCCTCGTACATTAATCACTCAAGGTGAGCATGCAGGAGCATAAGGCAGTAAAGAAGGCAAATGGTATGCTGGTCTTCATTGCGAGAGGATTCGAGTATAGGAGCAGGGATGTCTTGCTGCAATTATACAGGGCCTTGGTGAAGCCATACCTGAAATATTGTGCGCAGTTTTGGACTCCTTATCTGAGGAAAGATTTTCTAGCTATAGAGGGAGTGCAGCGAAGGTTTACTAGACTGATTCCTGGGATGGCAGTACTGATGTATGAGGAGAGATTGAATCGATTAGGATTGTATTCACTGGAGTTCAGAAGAATGAGGGGGGTTTTCACAGAAACCTATAAAATTCTAACAGGATTGGACAGGGTTAATGCAGGAAAGATGTTCCCGATGTTCCCCCAGAACCAGGGGGCACAGTCGGAGGATATGTGGACCATTTAGGACAGAGATGAGGAGAAGTTTCTTCACCCACAGGGTGGTGAGCCTGTGGAACCTGTTACCACAGGAAGGAGTTGAGTCCAAAACATTGTATGGTTTCAAGAAGCAGTTAGATACAGCACTTAGGGTGAAGGGGATCAAAGGAAATGGGGAAAAGTGGGATTAGTCTATTGAATTGGATGATCAGCCATGATCATAATGAATGGCAGAGCGGACATGAAGGGCCGAATGGCCCCCTTCTGCTCCCATTTTCTCCATGTTTCTATATACATAGTGTGCCTGCTTCAGCTAAACAAAAGTGACAACCATTCATTGACTCATCCTCAGGGGAATGCTTTGACCAGTGTGGCTCAAACAGCTGATTTAAATTTTAAACAATGCTTGGAAGTTAACTGTCAATCATCATTGATTGGTGCATTCTCCATGGCAACACCTATATAAATTAAAGTCCACTTGCCAACCAATTAGCACTCTCTTCTCATCCATTATAAATTGTTGTTTCCCCCTTAGATTTGTATTGTAAAGTGTTCCGATGAGTGCAAGATGAAAAGCTTCAACATGACTCTTCAGTTTCTTGGTGGTAATTAGCCTGTTGTTGAATATACTTTGGGAGAGCAGTGTACGGCCAGCAGAATTTTAACTTTGCATTTTCTAATATGTTAAACTGATTCTGCACCTAATGGCACTGGTAAGCAGCCAGCACCCTTCTGTTGTGCTATTTAAAAGACACATCCATTGCATAAAGGTTAGTTACAGGTGTTAGGCTGATAGGAAAGAAATATTCCCAGCAGTTAACTATTTTTGCCTTCTGTTCAGGTTTTTGCTGCAGCTGGTGTGTTTTTGCCTGCCTTCTTTACTTTTCTATTTACTGCAGTCATGGGTGGCCTGCTTATGTCAATAGACAATATGAGGGAGCAAGAGTCATGAGGAGGACACTACGCAGGCTGCCAATGGGTCTTCAGGGATCAGATCTCATACCTCAACGACACTGAAGAGCAATGTGTGAAGTACTTGTATTTCATGAAGTAGCTTATCATCAAATTATGTCACTGTCTAGTGGACAACACTGCCTGTGTCACTGTGGCCCGAAACTTTTATGTCTAAGGGTTGTTGCAGGTTGAAATATGTGATATCAGCAATAGCTCCAAATTTGCTGTTCACCATTGTGCCAGCAATGTCGCCAAGGATCTATTTGTTAGAAGAAACATTACTTTCCCAATACACAGAACACAGCAGGAGGAGACATCATGTGGCTTCACCCATTTTGCAGGTTTCCCCGGGGTTAAAGATGACACATTGGACACCTACATTGTCATGTGTGTGTGCGCTTCCCATCACCTACTATCTATTTAAATTGAAAAGGATTGCACTCCTTCAACAGTTACCTTTTTTTTGCAACCACAAACATCTCATCATGGGGATCCGTGTCCAGGTTCTTGGCTGTAGCTTCCTGCTTGGCATTCCTTTGTGCCACCTTTATTCAAGCCGAGCTGTCAGGTCACAGGCTGGTTAGGCCTTCCTCTTGGAATTAACACATGACTGGGAGAATGGGCAGAGGCGAGAAAGGTGGGAGGAGGAAAGGGCAAAAGGAAAGATCTGGGATTGGATGGAGGGCAGGAGAGAATAAATTACAACCGGGATGATTGTGCAAATTCATGATTGACCACCACAGTGTACCCTTGGTCTCAATGCAAAAATAAAAGCAAACATAAAATAAATTTCCACACCAAATTTATAACTCCAAGCATTGCATGTTGTAAACAAAAGTAAACATTTCACCTTTATGCATTCTCTCAATTCCTGTCTTCCATGTGCTTTTGCTTTTCCTGCAGCACCTATCCAATGCTGCCCTGCAAGAGAGGCGAAGGGTAGCTGAAGGAAGATGGCAGTGGTTACACCTTCCTCTGGAGTGGAAAACCCCAGGATCAGCCCAGGACACGAGGAATTAGATTCGCCATCAAAAACAATCTCGCCAACTGACGCTCAAAAGTTCCCTGTTGGCATCAACGAGCGCCTCATGACCCTTCGTCTACAACTTGCTAAGAACCAGCAGGAAACCGAAGTAAGTGCCTTCGCCCCAACCCTTGCTGCCAATAATGTGTTCAAAGAAGACTTCTACTCTACCCTGGACACCATAATCTCCAACATTACTAAGGAGGATACGAACATTCTCCTTGGGGACCTCAATGCCAGGGTTGCAAAGGACTCCCAACTCTAGAAAGGAACCATCGAAAAGGAAGGTGTTGGGAATTGCAACTCCAATGGGGTTCTGATTACTAACACACTGTTCCACCAAAAAGACAAGTTCAATACTTCCTGGAGACATTCATGATCAAATCACTGGCACGTGACCAACTTTCTCATCATCTGATCCTGAGACCAAAACAATGCCCTGTGCCGATGACTGCTGGACAGACCACTGACTCATCCATTCTTCTATGTCCTGAAATGCCACCAGAAGCACTGGAAGATGAAGAAACAGCTCAGAAAAAAGATCAACATTGAGCAGATTCAAGAACCAAGCATGCTCCAAAGTGTTAATTCCAATGGAGTAGAGGAAAACTGGAAAAAGGTGAAGACAGCCATCATCTCAAAAGGTGAAAAAAAGCATCGGCTACAAGACCAGGAAACACCAAGACTGGTTTAACGAAAATGACCACACCATTCAAGACCTTATCGATAAGAAAAGGATAGATCTTTGCACCTGCCAAAATGATATAACCAGCAATGAGGAGAGCTCCAAATGCATGACCACTACCATCTAGAAGTACAAGGGCAGCAGATAAAAGAGAAAACCACCACTTGAAAGTTCACCTCCAAGACACTCACCATCCTGACTTAGAAAGATATCACCGTTCCTCCACTGTCACTTTGTCCAAAATCCAGGAACTCCCTACCTAATGGCACAGTGGGTGTAGCTAAAGCACATGTACTGCAACAGTTCAAGAAAGCATCTCACTACTGCCTTTTCCAGGGCAATTAGGGATGAGCAACAAATTCTGGCCTTGCCTGTGAAGCCCACATCTCATAACAAAATGAATAGAAAACAAAATCAGCCAATTCAGAGGTACAAAGAAGAATTAGGGAAATCAAGAACCAATGCTGGACTGCGAAAGCTAAGGAGCTGCAACCCCTCGCCAACAAGCATGACACCCGAGGCGTCTTCAATGCCAGCAAGGCAATATATAGACCCAACACCCTAAGCCTCAAATCAGTGCGGAGTAAGGATGGAACTTTCTTTGAGAGACAGAGGAAACATCAGCCTTCGAGGGAGAGAACATTTCAAAGGACATCTAAAAGGTGATACAATCATGGATGAGGACGTGTTTGAGGCAATCCCCCAACTCCTTATCATGGATGATCTTGGACTCCCAACAAGCGTGGACAAAGTTAAAGTCACCATTGAACACATGAAGAATGGAAAAACCGAAGGAGTGGATGGGTTCCAGCTGAGAGTTTCAAAATTGGAGGAGAGATCACCCGTCATCGCCATCAGCTGTTCCTGAAAATCAGGGACAGAGAAGAAATTCCTACCGACCTCAGGGATGCTGCCATCGCCACCAACATCAAAAAAGACACAAAGCGGATAGTGGGATCGACCGAGGAATCTCCGTACTCTCCATCACCAGGATCATTACCAAAACTTCGCTAGCCATCTTCTCTGTGTCTAAAGAAATCCTTCTGGAAGCTAGTGTGTCTTCCAACCAAACCGTGGAACAATGGACATGATATTCACAGCTCGTCAACTTTCAAGAGAAATGCCAGGAACAACATCAACCACTCTACATGGCCTTCATTGATCTGACTAAGGCTTTCAGTCAATCGGGAAGTGCTATATAAGATCCTGTCAAATGCCGGCTAACCAGAGATATTGATCAACATCCTCTGACTCCTCCACGACAAGGGGCGAGATTCTCCGACCCCCCGCCGGGTCGGAGAATCGCCGGCGGCTGGCTTGAATCCCGCCCCCGCCGGTTGCCGAAGTCTCCGGCACCAGAGATTCGGCGGGGGCGGGAATCGCGCCGCGCCGGTTGGCGGGCCCCCCCCCCGCTCGATTCTCCGGCCCGGATGGGCCGAGGTCCCGCCGCTAAAATGCCTGTCCTGCCGGCGTAAATTAAACCACCTACCTTACCGGCGGGACAAGGCGACGCGGGCGGGCTCCGGGGTCCTGGGGGGGACGCGGGGCGATCTGGCCCCGGGGGGTGCCCCCACGGTGGCCTGGCCAGCGATCGGGGCCCACCGATCCGTGGGCGGGCCTGTGCCGTGGGGGCACTCTTTCCCTTCCGCCTTCGCCACGGTCTCCACTATGGCGGAGGCGGAAGAGACCCCCTCCACTGCGCATGCGCGGGGATGCCGTGAGCGACCGCTGACGCTCCCGCGCATGCGCCGCCCGGCAAAGTCATTTCCGCGCCAGCTGACAGGGCACCAAAGGCCTTTCCAGCTGGCGGGGCGGAAATCAGTCCGGCTCGGGCGTAGCCCCTCAACGTGAGGGCTCGGCCCCCCAAGATGCGGAGAATTCCGTACCTTAGTGGTGGCGCGATGCCGGACTGATTCGCACCGTTTTTGGCGCTGGTCGTCGGACATCGCGCCGTTTGCGGAGAATCCCACCCATGTTAATTTTCAGTGGAGGAGATTGCAGACAGCACTTGAGTGTGACTTCAAGCAGCTCTGGGCCTCAAAAGCCCGCCTTTGGACGCACCAATTCTTCGCCGATGGCAGCTGCCTGAGCTCACTGGCAATCAGGCAAACTCGGGCAAGTGTAGTGTAGCAATTGTATGAGGACAAATGCTAATATCCTGAGGGAGGATAGCAGGTTCATGCTCCATTGAGCCATTGCTATTCCAACTCTATTAGACAACAGATTACTGGATGGCTGTGCGATCCATCAGCTTTTCTTTGTAACTCACTCCATCAAAGTCCTCATCAGAGTCCTCTGGAGTAGAGTGCATGTGTGGCCGTCCAGCTGATACATGTGGCATCCTCTCTCTTGTCCTGTCTGACTAGGGCTGGTTTAGCACAGTGGTCTAAACAGCTGGCTTGTAATGCAGAACAAGGCCAGCAACGCGGGTTCAATTCCCGTACCGGCTTCCCCGAACAGGCGCAGGAATGTGGTGACTAGGGGTTTTTCACAGTAACTTCATTGAAGCCTACTTGTGACAATAAGCGATTTTCATCTGCAGCATGGCCGGGTTGATCCTGCCTCTTTTCTACCCTCTCGAATAAGCCAAGTAACACTTCCTATGCTTGTGACTGTGAGTTTCAGATCAAGTGAGGGGATTCTTCATCAGATGTGTTACTCTCTCCCTTCATGGTAAGGTTGCACTGGCTGACCAGGAGTTTGAGTTTCCAAAAGCAGAAATGCAGAAGGGGAAAGCTGGAGTGAGGGAAGGTGGGTTGGGTGGAAAGGAAATGGTCTGCGATCATATCATCGACAGCTTGCCCTTCATGGTAAATAGCAAGATGAGGATGAAGTGGTTTTGAGAAAGCAGGAAAATATCATCAACCCGGATGTTCTCAATGATGCTGGCTGCAATGGCCTCTGTCGCAGCTGACCCTATGATGTGAAACACCATCTCCTCCAAGGGGCTCAGAAGATATAAGCGCAACTGTCTCCTGACAGTTGTCTGCTACTCCCTCCGGTTGTACGCAGCATTCTCGTGCAAGTGAGAGGGAAGAGTGTCAGTGAAATTGTTTGTACAATGTTTGGACGATGTGCCTGACATAGCTTAATAGTTGGAATTGTGTAGACACTGCGAGATATGCCATCAGGCGAGTGGGGAATTGTTTTACACATTAAACATCCTTGTGCACAACCAGTATGACATCTCTGTCACTTTCTTCCGCAAGACGACAGACGACACAAAGGTTGGTGGAATTGCGGATAGCGATGAGGACTGTCAGAGGATACAGCAGGATTTAGATTGTTTGGAGACTTGGGAGAGATGGCAGATGGAGTTTAATCCGGACAAATGTGAGGTGATGCATTTTGGAAGGTCTAATGCAGGTAGGGAATATACAGTGAATGGTAGAACCCTCAAGAGTATTGAAAGTCAGAGAGATCTGGGAGTACAGGTCCACAGGTCACTGAAAGGGGCAACACAGGTGGAGAAGGTAGTCAAGAAGGCATACGGCATGCTTGCCTTCATTGGCAAGGGCATTGAGTATAAGAATTGGCAAGTCATGTTGCAGCTGTATAGAACCTTAGTTAGGCCACACTTGGAGTATAGTGTTCAATTCTGGTCGCCACACTACCAGAAGGATGTGGAGGCTTTAGAGAGGGTGCAGAAGAGATTTACCAGAATGTTGCCTGGTATGGAGGGCATTAGCTATGAGGAGCGGTTGAATAAACTCGGTTTGTTCTCACTGGAACGAAGGAGGTTGAGGGGCGACCTGATTGAGGTCTGCAAAATTATGAGGGGTATAGACCGAGTGGATAGTCAGAGGCTTTTTCCTAGGGTAGAGGGGTCAATTACTAGGGGGCATAGGTTTAAGGTGAGAGGGGCAAGGTTTAGAGTAGATGTATGAGGCACGTTTTTTTACACAGAGGGTAGTGGGTGTCTGGAACTCGCTACCGGAGGAGGTGGTGGAAGCAGGGACGATAGTGACATTTAAGGGGCACCTTGATAAATACATGAATAGGATGGGAATAGAGGGGTGCGGACCCAGGAAGTGTAGAAGATTGTAGTTTAGACGGGCAGCATGGTCGGCACGGGCTTGGAGGGCCGAAGGGCCTGTTCCTGTGCTGTACATTTCTTTGTTCTTTGTAATACGGGCCGACCTCCAAACCCTTGGCACATCTCTCCATGCATCTCCCCCTCAGCCCCCGGGCACACCGCGTGTAGGTGATGGGGGCACTCAGCGAGCACTCAGCAAACAGGCAGGGGTCAGACTATCACATAGATTGAGGAGCACTGACGCTCAGCTCTCTGCAGGTTATCATTGTAGTGATATGCATCACTGTCAATACACAAGGGGTTAATGTGAACACACTACACCTAGCTAGACACTAGAGTAAGCACCAGAGACATGACACACAGTCATTCAACCAATAGGTCAGAAAGTTAGCACACGACCAATGGGCAATCACGTAAAACACATAGAGGTGACACTACCACAGGGGGGCATTACACCAACCCAAATATAAGGACACTGCACACATGGGGCGGGATTCTCCGTAATCGGCGCGATGTCCGCCGACCGGGGCCAAAAACGGCGCGAATCAGTCAGGCATCGTGCCGTCCCAAAGGTGCGGAATTCGCCACACCTTGAGGGGCCGAGCCCTTACCTTGAGGGGCTAGGCCCGCGCCGGACTGATTTCCGCCCCGCCAGCTGGGGGGAAAGGCCTTTGGTGCCCCGCCAGCTGGCGCGGAAATGACTTTGCCGGGCGGCGCATGCGCGGGAGCATCAGCGGCCGCTCACGGCATCCCCGCGCATGCGCAGTGGAAGGGGTCTCTTCCGCCTCCGCCATAGTGGAGACCATGGCGAAGGCGGAAGGAAAAGAGTGCCCCCACGGCACAGGGCCGCCCGCGGATCGGTGGGCCCCGATCGCGGGCCAGGCCACCGTGGGGGCACCCCCGGGCCAGATCGCCCCGCGCCCCCCCCAGGACCCCGGAGCCCGCCTGCGCCGCCATGTCCCGCCGTCCCAAAGGTGGTTCAATCCACGCCGGCTGGCGTGGGTTGACAGCGGCAGGACTTCGGCCCATCGCAGATGGAGAATCGCCGGGGGATTCCCGCCGACCGGCGGGCCGCGATTCCCGCCCCCGCCAAATCACCGGGGGCGGGATTCACGCCGGCCCCCGGCGATTCTCCGACCCAGTGGGGGGTCGGAGAATCGCGCCCCAGACCTTCCTGTTTCCAGTGGAGACACTCAGTGAGTACAGTTACACAGGGTTGATTGAACATCACACCCACCACGTGGATTGTAGCAGACTGGTTCGTCAGTCTGAGTAGCTATAGCAGGATTAACAGTAGCGTTGAATCCAAGTAGGAGAATTGTTAATAGTTTAATAAACGTGTTAAAGCTATCTCCAAGTCTGAAGCTTCCTTTGTCAGAGTGCACATCAAAGAAGCAGCTTATGCTACGTCAAGAGCATAACAAAACAATCATCGCACCCCCCTGCCCTCGACAGTGACTCGCTCATGGTGCCGACACTGCCCCAGCACCCTGGAGTGATGTGACACATATCCTGGGAGGGTGGATGATAGGGGTGGAGATGCGTAAGGTATCATCGACAGATCAGGCCACACCTCTGTGTTTGTTTTGTGAATCGGGCGAGTTTGAGGGCCTCCCTGGCCCTCCGGGCTTGGTGGAATTTTGCCACTGCTGCCTGTCCTGCAGCCTCCGGCTGATTCCCCGGTTCCTCCCTGGCTTTCGTCCTCCAGCCCTGCTGGTCCGGTGCTTCCTCATCATCCTGATCCTCCTCCTCAGAGATGGCTAGATGTTCCACAACAACCTCCGTCTCGTTGCCCCACTGCTGTGCAAGGTAGTGGAGGGCACAGCAGGCCAGCACAAAGTGGGCGACACTCCGGGCGGTGTACTGGAGTGCACCACCGAAGCGGTTGAGGCATCGGAACTGGCATCGGAACTGTATCTTGAGGAATCTGTTGGATTGGATTAGATTGGATTTGTTTATTGTCACGTGTACCGAGGTACAGTGAAAAGTATTTTTCTGCGAGCAGCTCAACAGATCATTAAGTACATGGGAAGAAAAGGGAAGAAAAGAAAATACATAATAGGGCAACACAACATATAAAATGTAACTACATAAGCACTGGCATCGGATGAAGCATACAGTGTTCATGAGGTCAGTCCATAAGAGGGTCATTTAGGAGTCTGGTAACAGCGGGGAAGAAGCTGTTTTTGAGTCTGTTCGTGCGTGTTCTCAGACTTCTGTATCTCCTGCCCGATGGAAGAAGTTGGAAGAGTGAGTAAGCCGGGTGGGAGGGATCTTTGATTATGCTGCCCGCTTTCCCTAGACAGCGGGAGGTGTAGATGGAGTCAATAGATGGGAGGCAGGTTTGTGTGATGGACTGGGCGGTGTTCACGACTCTCTGAAGTTTCTTGCGGTCCTGGGCCGAGCAGTTGCCATACCAGGCTGTGATGCAGCCCGATAGGCTGCTTCCTGTGGTGCATCTGTAAAAGTTGGTAAGGGTTAATGTGGACATGTTGAATTTCCTTAGTTTCCTGAGGAAGTATAGGCGCTGTTGTGCTTTCTTGGTGGTAGCGTCGACGTGGGTGGACCAGGACAGATTTCTGGAGATGTGCACCCCTAGGAATTTGAAACTGCTAACCATCTCCACCTCGGCCCCCTTGATGCTGACAGGGGTGTGTACAGTACTTTGCTTCCTGAAGTCAATTACCAGCTCTTTAGTTTTGCTGGCATTGAAGGAGAGATTGTTGTCGCTACACCACTCCACGAGGTTCTCTATCTCCCTCCTGTATTCGGACTCATCGTTATTCGAGATCCGGCCCACTATGGTCGTATTGTCAGCAAACTTGTAGATGGAGTTGGAACCAAGTTTTGCCATGCAGTCGTGTGTGTACAGGGAGTAGAGTAGGGGGCTAAGTACGCAGCTTTGCGGGGCGCCGGTGTTGAGGACTATTGTGGAGGAGGTGTTGTTGGTCAGAAAACCGAGGATCCAGTTGCAGAGTGGGGAGCCAAGTCCTAGGTTTTGGAGCTTTGATATGAGCTTGGCTGGGATTATGGTGTTGAAGGCAGAGCTGTAGTCAATAAATAGGAGTCTGATGTAGGAGTCCTTGTTTTCGAGATGCTCTTGGGATGAGTGTAAGGCCAGGGAAATGGCGTCTGATGTGGACCGGTTGCAGCGGTATGCGAATTGCAGTGGATCAAGACATTGTGGGAGTATGGAGGTGATGCGCTTCATGATCAACCTCTCGAAGCACTTCATTATGACTGAAGTCAGGGCCACTGGGCGGTAGTCATTGAGGCACGTTGCCTGGTTCTTCTTTGGTACCGGTATGATGGTGGTCTTCTTGAAGCAGGTGGGGACCTCGGAGTGGAGTAGGGACAGGTTAAAGATGTCCGCGAATACCTCTGCCAGCTGGTCCGGGCAGGCTCTGAGTGCACGACCAGGGATCCCGTCCGGGCCCATCACCTTCCGAGGGTTCACTTTCAGGAAGGCCAATCTGACTTTGGAAGCTGTGATGGTGGGTCTGGGTGAATTATGGGCTGCAGGGACACTCGACGGCGGATTGTTGGTTACCTGCTCGAACCGAGCATAGAATGCATTGAGTTCATTGGGAGGGGTGCGTTGCTGCCAGAGATACTGTTCGGCTTCGCTTTGTAGCCCATTATGTTGTTTAGTCCTTGCCACAACCGCCGAGAGTCTGTCTGTGACTCTAGCTTGGTTTGATATTCTCTCTTGGCATCTCGGATGGCTTTGCGGAGGTCGTACCTGGATTTCTTGTGTAGGTCAGGGTCGTCTGTTTTGAACGCCTCAGATCTGTCCTTCAGTAGGGAGTCAATCTCGCGATTGAGCCATGGTTTCCGGTTGGGGAACATACGTACTGCTTTCTTTCGCACGCAGTCGTCCACACATTTGCTGATGAAGTCTGTGACGATGGTGGCACACTCATTTAAATTGGTCGCTGAGTTCTTAAATATGGACCAGTCCACTGTCTCTAAGCAGTCACGTAAGAGCTCTTCTATCTCCTCGGACCAGCACTGCACAACCTTCTTAGCTGGATTCTCCCGCTTGAGTTTCTGCTTGTATGCCGGGAGAAGGAGCACCGTCTTATGGTCTGATTTCCCAAAGTGCGGTCCGGGGATGGAACGGTAGGCGCCCTTGGTTTTTGAGTAGCAGTGGTCAAGAGTGTTGACGCCCCTGGTGGGACAGGAGATGTGCTGGTGGAATTTTGGCAGTACACTCTTGAGGTTGGCCTTGTTGAAGTCTCCGGCCACGATGAACAAGGCCTCCGGGTGTTCTGTTTCATAGTTGTTGTTAACTGTGTATAGTTCATCCAGCGCCTTCCTCACTTTTGCCTGGGGTGGAATGTAGACTTCTGTGATAATGGCTGAAGTGAACTCACGTGGAAGATAATATGGGCGGCACTTCACGGTCAGGTATTCCAGGTCTGGGGAGCAGTTGGTCGCCAGGGTCGCCACATCCAAGCACCAGGAGGAGTTGATGAGGAGGCACACCCCTCCACCCTTCGATTTGCCTAATGATGCTGTGCGGTCCGTCCGGTGAATTGAGAAGCCTTCAGGTTGTATGGCAAAGTCCGGTGAGGCGGGGGTGAGCCATGTCTCTGTGAAACAGAGCACACAGCAGTCTCTTACTTCCCTCTGAGAGGTAAGTCTGGCGTTAAGTTCATCCAGCTTGTTTTCGATCGCTTGAACGTTTGCCATGAGTATGCTGGGGAGAGGGGTCTTGAAACCGCGTTGCTTCAGTCTAACCTGCAGACCGCCGCGTTTCCCTTGCTTCCTCAGTCGGCGGCTGCTGCTGGATGATCCTGGGATCCGATGGGAGATGTCAGCTCTTGTGGAAGGTAGGTGGTTGCGTCTGGCGTGGTCCAGGGTGCTGGCGGGGACCAGGGTGCTGTTTACGTATCTAGGGTCGTGTCTGGCAGGGTTTCGGGCACTGGTTGAGGTAGAGGGGTTGCTAGGGGGGCATGTTTGCGATCCGGTTCAGTCCCGGCGTTCTGCGGGCGCAGGAATACCTTGCAGCGCATTTGGGTCCTCGCGCGGGGTCTCTGCCGTTTTGGGGGCCCTGGGTCATGGGCAGGGGCCTCCTGAGGCAGGTTGGGCTGGGTACCGTGGTCTGTTCCCTCCCTGGGCGCTCCTGGGGTCGGATCTTGAAGTAGGCCCGGTCGGGCCTCCACGTGGATTTTTCTTTCTTTCATCACCAGGTAGGTTGGGTTGTTGGGCGGGCCTCTCTGGGTCGGGTCGCTGGGCAGGTCCCTCGGGGTCGCATTGGGCCGGGTCTTGCCGTCAGGGGTCGGGTCGGGAGCTCCAGGGACTGGGCAAGGCGATCCGGGGGCTGGCGTCGGTAGTTAGGCCGGGATTGGAGCTCCGAGGTCCGGGTCGGCTCCAAATCGAGGTCGGGACTTCACTTCTGGTTTGGGCCCGATCTTCTTCCAGGTCGCGGAGGTCAGGTCGGGTCGGGTCAAAAGGTCTCCAAGGGCCTCGTAGCATGTTCAAGCCTGTAAGAGAAGATAAAAGAGAGAGGTTAGTAATAATGTTAGTTTTAGAATTAATTTTTAAAAGATTAGAAAGAGTATAAGTTGAGTAAAAAGTGGACCTGTTTGGGAGAGCTCGCAGAGAGTCGCCTCGCTCCGGGGCCATCTTGGAGGGCCGCTTAATCACAGCTCGGGTGGCTGCATGGGCCTTGTTGTATTCGGTCTCCACTTCGGTCTACAGCCTCTGTACTGGTGTCATTAGCCAGGGACTCATTGGGTACCCCTTATCCCTCAAGTGCCAGCCGTCCCATCCAGGCAGGGAATGACTCCCACATGCTACATGGCCCGACCACCCACGGGGAACCAGTTGGGTTGTGTGACGTGCTCATTAACCACAATTGCCAATTCCCTATTACCAATAGTCTTCAGCTGCATGGCCAGAGCCTTGGGAGTCAGTGGGGGTTATGGGTGGTCGGTGGGGCAGGAACGGACACATGCTATCCAGGGGTTGGCATTGTGGTGCCGCGCACAGTTTCCTCCTGGTTACCCCCTCCAGTGCCTCCCCTCCACCCTCCCATGGCGACCCACTCCTGCGATAGTCCCCCACCCCCAGCCAGGCTACCCCCTCCCCCTGCTGAGCATTGGGGTGGCTAGCCCAGTGCCCCCAGGCTCGTTGCCTGTGAGCAAAGATGGCGACTCACCTCCTCGGCTCCTCACAGAAGCTCTTCAGCCAAGTTTACATTTTTGAAAAGCGTACTAATCGGCACCAGCGTGAGCACTTGCTAGGGAGGCCGATGAATGACGGGAGGTTATTGGGTTAAGGGGTGTCTCCTGTTAATTGTATGGAAATAGAGCTTAGGTTGTGATAATTGGTTTTTTGCCACGCTACGACGAGATCTCAATTTCGCCGACGGGAGCAGGCTGATTGCATCGCAAACTGCTTGGCGCCTGGTGTAGTTCTCATTTTCCGCCTCTCTTGCTATTCACCGGCCTCGTTTCGCGAGAGAGCGAGAGCACAACAAGGCCGGAGAAACGTGACCTAAGTACGTGAGGGTGAGGTGGTGCATCTGAATGTTCGGATGATTCCTAATTGCTAGATATTGTGGGTGAGATGTGTGAGCAGCATGAGTGATTGGTGGTACAGTGGACAGGAAATGTCATTCATTGACCTTGACCACCCATGTAAGATAATTGAACATTTTGCAGGAGTCAGGGCGGAACCTCTACAATTCACCTCTCGGGTCACCTGTTCCCATTCCCTTCTCAGGTTAAAAGCAAATTACTGCGGATGCTGGAATCTGAAACCAAAGAGAAAAGACAACTTTGACAAAGCGTCATCTGGACTCGAAACGTTAGCTCTTTTCTCTCCCGACAGATGCTGCCAGACCTGCTGAGATTTTCCAGCATTTTCTCTTTGGGTTCCTTCTCAGGTTATGTCTTGAATCCCTCCTGCAGAAACATCCCCTGTCTCCCCTGCAGCCTGAATGTACCTCCTCTTTAATTTGAAGGTGGGGGTACCAGCTACTTTAAGAAGTGCAGCCGAGGTATAACTTGTCCTTGCCATGCATGCACCTGGGCCCCCTGCTGAGAATGCAGGCAGTTATCAGCGTGCTCCCTGATGAGTTGCATGAACAGTTCTGGTAATGAGCAGACAACACAAATTTTAGAGCTGCCTGTATCACCTCGATCTGGCACAAAGTTATCATGCATCACCATCGCTTCACTCGCCTTCTAATGGGCCTAATCAAATTTGTATCCCATATATTTATAAAAGGCTTTTGCACTAATGTATATGACACACCAGAATGTTTAAATACAATGGGTGGAATTCTCTGGTCTCGTCCGTAGCGGAGTCCGTTGTGAGCGAGAATGGAAAATCTGGAGTTGCAGCCAAAACTCCATTCACCCGCCGAAAATCCCAGCCGCAAAGGAGGATGGAAGATTTTGGTCAATGAATGGGGAATCATTATTCAGTGGTTTTACCATCCCTAGTGTTGCCTCATTACCCCTGCAAAGATCCATATTGGAATGATTTAGATTTAGAATGGATTTACCAGGGCCAAAGTAATGAATCAATGAGGTTGATGATCTGAAATATTAATCTTAAAGAATTGACAGGCATAAAACTAACCTCAGTAATATAATTGTATGATACATTGTGGATGTGTGTCTAACATAGCAGATGTTCATATGGTTGGCATTTGTCAAGGGAGCAAAAACAAGGAGCAAAAGGCGTCCATTTCAGGAAATTAAAAAAAAAATAAAAAAGAGCAAAAGGGCAAATATTTTTGTTGTCAATTTTCAGTCCAGGTCTTGATTAATTGTTTTACCTACTGTAATTACTGTTACCATTACAGTGTTTCCATAGTAAAATGCTTAGAGTGTTATTACCTATTCATATCACCTTTGAGGCTACATTAGTGTGAGTCAATGGGATGTGTTCTTAACTTACATTACTGTATGATTGGTATGCAAATAGTGCATCTTACATTATAAAATGATCATACTTGTTGAAATGTTAAACATCGGAGCAGCCTATAATTAATGTATTTTTTTAATAAGCTAAAAAATGTAATTTGTCACGTTTAATGGCTGAGCGTGAAAATGTTTTGAGTTCTCAAAGAATTATCAAGCACAGTAGGGATATGAATATGAATGTATTGGAAAATTGTTGGAGCTGTTGCGTTTTTGTAATCTCCGGGACTTTTTTTCAGGCCTGATGACAGATGGTACGCCACCTGACTCCAATCAGGCTAATGTAAGATTCATTGTGCTTCACAGGAAGTCTAAAGATCAAGCGACACTGCAGAAGGTGAAGCAGCACCTTGACAGCCAGTATCACTGTGTGACACATCCAAGCAGCCAAGTCTTCGGAACTTCCAAAACAACATTGGAAATTAACCCTCTCAAGCCAACTCCAGCACATCCACAGCTTCTTTTTTTGTGTGCGCGCTAAATGTCAAGAAGTGTTAACAGTCTTCCATTCACTTTGAATGCGAAACTAAAAACGGAAATGCCTCACCGACTGTTTCTGAGTACTGGGGAGACAGCAATAGATTTTCTTTCTATTCGGAACTCAAAATGCACAAAACCTGACCAAAAATGAGAAAATTGTCATTTGGCATTATATCTTGTCAATAACTTTGATTGGAAAAAAAAAAGATTTCTACAGCTACTGTACTCTAGTGCATGCAAATGCAACAAAATATTTTGATCCTGAAGAAAAACACTTATTTGTTTTTGTTTCTGAAACCATTCTTATAATATATATTACAGCCATGAGCTAAATTGAATATGCATGTCCAATCATTATGGGAATTTTAAATTAAAGCAGAAATGTAAGGAATACACAAGTAGTTCAATATCTGAAAGAGAAAGATAGGTTGAAGCTTTAGACATGAATGTTCAGCAGCACTTGCCAGAATATTAAGCTTTCTTTCTTTGTCAGATGTTGATTGACTTGTGATACATTTCATTAATTTGCCATTTTATTTCAGATTTCCAGAGTGATTGGGCCAGAATCTCAGATTCTGAGGCTAAGTGCAGAGGATCTGTGGCGTTTTATGTGGAAAAAAATCAGCGCGCCACCTCACCGATGCTGCGACCGGTGAGGGGCTAGCAGACGCGTCACGTAAAACTCCCGGCTTCCACAAAATAAACCGCCGGAGAATGGGCGGGTCCTTGGCTGCGCTTGTGCACGGCGACAACCTGCAGCGATCGCGCTGTAAAACATGGCACGGCCGTGCGCGGACGCAACCTGCCAGATAATGCCACCCTGGCCACCCCCTCGACGCCTCCTGGCCACCCTCCACCAGTCCCCCCAGCCCTCGAGCAAGCTTCCCAGCCAGCAGCAAGGCTCCTGCCTGACTGCGGTGGCACTGGACACAGTCCGCAGCCACCACGCCGGGTTCCCTCACAGCTGAGACCAGAAGTGAACCGCGCCGCTGTGAACTCGGGCCAACGGGGGTGGAGATTCAGGGCAGGGCCTTCAGGTGATGCGCTGAGGCCGTCCCAACGGCCTGCGGCGCACACCATGATGACGCCATTGCAGAGGGGACAGAGCATATGAAACCTGCGTCAAACAGGCGCCGCCCCCAATTTCGGTGTAAAAAGGGATTCTCCGCCCAATCGCCGATTACGAAATTAGCATCGGGGAACGGAGAATCTCGCTCATTTTTTTCTTTTAATTTAATATTGAGTTATGTATTTGGAGTTGTTTTCAGTTAGTCCAAGAAATGTAGTTACTGGGTATGTAAATTTGAAGGGAACATACAGTATTGCTGAAATTTATGATATCAACAAATGTTAGGTTTAGGAAAGCAATTTTAATGCACAGATGTTATTTTTTCTTCTTCTTCGGTGATCACTCGCTAATGAGCATGATTGTCCACTTTGTTGCCTGTCAGTCATGGGATCTATGGGCCCTTCCATGGTTGATGAGCCTGAGCCTAGAGCCGCATCTTCAACAGCACACTTAGCAGGTGTTTCTGGGAGGTTGGATTAGTCCTTGGTTTCCAGATCACTGGTATTCCTTCCTCAGGCTCCTTCTCTGGGCTTCCACTTGCCGGCGGGTGTCCTCGAAGAATTGTGTCCATTCAATCAGAAGGTTTCTCCAAGTAGGTCTCTTCTGAGCAAAGGTCTCCCAGATGTTGACCTCGATGTTGCATTTCTTGTAAGTCTTTTGGGTGTCTTTGAAGAGCTTCCTTTGTCCTTCACTTGTTTGGGAACCTTCCTTGAGCTGGGCAAACCTTTGGTAGTCAGGACTCTGACATCCTCAGCACATGGCTAGCCCAGAGGAGTTGGTTTTGGATGATCATGGACTCAATACTTGGGGTCTTGGTTCCTTCAAGGACACTAACGTTAGTACACCTGTCCTCCCAGCTGAAGCAGAAATTCCATTCCAGACAGTGTTGGTGGTACCTCTCCAGGGCAATGAGGTGGCGTCTGTATGTAGTCCATGTTTTTGAGCCATAAAGAAGAGTTAGGAGGACGACTGCCTTTTACATGAAAATCTTGATGTCAGCATGAATGTTAAGACACTCGTCCTTAGGCATCCAAAGGAGGTGCTTGTGGTTTGGATACTATGTTGGATCTCCATAATGATACTAGCCTTAGATGAGAGGTGGCTCCCCAGGTAGGGGAAATGTTCCACATTTGGTACAGTTCTCCGTTAATCTTGATGGAGGTGGAGAGTGGCTCTTGCCCTGGTGCTGGTTGGTAAAGAACTTGAGTCTTCTTGAGGTTGAGGTTGAGATCGATTCTTTGGTATGCTTCCATGAATGTGTCAAGCATGGTTTGGAAATTCTCCTCTGCGAGAGGGGAGATGGTGATGTCACCTGCATACTGAAGTTCCACGAGTGATGTCAGTGTTGTTTTCTTCTTGAATTTCAACCGGTTGAAAGGTTTTCTGTCCACTCTGCAGACGACTGGGGATTTCCCTACTGCTGCAGCCTTCATCCACCATCGCAGCCGTTGATACCATACAAGTATCTTCTGTCTGATCCGCCATTGAGGGCTTGTTTTAGGTTGCACTTTGTCTGGTTCCTCCCCTCCATCTTTACCATCATGGGTGACCCTGCCAGGAGTTTAACACTCCCTGCCTCGGGATCAACGGAACATTTAAGCCTCTCCACCACAGCAAGGTGGCAATCTGAGGAAAGACAGATGTTATGCATCAAGGTTAGTTGGGGAGTGCTCAACATGTTCCCCTTACAGGAGAACTGGTTGGGGCTGGTTTAGCCCAGGGCTAAATCGCTGGCTTTTAAAGCAGACCAAGGCCGGCCAACAGCACGGTTCAATTCTCATACCAGCCTCCCCGAACAGGTGCCGGAATGTGGCGACTAGGGGCTTTTCACAGTAACTTCATTTAAAGCCTACTTGTGACAATAAGTGATTTTCATTTTATTTCATTTTCAACTATTTGATGTGAATTCAGATAATTTTGTAAGCCTTCCTCACTAGCAGTAAAACCATATTAAGCTAGGCAGCATGGCGGCGCAGTGGTTAGCACGTCTGCCTCATGGCGCCAAGGTCCCAGGTTCGATCCCGGCTCTGGCTCACTGTCTGTGTGGAGTTTGCACATTCTCCCCATGTTTGTGTGGGTTTCGCCCCCACAGCCCAATGATGTGCAGGTTAGGTGGATTAGCCACACTAAATTGCCCCTTAATTGGAAAAAAATAATTGAGTACTCTAAATTTATTTTTAAAAAGGAAAAAAGACATATTAAACTTTACTGTCACATTGTTTTCACCATGATCCAGTTTTTAACATGACTGCAAAAATATAATATTATGGACAAAGCCTATTGTTATTTATTATAAATTATAAAATTTGTGTTCAGTTAGAAGTTAAATTACATTCTGCCATTAGTATGTTGTCATGCTGCATTTGTACTGTTGGTACCAGTGTGACATCAAGACTAATTTTGGAATAGCATGAATATACAATGCACATTGACACTGTCTGCTCACTCAGCTGTAAATATTGCAGGTAAATCACAGTTTTTCTTTATCCTCAGTGTTATCTGTGACTCATGTGGTAGTACTCTTGCCACTGAGACAAGGCTGTGGGTTCAAGATCCACTCCAGAGACTGGAGTACAAAAGCCTAGACTGAAAAGTACTGAATTTTTGGTGGTGCTGTCTGTCAGGTACTACATTAAACTGAAGCCTTGTCTGCTCTCTCAGGTGAATGTAAAAGGTTCCATGACACTACTTTGACGAAGTGCATGTGATTTATCCCTCGCGTGCTGGCCAATATTTATCCCACAATCAACATCACTAAAATAGATCATCTGGTCATTATCACATTGCTGTTTGTGGATGCCTGCTGAATGTAAATTGCCTGCCACATGTCTCACATTTGACTACACTTCAAGTGATCACACTTCAAAAGCACTTCATTGATTGGAAAATGCATTGGGACATCCTAAGCTTATAAAGGATGCCATATTACAAATACATGTGTTCTTTCTTTCTCTCAAATTGTCTGGTAGTAGAAAGTGATCAAGGTGGAACTTCTGGTTGCGGCTATGCTGAGCTAAGTCGCACATTCGGCAGCTCCCGCCAGAAACGGACTTTTGGGCTCTTTTGAGGGCCCCCAGAGGCATTTGTTCGACGGTTCCCAGTATGGGAAGGTGACAGTACGATTTCCCCGGCACTGTATGGACTGGACCAGGAGTGGAGCGGTGAAAAAAGTAATTCTGGTGCAGCAAAAAGTGCGAGGGAGGAAAGCCAAGATGGCGGCGGGTGGAGACCAGGCAGCGTGGGCGCAGTGGGCGCAAGAGCAGCAGGAGTTTCTCAAGCGCTGCTTCACGGAATTGAAAGCAAAGCTGCTGGAGCCGATGAAGGCTTTGATCGACAAGCTGGTCGAGACCCAGAAGGCCCAAGGGGCGGCGATCCGGGAGGTGCGACAGAAGGCCTCGGAGAATGAGGACGAGATATTGGCCCTGGCGGTGAAGGTGGAGGCGCACGAGGCGCTGCATAAGAAATGGCAGGAGAAGTTCGAGGACATGGAGAATCGGTCGAGGAGGAAGAATCTGCGGATTCTGGGTCTCCCGGAGGGAGTGGAGGGGTCGAATGCTGGAGCATATGTGGTCGCGATGCTGAACACATTGATGGGGGTGGGTGCCTTCCCGAGGCCCCTGGAGCTGCATGGGGCCCACCGAGTCCTGGCAAGGAGGCCCAAGTCTAACAAGCCGCCGCGGGCAGTATTGGTGCGGTTCCATCGCTTGGTGGACAGGGAGTGTGTCCTAAGATGGGCAAAAAAGGAGCGGAGCAGCATGTGGGAGAATGCAGAGGTCCGTATATACCAGGACTGGAGCGCGGAGGTGGCCAAGAAGAGGGCCGGGTACAATCGGGCTAAGGCGGTTCTACATCGGAAGGGGGTGAAATTCGGGATGCTGCAGCCGGCACGACTGTGGGTCACGTTTAAGGACCGGCACCATTACTTTGAGATGCCGGAGGAGGCATGGACCTTTATTCAGGCCGAAAAGTTGAACACGGACTGAGGGTCGGTTGTGAGGGGAGGTCGCGGGGGGCTTTGGAGGACGTTGTGCTTTGGGGGACATTGGGGGATGTTCTATTCTGTTCTGTATTGTTTCCTTGGGTGCTGGGTGGGGTAGGGTGAAATGGTTCGAAGTGAGGGTTTTGTCAGAGTGTGGGCGTCGGTTGTTGGAAGGACAGGGCCCCGTTGGGGGGAGGGGAGATGGGAGCCCCGAGGTGGGGAAGCTGGGATTAGGCCACAAAAGGGAGCTGCGCCAGAGAGGGCGGGGCTGGTCTGATGGAAAGCGCGGGCTTTTTCCCGCGCTAGGGAACGAAGGGGGCAGGGCCTGGGGGAGGAAGGGCGTTGTTGGAGAGGAGCGCCCGCTGATGGACAGGAGTGGGGGGGGGGGGGGGGGGGTGGAGACTGCCACACTGGGGGGTCGATGGAGTGGCCGGAGTGGCCGGGGTCAGCAGGAGTCAGCTGACTTACGGGAGTGCTATGGGGGGAGCAACGCAGCTAGGGTGGGACCTAGCTGGGGGGGGGAAGGGGGGGGGGGGGGGAAGGGTGGGGGGGGGGGAACTGGGTTGCTGCTGCATTGGCCAAAGGTGAGCTGGAGCTCGGAAAGAGAGTCAGGGCGGGGGTCTGCCGCTGGGGGGAATGGAGAGTGCGGGAGGCGCGGGCACGTGGCTGGCCTAGAAAAAGGGATGGCTAATCAGCTGGAGGGGGGGCGCAGGTAGCCCTCTGATCCGGCTGATAACTTGGAATGTAAGAGGCCTCAATGGGCCGGTCAAGAGGGCACGTGTGTTCACGCACCTGAAGGGACTGAAGGCAGATGTGGTTATGCTCCAGGAGACGTATTTGAGGGTGGCAGATCAGGTTAGGCTGAGAAAGGGGTGGGTAGGGCAGGTATTCCACTCGGGGTTGGATGCAAAGAATCGAGGGGTGATGATTTTGGTGGGTAAGCAGGTGTCGTTTGAGGCGCTGAACACCGTGGCAGACAATGGAGGTCGGTATGTGATGGTGAGCGGTAAGCTGCAGGGGGTGCGGGTGGTATTAGTGAATGTATATGTCCCGAATTGGGACGATGCCGGATTTATGCGGCGCATGTTGGGCCGGATTCCGGACCTGGAGGCAGGGAGTTGATAATGGGGGGGGGGGACTTCAATACTGTACTGGATCCAGCATTGGACCGCTCCAGGTCCGGGATGGGTAAGAGGCCGGCGGCGGCCAAGGTGCTGAGGGGATTTATGGAGCAGATGGGAGGAGTGGACCCATGGAGGTTTGTCAGGCCGGGGGCCAGGGAATTTCCTTTTTTTTCCCACGCCCATAAAGCCTACTCCCGGATATACTTCTTCGTTATGAGCAGGGCACTAAATCCGAGGGTGGAGGGCACGGATTATTCGGCCATAGCCATCTTAGACCATGCCGCGCATTGGGTGGAGCTGGAGCTAGGGGAGTAGAGGGACCAGTGCCCGCTATGGCGCCTGGATGTGGGCTTGCTGGTGGATGAGGAAGTGAGCGGGCGTATCCGGGGGGTGCATTGAAAGCTATCTGGAGGCTAATGATAATGGGGAGGTGCAGGTGGGGGTGGTCTGGGAGGCGCTGAAGGCGGTGATTAGGGGAGAGCTAATCTCCACTAGGGCCCACAAGGAGAAGAAGGAGAGGAGAGAGAGGGAGAGATTGGTGGGGGAGATTTTACGGGTGGATAGGAGGTATGCAGAGGTCCCCGAAGAGGGACTACTCAAGGAGCGACAAAGCCTCCAGGCCGAGTTCGACCTGTTGACCACCAAGAAGGCAGAGGTGCAGTGGAGGAAAGCGCAAGGGGCGGTGTATGAGTACGGGGAGAAGGCTAGCCGGATGTTGGCACACCAGCTTCGGAAGGGGAGGGAGATTGGGGGAGTTCGGGATAAAGGGGGGAACATGGTGCTGGGTGCGGTGGGAATAAATGGGGTATTTAGAGACTTTTATGAGGGGCGGTATAGGTCTGAGCCCCCGACGGAGGAGGGGGGATGCATCGATTTTGGATCGACTGAGGTTCCCGAGGGTGGAGGAGGAGCAGGTAGCTGGGCTTGGGGCACTGGTAGGGCTGGAGGAACTGACTAAGGGGCTGGGGAGTATGCAGGTGGGGAAGGCACCTGGGCCAGATGTGTTCCCGGTGGAATTTTACCGGAAGTACATGGACCTGCTGGGCCCTCTATTACTGAGGACTTTCAATGAGGTGAGGGAGGGGGGGGAGAACCCCCGACGATGTCCAGGGCGCTGATCTCGCTGATCTTGAAGCGGGACAAGGACCCATTACAGTGTGGGTCGTATAGGCCAATCTCGCTCCTCAATGTGGACGTGAAGCTATTAGCGAAGGTGTTGGCTACCAGAATTGAGGACTGTCCCCCGGGGGTGATTCACAAGGACCAGGCGGGTTTTGTTAAGGGAAGGCAGCTGAATACCAACGTGCGGAGGCTCCTTCACTTAATCATGATGCCTACAGTGGAGGAGGAAGCGGAGATAGTGGCGGCGATGGACACGGAGAAGGCCTTCGATAGGGTGGAGTGGGGGTACCTCTGGGAAGTGTTGAGGAGGTTTGGGTTCGGGGAGGGGTTCATTAGTTGGGTTAGGCTACTTTACAAAGCCCCGGTGGCAAGTGTGGCCACGAATCGGAGGTGGTTGGAATACTTTCGGTTGTTTGCTATTTGCATTGGTAATTGAGCCTTTGGCCATGGCTCTAAGGGAGTCCAGGAACTGGAGGGGGCTGGTCCGGGGGGGGGGGGGGGGGGGGGGGAAACACCGGGTTTCATTGTATGCCGATGACCTGTTACTGTATGTGGCGGACCCAGTGGGGGGGGATGCCGGAGGTGATGCGGATCCTCAGGGAGTTTGGGGACCTTTCCATGTATAAGCTCAACGTGGGGAAGCGTGAGCTCTTCGTGGTACACCCAGGGGACAGGGAAGGGGGAGAGACGAGCTTCCACTGAAGAGGGCGGAAAGGAGTTTTCGGTACCTGGGGATCCAGGTGGCCAGGAGCTGGGGGGGCCCTACACAAGCTCAACTTGACGAGGCTGGTGGAGCAGATGGAGGAGGAGTTTAAAAGGTGGGATATGTTGCCACTCTCCTTGGCGGGTAGGGTACAGTCGGTGAAGGTGACGGTGCTCCCGAGGTTCCTTTTTATATTCCAGTGCCTCCCCATCCTGATCCCTAAGGCCTTTTTTAAGTGGGTCAGTAGGAGCATCATTGGATTTGTGTGGGCGAAAAAGACCCCGAGGGTGAGAAGGGTGTTTCTGGAACAGAGTAGGGAGAGAGGAGGGTTAGCGTTACCTAATCTGTGTGGGTATTACTGGGCTGCCAATGTGGCGATGATACGCAAGTGGGTAATGGAGGGGGAGGGGGCGGCGTGGAAGAGGCTGGAGATGGCGTCCTGTGTGGGCACTAGTCTGGGAGCGCTGGTGACCGCACCGCTGCCGCTCCCGCCGACTAGGTACACCACAAGTCCGGCGACTTTGAAAATTTGGGGGCAGTGGAGGCGCCACAGGGGTGAGGTAGAGGCTTTGGTTTGGTCCCTGATCCGGGAGAACCATCGGTTCGTCCCGGGGAGAATGGATGGAGGGTTCCTGAGCTGGCACAGGGCAGGAATAGAAGGATGGGGGACTTGTTTTTAGATGGGACGTTTGCGAGCCTTGGGGCGCTGGAGGAAAAATTCGGGCTTCCCGCTGGAAATGCCTTCAGGTACATGCAGGTAAGAGCGTTTGTAAGACGGCAGGTGAGGGAGTTCCTGCTGCTTCCAGCACTCAGGATCCAGGATAGGGTGCTCTCGGGGGTGTGGGTTGGAGAGGGCAGGGTCACGGCGATCTACCAGGGATGCAGGAGGAGGAGGAGACCTCGGTGGAGGAGCTAAAGGGTAAATGGGAGGAGGAGCTTGGGGAGGAAATGGACGAGGGTACGTGGGCAGACGCCCTGGGTAGGGTTAATTCTTCCTCCTCTTGCGCCAGGCTTAGCCTGATACAATTTAAGGTTCTTCACAGAGCCCATATGACAGGGGCGAGGCTGAGCAGGTTCTTTGGGGTGGAAGACAGGTGTGGGAGGTGCTCGGGGAGTCCAGCAAATCATACCCATATGTTCTGGGCGTGCCCGGCGCTGGATGGGTTCTGGAGGGATATTGTGAGGACGGTGTCTAAGGTGGTGAACACGCGGGTTAAGCCGAGCTGGGGGTTAGCACTATTTGGGGTCTCAGACGAGCCGGGAGTGCAGGAGGCGAAAGAGGCCGGTATTCTGGCCTTTGCGTCCCTGGTAGCCTGGCGGAGGATTCTGCTACAGTGGAAGGATGCGAGGCCCCGAGCATGGAAGCCTGGATCAGCGACATGGCAGGGTTCATTAAATTGGAGAGGGTAAAATTTGCCTTGAGAGGGTCTGTGCAAGGGTTCTTCAGGCGGTGGCAACCGTTCCTAGACTTTCTAGCAGGGCATTAGGAGGTGGTCAGCAGCAGCAGCAACCCAGAGGGGGAGGGAGGAGGGGGGGGCGGTGTACTTTGTGTTTTCTACTGTGTTTATTATTGCTTAATGGGGGGTTTGTATATTGGGGGAATTTGTGATGTAGTTGTAAGATGTTTATTTATGTGTTCTTTGTTTTTCATTTTTCTGTAAGGGGGGGCTTTGTTGAAAATATGTAAAAATTTGAATTAAAATATTTCTATTAAAAAAAGAAAGTGATCAAGGTTAGAATATGACTCCCACAACTTTTCCAATTGACTTTTTTGTCCCTGCCGCCAAGCGATAAATGGTATCCTCTGTAACTATGACTGTCCTTTTCCTACTTTGTGGTTCTGCAGTTCTTAACACAATTGAACATATCTTCCTCCTGTAAAAACTGTTCCTTTCAGGTTCTCTCCATTCTTACCTGTTTGATCAGAGACAGTGAATTATCAGCAATGGGTTCTCTTCTTCCCCATATCATTACCCGTAGAGTTTCCCAAACATCTATGCTTTGCCCCTTCCTCTTCCATGTCCATATATTGCCTCTTGGTGACATGATCCATAGACATGGGGTCAGCTTCCACATGTATGCTCATGATACCCAACTCTAACAGTCCACCACCACCTTTCATTGACAGTGTGGGAAGGTTGTTTGTCCAATATCCAATCCGTCAATTAAACATTGGCAAACTCTGTACCACCACCTCCAATTCCTTCCCCGTCACGAGGCATTGTCTCAGGTTGCAGTCACATTGTCTCTGCCTCGCTATCTCTTCTTAGATGACTAGTGCGACTACATTTCAGCAAAGTACCAAATTGGCTGTGAGCATTTTGAGACATCTGCCAATTGTAAAGGTGCTATATAAATGCAAGTTTTTATTTCTTTCTCCTTTAAGGTCCTCTTTAAAACCTGCCACATTGACCAAGATTTTAGTCATCTCAGCTGTTACTTTCCGTTTGGGTAGGTCACCATTTCTGGCTGATTGCACCTCTGTTGTGTTGTGGAATATTCATGTATAATAAATAGGTTCTAAAAGTATAAGTTGTTGATGTTGCTTGGTTACTGAACAGCCTGTGCTATGAATATTACATGTGAACATTTGTACACATTCAAAGCACACATTTGCCCTGTTGTCTCGATTTAAGCTGATTTCAATGAATGGAAGTGAAAATCGGACACTGTGTAGAATGGGCTGCTGATTTGTTATCACCCGTGTTGTGCAACCACCCAAAATGAATTCATGCCCCATAGCTCTTTCTCAGTGCAATGACTGAATTTAAACATCTTGATCTATTCAAATGCCTTGACTGAGGCAATGAAAATCTTGTTGGCCCAAATTGTCCAGTGTCAATTCGGAGGTCCTGGCAAACACACACACACACACGCATGCGCAGAAATTTCCCAGGATGCAGGGAGGGGGCAGGGACCCCCCGACCAAGCTGGTTACTTGGAAAGTGCAAGGGTTGAATGGGCCGATTAAACAGTCGCATGTCTTTGCGCACCTGAGGAGTTTGAAGGCGGATGTTGTGTTTTTGCGGAAGACGCACCTGAAGTTGGGAGAATCATACAAGGCCGAGGAAGGGATGGGTGGGGCAAGTGCCTCACTCGGGGTTGGACATGAAGAGGAGGAGGGTGACAGTGCTGGTTAAGAAGAAAGTGGATTTTGAGGTGGATAGTGTTGTGGCCAATCCGGGGGGTAGGTATGTGATGGCCAGTGGGAAGCTGGAGGGGATGCCAGTGGTCCTGATGAATGTTTATGCCCCAAATTTGGACGATGTGAATTTTGTGAGCCAGGTGTTAGGGAAGATCCCGGATCTGGACACGTACCGGCTGATAATAGGGGGCAATTTGTACACAGTTTTGGGTTTGATGTTGGACTGGTCGTGTCCCAGGTCATTGAAGGTGTCGACAGTGGCGAAGGAATTGAGAGAGTTCATGGATCGTATGGGGGTCGGACCCGTGGAGGTTTGGGAGACTGAGGGCGAAGGAGTTCTCGTACTTCTCACATATGCACCGGGTGTACTCTCAGATCATTTTTTTAATGGTGGACAAGGCATTGTTTGTGGGGATAACCGATTCGGAGCATTCGGCGGATGTGGGGCGAAATTCTCCGGTATCGGCGCAATGTCCGCCGACTGGCGCCCAAAACGGCGCAAATCAGTCGGGCATCGCGCCGCCCCAAAGGTGCGGAATGCTCCGCATCTTGGGGGGCCGAGCTCCAACCTTGAGGGGCTAGGCCCGCGGTGGACAAATTTCCGCACCGCCAGCTGGCGGAAAAGGCCTTTGGTGCCCCGCCAGCTGGCGCGGAAATGACATCTCCGGGCGGCGCATGCGCGGAGCGTTAGCGGCCGCTGACGGCATTCCCGCGCATGCGCAGTGGAGGGAGTCTCTTCCGCCTCCACAATGACGGAGACCATGGCGAAGGCGGAAGGGAAAGAGTGCCCCCACGGCACAGGCCCGCCCGCGGATCGGTGGGCCCCGATCGCGGGCCAGGCCACCGTGGGGGCACCCCCCAGGGCCAGATTGCCCCGCGCCCCCACCCCAGGACCCCGGAGCCCGCTCGCGCCGCCTTGTCCCGCCGGTAAGGTAGGTGGTTTAATCTACGCCGGCGGGACTTCGGCCCATCCGGGCCGGAGAATCTCGGGGGTGGGGGGGTCCCGCCAACCGGCGCGGCGCTATTCCCGCCCTCGCCGAATATCCGGTGCCGGAGAATTTGGCAACCGGCGGGGGCGGGATTCACGCCAGCCCCTGGCGATTCTCCGACCCGGCGGGGGGTCGGAGAATCTCGCCCGTGGTCTCTGACCACACCCTGCACTGGGTAGATTTGGGGGTGATTCAAGGGGTCACCCTGGCCCGCAGTGGAGGTTGGATGTGGGCTTGTTGATGGATGAGGGCCGCCATCCGAGGGTATGTTGAGCGGAATGACACGGGGGAGATCTTGGCCTCCAATATGTGGGGGGCGCTTAAGGTGGTAGACAGGGGTGGATTATCTCGACCTGGGCATATAGGGAGAGGGTGGAACGAGAGGTGAGAGCGAGGCCAGTGGATGAGATTTTGAGGGTGGATCGGAGGTATTCGGTTGGGTCAGAGGAGGGGCCACTAAAGGAGAGGCAGAGGCTCCAGGTGGAGTTTGGGTTGATGTCCACGGGGAAGGCGATAGGTCAATTGTAGAGGTCCAGAGGGGCAGTGTACGAGCATGGGGAAAAGGTCAGTAGGATTTTGGCACTCTAAATGAGAAAACAGGCACTGACGAAAGAGATTTAAGGATGAGGATGAGAGGATCAAAGTGGTGTCGCACCCAGAAGGGGTGAATAGGGTGTTTGAGGCCTTCTGCAGAAGGTTGTGTGAGTCAGAGCCTCTGCCTGGGGCAGTGGGGACGAGGCGGTTCCTGGACAGGTTGGAGTTCCCAAGGGTGAAGGAAGAGAAGCTGCAGGAATTGGGGGCCCCGATTGGGCTGAGGGAGGTGATGGATGGCATGGGATCGAGCAGGCAGGGAAGGCCCCGGGGCCGGATGGATTCCCAACAGAGTTTTTATAAGATCTTTTATAAGAGTTGGGGCCACTGGTAGTGGGGATGCATAATGAGGTGAGGGGAATGGGGGAGCTCCCCCACCCCCCAACATTGTCATATTGTCATCGGCAGCTGATTTTAAAGAAAGATAAGGACCCAGGACAGTGTGGGTCATATCGCCCGATATTGCTGCTAAATGTGGATGTAAAGTTGTTAGCGAAAGTGTTAGCGTCGTGAATAGAGGATTATGTGCTGGGGGTGATAGGGGAGGACCAGACGGGGTTTGTGAAGGGGTGGCAATTGTCAGCAAATGTGCGTAGGCTGCTCAGTATCATTATGATGCCCTCAGAGGGCCAGGAGATAGAAGTAGTCATGGCAATGGATACTGAGAAGGTGTTTGAGCGGCTGGAGTGGTCGTACCTGTTGGAGGTGCTGGGCCAGTTTCAGTTTGGCCAGGGTTTTGTGGATTGGGTTCGGCTGCTGAATAGAGTGCCCATGGCTGGTGTCCGGATGAACAGGACGAGCTCGGGATACTTTGGACTGCCCTCGAGGACGAGGCAGGGGTGCCCGCTATCTCTGTTGATTTTTGCTCTGGTGATAGAGCCATCGGCAATGGCACTTAGAGTGTTGAGGGGTTGAAGGGGGATTGAGTGGGTTGGGTCCAAGCACAGAGTCTCGTTATATGCGGACGATCTTTTGTTATGCATTTCGGGCCCAGTGAGCAGCTTCTAGGATCATGGAGACCCTGAGAGAGTGTGGCCGTTTTTCAGGGTATTAATTGAAAATGGGAAAAAGCAAGGTGTTCCTACTTGATGCAAAAGGCAGGAGAGGAGGTTGGGGAGTTGCCATTTCGGGTGGTGGGGGCAGGTTTTTGGTATCTAGGAATTCAGGTGGTTCGGAGCCATTTCGGGTGGTGGGCGCAGCTGCATAAATTAAATCTGGCACGACTGGTGGAGGGAATGAAGGTGGATTTTAAGAGGTTGCCACTGTCACTGGCTGGGCACAGACTGACGGTTAAAATGACGGTACTGCCCAGGTTCTTGTTTGTGTTCAAGAACCTCCCCATCTTTGTCCCCAAGTCTTTTTTTAGGATGGTGAACATGATAATTTCGGATTTTGTGTGGGCGGGGAACACCCTGCGGGTGAGGAGGGTGTTTTTGGAGCGGGGGTGAGTGGGGAGGGGGTGGGGGGGTGGGGGGGGGGGGGGGGGGCGGCTGTCGGTGACGAGTTTGATGAATTATCAAGCGCAAATGGCAGCAGGAGTTGGGTGGCAGTGAGGGCCGAGATGTGGATGGAAGCCCTGCAGAGGGTGAAAGCTTCCTCGTCATGAGTGAGGCTAAGCCTCATCCAGTTTAAGGTGGTACATCAGGTCCACCTGATGGTTGCGAGGATGAGCCGGTTACAGGGGTGGAGGATAGGTGTGGGCAGTGTGCGGGGGGAGGGGGGGTGGGCTGGTGGGGGGGGGGGCCGCGAATCATGTCCACATGTTCTGGGCTTGTCCAAAGTTGAGGGAGTTCTGGCAGGGGGTCTCGGATGTCATGTCTGAGATTCTGGAAGTAAGGGTGGCCCCGAATCCGGAGGTGGGGGTATTTGGAGTTTCGGAAGATTCGGGAGTCCAGGTGGGTAGCGAGGCTGATGTGTTGGCCTTTGCCTCCCTGATAGCCCAGAGGCGGATCTTGTTGAGTTGGCGGGATTCGGGGCTGCTGAAGGAAAGGGTATGAACGACCTGGCAGAACTCCTGCATTTGGAGGGGGTCAGGTTCGCCTCATGGGGGGCGGAGGAGTGGTTCACCCGAAGGTGGAGGCCGTTTATTGATTTCTTCAAGGTGAATTAAGGTGTCAGCGGGGGTGGGGGGGGGGTTTGGGGATTGTTTTTGCTGTTTCGGGGGGAGATAAGGGGGAAAAATCAAGGGGGCGGGGAGAGTTGTGAGCTTGGTATCGGGGATTGTTGTGGGCCTGTGTTCTTTGTCTGCTTGGATTTTTGGTTTTCTGATATTTCTATGTACATATGCAAAATGCCTTGAATAAAAATAATTTTTAAAGAAAGAAATTTCCTGGGATGTTTAAACTTCCAGTAGTTTGATTTTTTCTGCTCAGCACCATCTGCAAATGTCTCCGACACTAAGCTCACGGTGGAAACTTGGGTCAGATACACGGGACCTACCTGGTTGCCAACCCTCGAAATGCTACACTGGCTAATACTTGTTCTAACTCCAGTGATTAACTGAACTGAGCATCATAAATGATTCCTCCAATCATCACCCCAACCCACCCCAAGCCAACAACCCTCCGAGCTCCCAGCTAACTCAGATCCAATCCAATTCCGCCTCAACCCGACTATCTCAATGACCACCAGACTTACCCCACCTCCCCCAACATCTAATTAAACCTGACTCAACCCAACTACTTATGACTTGACTCAACTATCCCCCCGACAATCCAATTAACCCTCGATGGGCCCAACTACTCGCCGACCTGGCTATCTCCCCAACCATCTGACTAATCCCCAACCCAACCATATCCCAACAACCAATCCACCCAACTACCCCATTGGGCTATCTGCAAACCCAATCTGACTACCCTCCTCGACTACCCCCTCACCTGACTACTGCCTGACCTGACCCAACTACCCACATGGCCATCTGATAATCACCCAGCTAGCCCCGACCCGACCACCCTACCTGACCTTCCGACCCAACTAACCCCATCCTGATCAAACTACTTTTACCAACCACCCAATTACCCCCAAACCACCCACCTATCGGCCAGCCGACAGTTCCCCCCCGCAACCACCCTACTACATCCTCCACCTGACAACCTGCCCATTCACCCACATTCCTGTTCTCCCATTCAGTGGCTGGTTTAGCACAGTGGGCTAAACAGCTGGCTTGTAATGCAGAACAAGGCAGCATCACGGTTTCAATTCTCGTACCGGCCTCCCCAAACAGGTGCTGGAATGTGGCGACTAGGGGCTTTTCACAGTAACTTCACTGAAGCCTACTTGTGACAATAAGCGATTATTATTATTATTATTCACCCACTCATCCCTTCACAAATAGAAAGACTTGAGAAGCTTTATAATTTACCTTAATACAGCAGCAACTGTATTAAAAAGTTTTTAAAAAGCCACATTAATATTGCAAATTGCTGGGCAACAATGTGGTGCAGTGGTTAGCACTGCTGCCTACGGCGCTGAGGACCCGGGTTCGATCCCGGCCCTGGGTCACCGTCCGTGTGCAGTCTGCACATTCTCCCTGTGTTTGCGTGGGTTTCACCCCCACAACCCAAAGATGTGCGGGGTAGGTAGATTGGACACGTTAAATTGCCCTTTAATTGAAAAAAATAATTGGGTACTCTAAATTTATCTTTAAAAATATTGCAAATCCAAGCAAGATTTGGCCGATTATTTTCCTGATAGTTTTAAGGGTGTTTTTAATCCTTGTATTTATTTTGTCCACAACATGTTGCACAACTGTGAAAGGCTACCGCTGATGAACAGAAAGTAAAGATTGAATGCAAACAGAATCCTAAGTTACCTGGGCTCGAGTGTTATTTATACAAATCTAAATGTCGGCTTAAACAGTTGAAAGGGTTAATTTAAACATTGATTTCCAGCTCATGCACGCCTTCTGGGAAACAACAGGTCTTACAAAATGATAAGATCAATCAGGCATGTCCAATTATCGGTCTCAAGTTGTGTGAATAAATTCATTTTCCTTTTTGTTGCCCAAGCACGATTCTATTACTGGTGAGGAACAATATGCAAGTTTGGACTTTAACATAAATACTGAAAGAGCGAGGTTCATCAAGATAGGATAGGAAAGCATGTCATAATAAGTTTCTAAAACATCACAAGTATCTGCATAATCCTGAATTAATTGTCAACCTACACCTACACCTACAGCCACAATTCTTCAACAAAAGAACGAATGGAAATGATAGAGTAATAATAGTTTTCATGCTAATTAATAGTCTGGTATTTTATCAGCTTTGGAAAAATAGAGCTGTAATTTATTTATCAAAAGCCAGCAGTCGATATACTCCCATTATAGAATCATAGAATGATACAGCACAGAAGGAGTCCATTTGGCCTATTGTGCTGTGTTGGTTTTTTGAAAGAGCTATCCAATTAGTCCCATTCTCCTGCTTATTCCACATAGTCTTGCAAATTTTCCAATTCAAGTATTTATCCAATTTCCTTTTGAAAGTTATTATTGAATCTGCTCCCATCAACCTTTCAGGCAATGCATTCCAGATCATATTATACAAGCCTAGGATATTTAGTCGAGGAATTTATTTTTACAGCCCATTCTAATTTCTGCCGACCTCTGAAATTATTTTGCCCCTTCTCCTTGAGGAGTTCGGACCAATTCAGCACTCCCATACATTTAACGGATAATAAAGTTGCCGAAAGCTGAGATGCTGCAGAATTGCTGTTAATTTGTTGGCACCTGTGAATCCCAGCGATGCATCCCTTCCATCAACATTTCCCACTGGAAGCAGGGAGAACAAATTCTGCCCCCAAGCTGGATAAGCAATGGTGCAATGGAAACCCCTCAGTACCATGTCTAAGCAGTCATACACCCTGCATCCTAGATAGTTACTGTTGCCAACCTATTCACCGGTGGCAGGTTCAGCCAATAATATCCTCCCCAACATCACACATTCCAGAAGGGAACCCTGTAAGATGATTAGCTATAAGGATAACTTCTGGCTTTCCTGTTTACAGTGCAACCCTTGGACACTGAGGCCAGCGGTATCACTAACACCACTGCCCAGGACAAGATCAGCTAATTGAACACAAATTGAAGATTTGGAAACAAGAGGCAGCCGCCCAGGATAGTGAGCCGGCTTCCCAACAGGCCAAGGAGGACGCTATGGGAAGGAACCACCATATGAGGCCTCATGTGTACCGGCAGCGCCTGGCATTCGATGACCTCGGTAGCATAGTGGTTAGCACAATGGCTTCACAGCACCAGGGTCCCAGGTTCGATTCCCGACTTTGGTCACTGTCTGTGCGGAGTCTGCACGTTCTCCCCATGTCTGCGTGGATTTCCTCCGGGTGCTCCGGTTTCCTCCCACAGTCCAAAGATGTGCAGAGGTAGGTGGATTGGCCATGCTAAATCGCTCTTAGTGTCCAAAAAAGGTAAGTTAAGGTGGAGTTACGGGGATAGGGTGGAAGGGTGGGGATAGGGCAGAGGTGCGGGCTTAGGTAGGGTGCTCTTTCCAAGGGCCATTGCAGACTCGATGGGCCGAATGGCCTCCGCCTGCACTATAAATTCTGAAACTTTGTGACCTGCCAGACCTGCATGCCGTCGAAGACTCCGACTGAGCAGGGGGACAATGTGACATATCTGCCAGATTATGGTGCACCTGGCACCACGGGAGAATGGGGGTGCGGGGGGGTGGGACACCAGTTCCCGGTGGCTGTCAAGATGATGGTCGCCCTGAACGTTTACTCAAGGGAGTCCTGCCAGGCGCCAAGTGGGGATCTGTCTGGAATCGCACAGAGCTCGGTGCACAGGTGCATCCGTGCTGTCACAGATGTCCTATTTGCCCGGTCAACACAATATATCAAATTTAATGTGGACCAAGCCCACCAGGATCCCCAGGCAGCCGGGTTCACCTTCATTACAGAGATGCTCCAGGTCCAGAGGGTGATCGATGTTGCCCTATATGCCGGTCTTCATAAATCAAAAGCGGTTCCACTCGATGAACGTGTAACCGGTTTGTGAGCATGAGCTGCGCATCATGCACGTTTGCGCCCGATACCCAGGCAGTGTGCACAACGTCTTCATCCTGGCACACTCAACAGCTTCTGACCTCTTGTGAGACCCCCCCCCCCCCCACTCCTGGCTGAGAGGATGTGTCCTGGGCGACAGGAGGATGCAGGGGTGGGTGAGAATGGGCAGGACATGGGTAGGCTGCACAATGTGTGAGTCAGGGCTGGTGTGCATAGGAAGCTCAAATCGCCTCCATGATCAGCGACTAGGGGGCCTGGCCAGCAGCACGGACATCCCATTCCCACCCAACACTGGCCAAACCCCCTCTCCCATGAACACCCTCCCTGTACAGCAGTACCACCGCCCCACCCCCACCTTGCAATCCCCTCTGTGATTCCTACCTGCCTCACTACCGGTTGGCAGTAACAGTGGGTCTGGTCCATGGGATGAAGGATGATGACAACACGCTCCGGGATGAGCTCTGGCGCTCTGCCTGCATCATTCTGACTCCTGCACACGGTAGCACTTTCCATTGTCCACATGGCTGAGCCCTGCATGCGAGCTGGCCATTCCAATCCCTGGGGTGGTGGAGGTGGGGACCAGGGTTGTGGACTGGGGGTGGAACATTGGAGTGGTGAGCGTTGGTTGAACTGTAGTCCCTCAAGCCCAACCCCAAATCAGCCCATCATCCCCCCGCTCCTGCACCACCTCTGTGGCCAGCCCAGACCAGCCTCTTCTGGCTCTTTCCCCCCCCTCACACCCTTCTGACAGAGCCCCGAGGCAGGTTGTAAAGTTGTGTACAGGTGTTCAATGTGAGCAAATATGTACAGCTTTGTGCCCTAGCCCCTATTGCTATGTCCTATGCACTGTACCCATGCCAATTTAACTGGTGTCTACCTTTCTGGCCAGAGATAGAGGTTTAAAACATGGAAACAGGCACTTCGCCCCAACTTGTCCATGTTCCCCAGTTTTTACCACAAACACTACGCCTAGGTGAATCCCCAGATGATACATCAGGAGTGGAGGTTGCCTGCTGGGATTTCCGCCCTGTCACCTGGGTACCTTTTGGCAGCCGTCTTCTGGGACTGGTTCTTCAGGAGGCCCCCTACATCAATAGAAATGGGTTCCACTCCCTCAATGAGCAAATGGTGTGTGACCACCAGCACATATTGGACGTCTGTATATATCCAATACCCAGGCAGCATGCACAACGCATACATCTGGTGCACTCGGAGGTTCCCAGCACCTTCGAGGTGCTGAGGGTTTGTTTTTTAGGCAACAAGGGTTACCTGCTGATGCTGTGTGCAGGCCCCAAACCGACACGGAGAACCACTGTAATGCAGCCCATGCAGCAACCAGGAGCGTCCTTGAGCAATGCATCGGCTTCCTCAAGATGCACTTCTGATGCGTGGACTGCTCTGGTGGGGCACTCCAATATAGCCCCAGGAGGGCCTTGGGCACAATGCTGTCCTGCTGCATCCCTCATAGCATCGCACAGCGGAGGGGCGACATGCTGCAAGAGGAGGAAGAACGGCAGGTCTCATGTGACGAGGAGGATGAGGAGGATGTCCAGGAAGAACCAAGCATGGAGCCCGGGCTGGCAGGGAAGACTGCCCAATGTGTGCTCCAGAGCTGTCGCACTCGGGACAACCTCATCACCTCCCGATTTTCCATCTAAGAGGCCTGGCCACTGGGAGCTCCGCCACCTTCCAAGTGGTACCCCCTTCCCTATAGCCACTCACACGTTCCCTGTCCCACCTCACTTCATTCCACCTTCCCTGCGCTGTGCCCTGTCATTCTTCTCTGATGGGGACACCAGGTGGGACATTCATGTGTCATGGGTGCCCTACGCTGCCCTGCCCATCCTCCAGTCCATCCCTAACACCCTTCAGACAGAGAAAGATGGAATGTTGGTGCAAAAGTGTTTAATGGTGGCTAGAAACATTGTTGTGCCCTGACCCCTAACTCTCACCTATGTGCTACACCTGTGCAAACTTAATTGTTTTCTAACTTTCTAACTTTACGTTGCCTACCACTCGTTCTCGGTGTTACTCCGGACAGCACATCAGAAGTGGAGGCAGCTTGCTGCGTGTCTTGCCCTCTGACCTGTGATACTTTTGTAGTCCGTCCTCTGGAGGGCCTGGACTTGGATGGGCCCTGTAGTGATCTCTATATGTGCATGTACACAAGGGGGGTGCTACTGTAATCAGTAGCACCACATGATCACTAGGGGGCCGGACAAACAGGGGTATAAAAAGCAACCACATTGGGTCTCTGGGCCTCTCTTGGGTGCACTGTGACCAGGGCAATAGCAGACTAGTTCAGATGGCTAGTGGAGTTACGTATAGTTACCGTAGTTAGATCTTGTTAACCTTATCACTAGTATCAAAGTTAAAGTAAATAACTCATGCAATTATTGTTATAGTTACTCAATAAACCTTTTGTTACTACTGGACGAGTTTGAGTCTTCTTCATCGAGATTCAGAAGACTTCATCACGAACCAAGGTTTGAGTAGCACATGTTACCTACCACACTGGTAACAAAACAGGCCCCAGCCGACTTTCAGGTGTCACTCGTGATGACGTGCCATCCTGTTGTGCCTGCTGACCATCAGATGTGTCAGTGTCAGGTGGCAGGGATTTGGAAGCGCTAAAGTGTCCCAGATAATCCCCTGTGGGATGCACAGCATGGGTCCCATCACTTCCTCCTCCCTGGGGGATGTTTGATAGCCCCTGGGGTACGCCATGGGACAGAGATGAGGCAGAAGTGAGCTCTGGAGGCTCCACAGTCACCTGGCGCTGCCAGTCCTAGAGGCCAGCTCTCATCTGAGCCATGGACATGATGCTCTCAACCATGGAGCACTGAGATTGGGACACCCAGTGAGTGAGAGATGTTCCTCACTGCCTCAGTCATGTCCCTCTGGCACTCTGCCATGTCCCTCTGTGCCTGGTCCAGGTCAGTCAGTGCCCGGCCAATGCTGTCAATGCTCTGAGCCATGGCACTTTGTGACTGGGCCAAGCTCTGTAGCGCCGTAGTGATGTCCATGTGGGCCTGGTACATGTCTACCTGTGACTGGGCTCGTCTGTCCTGAGCCTCAACCCATCGACCACACAATCCAGAAGGTCCCGCTACCGACCACCAGCGGGCTGCCTCCCGCTGCTGAGAAGCACGCTGCAGGGTGGTCAGAGAATATCGCCCTATACATAAACATGATCATGTCTACCCCTTTGTTTAAAGCACCAGCAACTATAGGCAAAAACTTCATATGCCCAAACATGAGTGGTCAGGTTTGACAGTCATACAGCATAACTCTTCAACTGACAACTGACCAAGTTGCCTTCTGACGACAGCAGTGAGTGTGTTTAAACTAATCTTTCATACTTTTTTTTACCAGGAGTGGGCCTGGATGTTATATTGACATGATTGTATTGTCCTGATAAAGTATTTCTTAATGCATAAAGTCTAATAATATATTGAGCTCTTCATCTAAAACCTTGAAGGAAAATCCCACCCTCAAGTCCAGATCCCAATTAATAGGAGTTGTTCACCAGATTTTCTCATTTAGCTTATCAGGGTGAGAAATGCCTTGGACCATTAACAGTTTCAATAGTACATGCCCAGCCCAAGATCTTCCTTATCTGTGAGAAAAGGTTTGCAAAATTTGTTCGCTTTTCAAAGTGCTTTTGGCCTGGCAAAACATTCAGGTAAAATTTGGTCATTTTCTTTTAGATTGGCCAAGTTAGATCAAGCCTGTATTCAGGAATCAGGGGCGGGATTCTCCCCTACCAAGCGGGGCGGGGGGTTCCGGCATAATGGAGTGGCGGGAACCACTCCGGCGTCGGGCCGCCCCAAAGGTGCGGAATTCTCCGCACCTTTAGGGGCCAAGCCCTCACTTTGCGGGGCTAGGCCCGCACCGGAGTGGCTTCCGCTCCGCCGGCTGGCGGGAAAGGCCTTTGGCGCCATGGCAGCTGGCGCCGAAAGGTCTTCGCCGGGCAACGCATGCGCGGGAGCGTCAGCGGCCGCTCACAGCATCCCCGCGCATGCGCAGGGGAGGGGGTCACTTCCGCCTCCGCCAGAGTGAAGACCATGGCGAAGGCGGAAGAAAAAGAGTGCCCCCACGGCACAGGCCCGCCCGTGGATCGGTGGGTCCCGATCGCGGGCCAGGCCACCGTGGGGGCATCCCCCGGGGCCAGATCGCCCCGCGCCCCCACCCCCAGGACTCCGGAGCCCGCTCGCGCCGCCTGCTCCTGCTGTTCAAAAGGTGGTTGAATCCACGCTGGCGGGAGAGGGTTGACAGCGGCGGGACTTCGGCCCATCGCGGGCCGGAGAATCGTCGGGGGTGGGCCCGCCGACCGCCGCGGCACGATTCCCACCCCCGCCAATCCTCTGGTGGCGGAGAATTTGTGACACGACGGGGGCGGGATTCACGCCAGCCCCCTGCAAGTCTCCGACTTGGCGTTGTGTTCGGAGAATCGCGCCCCAGATCAGAGCAGGAGTTCAAAACTGACGTCATATTTTTTCCAGCTCCTATAATTCTCAAATGTTCATGCCAGGACATTGAGGCTTGCATCTGCCTCAAGCAGATGCCTCATAATTATCTGTAAATCTAAATCCTATCAATCAGAGGCCATTTTAATGGTCTGCTGCATGGATCACGCACAATGTGCACTCTGACCAATAAATCCTGTTAGAGAGGAAGTGAAAACACCAAAAGATCATTAGAGCACTTACCTGTGTGGGGCAAGAGGAACAGATGTATACCCTTCTCACTTGCAAAATCTGGCAGAATTCCTTCTTGTGAATTACCTGAATGTATGCGATTGGTTTCCAAACCAACTGCTTTTCACATAATGGGAGGCAACCAGCTTTACATTCGATGGTAACGGGCAGTTGGCCACCCTCTGCTCCGTTCAAAATATTCAGAATTGAAAGTATCAAACCCAAGATGATCACAAGCAGTATTACCTGAAAGTTATTTTATTCAATGAAAATCCCAGATCCCAAATCAGATATTATTACCATTATTCATAAATTGACGCATGGAAACATTTTGGGTCATGAGAAGGAATATGCATTGGATGGATAGTATTCTGCAATTTCCATTTGGGTACAATATTTGATCTAGATACAAATTAGACAGAAAATTGGGCTAGTTTGAGAAGATATTTTGAGTCCCTCTCAGGTTTACATTTTAAATTATTTGCACATTGGTGAACATAAAATCTGACATGAACAAGTGCAATCAGGCAACTTTTTATGATGTAATTTATTTTAATTGCATGAAAGGTGTTCCTTGATATATATTAAAAGTGGTAACTTGATGCGGTTTGATTTTTTTTTTTAGAAATGTTTTTATTACATTTCTGGCATTTTTTACAAAATTACAAAACATACAAACAGAAACCCTTAACCAAGCACAAACCCCAAACAAATCCCCAACACAACCTTCCAACCACAAAAAAAAAGGAAAAGAGACCCCCTATTTACTCCCTCCCCCAACAGCTAACAGTGATCAATTCTCAGAAATACAAGACAAATGACTGCCATCTCAGGTAGAACACTTCAATCGACCCCTCACGGTATATTTGACCTTCTCGAGGTGTAAAAGCTCTGTCAAATTCCCAAGCCGCACCGAAGCACTCGGCCATGTCGCCAACCTCCAGCCCACAGGATACGCCTCACGTCACCAATGAGGTGAAGGTAATCCCCCACACTTGTCCGAAGCTCCGGCACATCCGAAATCCCACAAATAATCACCAGAGGGCAGAGTTCTAGCTCGATATTTAGGACCGCCGACATGATATTGAAAAAGGACTTCCAGAAACCCATCAACTTGGAACAGAACCAAAACATGTGTGTGTGGTGTGTGGGCCCTCTCAAGCGGTGCTCGCACCTATCCTCCACCACTCACCCTAGCCTTTGTGACGTGCCCTCGAAACACGACCTTTAGCTGGATCTGGCTCAGTCTCGCACACAAAGAAGTGACTTTCACCCTCTGCAGCCCCTCACTCCATAGCTCCTCCTCCAGTATTGGCTTCAAATTCTCCACCCATTTAGCCTTCACCCCTTCCATCCAATTCAACTCTTCCCCTACGATCCGTTCTTACATGCCGGACGCACTGTCCTCCGACCCTGAATCCTCTTCAATAAGGATGATTACAGCAGCACCAGGACATTTTTTAAAACTCTTAGCAAAGCTCCGCACCTGGAGCTACTGAAACATGTCTGAACCTAACAGCCCAAATTTCTCCTGCAGCTCCTCCAGGCTGGCAAACTGCCTCTCCAAGAATAAGTCGGCCACTCTCTCCTGCCCTTTCTCTCCATGCACCAAATGTGGTGTCTAGCTTTACCGGCTCAAATAGGTGGTTTGCACAAATGGGAGCCAGCCTTGAAGCTGCCCCCAGCCTGAAATTCAGGCAGAGTTGCCTCCAGATTTTTCAGTGGACACCACCACTGGGGATACAGTTTGATTTAATCCAACTAATAAAGGGTTTGTCTCAAAAAATATTAGAATGACTCGTCCATCATCTCCAAGCAACCTGAATATAAATAACTGAAACTGATTTTTAAAAATATACAGAACCATTTATTATGTGGTGACTGAGCGGAGTCTGCACGTTCTCCCCGTGTCTGCGTGGGTTTCCTCCGGGTGCTCCGCTTTCCTCCCACAGTCCAAAGACGTGCCGGTTAGGTGGATTGGCCATGATAAATTGCCCTTAGTGTCCAAAACGTTTAGGAGAGGTTATTGGGTTATGGGGATAGGGTGGAAGTGAGGGCTTAAGTGGGTCGGTGCAGACTCGATGGGCCGAATGGCCTCCTTCTGCACTGTATGTTCTATGTTCTAGTTGTATGAGGGTACAGTGGTCACGTTCTTAGAAAATGAAAAATATGATTATAAGAAGTTTTTAAATCATATGTACCAGTGTCCTGCGACAAAAAGAAATAATTAAATTTTAAGAGTCTCCTTGAAAGCAAACAATATTGAGCAGAAACGTGCCAAGAAGATTAACTCAATCATAGGCACAGCGGGTTTTATGAGCAGTCAGGTTGTAAGCATGATACATTAAACCAATGCAAATGATCAGAGAAACACATGTTGCACTAAACGTAACTGACACTTAAAAATCCACAGACCTTTGCGTCGGTTTGGCCGATTTCAGATGAATTATGATGGAG